>NC_057348.1:15715000-16340000 GCF_016509475.1 Prionailurus bengalensis | reverse complement strand
ATTCCTATTACCGTTGAATGGCACCAAGGTTTTACTGTGGGATCCAGGCAGGAACACAGCCAGAGAGAGCTCCCCATCCCTTGATTTTAGGGAGAAAGGACACTCGTAATGCTCAGGGAAGGAGGGAAATTATGTGCGTTTCCTGTCTCTAGTCTCTTGGTCTCCAGGAGGTTCCGAGGCGTGGGAGGTGTGGCGGTGGAATGGACCACTGGCAATATCAAGACAAAACCCGGAGGGCAGCACAACTTGGTCCGCCAGGAGGGGCTGTGGTCCTCTTGGTGGAGCCACCCCTGCACCTCTTCTCTTGGCCCCCTCTGCACTTGACCCCAGATAGAAGTGCATCACCAGAAGCACTCAGCAGACCAGGTAACTAAAGCCTACGTTTCGGGCCAAAGGACTGAAAAGGGGAGTCCAGGGAACTGGAAATTACCGGGGATACCATGGAAGTGGATGGACTCACAAGTTACTTCAAAGTTACTTACAGACGCCTAAGCTGGCCTCTGGGCTGCCCGCGCATGAATCTGACCGAAACAGGGAACTAGCGGAGAGAAAATCATGCACAGATCTGGAAAAATCGAACAGCATCACCAGCCAGCTAGGTCTAAGTGTAATTTATAGATCTCTCCACCCCAGGGTGGCAGAACACAGATTCTTTTCTGGTGCACATGAAACAAACCATGGAAAAAAAAATTCCTAGAACTAATTCCTAGCAAGAGTGCAAGACAGGAGATGGCGACACAAAAATTAATACACGTCAGCAACGGACAGCTGGACACCGGAACTCAAAACACAACACCATTCACAGTAACTCCCCGAAATGAAATACTTAGGGGCACATCTAACAAAACACGTACAAAGTACGTTTGCTAGCAACTGCAAAGTGCTGATGAACGAAATGTTGACAACTCAGAGCCTTCTTTGGATTCTTTGTCCCACCCACCCCCGCCCCCGCCTCTCCTCTGCTTGCGTTCTGTGTGTGTGTGTGTGTGTGTGTGTCTCAAAAATAAATAAACATTAAAAAAATTTTTTAATGGATCATAGGTCTGATATAAAATATAAAACTCTAAAACTTTTAGCAGAAAACATAGGAGAAGTTTTTGGGACTTGGGCTTAGGCAGAGTTAAAAAAAATTTTTTTTGATGTTTATTTATTTTTGAAGGAGAGAGAGACAGAGCGTGAAGGGGGAGGGGCAGAGAGAGAGGAAGACACAGAATCCTAAACAGGCTCCAGGCTCTGAGATGTCAGCACAGAGCCCGATACGGGGCTGGAACCCGTAAACCAAGAGATCATGACCCGAGCCCAAGTCAGAGGCTTAACTGACTGAGCCACCCAGGAGCCCCGGGGGTTAGGCAGAGTTTTTAAGTGTGACACCAAAAGGAGCCTAATCCAGAAAGGAAAAATCGCCACCCTGGGGTTCATCAAAATTGAAAAACTTTGTCCAGCAAAAGGCAGTTAAGGGAATGAAGCACAAGGTACAAACTGAAAAATACATATATACGCACAAATCACAGAGACGACAAAGGGTTTGTATCCAGAATATATAAAGAACTCTCAAAATTCAACACGATGAAAGCAAACGACCCATTAACAGATGGGCAGCGCACTTTAACAGACGCTTCATCAAAGAGGATGCAAATATATCGAGTAAGTCCAGTGGAAGACGTTGAACATCATTAGCCACTGGGGAAATGCCAGTTCAAACCAGGCGGAGATACCATTGCCCGCCGCCCCCCCCCCCAAGACTGGCCGAAATAAGATTCATTGACAACACGGAGTGCGAGACAGGATGGGTGTGAAGCGATTGGAAGGCTCAGACGCCGCTGCTGGGGGCCTGCCACGTGGTACAAGAATCATTCTTACAAGAATTATTTCTTACAAAGCGAAACGAAGACCACAACACCACTCCCGGGTATTGAGCCTAGAGAAATGCGAGCTTATGTTCTAGCAACAGCCTATACGCCTGTGCACAGTTCCCTTCATAACTGCCACAAAGTGGAAACAACTTAACAGTCCTTCAGTGAGCGAAAGGGTAAAAACTGGCAAACATCCGGCCCCCCCACCCCCGCCCCGCCCCGCCCCCGGTGGCTCAGTCGGTTAAGCGTCCGACTCTTCGATTTCGGCTCAGGTCATGATCTCACGGTTCCATGAGTTCAAGTCCCGCATCGGGCTCTGCGATGACAGCTCGGAGCCTGGAGCCTGCTTCGGATTCTGGGTCTCCCTCTCTCTCTGCCCCTCCCTGCTCATCCTCTCTCTCTCTCTCAAAAATAAACATTAAAAAAAATTTGTTTAAATGTATCCCGACTTTTTGCTGATTTGATAAGATTCAGCCATTGATTGTTTAAGATCATTTACTGTCCCTGAAACACCACCGAACCCTGATAACTCAATTGTCCCATGAGTCGGCAGCACGGGCATCACCTAGAAGTTGCTGCAAGTGCAGAATTCATCAAGGCCAAGGTTTGAATCAAAAACTGCATTTTAACCTAATCCCCAGATGATTCACGTGCATGTTAAAGTTTCGGAAGCTCTGCCTCAGAATTACAAAGCCCCAGATTTAGTCCGTGCTTTTAAGCATCAGCCTTCTGAGAATCCCCCTGTGGCTGAGCATCTCTGTTTAAATATTCCTCGAGGATATTGGTTCTGGAGGTTTCCACATCTCTTCCTCAACAGGCACTGTTTTCTTTCTAGTATTGCGTCTTGTCAGAGCCATGTTAAGTGAACACAACACTGGTACTGATTTCTGGCTTTCTCATAGAGTTTAGCTCATGTTTTAAAATGTTTTTATTTATTTTTGAGACAGAGAGAGACAGAGCATGAGCAGGGGAGGGGCAGAGAGAGGGGGAGACACAGAATCCGGAGCAGGCTCCAGGCTCCGAGCTGTCAGCCCAGAGCCCGACGCGGGGCTCGAACTCACGGAGTGTGAGATCATGACCTGAGCCGAAGTCAGACGCTTAACCGACTGAGCCACCCAGGAGCCCCGGGTTGAGCTCATTTTG
This sequence comes from Prionailurus bengalensis, assembly GCF_016509475.1. Classification (NCBI taxonomy): domain Eukaryota; kingdom Metazoa; phylum Chordata; class Mammalia; order Carnivora; family Felidae; genus Prionailurus; species Prionailurus bengalensis. The sequence continues at coordinate 16,337,004 of NC_057348.1, read as the reverse complement.
AATGCATCATTTAAATCTATATCTTAGATATGGAAAAGCCCCATTAGGATGTCTAAGTCATTCCCCAGCAGAGGTAAGGTAGGAGGATGGGAGGGAAAGATACACCGCAGGGGCTGAAAAAGAGGTTTTCACAAGGGGTATATCCGTTTCGCTTGCCCCAGAGAAGTGCAAGATGAACATCCAGCCTCCGGCACAATCAAGTTCAACATCGTTTACCTTTGAGATGAATCTGCGCCTGTCTTGATCCGGTGGAAAGGAGCGCAAATATTGCGGCTCTGAGGGTTACAGAGGTCACAGCCCCGTCCCGAAGCCTCAGGGTCCCTACCCTTTATATGCCGAGCCGAGGAGTTACAGAAAGGCCTCAACCTTTCAAGGTTATGTGCACCCAATCAGTAGCAGAATCACCGAGGTCTCATTCCAGGGACATGGTGGCCTCCTTCCTGGCGAAAAATAGCCCGGATCGCCTGCTCCCCCTACCCACCCCAGGGCGAGCAAGCTTCTGCTCTGGCAGGCCCTGCAGGGACCATGACTTGGCTGGAAGCGGGGTTATTGTCCAGAACATGTTCTGGATTATCCATGAGCTCAAACCTGCTGTGCATCAGCAGGCAAAACCGCCCTCCACCCCTCGGAGGGTGAGAGAGCCCGGGACGGCGTGACAAGTCACACTTCGAGGTCACTTTACAGGACGACTTAGAGAGGCGTGTTGTCCTTTGGAGCTGCTAATCCACACGTGGCACTTGGTGACAGCCTTTTAAGGTCTGCTTGGTTCCCCACCCCGCCCCCCTCCCCCAACCTGGGAGAGCAGGAACTGGCCACCGGCGAGTATCTTCCAGAAAAGGGCACCAAACCGGGAAGGGCTGCCCAGCTGAAAGGGACCTTCACGCCATTTTGAGTTGTGTCCTTGGGTGAAACATCTGGAATCGTCCCTGCCTGAGAACAGTGTCAGCTCATCATTCAACCCGACTAGGTCACTATTAAGCATGCATGGGCGCGTGTGACTTACTTACCAGAGTCACAGTGTCAAAGCTCAATCCTTTGCTGTGAATCTTCAGAAAGTGAAGCCCCCCTCCTCCTCCCCCCCAAAAAGAAAGAAAGAAAGAAAGAAAGAAAGAAAGAAAGAAAGAGAAGCCGGGTGGCGTCGCCGACGTTGACTCTATGGAGCTGTTTCAGGAAGGCTCTCCGTACCCACGTGGATGCCAGATGGAGCAGGGGGCGGGGCTTATCCTGGGGAGGGAGGGAGGTAGGCCTGGAAGCCACTCTTCGAAGCACCCCTTCTTCACAATGAGAACACTGAAATCCCCAAAGCACACTTAAAGATAAAAGTACCCATTTTCCAGGCCGCCTGCTCAGCTGGTTAAGTGTCCGACTCTTGGTTTCCGCTCAGGTCATGATCTCGCCGTTTCGTGAGTTTGAGCCCCGCGTTGGGTTCTGCGCTGGCAGCACAGAGCCTGCCTGGGATTCTCTCTCTCTCCCTCTTTCTCTCTCTCTCTCTCTGTTCCTCCTCCACTTGCTCTCTCTCTCTCTCTCTCAAAATAAATAAATACACTTAAAAAAAAATACCCGTTTTCCTTGTGCGTTCCTGCCGGTAAGTGTAATATGCAAGCAGAGAGGATGGGATAGCAAGGCTAGTAAAATATTTTCTAGTGCACTTTTTAAAAAATTTTTTTAAATTTTAATTTATTTTTTATATATACTTGATGGTCAAGTTGGCTAACATGCAGTGTATATGGTGTGCTCTTGGTTTTGGGGGGGGAGATTCCCATGATTCATTGCTTCCATACAACACCCAGTGCTCATCTCAACAAGCGCCCTCCTCGATGCCCATCACCCATTTTCCCCTCTACCCTGCCCTCCCGCACCCCCTCGGTTTGTTCTCTGTATTTAAGAGTCCCTTATGGTTTGCCTCCCTCTCTGTGGATGGCATTATGCTAAGTGAAATAAGCCAGTCAGAGAAAGACAGGTATCATATGTTTTCACTCATGTGCGGAAATTGGGGAACTTAACAGAAGACCATGGGGGAAGGGAAGGGGAAAAAAATAATTTCTACTGCACTTATAAAAAGTACCCCTGGGCAGCTGGGTGGCTCGGTTGGTTAATCATCCGACTCGGCTCAGGTCATGATCTCATGGTTGGGGAGTTCGAGTCCAATGTCAGGCTCTGTGCTGACAGCTCAGAGTGTGGAGCCTGCTTCAGATTCTGTGTCTCCCTTCCCCAGCTCACACTCTGTCTCTCTCTCTCTCTCAAAAATAAACATTTAAGGGGCGCCTGGGTGGCGCAGTCGGTTAAGCGTCCGACTTCAGCCAGGTCACGATCTCGCGGTCCGTGGGTTCGAGCCCCGCGTCGGGCTCTGGGCTGATGGCTCGGAGCCTGGAGCCTGTTTCAGATTCTGTGTCTCCCTCTCTGTCTGCCCCTCCCCCGTTCATGCTCTGTCTCTCTCTGTCCCAAAAATAAATAAAAAACGTTGAAAAAAAAATTAAAAAAAAAATAAACATTTAAGAAATAATAATAAAAATAAAAATACCCCTTTCCTCTTTAAAAAAATCCACAGTGGAACTGAATATTTTTTAACTTGTTTTGTTTTTTATTTTTTAAAATTTACATCCAAATTAGTTAGCATCTAGTACAACAATGATTTCAGGAGTAGATTCCTTAGTGCCCCTGACCCATTTAGCCCATCCCCCCTCCCACAACCCCTCCCATAACCCTCAGTTGGTTCTCCATATTTATGAGTCTCGTCTGTTTTGTCTCCCTCTGTGTTTTTATATTATTTTTGTTTCCCTTCCCTTATGTTCATCTGTTTTGACTCTTAAAGTCCTCCTATGAGTGAAGTCATATGATTTTTGTCTTTCTCTGACTAATTTCACTTAGCATAATACCCTCCAGTTCCATCCACGTAGTTGCAAATGGCAAGATTTCATTCTTTTTGATTGCCAAGTAATACTCCATTGTATATACATACCACATCTTCTTTATCCATTCATCCATCGATGGACATTTGGGCTCTTTCCATACTTTGGGTATTGTTGATAGCACTGCTATAAACATGGGGGTGCATGTGTCCCTTCGAAACAGCACATCTGTATCCCTTGGATGAATGCCTAGTAGTGCAGTTGCTGGGTCGTAGGGTAGTTCTATTTTTAGTTTTTTGAGGAACCTCCATACTGTTTTCCAGAGTGGCTGCACCAGCTTGCCTTCCCAGGAACTGAATATTTCATAGGTGAAAGATTATCTTGAAGGATTTTTTTTTTTTTCCACTGCTGAGTGCTGGCAAAGCTTTTCTGGTTACATGGGGTTCCTCAAACTTTATTGAAGTCATTCACACGTCCTTTAAGAAAAAACTTACTAAGTTAAACGTCTGAGTGTTGTGCCCCCTCCCCGGGCTCACGACAATCTGAAAACCTATTCATTCCCCCAGCATGGAATTTCAAAGCATCCATAATTGGTTTATGTCGAAGGACAGACATTTGTGATTTTCCCGACCCAACCGAATTTTGAATGGACAGCCTTCTGAATTTCCAAATTTTCATTCTGTCATTCATAATTTGTTTAATGGACAGACCTCCTCCTATTCAATCAGATTCTTCATTCTAGTGAAACCCAGCATCTTATTTAGAATGAGGGTGTGCCCAGGACCCAGGCCATATACAGACTTTCTCTGGGAAGTTTAAGAAGACTTCAGAGATAGGATGAAGCTTATCTTTGGCGGGGAGGGGGCCACTGATTCTGGCCATGTGTTTGTCTGGAGCCAAGGTCCCTCAGTTGGACCTGTCACTGACGTATTTTCTCACGTTTTAGGGTTTATGGTCATGTGGGAGAAAGAGATACTTAGGGCCAGGTCCTTTACTGCTCTAATACCGGTATTATTCATATTATAGGCTAAGAAACATTTGAAGTTGTATTTAACAAGGCTCACAAGATAAAAGGGGCCTGGAGACAATAGGGCACCACTATTTTCCCAATTTACCATGCTTCTATCTATCCGTGTGTGTGTGTGTGTGTGTGTTTGCAAAGTTTTGCATTTGTTTCTTTGAGGCTTAATTTCAAATTGTTCTGGTTAATTAGTTAGTCCCCTCCCCGCCCCCCACCCCCCCTGGGCTCCTACTGACTTACAGGGAACCTACTGGAAGTGAGGGTTACAAGGAAAGAAGGGGCCAGCCTCTTGGCTCCCTGTTCCTTCTCTGCCACCTGCATTCAGCTGGAGTGGAGCCCCTTTGTGGCTTCCTGGGCAGGGCACGTGGTTGACTTTTCCAGAACGAACCGATATTTCTGGCTCCCCTCCCTTTTCTGGACTTGCCTGCAGCTGGGCAGAGCCACGGAGCCAGCACGAGCCAAGGGCTCGGACAAGGAGGTCTCGGCCGCTTCCAGGCCAGAGCACTTGCGGGCTGGGCTGAGATTCTCCAAGCTTGCTCCTCCCAGGCTGCGAAGCCTGAAGCCTCAGGCTGAGAGGGAGATGCCAGAAGTTTGCATACGCCAGGGATGTTGCGTTTGACCTTGGGTGGCCCTGCAAAGTTGCCTGTACCTGTGGTGGGGTTTTGGAACAAGAGATTAACCGGCTGTTCTTGCTTGTTTCAGAGATTTTGGCACTGCCTCGTTGTGGCATCACAGCCTGGCCTGTCCTGACCCAACCATGCGATGTCCCGTGTGATTGTCAAAGACCGGCTGCCCTGGCCTAACCCGTGCGCGGTTTGCACTGTGGCTCAGTCCTCAAACTGTTAGCTTGCCTGTTGAGAAGGAGAAGGTGCTTTGCATGGTGAGAGGAGGCTTCCTTGCCATCACCACACAGCTGTTGATTACTGACCCGAGAGCCCCTGTCCACTTCTTCCTTGTGGCCAAACCTTGGTTTTGCTCGGGTACTTGTCTCCAGTCACTTGGGGGCTGCTCAAACAAAGTACCATGAACGGGGGCTGGCGGGGGGGGGGGGGGGTTGGTGCTTATACACAACAGAAATTTAAGTCTCACAGTTCAGGGGGCTGAAGTCCGAGATCAGGGCGCTCGCGTGGTTGGGTGGGGGCTCCCTTCCGGGTAGCGGACTGCTGACCACCTACTGAAGGATGTTTGGTTGTTTCCAGTTTTTGGCTATGACAAATAAAGCTTCGCTGAGCACCTGTGTCCAGGCTTTTTTGTGCAAACAGAAGCTTTCATTTCTCTGGGCTAAACACCCAAACACCCAAGAGTTTGATTGCTGGGTCATATTAAGTTTAAGTTGGCAGGAAACAGCCAAATGGTCTTCCAGAGTGGCTGTGCCATTTTATATTCCCCACCCCCCCCCCCCGGGCATGTATTTTACTCACTATCTTCTTTTTCACTTGTTATGTTTTACTTTCTTTCTAAAACTTTTTTTGTTTTGATATAATCTCACGCTTAATAGAAACATTGTAAGAACAGCACAGAGGATTCCCCATAATCTTCCAAGATTAACCAAATGTTAATTTCACCACATTTGCTATAGTATTTTCTACATCTCTGTCTGTATCATCTGTCTATTATCTATCTATCTATCTATCTATCTATCTATCTATCTATCATCTACCTATCATGTCTATCACCTATCTATCATCACCTCTCTACTTATTATCATCTCCTTTCTGAACTGTTTGAAAGTACACAGCAAACAGGGGCACCTGGATGGCTCAGTCAGTTAAGCATCTGACTTCAGCTCAGGTCATGATCTCGTGGTCTGCGGGTTCGAGCCCCGCGTCGGGCTCTGTGCTGACAGTTCAGAGCCTGGAGGCTGCTTCAGATTTTGTGTCTCCCTCTCCCTCTACCCCTCCCCCACTCGTGCTCTGTATCTCTCTCTCACACACAAAAATAAATACACATGAAAAACAAATAAAAAAAAAAGAAAGGACATTGCAAACATAATGCCCTTCTATTTCTGAACACTTCATATTTCGGTGAGTCTTCCCTAAGAATAAGGACGCTTGTGTAACCATCATCTAGTGGTCGAAATTTAGGAACTTTGACAATTATTATCTAAGATACAAATGTTTTTCAATTTTTTTCCATGCGATTTATAACAATTTCCTCCCCATGGGATCTCGTCTCCGATCGCACACGCTGCGTTCACTTGTCTTGTCTCTTGAATCTCGGTTCATCTAGAACATTTCCTCAACTTTTTTGTTTGTTTGGTTTTGGTTTTGGTCTTTTGCAACACTGACGTTTTTTAAGACGATAGGCCTGTTTTTTTTTTGTAAAACGCCTCACTTGCTATTTGGTTTTGTTTCATGGCTCTCTAGAGTGAGCCCCCTTCCCTCCACGAGCTCGCTCCCAGTACTTTATACATAGCACATGACTTATGAGAAGTGTGATAACACTTCGTGGCCAGAAGGTGTGTCAAATTGGTAAAAAGAGAGAAGGCTTCAATGTGGGCAGAGAAACCTGATTTTTGGCTAGAGGGGAAAGGGAACATGAAACTGATACTTCTGCATGCTACACTGTGGAGCATTTTACCTTCGGTTCTGGTCTTTCACTGACAGTCTCACACGCGGCTGCCATCCTGTTTTACAGACATGAAAAGCAAGACTAAGGGACTGGGTGGTGAGGCCCCGGTCCCACCGCTGACGCTCAAACCTGGGTCGTTCTGACCTCAGAACAGGGCAAACGCTCTTGAAGCTGGTGTGTCTGTATCTGCTTGAGATTGGCCCATATAATGGGCACATAAGATATAAATTGTAGATGTCCACATAAAACTTGATTAACATTGTGTAGTTCGAGCCACACGGGACCAAGACATGTCAACATGCCTGGTTATCATTTTAACAGGGAGGAGATAGGGGATTCAAAGGTAAACCTTTGATACTTAAATACAAAATACATACGGCCAATGTGGTCAGTTAAAAAACAGATGACCAGGGCGCCTGGGTGGCTCAGTCGGTTAGGTGTCCGACTTTGGCTCAGGTCATGATCTCACGGTTCTTGGGTTCGAGCCCCACGACGGGCTCTGTGCTGACAACTTAGAGCCTGGGGCCTGCTTCGAATTCTGTGTCTCCCTCTCTCTCTGTCCCTCCCCTGCTCATGCTCTGTCTCTGTCTCTCAAAAATAACTAAGTGTTAAAAAGGAAAACAAAACAAAACAAAAAACAGATGACCAAGTAAATGACCAAATAGCATGGTGCTCTTGGGGCTTGATCAATAGAAAGTGAGGGCTTGGCATCTAAGCCTGTGGGTTCTGGAGGCCAGTTTATTCCATATGATTCCTACAGCTCAACCGCATTAGCTGTGCAACGCAGAACAGTGCTTTATCTCAGTTGTGACGTGGCCAAGGACTGAACAGGAAACCAAGAAACCCTCATGAGCGTATAGCCCAAAGACCACACCACCAAGCAGAGATGGCTAAAAAGTGCACAACAGAGGTATGATGACCTTCCCATGTGATAGTTTGAAGACAGGCTTGGCGGCAAATATTCCAACCTGTTGCCCCTAAAGGATGCTGCTACTTAAAGACTTTCCTTCCTCCCTTCCTTCCTTCTTTCCTCCTTCCTTCCTCCTTCCTTCCTTCCTTCCTTCTTCCTTCCTCCTTCCTTCCTCCTTCCTTCCTTCTCTCCCTCCCCCCCCTCTTCTTCCTTCCTTCCTTCCATTTGCAAAACTTAGTCACCATAAGCAAAGAGGTCTCTGCATGGCCCGGCTGAATCTAGGGAAGTCTGGAAGCTGTGTGAAGAGTATACACAGGGTTGTGTCATCCCCTGCTCTGCTCTCTCTGTCCCCTCACCGGGACCCATGGTGGTGACATGGGAAGCCGTGGAGTACCCTTCGTCTCCTCCATCTTCTCTCAACAGTTCTGTCTCCTGACCCCTTACTTCCAGACTCCTCTTGAGCTGATGGAGGTGTCACGAGTCTGAGTCCCGACTGTGACCTTACAAAGCTAAACAGTTAATTCTGACTTTGTGGGACCCTTTTTAGTTTACAAAGCGCTTTCAACTCCATTGTCTACTTCAGTGAGTTACCAAGGGACGGTGATAAGAAGTACAATAAAAATGATAAGAGACATAAGGCAAGCATGGGAAGTCCCTGAGGCGTGAAGGAGGAGGTAGGTGTGTGGATGGGCAGGTCCCTGAGGTCAGCACAGCCTGGGCGGAGGCAGGACAGCACGTGACAGACAGAGGTGTTGGCCCACAGCCTCTGGTTGCCAGGACCCCTGCCCACCGCACGCGCCATCGACCCGGAGCCAGGAATTGGGACTTCTCTGAGGGATGTCCTCTGTAAACTGACAGAAGCCTCCCTCCGAGGGCCTTCGTGTGGCCAGGCGTGCTGGACCACTTTGTGATGCACTACTCTGTAGGGAATTTGAAGTCTGTCCCCCTAGGGGTTTATCTTCAAGGACTTCATTTAAAATCGTGCTTTGCTGGGGCGTCTGGGTGGCTCAGTCAGTTAAGCGTCCGACTCTCAATTTAAGCTCAGGTCATGATCTCACGGTTCGTGGGTTCGAGCCCAGCATGGGGCTCTGCACTGTGCAGAGCCTGCTTAAGAGTCTCTCTCTCCCTCCCTCACCCTCTTTCTAGATAAACTTAAAACGATATAAGACCATGCTTTGCAAAAGATAAAAGAGTTGCGAAATTGTCCGGGCCTGGGCTTGTGACTCTCTGGCCTGACCTTTCCCACTCCTTATGAATGTGATCTGTGTCCCATTACCTTCGGATAAGCTGTTCCTGCTTGACGGGGACGGTGCCAGAGAGCAAGCTTCCCTGGATTACCCTCACATTCTCACCAGCCTTCCCGGGCATTCTCTGAAGACAAGTGAGAACAGAGAAGATTCTCCAGCAGCGCCAGGGGGAAGATTATTTTGAGCAAGGACTTTCTGGGGTCTTTACAGATGCTAAGAATGAGGCTGCTGAGCCCAGTCACGCCTGGCCAAGCACGTCCTCACTGTTTCAAGGATACAGCCCGGGAAGGGCAGCGGGGGCCACAGAGCAAACGGCTCTCTGGCCAGTCCCACGGCTGGCCTCGTGGAAGAGGGTTTGGGCTGAAGTGACAGCGTGAGGGGACTCCTTCCCACTCCTCCTCCGGGAACGCAGGTGAGCGAGTGAGAACACGGCTGCAGGACACGGGGCCCTGACGCCCTGTGTCTGGAGGACAGCTGTCGTTCTATGGGTGACATGAGCAGCAGGGGATGCCAGCGGTAGGACTGAAGGGCCACCGCTGTTTGGGCAGGACCCTGTGTTCTTGAAGCTCCTCCCCGGGCCAGTAGCCTACTGGCGGTGCAACCTGGGGCCTGACCCTCTCCTGATGATCCACGTCTGTGCTGGGGGCGTCTGGGGGTGAGGACCTGGCAGGTGGGAGAGTCCAGAGTTAAGGTCTGGCTGGTCTCACTGCCTTGGAAACTCCTTTCGTCCTCTGGCGAAATGGGGGGCTTTCAAGGTCATCTCCAGCTTGAATACACGGTGGTTTCAGTGTCCTTAACCTTGGGTTAAGAACAGGCTTCATGGGGTCTGGAAAGCCCTGGTGTGGACATTCCTACGTTCACTTCTTTCCGAATAGAGGCCATAGCTTCCTTAAAGCTGCAAAGGGCCCAGTAGACAATGATACCTGCAGAGCGTGCTTTCTGGGCCAAGTACTGTTCTTGCTCTCTATCAGGCCTCACGTCAGCTCTCAGGCACACAAAGAGGGTAAGCGATTTGCCCTAGGCCACACGGTGGGCATCGGGACTCTAAAGGCCAAGCTCTTGACCTTTATGCTGCATGTGGGTAGGGAATGACCCTTCCCAAGGGGATCCGACAAAACCCCTGGTGTGTATCCTTGTGACCATTCTAGGCATAAGTACAAATAAATGTAGGCATAAGACACGTGGTTTTTTAGATACGAGTGAAATGTGACACGTGCACGCTTCAGCTTCAAGTTCCGTGTCTGTGTGTACAGATCGATGCTCTCCTCATAACAGGTGCACGGCAAGCACATTGTGCATATACTCTACTTTGTGTAATCGTTCCCTGACGTAGCGGCATTTGGACTGTGTCCAGAATTTTGCTCTTAAGAATTATGTCACCTCCTATGCACATCCTTATGCACATGTGCAATTCTTTCAATGGGACAAGATCAAAGCGTAGCCACTTAAATCAAGGGCAGGTCCTGCCCACTTGTCCTGGCTCCGGATCTTACGTTCTCACCACAAACTTCGAAGAGGGCCTGCTTTTATAATTAAAAAAAAATTCGTTATTATTATTTTTTTAATGTTTGTTTATTCTCGAGAGAGAGGGAGACAGAGCAGGAGTAGGGGAACGTCAGAGAGAGGGAGACACAGAATCCGAAGCGGGCTCCAGGCTCTGAGCTGTCAGCCCGGAGCCCGACGCGGGGCTCGAACTCGTGAACCCTGAGATCATGACCTGAGCTGCAGTCGGACGCTTAACCGACTGAGCCACCCAGTTTCTCCATATCTGCCTATTTTCTAAAGCCATTGCTTTGGAACCAGGGCACGGGTTCAATGCCGCCTGGTGATTTGCCTGGGGTGGGGGTGGGGGGGCTGTTTAGCCCAGACGTAGGAGAAAGGGTGTGGGAAAGTGGTTGGAAGAGGCTTATGGGGAAGAGGCTGGGATTACTGGGAAGCGTGGCGCTTGGACCTTCCCTGGACTCCCGTTCAAAACGGTTACTGGGCATCACTTCTATACCCGCACGGCTGGGAGACCGCGCCGAACAGCTCGCTCACGCCCTCATTCCGCCTTCAGGCCAGGAGCGCAGGCCATTCGGAGGCTTGCTAGAACCGGGTGGGGATGAGATTGTTTTTAGGCCGGCAGAATCCAAACCCACTGCGCTGGGCAAAGGACCAACGTCGGGCGGGCCAGCCCTTGGCAGCTGGAGGTGTGTCTGCGGTTCCCTGCTCCCCTCTGTCTCTTTAAAGAGCCTTCTTTCTTTCTACTCCTTCTCCCAGCAGAGGCCCAACCCAACAAGGAGGGTTCTCTCCCCGAGGGCCAGGAGAGGGCTCGCTCCTTCCGTAAAAAATTGCCTGAGCTGGTGCATGGCCTCCGGGGACACGTACAAATGAGTACATGTATGTGTGTGCATGTGTGTATATATTGACCTGTTTACGGTTCTGAGACTTCTTTTGGCCATTTCTTCTTCTTCTTCTGTTTATTTTTCAGAGAGAGAGAGTACAGGCAGAGGAGTACAAGAGAGAGAGGGAGACACAGAATCTGAAGCAGGCTGCAGGCTCTGAGCCGTCAGCACGGAGCCCCGATGCGGGGCCCGAACTCACAAACTGCGAGATCATGACCTGAGCCGAAGTCGGACGCTTAACCGACTGAGCCACCCAGGCGTCCCTACTTTGGGCCATTTCTAAGTGGGTGGTTAGGACAACTCACTTCCCGGTGAGAGTACCCGCCCCAGTGAGGGGCAGAAGCCAGGGGAAGAGCCACCTCCATTTCAAAGAACATCAATCAACTCCGCCCACCAGGCAGTTTCTAGGAAGGAGGCTGGCAACCGGGAACAAGGCCATCGGTGGGAGGAGGGTCAAATCAGGTCCAAATCTGCCCAGTAGGTGTGGTTCTGGGCTCTGCAGAGGGCACACGAGGCAGCTGTAGTTCCCCTCCTAAGAAGCCATGTAACGCACATCTCGATTCAGAACTAGCTCCCAAGAGCTACTCAGGGTGATTTTGGCCCAGAAGAGGATGAGCTTGCCCACATTTCCTGGGCTGGAGGGAAGGGCAGGGGTCAGGCAGGAAGGAGGAGGGCACAGCAGAGCTGCTCTTCTCATCTATGGGATGCTTCCTGATGGGGCTTTTAGGAGCTCACGGAGTTGCAGATCTATTGGTCATTATTCCGCTTTGTGGACCTCCCTCCTCCTTCCCCCGCCCAGAGAGGGAGATGTCCTAGACTTTGGGCGATCGAAGCCCTTGGGGAGATTGCACCTGGGCAGACTGAGATGGGCTAGGTGGCGTTCACTGTCAGCAACTTTGAGTGGGGAGAGAAGGGAAGGTTCTTGTGGAAGGGACCTAACTGAGGCCATCTTGTGTCCTGTGGGGTGGATGTCTTTGTACAACTTGTGGTCCCTGGGCCCCATTCGGAGAGGGAACTACCTTTTACCCAAACACCTCCAAGTACTAGGGAGAAGCCAGTCTTGCGTTTCACGAAACCAAATGAGATTTGGGTTTTCTTTTCACGGCACCAGTTTTATTTTGACGGGCTAGACTGGTAAATCCAAAAAGTCAATTTGACTTTTTTGAAGGTAAAAATCCTGTATGAATGATAGTCAAATTTTCTGATTGACATTGATTACTGCCGATTTATTTAGTTTGTAGTCCCTCCCTTCCTTCCTTCCTCCTTTTTTTCTTTCCTTCTTTCTTTCCTTTCTTTGTTTCTCTGTTTGTTTCTTTCTTTTTCTTTCCTTCCTTCTTTCTTTCCTTTCTTTTTTTCCTTCTTTCTTTTCTTTCTTTTCCTTCCTTTCTTTCTTCTTTCTTTCTTTCTTTCTTCCTTTCTTTCTTTCCTTCTTTCTTTTCTTTGTTTCTTTCTTCTTTCTTTCTTTCTTTCTTTCTCTCTCTCCAATTAAACAAGAAACCTGAATGTCGGGATTAGGTAATTTCTCACTTTCAATTGCTAGTGTTGATCTCCGCTATGGAGAGGGTTCCTGTGTGGAGCAGAGGGCGATCCGTGCACAGTTCATTTACATCATGCACTCAGCGGAAGAAAAAACCGCATCGCTTAGAGGTGCTGTATCACTTGAGAGAAGAAGGTGAGCTCCCTCTTCTGCGTCCACTTCTCCATGTAGTTTTTTCTTTTTTCAGATGGGGGTTGACCTGGCGGATGAAGCTGGCCAAGTCTGCTAGGAAGCTCAGAGACTCCGGGAGGCGACCGCAGCTGGAAGAAGTGCCAGGCCATGCTGAGGACGCCCTTGGCCAAATGGCACTCTGCCTTGTTCTTCCCTTCTTATCGTCTTCCCCCCATGGCGGGATGGACGAGGTGGTGTCAGGTGCTAATGGTCTTATACAGAATACCTGCTAATGAGAAAGAAGAGAATGAGGAAGGCCTCCCTGCCTGCCTTCTGTTCCCTCTTCTTTTCCTCCCTCCGTCCCTCCCTTTTCTTCTCTGCCCTTCCTTACTCGGTCCGCAGCCGCTCTAGTTCCCCAGCGGTTGGCACACAGGTGCTGAGGGTGCTCAGGGACCAGTGGGGGGGGGGGGGGGCAGTAGATGTGAAAACAAATCAGCGTGATGGAGTGTTCTGGAATGTCTGAGAGGCCTGTCGTGGCAGGGGTTCAGCTCATATGTGGTCGGTCCTGTGGGGGTGGGAGAGAGAGGAAAATTGGGAGGGGGTTGGGGAGCTCCAGATCGTGTCTCACCTCCCAGAGGCAAGATGCTGGGATTACACAGGGCCAGCCCCTCTGCTGGGAAGGGGAGAGAACGGGGTGGAATGGGGGGGGGGTGGTATTACATTTTTAAAGTTCATGACCATTTCTGAAGGCTTATCAAGATCCATGCCAGCTTTTAGAATGTAGAATTTATTCTTGCTGGGCTCCTTGGCCAGCCCATGAGGCTGTCAGTCCTGGGATGGCCGGGGGCGGGGGCGGGGGGGGGGGGTCCGGGATGCTTTGCTTTCCTGTTGTGCACCATGGGCTGCCTCTCCTGATTAAATCGGGGTTCAAATCCGTTCCCTCCTGACTTCTCTGTCACACTTAGTATGGCTGGCACCCTTCTGGAAGCTTCCTCCACCTTGCAGTCTTCTCAGGGTTGCTCCTTCCTCCACCTGGTCTCGGATGCTCATCAGGGCTGCCCTTGGCCCTGCCCGTGGCCCTTTCCTTAGCAAAGATTGGTGGCCATGCCTAGCCTTGTCCTTGAACTGCTCTGCAGGGTCCTTGGCTCTAGCATTGCCCTCCCCAGAGCCTTCCCTTTCTCTCCTGTTGGCTTCTTTAATAAACAGGGTTAGTGTTCTTTCATGCTTTTTTTGTTTTTTTTTTTTAAATCAAAGGAATCATGTGTCCAGTTTACAAAATCGGTACAGCTGAATACTCTTCCAGTGCGGGTGCAGACAACAACGTAGAGCCAAAGGATTCTGTTAGTTTTGGAAATTTTTTTAAGCGAAGCCTTAAAAAAAAAAAAAAAAAAAGCAACACCTGGGTGGCTCAGTCCCTTAAGCGTCTGACCCCGGCTCAGGTCATGATCTCACGGTTTCTGAGTTTGAGACCAGAGCCTGCTTTGGATCCTCTGTCCCATTCTGTCTCTGCCCCTCCCCGACTTACACTCTCTGTCTCTCAAAGCAAGCAAGCAAGCAAACAAACAAAAAAGCACCTCCACGCCCACATGAGGTCTCATGTACTTGCGTTCTGTTTGAAGACAGCCGGAGGCCCCCCCTCCCTCCCCTCTGGCCCCGAGAGGCTGTGTTCCTGCAGTCCCTTTTATAGCCTAGTGAGGAAAGGAAGGAGAGCAGGCACCCTTGCCGTGGGGGCATTCAGGATGGGGGGTTCTTCTTGCAGGAAAAGTGTGGAGTGGTCAGACTCCCTGAATTTCCCGTCCCCTTTTTTACTTGTTTTGTTTTTGGTTGTTTTAGGACTTTGTTGCAGGGAGAGAGGGATCCCTAGAGGAGGATACTGGCTAATAATTGGGAGTAGCTCAAGCTCCCTGATGAATGTCTAAGCTGTGAAAAGAGGTAAGGAAATTAACCATCTATTGTTGAATGATTGTTTGCTGAACATCGCCAGCGAAGTCCTGAGGTGAAATGATATGTACCTGGTTCCATAACATAATGAGTCAGAAAGATAAATAATTATGGACCACTGGAGTTATAAATAGGGGAGAGTTGGGGCACCTGGGTGGCTCCGTCGGTTAAGCGTCCGACTTCGGCTCAAGTCATGATCTCATGGTTCGTGGGTTTGAGCCCCGCGTCGGGCTCCGTGCTGACAGCGTAGAGCCTGGAGCCTGCTTCAGATTCTGTGTCTTTGTCTCTGCGCTCCTCCTCTGCTCACACTCTGTCTCTCTCTCACAAAAAATAAATAAATATTTTTAAAAATTAAGTAGGGAAGAGTCAATTATTTACAGTTACTGAAGCAGCTAGACCCACTCAGTGTTGAGTGGGTGCTTCTGGGGAAGGCGGTGGGGAGTGGGGAGGCAGGATTCCCTGGGGGATGAATGAGAAAGGCGTGCCCGGCTCATAGCTGTGTCTTGTTGGGAATTGTTTTCAAAGGGAACCACCTAGAACAAGGAGATGCTTCCTCCCCAGGACAGAACGCCTAACAATTGGTTGCTGTGGGGGGATCCAAAGCCCAGGTGACTCACGGAGGCATATCTTGGTCTTCCTTGCCCAGCTAGATGGTCAGTGGGCAAATACTGCAGCCACAGGTGAGAAGGGCATGGAGGTCAGGGACACAGACTTCAGGGACGAGGGCCAAGCCCCTCCACCAGGTGAGCCACATAAAGCAGCATCTGTGCTGGCCCAGGGTAAGGGAATATAGAATGGGTGGAGGGGGGAGCAGAGGGCTGCCTTAGCCAGCTGTGCCCCCGAGCTTGGAGATTGCAGTCTGGTCCACTAATCCTTTTCTTAAAGTTCTCCCAGGACCAATCTGAATCCTGGAGGAAGTGGAATCAACAGCACAAGGGGCTGATGGCCACAAAAGCCTGGATTCCCTCCTCAGGACCATGAATGACACCGATTCCCCCAGAGTCTGGGCGCCTGGTCTGGAACTGCCCTCATCACTCACCATGGGCACTTTGCTTTGAAAAGCCTATAAGCTTTTTGAAGGTAGAATCTAGTCATTTGTATCCCCTGGGGCACCATTCCCCAAAAATGTACATCTGGTTCATGATTTTAGATGGCGTACAGGTGAATGTTATGATTCATTATTACTGCTTTTGAATTTCAAGACTTGTGTAAATCATTTAGGACCTCACAATTCCCTCCAGGGGGAATGTGTGTGATTTTCCTCGGACACTCCTGACTACCCAAGAACAAAGGAAAGGGGTTTAAGGGCTTGCCATGGTGATGTGGGAAACTAAGGCAAATGAGAAATGAAATTCCCTCCCAATGAAAGTGACCTCCCTCTAGGAGCTCAGCCAACTCGATGGTGACACTTTGCTAGGGGCAAAAGGGAATCTTGGCTTCACGTTACCCTCACCAACCTCCCCCCCCCCCCCCCCCCGCCCCCAGGGTCCTATAAGTCTACTTTAACATATAAAGATTTCTTTGGAAACTTCCTTTATCTCAACTCCCCCAAGACATATGCTGGCAATCATACCCCAAACATATGGTCCCTGATATACATCTGAAGGGTCTCATGACTGAGGTTTTACCAAATGGTAATAAATAGCATATTCCTAACAACACCTAGCCTCAAGGTTCTGGAAACCTTGCTTCCCAAATACCTTAGAGACTGACTCTACCCCTAACCCCCCTCCCAGCTCAGGGTATATGATCATTTCTCCCTCACAACCCCAGTGCAGCTCTTTCTGCCCAAGGGTCCTTCCCCGTGCTGTAATAAAACCACCTTTTTGCACCAAAGACATCTTCAAAAATTCTTTTCGGCCATCGGCTCCGGACCCCACCATCACCCCAAACCCCCTCAGTGGGAACGGTTGCCTAGCAATGTGAAAGTACTGAAAAGTACCACTGAACTTTGTAGTTAATAACGGTTGAGATGCTAACTTTTATATTATGTATATTTAAAAAATATATATATTAAAAAATTATAAACAGATGATGTGGCTCAAATCGAGGTGGCATGTGATATCCCAGTTTGGAAAACACTGTCCCAGCCTCACCGGCGTGTGGTTACAGGTTATTTGCATGCAAATGGGAAGGCTTTTTCAATATTCTGAAGTTGCCTTTTTTTTTTTTTTTAATTTCCATTTCTGGGCAAAAACGCTCTAGTAAACAAACAGGCACAAAGCGAAGAATTGTGACATTTGAGAATTTCTGTATTAGTGCTCTGCTTTAGCTTCTTACTTCTAACACTGGTGTAGGGACTAGCCCAGGTGCAGACTGGGACACTGGGTCCCATAGCCAGTGCGGGGCTAGAATATACTTCCACACCGGGCAGCCCACCCCCATGCTGAGGTCTCTGGGGTGCCCCTCACTGCTTCCTGCTGACCCTACATCATCTTCTAGCCATTGGATACTGCAAAAAAAAAAAAAAAATCCCACCCCTTTGGGATTTTGTATCTGCAAAGGCATTAAGGTGGAGAAGGAGTTGGGGACCAAGCGGTACCTAAATAGTGGAAGCAAATGTCCTTCACAGCACAGCACACACACCAAAGCCAGAGACAACACTGGGTCTGAGCCCTTGAGTGTGATGTAGTTAGTCTTGCCCCCCCCCCCACGAAAACAGACGGCGCACACCCTTGCTGTGGAAAACACAAAGGTGCGAGGGAAAAAACCCACCACCACAAAGAACCTGTCAGCACTGCCTAGAAATAAGCACACGTCACCTTCTGGTCCATAGATTTCCCATTTTTACTGGGCATACTCACACACACAATCTATTTTAAAAATGGATTTTACAACAAATAGTCACGACAAAATAGTTTTACCACCTGGTTTACAACGAAATACATGTATTGTGGACATTTTCTTTTTACAACAGTTAGAATACTTGCAAGGTGTGGAGAAAACATAATTTCTTCTTCTTTTAATGTTTATCTACTTTTGAGAGAGAGAGAGAGAGAGAGACAGAGCGCCAGCAGGGGAGGGGCAGAGAGAGAGGGAGACACAGAATTGGAAGCAGGCTCCAGGCTCTGAGCTGTCAGGACAGAGCCTGACGCGGGGCTTGAGCCCATGAATTGTGAGATCATGACCTGAACCAAAGTCAGACGCTTAACCGACTGAACCACCCAGGCGCCCCTAAAGGTGAGATGTTGGTTGATTTTGGTCAACTCTACTCCTCAGTTTAGCCCCAGTTCCACGATAGGAGTAGCTTTTAATAATCTGAAGATAGAATTCAATTGTTTAAAGGAAACAGGAAGCCCTTGGTAAAGAAACATGTGTCAAGAAACAGAACTTGGTCACAGTGTAGATATGGCTGACTTTTTTTTTTTACAGAAGTTTTTTGGAGAGGAGAAGGCAGAGGAAAGTAGTTGGGACTTTAAGAAAGTGTTACGGACCGTGATGAAAATCCATCCGCTGTTTCAAGGCAACTAACAAATGATCATCTTCCAGTTAGGACATTAGGGTGACGGCCTTTACAGGTTATGGGGTTTGCATGGAAATACCCCATATGCCGGTGCCTGTTAACGGTAACTTTGTATAGCAAGGCAGATGCCAGCTAGAGAGAAAGTGATGCCTGAAGACGGTGCTAATTCTGGAGTCCTGGAAACCAGGAAGTGCTCATCCATCACGTGGCCATCTGAAAGGTAAGGACACTTGGTCATTAAAGGAAATCCCTCCTGCAGTTGATCCTGCGCACATGGCATATCTACACCCGCCAAAAATCAGTTGGGACCCCACATTTGGCGAGTACAGGGCGCTCATGGGACCAACAGTACCGATTACGTGGAATTCAGACTCCCATCTTTCAACACAAGTTGACATGGGTCTCCCGTTAACTTGGTTTTCCCTGGACACATGCCCTCACACCTGGAAAAGTACCCCAGCCGGTGACAATGGCAGGGATGAAGCCGAACCTGGTTAGGCGCTGATGCTAAGGAGACAGCACGTTTTGGGTCCCAAGTTCCAGGAAGAAAATATGGTCTCCACCTACCCATGCTTACCTATCCTGGGCCTGACATCCAGGATGTAAATGGAAAAGCCACAATCCCCGCCTGGGTCAGGGGTCCCATCTTGTAATCAAGTGAAGCATTTGCCTTCATTTCATTTCTGGACTTGACCATTTGCAGTTTCTAACATCTACACGGTCAGAATACGGGAGGCCTCTGAACTTGGGTGCACCTAGAAATCTGGCTCAGGTCAGGGCGAGGAGAGAACGCTCTCGACTCTTGTTCTCCCCTGGGTCCCTGCCCTTCTTGTTATTGTTTTCCTCAAATCAATACAAGGTGACAAGGTTGAGACCATTCACCCGGGGGATCCACGCGGGGGCCTTGGAGGATCCATGAGCTTCTCAAGGAGCGAGAGGGAGGTCAAGCATCCGGTGGAATTCAAGGGCGTGAGGTGGAGTTGGGTGGGCACTGAATTGTCTGCTTGGGGCTTGCCTGGATCTCCCTGCCCAAATGGAGAGCATCTCTTGGTGTTTAAGAGGCCAAGCGTTTGCTTGTTTACTTTTCGCAGAAGTCCACATACGATAAAATGTCAAACAGGCTTGAAATAACATGTCAATGGCTTGAAATAACTGTCTCCACCTCGAAGGCGACGTTTCTGAGGCAGTGAATTTAAAATAAATAGAAAGGACGTGCACGTGCCCACCCCATCTGGGGTCCTCGGTGCTTTCACAAGCACAATCTGGCTGCCAGGGTCTGGCAAGCCATGAGCTAAGAGGAGAGACCCCGTTAACCCAGTGGCCACAGGCACCTAACTTGAAAGCGCGAAAGAGGGGACTATCCGCTTACCACACCCGGGTAGAAATGTCTGAGGAAAGCAGTGAAGCCGGCCGTGCCAGCACTTACAAATGGAACATCGCCTGGGCAGCCAGGCGCCATGGGGTACAGACTCACAGTTCCTGAAAAGGAACAGACAAGGTGACGCATATGGGTTTTCACCCTCACCTCTTTCCCCCTCCATCCACCCCCCCAGCCCCTGCCTTAATGGCTTGCTTACTCTTTGCGTGAATCGTGCTCACAGTTCCGGCCATAGAAGGAGGGGGGGCAGGCACAGAAGGACCCCAGCATGCAGGTTCCCCCGTTCAGACAGCAGGTTCTGTTCAGCTCCTTACCTGAAATGGAAGAAGAGGCAGCTGAGAGGGTGGGGGAACGGAAAAGCTGAGGTCCTGGAAAAGCAAAGGTTAATACAGTGCTGAAGGCTTGGTCTTCCCAGTGCTTGGCGAGGTCTAAATATTGTGAACCTTACAAAATAGGGCTCCGCTGTTTTCTTTTTTTTTAATTTATTTTTCAGAGAGACAGAGCACAAGTGGGGGAGGGGCAGAGAGAGAGGGAGACACAGAATCGGAAGCAGGCTCCAGGCGCTGAGCTGTCAGCCCAGAGCCCGACGCGGGGCTCGAACCCACAAACCGTGAGATCATGACCTGAGCTGAAGTCAGAGGCTTAACCGACTGAGCCACCCGGGCGCCCCAGGACTCTGCTTTTTTGATGTTGCTTTGCTATCGCGCCTCTGCTTTTTTTCATGCTCAGGCCAGGGGTGGTTCCCAGAGAAGCAGGGGGGAGACCGCGTCCCGGGGAGGTGAAATGCACACTGTTGGTCTGGCCTCCAGAGCCAAGTTCAGTCCAACCATCCACCTGGCTCCAGCATCAGGTGGCCACTCAGGAGAAAGAGCATCAGAAAGACAGGAAGCACGGGGGATCAGGACGGGGAGAGTGCGCTGTAGATCTAAGGCAGGTATGTCTTACTGTCCTGGATTCCTAGGGACGGCACCAACTGCAAAGATCGATGGCGAATTGCAGGCTCCTCCAGGGACCGAAGGCCGTTATCTCTCCAGACGGGGTCTCCCTGAGGGGGACGTGCAAGTTCACGGGGGTGGCCCAACCCTGAAGGACAAAATTAGCTCGGTGGGGGTCAGTATTTCAGGCCACGTGAGAATTGCTACCGATCAAAATAAAAGTCCCTCACCGGCTGCGGCGGCGAGTTCCGGTTCAAACGCTTTGGAAATGGCCACGATCAAAATCACACTGGGAGGAGGAAATCAAACATCCGTTGGCAAAACAAAGCAAATCAAGCTCTTCGAGTTAACACCTGGGCTTTCTCAACGCGAGGACAAGACCACAGACCACCAGGGAGAAAATGTAGAACTCCACCTTTGTTTTCCTTTCCTTTCTTTTTAAATGGCTAATTCATCAAACAGCAGAAAGAATGATGAGAATAAAAGCCGCCTAAAAGCCAGTTCCTTCCAATATGTATTATGCCTTCATAGGCTCTGTCCTCATATACACATAATTTTAAGTAGGCGAAAATCTCTTGGCTTCGATTTCACAAATGACGCCGTAACATTCTGTGCAATTGACGAATCACATCTCGCAAACGATTTCACTTAAACCAGTCACTTAGAAGACTTTAAGGTTAGGACAATCCCTTCCCCACCCCCATCGCTCTTCAGGGTTTTGCAAGTATCGAATCTGTCTGTGCCTTTCAACTTTTTTTTTTTTAATTTTTTTCAACGTTTTTATTTATTTTTGGGACAGAGAGAGACAGAGCATGAACGGGGGAGGGGCAGAGAGAGAGGGAGACACAGAATCGGAAACAGGCTCCAGGCTCCGAGCCATCAGCCCAGAGCCCGACGCGGGGCTCGAACTCACGGACCGCGAGATCGTGACCTGAGCTGAAGTCGGACGCTTAACCGACTGCGCCACCCAGGCGCCCCAGTGCCTTTCAACTTTTTAGAAGCAGATTTTTCATTTGGTTGTGACATTGAGCTTTTCTTACACAAGAGAGGAAAGCCCTGGTCATTTGATAGATGGCGCCATTACCCCCATTGGAAAAGTTCAAAGCCAACAGGCAACGCTGGATGGAACTCTTAAGTGTGAAGTTCCAGGTCTCTCGGGAAAAACAGCATCACCGCCGGCAGCCCTTTTGAGGTTCGCGCAGGATGAAGTCAAATGACAGAGAGGCACAGACCATTATCTCTGAAGCTGGTAAGCTCTAGCGGTCAAAAGTTCACATTCAAGATGGGTTCATACCTGCAAGAGAGGCGCTCCATGCTTCTGCGGTCCATAGCTCCTAACACGCTAGGGGGGACGATGTCAGCATGACTTTAATTCACAGCCGTTGCTAGAACGCCTAAAGGAAAACATGGATTTCCTGAAGCGAAAATGGGATTCTAGAAAGAAGGGTATCCCAGATGAGAATTACACTTTGCCCAGAAGTTCTTAGGAGAAGCAGGAACCAGGATGTCCGGGGAGACTGGGGGCTCATCGCCGAGCTCGGTCCTGAGGAATGCTTTGACCTCAGCCGGGGATCAGCCTTGCTGGGGCCTCTCCTTCCTCAACAACCACGCAGGGCGCCAGGGAGGGCCCTCAGGTGGGCTCGGAGGCGGAGACCCAAGCCCATTACCATGGAAACCTCCCGGGAGCTGAGGTAGGAGGCGGTGAAGCCCTGGGACAAAGAGAGAAAAGGTGGGGTCTTATAAAGCTGGTTAACTAGCCCTTAGGTCTTTATAATTAGTTGCCATTTAAAAACAACAGATTTACTCTTAAAAAAAAAAAACGAAAAACAAAAAAAACAACAAATCAATTATTCTGTCCAGTTGGTGATTCCAGATTGGAGGAGCGGTGGAAAGGGACTGCTTTAATCAGGAAACCCTCAACACCTCGGATGGGTCTCTCAAGGAGCTTGACATTTAATTGTCAGGTTTTACCTGAAACTTGCTTTCATCTTTGTTTTCCCCAAAAAAGGTGTGTTGAGCCCAGTGCTTGGCCTTGGGTGTACTTAGGCGGCCCGGTTGGGCGTGTCTCCGCCAGCGGGAGGAGAAAGGCGGGGAAACTCTCAAAGGGGAAGTTCAGGGTCGCCAGGGGTCCCTGGCGGCTCCCGACCTCCTGCGGGGAAGCGTAAATTCCAGGCGGCTCAAATTGGGGGTGGAGTCTCCTCCGGGCTCCCCATGACACGGCAATTAACCCCCTACCCCGATTCCGCGTCCTGTGTTACCCCACCAGCCGTAATTTGGTGGCTCCTCAGAGCCCCAGACCCTGCGGCCGGAGAGGCGCGTCCCAGAGCCAGAGTCCCCACCTAACATCTCTGCTCCCCGGATGATGTCGTTTGTTACTAAACACATACAAAGTCATGGGTAGTTTCCAACTACCCTTTAATTCTCATTTCCAAAGGAAAAGCCTGCTGTTTGCCTAACGTTGCGAGCACACAGGTGGGAGGCTTTTCTGTGCTTCTGTTTTCACCCTTCTCTGTCCACTGAGTTCACACTTCGGCAGGAGTGGGCAGCATCGGGGCCATTTCAGCATCAGTGTCCCCTGTGCGCGCAGGCCATGGCACAGGTGCTGAGAGGCGCCCTTGTTTGCTTCCACACCTGCGTCTTGGGGGAATTACATTTGACATATATATATATATATTTTTTTACAGGGTGGGAGGGCCCCACCGGAGCAATGGTTGGGTGCAGCCCAGTCACCTGAGGGGCTATTCAGTTCTCTCTGAGCTTCAGCTCGAGGTGTGGCCTTTTGACTTGTTAAATGCTTCGGGGGACACGCTGAGTTTCCCTGAGGACGGGGGTCTCAGCTTAAAGCTCTGGGAGCTGGATGTCGGGGGAGGGCAGCGGTGAGGAGAATGCTAATCACCCAACCCCAGGAACTGCCAGGAAGCAAAGAAAGTACAGACAGGCACACCTCCTGTTTTCACGCTTCGCTTCAGGGCGCTTTGCAGACACTACCTTTTTTTTTTTTTTTTTTTTTTTTTTTTTAAACAAATTGAAGGTGTTCGGCGACCCTGATTTGGCCAGTGGTTCTCCCCACCCCCCCCCCCATCCGTCTTTCTCCCTCGCCTCGGGCCTCCCTGTTCCCTGAGACACAATATTGACTTCAGGCCAGTGGATAACCCTACCATGGGCTCTGAGTGTTCAAGGGAAGGGAAGAGTCCCGTGTCTTTCCCTTCAAATCAAAAGCTTAGCGAAGAAGGCGCGTCCAAAGCCGACATAGGCTGAGAGCTAAGCCTCCTTTGCCCAACAGTTAGCCAAGCTGTGACTGCGACGGGAAAAAGGAAAAGTTCTGGAAGGAAAATGAAAGGTGCCCCTCCAGGGGACACATGGATGATACGAAAGCTGATAGGGAGAAAGCTTTTCCAGCCAGGAAATGCCTGGCCCTGGAATTGCCTGCTTAAAGGGTGGGCACTTCAAATCATCTCCCAGGAAGGTTGCACCAGTCTCCTCTCCCCCGCCCACCTAGGCTCCCTTCCCCTTTGTCCTCGCCAGCTGGCTGCAGAAAGCACCTTAATTTGTACCAATTCTGTGTCCGAAAATAGTATCTCGTGGTTTGCATTCACATCGTCTCCGGGTTTTATTGGATGTTGTGTTTCTTTCTCTACGAGCTGCCAGGTAGTTCTTAGAACGAACTTGAACTGACTTCTTTCTTGCCATTTGCTCCGGGAAGCCCTTTCCTGAGGACAGTCCTCCCTTCCCTGGCTTCCGGTTAGGCCGGAGCCCCGACCCGGCGCCCGCTGCTGGAGTTGACCTCGTCTTAGCCACACTGTATTGTGAGCTGCTTATTTTCAGGTCTTTCACCGACCCGTCCCCCAGTGCCTTGTTCCCCAGACGAGGAGGTCCAGAGACCTGGTCAGCCCAGCATCGCAGCTTCCCCGGCCTCTTGTGCAGCGTGACCTTGGGCTGCCTTCCCTCCGGCTAATTTCATTCCGTCTGCCCCATCCCCGGGTGACAGAAATACGTCTCAGCCGTCGCTTCGGGAGGGGGTGGGGTGGGGCGAGGGCAAGGTCTTTGAGAGGCACCGCAGGAGGACAACTTGCTTGCCTCATCTCGAGCCGGGAAGTCCAACAAAGCATGCCCCTCCCCCCGACAGTGAAGGGAAGAAAAGGAAATCCTAAGTGCTCCACACTCTGCTGATTCCGGGCAACTTATTCGGGACAGCTGACTGTATATAAGACAAGATTATCTCGACGCGCTTACCGGAAGTCTGATTTAGGCTTTTAGCCATGTCTATGGTTTAGAATGCTTTCCCACCAAAACTGCTCTCCTGCCAATCAAATTCAACAAATATTGACTGACTGGCTACTGTGTGCTGAGCGCAGTGGGGGAGACAGAGATCTCCGGCACCCTAATCACCGGCTCCTTCCGTCATAAGACGAGCCCAGAAATCTACGCCAAGTGCCATTTTAGTTTCCAAAAAAAAAAAAAAAAAAAATGCTGATGGAGAGGGAACACCGACCGAGTCATGGCTCCAGCAGAGCGGTGGGGGGTCACAAGACCTGGAGAATCTCATTTCAAAGCGCTTCTTAAGTGGATTTTGGATTTGATTGCATCCGGGCATTCTTCACAGCTCTGAATGGTTTTGAAATGGATTAAAAGCAAGTGGAAGTTGAAGGCCGAAATGCAAATCCCAAGTCAAATCAGAAATGGATTAAAGTGAGCTTTCCCCTATGCAAACGACCCTGGGCACTCTGAAGCGTGCCCAGCTCTGGAAACCGTCCGAGCCAGGCTGGACTTCTGACCTACGGTAATTGTGATCCATAATCAGTGGAAGTTGTGTTAACCCAGTAAGTTTGTGAGAATTTCTTACACAGCAATATAGAAGGAATGCAAACACTTTCAGACTTTTTTAAATTGACGTATATCATGCATTCATAAACATGTACAAAAAAACAAGGGTTATAGGTAATAAATGATTCCAAAGTGCCACATAACTACTACCTAGGTCAAGAATAAGACTATTGTTTGGGGCGCCTGGGTGGCTCAGTCGGATAAGCGTCCAACTTAAGTCCAACTTCGGCTCAGGTCATGATCTCACGGTTCATAGGTTCGAGCCCCGCGTTGGGCTCTGTGCTGACAGCTCAGAGCCTGGAGTCGGCTTCAGATTCTGTGTCTACCCTTCCCCCTCTCGCACTCTGTCTCTGTCTCTCTCAAAAATAAACATTAAGAAATTTTTAAAAAAATAATAAGAATATTACTAGAACCCCAGAAATCCACTTCCCAGTTCCTGAAAGCCGACTACTTTTCTCATTCCTAATCCCAAAGATTGGTTTCTCCAGGGTTTGGAACTTTATGTGATCATAAGTGAGTATGTATGTCTGCTTCTCTCTGCTCAACATCATGCAGGTGAGATCCGTCCATGCTGGGTGTAGAACTTCGCTCATATTCATTCCTGTATAATATCCATTGCACTGAATCTGCACAAGGACTCAACACCGCTTATTGAAAAGATCATTCTTACATTTCCGCTCTACAATGCCATTTTCTTTTTTAAAGTTTTATTTATTTTTGAGAGAGAAAGAGCGTGAGCCGGAGAGGGGTGGAGAGAGAGGGAGACAGAATCCGAAGCAGGCTCCAGGCTCTGAGCTGTTACAGCACAGAGCCGGTTGTGGGGCTCGAACCCATGGACCGTGAGATCATGACCTGAGCTGAAGTTGGACGCTTAACCGACTAAGCCACCCAGAGGCCCCTCTACAATGTTGTTTTCATCAGGAATCATTTGTTCACATGTTGTGAGGTTTCTGTTTGTTTGTTTGCTTGTTTTTTAATGTCTGATTCTGTTGCCTTATTCTGTTTGGTTAGTCTCTGTCTCTTCTTGTAGAATACACACACACACACACACACACACAATATATTATTCACCAATAACGTGATTCTACATGTAGACAACCCAAAATAATCTAGAGATGAACTGTGGGGCTTGATAAGTGTTCTGAGCATAATGAGTTGTCCCAAAATGTATTTGTCGAAGTCCTAACCCGTACTGACTCAGAAATGAGTGTTGGAAACAGGGCCTTTGGTGAGACGGTTAAGGTAAAGTGATCTCACATGAATGGGCCTTAACCCAGTATGACTGGTGTCCTTATAAGAAGAGGAGGTTAGGGCAGAGGTGTGTGCACACACAGAGGGAGGATCCCGCGAGCACCCGGGGAGAAGATGCCCATCTGCAAGCCAAGAAGAGAAGCCTCAGAAGAAACCAGACCTGCCGACGCCTTGATCTTGGACCTCTAGCCTCCAGCACTGTGAGAAAACACCTATCTGTTGTTCAAGGCACTCAGTCTGTGGTATTTGCTATGGCAGCCTTAGCAAACTTACATAAGTAGATTTCACAACGGTATCGGATACAAGGTCAACAATGAGAAGTCTGCCACCTGGAACAGGGCCACCCCTCAACCATGCTGGCAACTTGACCTTGGACTTCCAGCTTCCAGAGCTGTGAGAAATGGATTTCTGCTGTGTATACGCCACCCCGTCTACAGTGCTTTATTACAGCAGCCTGAACAGACGGAGACCATATGTGAACAGACACACTGACGATAAATCTGACAGCGTAAGGCCACAAGGGGACTTAATCGGAAAGACAGCACAGGACACCAAGCAGACTAGCTGGTCCGGAACTGGGTCCTTCAGGCTAGAACAAGGCTATGGTGAATTCAAGATTTTAATAATAGGGGGAGAAAAGGGCATTTTTCCCATCTCGGTTTCTGAATATGTATTTTACCTTTTTCCTTATCCACTCATGAAAATCACCAGATCTCAAGTCCATTGTCTTATCCAGCCTCTAGATAAGCCATTCAGGTGTTCCTGAGCGGATCCCACCCCCACCCCCCGCCTCCCCCCGGCTCTATACAGGCTCAGGTGTAGTTGGATCAAGATTGGCCATTGACGTGGACCTTGTTTATGAAGGAGTATTTGCAGATGTTCTTTTCGTCCATGTTCTAGGTCACGCTGTGCCAGACTGATGCCAACACCCAAGGCCATGCTTCTTGGAGTTTCTCAACAAATATGTTTAATGCCGGTGAAAGGAGGAAGGTGAGTGCATACATTTAACCTGCTTTGAAGAGGTTACTAAACTCCAGCTTCGTCATCCTGCATTATCCTCATAAAATTGGCATATGAACACCTGCCCCACAGAGATGCCCAACTACAGGCTTCTTATATTTTTAAGCTGTCTTTTATCTTATCTTTATCAGGTAAAACACCTACTATCAGGCCGCCTGGGTGGCTCAGCCGGTTAAGGGTTAAGCATCTGACTTGATTTAGGTTCAGGTCATGATGTCATAGTCGTGGGATTGAGCCCCATGTCGGGCTCTGCAGTGACAGTGCAGAGCCTGCTTGGGATTCTGTCTCTTCCTTTCTCTCTGGCCCTCCCCTGTTCGTGCTCTCTCTCTCTCTCTCTCTGCCTCCCCTCAAAATAAATAAATAAACATTAAGAAAAAAGATAAACACCTACTAGAGTTGCGGCATATGTAGGCACTTAACATATGTCACTGCCTTTCTATCTCTCTCTCCCTCCTGAGGCAGGTGGACCGATGGTCCCACATTCATTCACTCTTCACTCCTACTGTGTGCCAGGTAACGAGCGAGGCGTGATGCCTTTCAGGATTCAAACAAACGATGGTTTCCATCCTCAGGCCGTCACAGTCAAGAGGAAATGGACATGTAATTAAGCACGTTTCATCAACGTTAGGGAGTCCGTGTTAATGATGCTGCGGTGGCAGGAAGAAGTGAGGGGCCACTTTTCTAGGGGGCGGAGGAGTCGGACAGGGGAACAGGCACTTGCAGAGCGAAGGCACAGAAGCATGACGGCCTGGCTGAAGGAGGAAGCTGGAAGGGCAGGCGGAGCTGGAGAAGTGTGATGGGGGCCGGTGACGGTGATGTTAGTGGCAGGGGGAGGCCAGCAGGGGGAGGGTCCCAGAGACCGGGTACCCCATGAATTCTGCCTTTCGATGTAGCACTATGAAGAATCAAGCAGGAGAGTGACCTGAGCTGGTCTGCGTGTTTAGGGGGGTCTCTTAGGCTTCAGGGGGACCTAAGGCTGGTAACAGAAGTTCTTCCAGGTGACTGTTGCAATAGAGCAGCCGGGGAATGCAGAGGCCTCGAGTGATGCTCAGCTGTGCGCCTGGAGAAGTGGCAGATATGGATGAGGGCGAGAAGGTGGGGTCTGCAGGGTCTGCTGGGATTCGATGGGGTCGGGGAGGGAGTGGTCATGCATTTTAAGGGCAATGTGCAGTTTCTAGTTTCCTAAGCGCATAGGAAAGAGAGATTCAGGGCATCTGAGTGGCTCAGTCAGTTAAGCGTCCGACTCTTGATTTCAGCTCAGGTCACGATCTCATGGTTTGTGAGTTCGAGCCTCGCATCGGGCTCCATGCTCACAATGCAGAGACTGCTTGGGCTTCTCTCTCTCTCTCTCTCTCTCTCTCTGCCCCTCCCCTGCTCTCTCTCCCAAATATAAATAAATAACCTTAAGAAAAAAAGAAAAAAGAGATTTGTGTATAAAATAAGCACAAATAAGCACAAACAGGCTTCTGGACACCATACAGTATGTCAGAAAGGTCACTGGCGTTGTGCATCACAGGCCTGAGACTGGGGTCCGTGTCCACCTGAGAACAGGGAATCCTTGGGCCTCGGAGCTTGGTCAGTGAAATGAATGGAGTAGTGCTTCTCTGCCAGTGTCTCGTGGCCAGCATGTGACCAGAGAACAGAAAACGCTGAATGTCATTTCTGCCACGTTAAGGACATTTTATCTCCTGTTTTGTTTTTGGTATTTTCCAAGGTTAGATATGTTACAAAGCACCTAGAACTGTGCCTGGCCTATAGTAGGCACCCAAAGAGTGTGAGCAATTATTTGTGTGTGTTTTGTCATTTTGTCTTGCCTTTGTGTGTTTCCTCTTTTTTTTAAAACATTTATTTATTTTTGAGACAGAGAGAGACAGAGCATGAACGGGGGAGGGTCAGAGAGAGAGGGAGACACAGAATCTGAAACAGGCTCCAGGCTCAGAGCGGTCAGCACAGAGCCTGACGCGGGGCTCGAACTCACGGACCGCGAGGTCATGACCTGAGCTGAAGTCGGCCGCTTAACCGACCGAGCCACCCAGGCGCCCCTGGCGTTCTTGATAATTACAGATTGGCTGAGTGGGAACCACCAAAGCATCCCTGAGTTTCTAGAGAGCCGATGCATTGGCAAAGTTCTCCTCCAGGGGGCGCTGGTCAGCAACACTGACTGCCGGTGGACCACAGGGCTGTTTGTTCTCGTCCGACTTACAGATGACAGATGACGCGACTCCCTGCGGTGGACCTGGCACAGATCTGAGTTCTGGCCTCTTGCCGTTGAATAATTGTATTTGTGAAGAGGTTTGGCCTCCTCCCAGAGGAACACTAACCCCGTGAAAGTCTTCGAGAGGGTGCCGCTTTCCGATCCCGGGTTCTCAGCGCTCTCTGTGGCCCATGCTGGTGGTGAGGGGAGCGGCCGTCAGGATGGCCCGCTGGGGTCACCCGGGTCTAGGCTCTGTTCTTTGGGGCATGCAGCCCAATAGAAATGCCACGCCAGCCTCACGTGGGATTTTCACTTTTCTGGCTAGCCACCTCGGCAAAGTGCAGAGAATCGGGTAAAATTAACTTTCATAGGGAGCCTGGGTGGCTCAGTCGGTTGAGCATCCGACTCTTGATTTCAGCTCAAGCCATGCTCTCATGTTTCGTGAGATCGAGCCCCACTGTCAGCGCAGAGCCGGCTTGGGACTCTCTCTCTCCCCCTCTCTTTCTGCCCCTCCCTCCCTCGCTCGTTCTCTCTCTCTCTCTGTCTCTCTCTCTCTCTGTCTCTCAAAATAAATAAATACACATTAAAAAAAAATTATCTTCCATAATATATTTTAATTTAGCCCAATTGATCCCAGAGAGTAGCATTTGATCACGTAGTTAGTATGATTCACTATAAGACGAGGGCCAGGGAAGCCTTCCTCAGCCCGGGGCGCCGTGCTTGAGGCTTCTAGGGCCGGGGCAGGTGAATTGGGCCCTCACCGCGCGCCCCTACGTCAGTGGGAAGCATTTTGCAACGGTCGCCGAAGTAGAATGAAACAGTTTATAGCATTTGGGGTTTTTCATCCTTCTGTCATTGTGTCACGAAACGGGAATGACAGGCTTGTGTCACCAGAGGTTTCCTTGGAAGAAGGCTTCGCGGTACGTGTGACTCAGTGTCCCCACAGAATGGAGGTGAGGAATGGAGTTGGTCCCTGGGGGTGCCTGGGTGTGCTTGCGTGTGGGACCCCCTCACACACGAGGCAGAGACGCTGAAGCTGCGGTCTGTGGACGTCGTGAGAGGCTCCCAGGCCCCCGGGGGCTGAACTGCACGAACAAGCGTCTGGCGGCTCCGTTGGTTGAGCGTCTGACATCGGCTCAGGTCATAATCTCTTGGTTCATGGGTTCAAGCCCCGGGTCAGGCTCTGTGCTGACAGCTCAGAGCCTGGAGCCTGCTTCGGATTCTGTGTGTGTGTCTCTCTCTCTGCCCCTCCCCCGCTCATGCTCTGTCTCTGTCTCAAAAATAAATAAAAGACATTTAAAAAAACCAAAACAAAGACCATGCGAGAGTCAGGGACTCAGGGGGACACTGGCGGGTGAAGACCACAGGCCACGGTCTTACGTGCTGCCCCCGGGAAGCTCAGAAGCTGGAAATGCTTTCTGGACACAGCCGAGAGATGCGGCCATCTGCACACGGTGAGTGCAATACGATAATAACAATTCCTTGTATTAACAGAAGTGCATTTTGTGCTTTAAAATACTTCCTGATTCATATCGCTACCTGTGAATGAGAGGCTCTGTGGAACATGCTGGAATATGGACCACTGGACCTCACCCCAGACTTACTGAGTCAGAACCTCCCAGCGGGGAGGGGTCCACCCAGGCCAAGCCCCCAAGGAGCCAGTCCCAGGTACCACTGCACCAGACTGTGCTAATTCCACGTCCTTACGGCCACTTGTGGTGTGGTCCTCCCAGACCAGCAGCTTTGGCATCGCCTGCGGCTTATTAGAGAGACGGACTCTCGGCCCCTCTCTGGCCTCCTGCGTCAGACTCTGCGTTTCGGTAACATCCTAGGTGGTTTGGGTGGAGGGTTGCCAGATAAAATACAGGACACCCAGTCATATTTAAATATCAGATACACCACAAATACTTTCTAAGTATGACTCATGCAACATTAGAAACATACTCATATTAAAAAATGACTTGTGGTTTGTCCAAAATTCAAACGTAACTTGAAAGTATTTTTATTTGCTAAATTCCTGAGTCCTAGTTGGGTGCACATTATAGACGAAGGAGCCTGGGCTAAACAGTGGCCTGCTTCTCTAACCCTGGCATCATAAAGGAAGCCCATTGTATTTGAATGTGTTTGGGGGTGGGGGCAATATTTTCCCCTTTAAATATGGTCGAGCTTTTGAATATGTAGCCCTCTTATAAATTGAAAAAGTATTTAAGCAGTGTTTGAACTGCAACTACCTTTTTCAATTTATATTCTTTGGTTCAGAATATCGTAAACAAAACAAAAAACCAAATGAAACCATTACTAAATAGGTAACTTACATTACGTATCAAAGGAGAAAGATACCGTACAAATTCTAAGTAATGAGAAGCTCATCCAACACGTGATTGGTATGATTTAATATTGTCGCAAGGATTTGGGGCACCTGGGTGGCTCAGTTGGTTAAGCGTCTGACTTTGGCTCGGGTCATGATCTCGTGGTTTGCGGGTTCCAGCCCTGAACTGGGTTCTCTGCTGTCAGCCCAGAGCCCACTTTAGATCCTCTGTCTCCCTCTCTCTCTGGCCCTCCCTTGTTCACCTGCTCTCTCTCTCAAAAATAAATAAAACATTAAAAAAGTATATTGTTGCAAAGATTTATCTGATTCTCATCAACTTGGTATACAATTTAAAAGGATAATTTATTGGGGCACCTGGGTGGCTCAGTTAACCGTCTGACTTTGGCTCAGGTCATGATCTCAGAGTTCTTAGGTTTGAGCCTCGAGACGGACTCTGCTGACAGCTCAGAGCCTGGAACCTGCTTGGGATTCTGTGTCTCCCTCTCTCTCTGCCCCTCCCCCACTCTCTCTCTCTCTCTCTCTCTCTCTCTCTCTCAAAAATAACCAATAAAAACATTTTTAATGATAATTTATTAAGATTTTTTTTGCCTAGTAAAATAAAAAAAACTTAAAATATTTTAATTCCAATATAGGTAACGTGGTGTTATATTAGTTTCAGATGTGCAATATAGTGATTCAACAATTCTCTACACCATTACTCAGTGCTCATTATAAGTGTACTCTTTTTTTTTTAAATTTTTAAATGTTTATTTATTTTGAGAGAGAGAGAGCACAAGTGGGGTAGGGGCAGAGAGGGAGGGAGACGCAGAATCCGAAGCAGGCTTCAGGCTCTGAGCTGTCAGCACAGAGCCCGACGCGGGGCTCAAACTCACAAACCGCGAGATCATGACCTGAACCAAAGTCCGACGCTCAACCGACTGAGCCACCCAGACGTCCCATAAGTGTCCTCATAATCCCTATCACCTATTTCACCCATCCCCTCCATGTGCCTCCCCTCTGGTTAACCATCAGTGTGTTCTCTATCATTAAGAGTCTATTTCTTTTTTAAAAAATTTTATTTATTATTGCTTCTCGGCCTTTTGGCTAAGATCACGTGTGAAAATTTTATTTATTTATTTATTTATTTATTTATTTATTTATATTTTCATTTACATCCAAGTTAGTTAGCGTATAGTGCAATAATGATTTCAGGAGTAGATTCCAGTGACAAGAGTCTGTTTCTTGGTTTCTCTCTCTCTCTCTCTTTTCCCTTTGCTCATTTGCTTTGTTTCTTAAATTCCACATATGAGTGAAGTGATAATGCTATTTGTCTTTCTCTGGTTGACTGGCTTCTCTTTGCGTGATACTCTCTAGCTCTTTCCATGTCATTGCAAATGGCAAGATTTCATTCTTTTTTTATGGCTAAATAATATTCCATTATATATAAGCAGCCCAAGTATCCCTGGAGAG
This sequence comes from Prionailurus bengalensis, assembly GCF_016509475.1. NCBI lineage: Eukaryota > Metazoa > Chordata > Mammalia > Carnivora > Felidae > Prionailurus > Prionailurus bengalensis. The sequence goes on along the minus strand of NC_057348.1, from coordinate 16,303,590 downwards.
ATGAATAGACAAAGAAGCAGTGAGATATATATATATATATATATATATGGACCATAGCAGAGGGTCCACTTCTTCTTTGTCTATTCATCTCTCCAGGGATACTTGGGCTGCTTCCATAATTTGGCTATTGTAAATAATGCTGCTGTGAACATAGCAGATGCATGTATCCTTTTGAATTCGTGTTTTTGTATTTTTGGGGTAAATACCCAATAGTGTGATTACTGGACCGTAGGGTAGTTCTACTGTTAATGCTTTGAGGACCCTCCACACTGTTCTCCAGAGTGGCTGCACCAGTTTGCATTCCCACCAACAGCGCATGAGGGTTCCCTTTTCTTTGCATCCTCACCAACACGCGTTGTTTTTTTTTGTGTTTTAGATTTTAGCCATTAAGATAGGTGTGAGGTGGTATCTCACTGTGGCTTTGGTTTGTATTTCCCTGATGGTCAGTGATGTGGAGCATCTTTTCATGTGTCTGTTGGCCATCTGGTTGTCTTCTTTGGAAAATGTCTGTGCATGTCTTCTGCCCGTTTTTAATTGGACTATTTGGTTTTCGGAGGTGTTGAGTTGTACGAGTTCTTTATATCTTTTGAATACTGACCCATTATTGGATATGTCATTTGCAAATATTTTCTCCCATTTCCTAGGTTGCCTTTTAGTTTTTTGATCATTTCCTTCATGGTGTGGAAGCTTTGATTTTGATGAGGTGCCGATAGTTTATTTTTGCTTTTGTTGTCCTTGCCTCCCATGTTTCCCTTCCCTTCCTTCTCTAGAAAAATGTTGCCAGGGCTGATGTCAGAGAAATTACTGCCTGTGCTGTCCTCTAGGATTTTTATGGTTTCAGGTCTCGCATGTAGGTCTTGAACCCATTTCGAGTGTATTTTTGTATACGGTGTAGCAAGTGGTCCAGGTTCATTCTCCTGCATGTCGCTGTCCAGTTTTCCAGCCCCACTTGTTGAAGACACTGTATTTTTCCCATTGCATATTCTTTCCTGCTTTGTCGAAGATTAATTGCCCATATAACTGGGGGCTTGTTTCTGGTCTTTCTATTCTGTTCCATTGATCTAGGTGTCTGCTTTTGTGTCAGCACCATACTGTTTCGATGACCATAGCTTTGTACGATAACTTGAAGTCTGGAATTGTGATGCCTCCAGCTTTGGTTTTCATTGTCAAGATTGCTTTGGCTACTTGGGGTCTTTTGTGTTTCCGTACACATTTTAAGATTGTTTGCTCTCATTCTGTGAAAAATGCTGTTGGTATTTGGATAGGGGTTGCATTAATAAAATGATAATTACAAATTTTTTAATGTTTATTTGTTTTTTTTTTTAATTTTTTTTTCCAACGTTTATTTATTTTTGGGACAGAGAGAGACAGAGCATGAATGGGGGAGGGGCAGAGAGAGAGGGAGACACAGAATCGGAAACAGGCTCCAGGCTCTGAGCCATCAGCCCAGAGCCCAATGCGGGGCTCGAACTCACGGACCGCGAGATCGTGACCTGGCTGAAGTCGGACGCTTAACGGACTGCGCCACCCAGGCACCCCTAATGTTTATTTGTTTTTGAGAGAGAGACAGGGTGTGAGCAGGGGAGGGGCAGAGAGAGGGAGACACAGAATCCGAAACAGGCTCCAGGCTCTGAGCTGTCAGCACAGAGTCTGATGAGGGGCTCAAACTCACGAACTGTGAGATCGTGACCTGAGCTGAAGTCGGACCCTTAACCGACTAAGCCACCCAGGCACCCCAATAAAATGATAATTTAATTATAAGTGCCAACAAATAGAAGATGTTGCACACAGAAAATAGTCCTTTCAAAACCCAACTATTTTGTAATTAGAGTTATCTTGTCTATAGTAGGCAAAAGGTGTTTTTCTGTTTCGGATGAAAGTGTATGAGGAGTCTGTGGCCATGAAGTGGGGGTTATATGGACCTCTTGGAACAGGCAGGGGTAGAGGCTGGGCGGGGGGATGTGGGGGTGGGGGATGCAGTGAGGTGAGAGCAATTTCTGATGAACTGAATTGTCACAGTGTTGGTTCTTAGCAAAGCATCTTTGTCCAATTAGTAAGATCACCAAAGAGAACCCAAATTCACATATGTTTTAGGAAATTTATTGATTTATTTTTTTAAGTTTATTTATTTATTTTGAGAGAGAGAGAGAGAGTGCACTAGCAGGGGAGGGGCAGAAAGAGAGGGAGAGAGAGAGAGAGAGAGAGAGAGAGAGAGAGAGAGAATCCCAAGCAGGCTCCACACCATCAACGTGGAGCCCAACACGGGGCTTGAACTCACGAATCGTACGATCATGACCTGAGCCGAAACCAAGACTCGGGCGCTTAACCGACTGAGCCACCGAGGCACCCCTGTTTTAGGAAATTTAAAAGAAAAAAAGGGGAAATCCAGATCTCTGATGTCTGTGGCTTCAAACACGGAAAACAGTTTTACCTTCCCTGGGTCCTATCCCTTTCTGATCCCCCGTTTTGTTCGGTTCTTAGCTTGGAGTGCTGAGAGCACGGGGCCCCTTCCCTGTTTCTCTGGCCCGTTGGGCTCGATGCACTCCAGGATGGCTAGCGTACAAAAGGCCGTGCGGTCTGTACGGGAGGCGCGGTAATCCTGGGTTACAGGGCTCGAATTGGCCGGCTCGTCGTTTGCTCTGGGCCAAGCCCTCCCCTCTGAACTGTGTTTTGTCTCATGCCGGGCTGAGTCACATAGAATAGATAGATAGTTTATCAGCACATGTCCTACAGATCATATTCTCGACTGACAAATATAGCCCGTTAGCGCACAGGCCGGAGGCTCCAGTGTGTGTGGCTGCTGTGGGTGTCAACAATACTCCACAGCCCGGATTCCACCTGGCAGGCAGCGGGCAGGGGCCGGGACTGCGGCGCTCTCACGGGTAGGTGGCCGTCGTGGGCGTGGGGACGTGGGGGGAAATGGGAACGAGGGGGCTTGTGCACCTGCTGGTGGGAGGCTGGGGGGCAGTGCCTCCTTGTTTATATCTTTCCCACTGTGCCGTGCATGGCAGGACCCTGGCAAACATCCCCAGTGGAATATGGTGTGTGTGTGGGGGGGGGTGGATTAGCAATTTATCTGCGTTTTAGGGCAAGAAATGGAACTGAATGGAGAAGGAGAGACTGTGGCAGAGGTGGGTGGTGCCCAGAAAGGCTGCCGCTGTGGCGGGGGGTCCCCAAGATTCCTGCTCCTGGTTTGTGAGTCTTTCCCAGGAAACTGCCCTGGTGCCCGCGGCTGAGCTCAAAATGTTCCGGTCCAAAGTGCTGTCTAGGGGGAGATAAATCAACTTTGTTTTTGCCTTCGGTGCCCTGAAAGGGATGATTGACATCTGGGGGCGGGGGGGGGACACTTTCCTTCTGGGGATTGTCTCCCCGCTCTCCAGAGAGAGAGGGCGAGGGTGGGAAGGGGATCGGAGACCCAGAGGAAAACCATCTGGCTTTGTGAGCGGCTCAGCTGTGCTGGCGGCTCTTCTCCACCAAATCCTCTCCGGAAACTCAGGGCCTGGGGCCGTCTCCCAGAAAACCTCCGCTGACCATGCCCCGGGCACAAGAATCCAAGGGTGCTCACGGACCCCTGGTTTGTGTCTTACGTTTCATAAGTGATGATGTCCGTCTTCAACTCTTCTCTTTTTTTCCTTTAAATCACTGACATTTTTGGAGCTTTACTGGGTGCCAAATACTCTCTTACGCACTTGACTGAAATGATCACACGCGCTCCAGTCGCCAGTCCCGTGAGCTGGGTGCCCCTGTCAACCCACGTTCAGAGAAGTACACCGGGGCGCAGAGGGGTTAGGTGACTGTCTCAGGGGCGCACAGCCATAAATGGAGGAGGCGGGACTCCAGCCCAAGCAGGCTGACTCCTCTTAATCCCATGCCCGGTGGCCTCTGCCTCCCTGCTTGGATTTTCTGGTTTAACAAGTTACCAGGAAAGCAATGGGTGCTCCCAGGGAAACTCTGAACCTGTGACGTAAGATGTCATTTAATTCAGAATTTGGCTGAACTATCCTGACGGTACTGACCTCACTTGAGCACTTAGCCCTTCATAACCCTACTGTTTCTAGCCGAAAACTCACTCTGGGTGCCAGCTCTGGGGTCCAGGCAGCGGTCTTACATGAGGCTAGAACAGGATTTGTGCGACGCTGAAGCCCCTTGTTGGCCACGTTACCGCCTCTTCTGTGCGTTGGGGTCGCCAAGAATTCCCACTGGTTGTGGCTGTTCCCTGAGCTCCGGTGAGGCCGAGGTGGGTGTCTTCTTCCCGAGGTAGATACACTGGGAAGAATGCTGTGGAGGGTCTGGAGCTGGTCTGCCCAAGGGAAAGAGGGGGCCCGGGGGTTCTGAAGAGTAGGTCGGGGTGAGGGGCCGGGCCCCTCTCCCCATGGCTGTTCAGGTGACCTCCTGACCTCAGCTCTGTCCCTGTCTCCCCACCTCCCCGCACTTGCCGCTGTCCCTCCCCCAGCCTGGCACCCGGAATGGCTGGGCACCTGCACTGTGGGCTGTGCAGGGTCTCTTCCCCCGGGGCCTCTGCACCTTAGATTCTCAGAGATGTGAGCCCTCTACCCAACCCCCTGCCCCCTCTCTGTCCAGACTGCTGTTTGACAAGAAGGGAGAGGACTAGGTGACCAGAAAGTACCCCCCTCCCGCCTGGAACGCTGGCATATGTCTTCTGAGTGGGGACTCGTGCTCTGGTGCTAGCGGACGTGTTTTTTCCAGTCATGCCCTCTGGCTCGGACGGTGGGTGGTTCTGCGAAGTGATTCTCATGTGCCTGGCTTGCAGAGGGAGCGTGGACAATTACTCAAGCAAACCTGCACGGATAGTCCCCTTCCCCTTCCTCAGGGTCCCGTGGCGCTTCCCCAAGCCCCACTCTCCACACACACTTGAGGGTCTCCCTCCTAACCCGCCTCCACAGCGTCTATCCAGCCACCCTTGTCAAATCCCCACGCCGTGCTGAAATCCGTCTCTCTGAGCCTCTGTTCCCCTCTCCAGGGGGAGAGCTCTGACGCAGGGACATTCACCCTTCTGCATTTGACAAGCGCCCCCAAACGTCAGTTACTTGGGGTTCCCAGGAATCAAAGGACAGAAACGCACAGCAAAGGAACTGGCCCAATATGCAGGGTTTCTGTGTTGAGGTCAAGGAGCCGGACCCTGGCTGCACCCCCCCTCCAGGGCTACCATCATTCACCCGGTGACCTCTCGGGGCACGCGCCTGACTTGGAGCCCACCTCTGGGGCCTCTCCGGGGGCTGCTCCCGTCAGCAAACCGGGGCCCTTCTCAGCGCGGTCTACGGACAAAGCGAAATTCAACCAACCAGCGGGCAACTCAACTTGCCTTGTGTGCTGTGAGGTAAACAAGCAACAGTCTGAGGGAGAAAGTAACAGGGGGCTCTGGCTTAGAGGAAGAGGCCATGCCAAGGAGAGAACACTGAGTTCAGGGTATGGGGTGCAGGGGAGCCCCGTGGATGAGGGAAGGGGTCCAGGCCGAGGCACTGAGGAGGAGAGCAGTCAAGGGTGGACATGCCAGGGCCCTGTGAGGGGCTGGGATGTCCCTTCATCCGAAAGGGAAGTCTCTGGAGCACTTGAGCCAGGTGGCCGCGTGATCTCACCCTCGTCGGAAAATGGCTCTCGCTGTTGGGTGACAAATGGATTGGACGTGGGTGAGTGGGAAGTCGGGGCACCAGCTGTAAGGCTTTTGCACAACCGGGGCCAGCTGTGACACTAATCGGTGGTGAGAAATGCCTGCCCTCTAAGACTTGGGTGATAGATCGGATGCGTGAATGAATGTGTGTGTTTGCGTATGAGTTCATGCCCACATGGCGGGAGGGGTGAGGACACAGAAGGCGTAAAGGAGTGACCTCCAGGTAACGGTGGAGTCAAGGTGAGGAATTAAGGTGGCTGGGGACGGATAGATTCCGAGTGAGTAACTCTGGAAAGGAGTTGTGTTTCTTCGAGAAATGTGGGAGACATCCAGGTGGATATGTCAAGGAAGCGGTGCGATCCAGGCCCTAGAGGTTGCTGTAGATTGAGACCGGTTCTTTTAAGTGGCTCTTATTTCACTGTCCGCTGTATTCGTTATTTATCGCCGTATAAGAAATCGCCCCGACACTTAACAGCTTAGTACAAAAAACGTATTATCTCTCTCTCCGAGGGTCAGGAATGGCTTAGCTGAGCGGTCCTGGCTCAGGGTCTGTCGTGAAGTTGCACTTAAGATGTCTTCTGGGGCTGCTGCTATCTGATGGCTCAACTGGGGCTGGTGGACCTGCTTTTAGACAGCTTCTGCTCACATGGCTGCTGGCAGGGGGCTTCTACTTCTTCCTGTAGGAAGCTTCTCTATTCAGCCGCTTCAACATCCTCATGACATGGCGGCTGACTTCCCCCAGAGCGCGTGACCCAAGAGAGAGAGAGAGCAGTGCCTGGTGGGACTTAGTCTCAGAAGCTGCACGCCATCCCTTTGACCACATTTTATTCATTAGAAATGAGTCACAATCCAACCCACGCTCGGGGGGTGGGGGGAGGAATGAAATTCTACCCCCCTTTTTAGAGAGCAAGAGGGAGTGCAAGCAGGGGAGGGGCAGAGAGAGAGAGAAAGAATCCCAAGCAGGCTCCATGCTATCAGTGCAGAGCCCGATATGCGGCTTGAACTCACGAACCATGAGATCACGACCTGAGCTGAGATCAACAGTCAGATGGACTGAGCCACCCAGGGTCCCCAAGCCCTACCCTTTAAAATATTTTTTTCATGTTTATTTTTTATTTTTGAGAGAGAGACAGAGACTGAGACAGAACACAAGCAGGGGAGAGGCAGAGAGACAGGGAGACACAGAATCTGAAGCAGGCCCCAGGCTCCGAGCTGTCGGTCCAGAGCCCGACGCGGGGCTCAAACTCACAGACCTCGAGATCGTGACCTGAGCTGAAGTCGGACGCTCAACCGACTGAGCCACCCAGGCGCCCCGAGCTCCACCCTTCTAAAGGAAAGAGTGTCAAGGAATTTGTGGGTACAATTGCAAGCCATCACATCCACAAAACAAAATACATTTTATTGTTCACCGAAGCCGAGAAGCACAAACAGGGCTGGCACACGTTTTTGTATGGCGTTCGGACACTGCTGGAGGGGGCTGGTGCTGCGAGCCATGGAGACCGAGCTGGAGACCCCCCCCCCCGCCCCCTGCCTCCCCCTATTCCCCTTCATTCTCAGTGCCTGTCTGCCTGGCCCGCTGTATCTCGCGGCTGCCCGAAGCCCACGCTGGTTGCCACCTACATGTTGGAGATTTCGCTGTAGTTGCAAATGCCAGGCACCAAGCATGGAATCTCTGCTCAGGGGCTGGTGACTTAGCAAGTCCTCCTAGCCTCCAGCCAGCTACCCAACCTGAGCTGACACAGAGGAGAGAAGGACAGACCAGCATCTGGGCGTCACAGGGGCCAGGAGGGAAACTGAGCACAGCAGGTCCCCGTTCCCCGTCCTTCCGCGTGCTGGCCTGCCGGGGCCTTTCCCTCTTGGGCCAGTGGCTCTTGTCCTGAGTATGTCTCCAGCAGGTGGCAACTGATCACAAAACACGGAGGCAAGCTCAAGGCTGGGGCGAGCCCACGGCCAAGTCAGCAGGGAGGGGCAGGCCAGGAGCTTTGTCTTTTGTTATGTAAGCGCCTATATAATATCTTCCATTTTGCCGGTTGGCCCGTGAAGCCTACAGCATTTACTCTCTTGCCCTTTCCTGAAAAGGTTTGCTGACCCCTAGAGTAAAGTGAAAGATTTTTCCAGGAGGAATTTTCCTTTCCACTAGGAATCCAAACTTGGAGAGTCTCTAATTGTTGACGTTTTCGCTCAGGACCCGGGACACCAAGAGAGGTACACAAATGAGCCTGACGACACTCTGTCCCAGTGTCCTTTCTGTTGCCATGAGTGACGTCATGCTTATCCTCTGCTCTCTTCTAGTCCCATGTGGTTTCTTGTCGGGAAGATGCCCTGTGGCTGCGGACCTTGTAGCCCAAATCTAGGGATCTGTGTTCCCTTATGATTCTGCTGTAACCGTGCAAAGCCAGATCTCCAGCAGGGAACTGGGATCAGGCGTCTTCTTGGATTCGTGAATCTTTGCTGTAAAACTCAGTGAGGGCTCGCCCTAAAGCCCTGCGTTTCTTACGGTGCCTCAGGACAGTCTACTCGGACGTGGAGTTTTCTCTAGGAGGATATTGCTTTCTTTGAAACGAGGGTCTCTCAGACTGGATCCTGTAGAGGTGAATTTTTCTCTGTACTCCAGCTTTGGTAGAGTCTACCATGGTGCTATTTCTATAGTTCTGGAGAAAGTTAATGCTCAGGAAATTACATTTTACGTATTTGCAGGAAAGGTTGTGTTGACTAGAACTCATGCTACAAAGAAGAGATTAGCTTTGTCTCTCTTTCCTGAGACCGGCTCTCTTTCCTGAACCTCTTGAGTGACTGTCACCTGCATGGGTCCCTGACATCTGCCTGCTTTCTGCTTGCCCCAAAGTGGCTTTTTCCCTGGATGGGTCTCCTACCTGTCCTTCAATGACTCATGGGCTTTGTTGTAAAACCGCTTCTCGGATCTAGCACACATCCGTAGAGCTACTCTCTGAAGGGTTAACTTTGAACCTGACCGGTTGTTTAGGGAGGCTTCCGTGCTGCCCTGGCCCGCACAGGACACCAGGGGCTGGGCTGGACACGGCCTTCAGGCATTGGTATTTCTTAGCTTCCCTGGATTTCACATTATGTGTAGACCCCTAGCGAATGTGGTCATCTCTTACTGTTCTTAGAGCTTCCACATTTTGTCACACACGTTTGCAAACAGAACGTCTCACCGGCAAGACCTTGACTTAAAATCCTGGCACATTCAAAACCCTCTTCACTGAAGACTAGAACCTCCTTCACTGCTTTGCAAGACACAGGGGAAATGGGGAACGTGGTTGGATGGCAGACAGGATATACTCTTTCCCACCAAAACACTGACACTAACACTGATTTACAACCATTTAAAAATAGAACCCAAAGGATCAAGAAGAGACCATTCCTCTAAGACGCAAACTTGAATCATATTTCTCCAAATGAATGCATGGAAACTAATGAGCAATGGTTTTTGGTTTTGTGTTTTAATGCATGGGCAATTAAGGTACAGATCTGGCTACTCCCCAAGGATTTGCTGGTCTAAGAAAATGACAGACACTCAGCAATAGAGGCCGAGTCACGGCTGGTTGATCTAGAGCACACACGCTGTCCTTCAGCTTGAAGTACCCTTGACTGCCTGGGCTGTCCACGCTGCTCAGAAAGTCCCCTTTACTTTGGTTTTTGCTTTGCTTTTAATGTATTTTTTAATGTTTTTTTTTTTTAGTTTTGAGACAGAGATAGGGCATGAGCGGGGAAGGAGTGGAGAGAGAGGGAGGCGCAGAATCCGAAGCAGGCTCCAGGCTCGGAGCTGTCAGCACAGAGGCCAACGCGGGGCTCGAACTCACAGACTGTGAGAGCATGACCTGAGCCGAAGTTGGACGCTCAGCTGACTGAGCCACCCAGGCGCCCCCTTTTTGCTTTGTTTTTCCGTGTAGACTTGGTTTATGTGTAGAGATCGCCTCAAAGCAATTAGTCTAGCTGGTTCTTTCTCTCCTTTGAATTTTTCTCCATTTCAGGAGGGGGCCTTTGCTCTCTTGTTTGTAGGCTGGTGCCTTGCATGTTTTAATGGAAACTTTTTTTTTTTTTTTTTTTTTTGTCAAAAACCAAAACCTTAAGCCCTTGGTAGCTTAGGCACTCCGGACCTGAAGATGACAGTAAGGAAACTGATAGAAGACAAATTAAATGCAGCGGTTTCTGGTTCTGGGTGAGACGGAGTTAGGCATACTCTGCTGTGTCTCTCCCACCAAAGGCAGCTCCATAAAACCCAGACGGAATACATGGAATATGAAGACTCTGAAAAGTAACTGGTTGCAAGAGAATCAGAGGAAGACCCCAGAATTCCAAGTACCAGGAACCTGAGGTGTGTTTCCCATTTTCCCCTCCAGTGTTCCGCAGCCTGGACCCAAGGCAGCCTGGAGCCCAGAATTGGGCACAACGGTTCCTAGTCGTGCTCCAGGAATAGAAAAGGGGACTCCTAGTGCTCAGAGAGTGGGTGCAAATCCCTGTTCTTCTTTTCCCCATCCTGTCACGTTTCAGCCCCCAAAGGATTCTGCGGTAACAGGAGAGACAGGGAAGGTTGATAGCAGAGGACCTCGGTCACCCAAAGCTTGGAGAAAGGGGATCCTTCCATTCTGATCAGAGGAGTTACAGGCCCCAGAGGGTGGAGAACACTTTCATTGCTTTCGACAACGAAAGCGAGGTCTGAAGCCCTTCCAAGTTTTGCCCTTTCTGGGGTACTCTCCCTCTGCCCTCTGGTGTGAATGGAGAGGTAGGAAGTATCAGCAAAGACACAGAAGCTATAGAGAACCAAATGGAACCTTGAGAAATAAAATAGGCCATCACTGAAAGAAAATATTCCTTGGATAGGCTCATAAACGTAATTGGAGATGATATGATATAGGGAAGAGTGGGACGTTTGAAGATGGGTTGCTGGATAATACCAACCTGAGAAAAAAGGGGGAAAGAAATTTATAAAGAATGAACAGCCTCAAGAATCCACTAAATGGTAGTGAAAGGGTTCATATTTGTGTTGCCGGAGTCTCAGAAGGAGGGGAGAAAGAGGGCAGGGCAGAAGAAAATCGTTGAAGAAAGAATGGCTGAAAATCCCCCGGTTTGGCAACAGAACAAACCTCCTGACCAGAGGAGCAAGGCAAATCCCACACCGGATAAACTCAAAGAAATCCATGCCCGGATTCATCATAATTAAACCGAGGAAAACCCAAGACAAGGGAAAACTCTAGAAAAGTTGTGAGAGAATGATGATGTGTCACCTTGGTGAGAATTATGGTTCCAACAATTGCACGTTTCTCCTGGGAAACCACGGAGGCCGGAAGACACAGGCACAGTGTCTATACGGTGCTGAAGAAAAAGCATTATCTCAGGGTTCCAGAGGCAGCCAACACAATCTTCAGGGTAAAGGTGAAAACGAGATATTCAGATGGGGGAGGACAGAACATTTATCAGCAGACATCCCCTGTCTGAGGGGACATGGGACCACAGGAATGTGGGAGGAACAACAGATATGGTACATATCAGGGTAGACGTGATGGGCTCGCGTCCTCCTAGTGCATTCTTTAACGTAAGATTCATGATTGGAAGCCAAAAATAGAACACTGACAGGTTCGGTGCCTGGGAAAACCGCAGCACAAAGGCGAGAGAGCCTAGGGGAACCTTGGTGGGAGTCAGGTGTCTATGGCTCACTATCAGTGGTGAAATGTTGTTTCTGATAGACCGAGATAAGAAGTGAAGCCAGAGTTGATCCTCCGGAGGGCAACCATGAAAACGAAGAGGAAGGACACAGAGAAACATAGTCAAAAACACAGTAGAGAAGCGAAATTGAATACTAGAAGGCGTGAAACACAAAAGAAGGCAGCAAGGCATAAAGAGGAAAACAAAGGAGGGGGTCATGCAGAAATCGGGTAATAAACGAATGTAGACCTAAACGCAAAGTATCAGGCATTATATTAAATGTAAATGGCCCAAACACACCAATTAAAAGCCACTGTTGGAGTGTGTCTAAATAAATGATCCGACAAGATTCTGTCTACAGGGGAGCCTGGCTGGCTCAGTCGGTGGAGCATGCGACTCTTGCTCTCAGGGTTGTGAGTTCGAGCCCCACATTGGGTATGGAGCCTACGAACAAAAAACAAAAAACAAAACCAAAAGATTCTAGCTATAAAATCTCACATCAAATATAACCGTATACGTACTTAGGTTAAAAGTAAAAGGATGGAATTGAGAAAGTGAAAAAACAACTCCGAACACAGGAGAAAAGTTTTGCAAATCATCTATGTGACGAAGGACCTGTGTTTAGAATATATGAAGAAGTATTTATGACAAGTCAACAATAAAAAGACAAATGGCCCAATTGAAAAATTGGCAAAGGATCTGAATACCCAGGAAGGTATAATGCAAATCAAAGCAACTAGATAGCACTTCCCATCCACTGGGACGGCTCTGATGGAAGAAAACAGAAGAATGAGTGTGGAGAGGATGTGGAGGCGCTGGAGCCCCAAGCAAGGCTGCTGGGGTCATAAGATGATGAAGCTGCTTTGGAAAAGAGTCCCGTGGTTCCTAAAAAGGTTAAACACACAGTTATCAGACGACCCTCCAAAAGCTGCTCCCACGTAGTTACCCAAGAGAACCGAAAACATGTCCGTACAAAGACGTGTACCGTTTGCACCTGAATCAGAAATCTCCTGTAGGTAAAAGAGTTTTAAGGGAGACCAAAGACAGTCCCAGATGCCAGAAATGAAGGGAAAGACGGAAATAAATTGGAGCCAGCATTTTCAGCTCGTTAGACGGAAATTACGGCTCCTCAGCGCTCGGCTGCACAGACGAAAGCTGCGTCCCCCCCTCGGACAGGCAGGCCGTTTATGGCGAGGACACAGCTGAGTCAGAAGATTAAATATTTGGTTTTGTATCCCCACTGACTGCCATTTAGAAGCGTCTGGAACTGGAGCAGAGAGTATTCAACAGCCCTGCTATTGGCCAGCCGACACGCTGTGTGTGTGTGTGTGTGTGTGTGTGTGTGTTCTGATTAACTCACGAACTTCCCTTTGAGTATGTTCCAACCTGTGGGAAGATTAGTTGCTAGAAATTCAATAGAAGGCAGAACCATGAGGCTTGAGGAAGGAATGCCCAGGGGGCTCTGGGAACCCACAATTCAGCTGAGAGGCAAGGGCAGAAGTGTGAACTTCTAGAATAGATGCTTGAAGGGTGATGTTGAACTTGACTTCCCCAGAGTACGATCAGGCTTTAAGAACATTAGCAAACTGCCATCCTGGAAGTAACAGGCATTTCATCATTGCTTAAGAGAATTGATTCATTCATTAATTTTTTTTTTTTAAATTTTAGAGAGAGTGTGTGTGTGTGAACGGGGGAGAGGGACAGAGGGAGACAAGAGAGACAGAGACAGACAGAGACAGGGAATCTCAAGCGGACTCCACATCCAATGTGGGGCTCAATCCCATGACCCTGGGATCATAACCTGGGCTGAAATCCAGAGGTGGACGCTCAACCGACGGAGCCACCCAGGCACCCCTCATGTTTCATTTTAAAGTTCATGCTACAGCTATTTTCTTCTCTCTGTGTGTGCAAAGCTGACATAACGTATGTTTCTCAAATAGGTAATTTCACACGCCCAAAATGGGACACAAAGTGGTCGTATTCGACATTTCTGTCGTCAGAGCCTTGTGGGAAACTCGTGTCAAGAAGCACAAAGCCTGGCAGGAGAAGGAGGCGGAAAGGCTTGAGAAAAGCGCTTTGGAAAAGTATGTGTTTTCTGTACTTGCCTGTGGCTTCTCGGGGACACGGGGGCTTGGCAGGCAGCATAGTGGAGGGGGATGCCTTTCTTCTGGGATTTCTCAGGCAGTGACTCTTGCTCACGGACCTCAGAGCTGTCACGCTGTTGCCTGGCTAGTGAACGTTCGATTCCTGTTAACAATCACCCCCAGTGTCGTAAGGACCCACATACCTTCCAGGCGCTGTACTGGGCACCAAGACGACACAGGGAACTTGGTGAAAGGCTGCCAGGCTGGCCTCACTAGGCCATCTGATGCTCTCCACACCCGGGCGGCCCCTGTGACCATGCCCCGGGGCAGCTCAAGGCCACTCCCCTTCATCCATTTCAGCCCTCACCTATTGAACTGAAGGCTGCATAAGAGTCCCTGTATCAATGCATTTTTTACTCCGATTGAGATGATGTGATGGGACTAACTATTCGTGTCGACTCATGAAGTCTGAGGGAAAGAGAGTTACTTGTGTATGGAATTAAGTCGAGGGCTTTGGGAAAAACCACATTTACAAAAAATATGAGCCACACAATGGACTCTGCACTGCGCAAGTCTGAACATGACAAGCTGGAAAGGTTGCACATGTGGGTGGATTTGCATGTCTGTACTTTTTATTTCCTACGGAGGAACCCAAACCGGTGCTCCTGGCTGATGCGTTAAGGATGTGACTTACCTAAGAAAGGCGGAATGGGACTCCGACTGGCAGACCCATTTTCGGGGGAGGCCCATGACCCTGTCTCAAGTTGGCAGCTGGTGACCTATTTCTATGCTTGAAGCTAAAACACAAAATGCGTAAGGGGTCAATGTCTCTCTATCCTGGGCTCTCCATTTTTCTGAACTATTTGGACGCAACAAATACCTGTTCTGACCATGCTTGATAATTCCGCTGTGGCTGTAAGCCTCACCGCTGTCCCAGGGGGATATCATTATCCCCAGTCTGAAGACGAGGTGGTTGGGGCCTGAGTGACTTTGCCCGAGTTGATACAGCTGGTAAGGGGAGGATTTGGCCAAGCTCTTCCCCCGCATTGTGCTGTAATCCCAGAGAGTTGGGATGTTCTTTTCACCTGCACTCGTCTGAGGGTATCCAATATGATGTGAATCTTGAATTTAAGAACGGGAACCTCAGAGTAGGCATCAGTGGGTCTGAGCGATCTATACTAGCACGAATTATCTACACTAGCACGAATTACACGAGGGGCCTGTGAGCCCAGAGTGACTCTCAGCTCTGTTCCTCTCCTCCCTCCTAGCATCTGGGGTTACCCTAGGGTAGGACAACTTGCTGAATGGGGACCCAAGCCCTGGGGGTTTTGGGGAAAGTATCTGTAGCTGATGTAACCCCCCCCCCCCCCGAGGATTCTAAGGGAGCAGGAACCATCTTCAGAGAGCTGGGGTCCACAGACTCTTCTCCCAGTTGCTTTGGAGTGGTGTTTGCCTCTTGGACTCCGTCGTTCATTGTGGTGCTAAATGCCTTCATGAACAGGTGCGCATATCTCTTGTGCCCCAGGTAGGCCTTGAATTGGGCTTGGGGTCATTGGGCTTGTGCTGTGTCCTATCTTGTCCTAAGAACAGAAAACCTTTTAGGGATTTGTTAGGCTTTTCTAGCTCAAGATAAGAAAAAGAGCCATCCAACTGGCTGGGCAGGTGAGGGGGAAGTGGTGATGGTGGAGGGAGGAACTTAGGTGTTCAAGGAGGAAGCTTCTTGGTTTCCCAAGACCTGCAAAACAGGTAGTAAATTGACCTTTTTATGCAGGTAGCTGAGTTTCCATCATATGATTCATACTGTGATTATTAATACTATCTGAAGGTTAATCTTGAGTCTCTCAAGATCTGTTTCCTGCGGGGACATTAACTCGTCGAAAAACTGATGAATGCCTTATCGTAAGAGGCAATTATCTGGTTAATTTAATTTCACGAAAACAGGCCAAACCCTGCGGCTTGCTCTGTGACCTCCCTTCATGGTACTTTATTTTGTAAGACTGTATTTGTTCCATGAAGCATGTATCAAAACTTAGCAGTTATAAGTAGAGACATAATACAGAATATCCCTACCTGAATGAAATCCAATCACTGATGGAGAGAAAGAGAGAAAGAGAGAAAGTCGCTGTCAGGGTCCAAGGGATGATTTCCTCTTCCAACGAGGCTCCTTGCAACGTTTTGTTTGCACGTGATCGATTTAATTAGTAGGACCCTAAGGGCATTGTTTTACGTGTTTGGCTCATATTTGACGTTCTATTAAAATTGGGGGCGCCTGGGTGGCGCAGTCGGTTAAGCGTCCGACTTCAGCCAGGTGTACGATTTCACGGTCCGTGAGTTCGAGCCCCGCGTCGGGCTCTGGGCTGATGGCTCGGAGCCTGGAGCCTGTTTCCGATTCTGTGTCTCCCTCTCTCTCTCTGCCCCTCCCCCGTTCATGCTCTGTCTCTCTGTCCCAAAAATAAATAAACGTTGAAAAAAAAATTAAAAAAAAAATCTGAAAAAAATTGATTCAAGGGGAAGGTTATTCAATTATATGGGTGATAAAGTGTAAACACAATGACAGTTTATTGATCTCATTTGATCTTTTTTCCTCATCGGATTTTTTTTTTATTATTATTGAAGTGTAACTGGCATGCTATGTCACAGTAGCTTCAGGTGTATGACGTAGTGATTCGACAACTCTATACATTATGCTAGACAGCTTACTTATTTGAATTACTCTCAAGGAAGGGAATGGAATTAAAAAAAGTTTATATGTTCACCTTGACTCTCACTAAACAAGGGCTCATATTCTTATGAGGTTTTGGAAGGAATGAGACATAAAATATTTAAAAAGAAGTCCAAATGGGGCACCTGGGTGGCTCAGTCAGTTAAGTGTCCGACTTTGGGTCAGGCCATGATCTCACGGTTCGTGGGTTCGAGCCCTGCGTCGGGCTCTGTGCTGACGGCTCGGAGCCTGGAGCCTGTTTTGGATTCTGTGTCTCCCTCTCTCTCTCTGCCCTTCCCCTGCTTGCATTATCTCTCTCTTTCTCTCTCAAAGATAAATAAACATTTTAAAAAAATTAAAAAAGAAAAGAAATCCAAAAAACATTTGGTATATGCTTACTTTTTAAAGTCTGTTTATTTATTTTGAGAGTGAGAGAGAGAGAGAGAGCGCGCACACAAGCAGGGGAGGAACAGAGAGAGAGAAAGAGAGAGAGAGAGTCCCAAGCAGGCTCCCCACTGTCAGCACAGAGCCCGACACGGGGCTGGAACTCACAAACCATGAGATCATGACCTGAGCTGAAATCAAGAGCTGGATGCTTAACCGACTGAGCCACCCAGGCACCCCGTGGTAAATGATTATTTTTAATGAAATCTGTCCGATATCCTTTTTTTCTCCTTTTTATGTTGGCTGTACCAAGATATGTGAGCTACTTGCGTCGGTTTGTAATGTGTAATATAGGAAGGGTGTATTCTGTAGGGCTTAACGGGCATCATTTCATTACATTGGAAGGGCATCCCTTCAGGTTTGGTCTAAGAAATGAGGGTAGAAAAGCTGGAGGCATTAGCCTGAAAAGTACTTGGTGGACCCAAGACCTGGCGATGGCTGTACTGTTGCTCGTTGACAATTCGGGCGATTTCTTCTATTCGTTCACGGAGCATGTCTTAGACCCAGGGTCTGCCCCACATCCCTGACTGCTACAATCAGATCTAGATCTGTGGGCAGGTATTTGCATTTCTTTTTATCACAGGTATTAAAATATTTACATTATACAGAAGAGCTAATCATGAAAGGTAACGATGCCAAGCCAATCCCATCACTTTCCCCCAGGATTAAATTCATCTCTCTCCACGTGCTGGTATTTTTAAGTTTGTTGCTTTTATTGCATTATGTATAGACTTCTTTGTAGAACCCGAAGCCCTACCTACTTGGTTGCTGAGTGCTTATCCTCAGCTCAGCTCAGTGACTAGGACCCGGGGTAGGGTGGCAGCTGGGCCAGCCAGGGCCATCGGCGAAATACTTTTCTCAAACACTCCCCTTTCTCCCAGCTGAATGGCAAGTTGGAAACTCCAGTGCTACCCAAAGTGGTTTTGAAAGGCCGAAAAGTCTGCACAGAAACCTGGGGGTCCAGCTCTGCAGAAATCCAGGAACGAACGTTCCAGGCAGACACAACAGCAATGTGAATACTGAGGCATGCGTTGGCGTGGGTGTTCAAGGGAGAGCAAGGGGGCCAGCGTGCGGGCCAGAAAAAGCAAGTGACTGTGCAGTCGTGGATGTGGCCAGACAGGCAAGGCGACGGCACGGACCTGCAGGGCCTTGTCGGTGCGGGAGGACATTGCTTTGCTGTGTGAGATGAGGAATCGGGGACCTTGTGATGGGCTTACTCGAACCGCTGGGTGCATTTGGCCCGTAGGGGGGACAACAGTGGTGTCTGCAAGGAGATGATGGGGACAAGGGCAAGAATGGAAGCAGGGACGGTGGTGAGGCGTGCGGATTCTCGTAGAACCGATCACATCCCTCGAAGGATTTGCTACGAGGTGTGAAAAAAGCACAGAGCCAATGATGAGCCTGAGGTTTGTAGCCAGAGCCTCTGGAAGGCTTTTACGGCTTGAATGGGGCAGAGGCAGGTTTTAGGGTGAGGATCGGGAGTTTGGTCTGGAACATGTTGTTTGCGGGACGCCTTTTAGACATTCAGGTGAAGCTCCAGGGGAGGCAAAGAGGCTGGATTCAGCGAGGAAGTCTTGGCTAGAGAAACAGAACTGATCATCAATAGCATACAGATATATTTAAAGCCATAAGACCGAAAGACAGCCAAAGAATGAGTGTAGAGAGACACGAGAAGAGGCCCGAGGGCTGGGTGTTGGGCCCTTGGGGATTTGGAGGTTGGGAAGAGATGGGGGGCGGGGGGAGGCAGCCCAGTCGCTGGAGAGGCAGGAGTGGAGTCAGCAGAGAGAGGGGTCCTGGGAGCCAAGTGACAGTCAGGCTTCACGGGGGAGGAAGGGCTGTGTCAAATGTTGCAGATGGGTCCGCGAAGATGAGGACTGAATTTGACCGCTGGGTCTGGCAAAATGGAGGTCATGATGACCTTGGGAATAGTTTCTAAAGAACCGTGATGGTGAGTGAAGGGGGTTCAACAGAGAACGGGGGTGGGGTGGGGTGGGAAAGAAGGATTGTGGGTGCGAGCCAGCACAGGTCTCTCGTAGGGTTGACTGTAAGGTGGAGCAGAGAAGCGGGCCCCATGGGAGACGTGAGGTTGCGGGGGTGGAGGGGGGGTGCCCTTTAAGCTGGGAGAGGTAACCGCGTGCTCATGCGCTGATGGGAATGGTCTCCCAAAGCGAAACACTGAGGAGAGAGAGAGCCCCTGCAGAAAGTCCTTGAGTCTTGGAGGGCTGGGTTTAGCCCCGAAGGGAGTGAGGGTCGAAGCGAGGCCAGTTTGCAAGGCCCCAGCCCCGAGTCAGGGCTCTTTTGCCAGTTCTGCGCCGTCCCCGCGGCTTTGCCCGTGGTTTCCCTGCTCGCTCATCCAATGGGGGCTGCACATCGCATTTAGTCTGGGTCCAAGGGGAGCCCAGAGGACACACACATTTAGGTGGCAGGAAAATTGAAACCCACCCGCGCCCGGAACAGACTGTCTCCAGAGGTGGAGGAGGGCCGTCCGTCCACCGGACAGAATCGATTTGTGTGCCCGCCGTCTCGGGAAGTATTTGTGTTGCTGTCGGTTTTCTACAAGTTCACCTTGGTCTCTACAGAGTTGTCAAAGCCTGTCAGGTATCTGGAGAACCGGGGCTGCCTGTGTAGTTCAAATCAGATGGCCTTGAAAGATCAGCATGTTCTTTTCGCCCTGCGTTAAAAAAAAAAAACAACAAAACGAAAACCCTCTGAGGGTTTAAGGTCCCCCTATGTTCCCGCAGCAGAGGAAATGAGGGAGGAGGCTCAGCTGGGAGGACTGAGGGTTGGGTAGGTGCTTAAGTCCCCTAGGCTGGGGGCTGGGGGCTGGGGCCTCGGCCGGGGAGGGACTGTGTCAGCTCCAGGCTGACCTGCCCTCTGCTCCAGGGAGGTGAGGGCGGTTCCCCAGGAGAGTGACTGTGGCTTCTGCTGCCCGTCTAGGATAAAGGAAGAGTGGAATTTCGTGGCCGAGTGCAGGAGGAAAGGCATCCCCCAGGCTGTGTACTGCAAGAATGGCTTCGTAGACACCAGCGTGAGGCTTCTGGAAAAGATCGAAAGGAACTCTCTCACCAGGCAGAGTTTGCTTTCCAAGGAGAGAGACAAACGGAGCAGTGCGTTTGTGTTTGAACTTTCGGGGGAGCAGTGGACGGTGAGTGCAGCGAGGGGGTGCCCGGTGAGCGCTGCTGAGCTGAGCTCAGGGCGTTGGCCTTGGCCTTGGCCCCGACCCAGAGAGCGCTCCTGCCTCTAGAGAGCTTTCCCCTGGATGGGGAGGAGGCTGTTGCCTGCTTCGAACCGAACCGGTTTTCACATCCCTCCCTCTGTGTAAGACCCTGTCGTCCTGCGGGAGGGGGCAGCAGGATCCCCTTGGATCCCTCCGAGGCTGGCAGGGGCTGGGACCTGGGGGGGAGGGGAGGGGGGAGTGGGCCCTCCCCAGAATGGCGCAGCCTTTAAATGCTTAATCCTGCCATCTCTCCCCCAGACTTTAAAATCACTTTGTCTTTGAAAAAAAAAATTTTTTTTAATGTTTATTTATTTTTGAGAGAGAGAGAAAATGCAGGCGGAAGAGGGTCAGAGAGAGAGGGCGACACCGAATCCCAAGCAGGCTCCAGGCTCTGAGCTGTCAGCCCAGAGCCAATCTCTGGGGCTCAAACCACGAGATCACGACCTGAGTCAGTGGCTTAGCCCACTGAGCCACCCAGGCGCTTTTTGTTTCTGGTTTTTTTTTTTTTTTTTTTTTCTTTTTCAAATGAACTGTGACTTTCACCGAACATTTCCCAGCAGGTGGTGGTGACTTTGCTGAAGTGTCAGGGTATGCAAAGCAGTAAAGGAATTTCGGCAGACCCTTTAGCTGTTTTTCCTCTGAGATTCTGAGGCCAGGACAAAGATGCCCCCTTTCTTTCCTCCGGTGTTTACATCGGCTTCCTGCTCCCTCCGCCCCTGACCTGCTGCTTTGCTAGGAGAGGCACCTCCAGGGCTTGCCCTGTGATCCGAGGTTTACTCGTGGAAGCGGCACCTGCTGTGCTGTGGGCAGGTGAACCTGGGCTGTGGTCCCTTTCTGGGGGGCAGGGCTCTCTGGGACCTACCCTTCATTTCTTTCTATCCCCCCAACTTCTAGCTGAAGGGGCTCTGGGCCGAGAGACTAAATTTTGGGGGGTGATCCTGGGGCCGTCCTTTATTGGCCATGTGACCTGGGGCAGTTTAGCCCACTTTCATATATTTTGTGTCCCTCCCAGTAAGACGGTGCTAATGCTTGTGTCGGCCCCTGCAAGGGCTGTTGTGGCGACCAAATGAGTGGATATTTTCTGACACCGATTTCTTAGCTGCACTGCCCTCTGATGCTGGGAGAGATGATCACTGTATGGCCTCTAGTGTTCTTTCTCCTGAGCCCCCATCATTGAGATCCGTGGGTACTGGGTACCTGTCTGGATTTCTTTTCTTTTTTTTTTTTTTAATGTTTATTTATTTTGTGAGAGAGACAGAGCAAGGAAGTGAGAGAGCAGGGGAGGGGCAGAGAGAGAGAGAGAGGGAAAGAGAGAACCCCAAGCAGGCTCTGCGCTGTCAGGGCTGAGCCCGACGTGGGGCTCGAACCCACGAACCGTGAGATCGTGTCCTGAGCCGAAATCAAGAGTCGGACGCTTAACCGACTGAGCCACCCGGGCGCCCCTACACAGTCTTAAAAGTGGCTTCGTGAAGTGGCTGTCGAGCTGGCGAAGGTCAGGCCTGACGCTCTCCCGCGTGCTCTCTTGTCTTCTACATCGATGCCCCGATGTACGCGGCTTTGTGCACGCTGCCCCTCAGCCCCAACACGCTGAGGAACTTGTTGTGACTGACGTCGTTCATTTTGTTTCAGGAGCTCCCGGATTCGTTGAAGGAGCAGACACACCTAAAAGAATGGCACATCAGCAATACCCTGATTCAAATCATTCCTACCTATATCGAGCTGTTTCAAGCGATGAGAATTCTGGATCTGCCAAAAAACCAAATCTCCCATCTTCCGGCTGAAATTGGTATGTTCCCCAGCGGGAGCCTTCGGTGTTCTGGTCTGGGAAGCGGGCAGCTGGAGGGCAGGCAGCATGGCCCTCTGGGAGGCTGCTCGGACGGGGCTGTTTCCTGTGTTCCCAGAGCCGTTGGCTTGCTTGCAGTGTCCCCTTGGGGCAGCGACGCCACCGTCCCGCCTGCGGAACTCGGCACAGGCAGACGTGGGCCGGTTGCGCAGAAGCTAGAAGTGGCTCTGATCAAGGACCAACATGCTCAGGATGAAAGACGAGCTGGCATTTAGTGAAGTGCTTAAAAAAACAAATACAAAATTATGTTTCCTGTCTCCCCCCCCCCCCCCCACCATTTGTACAAACGTGTTGTATCTTTCTTTTGCTTTTGCCGTTAAAAAACCATAAGGGATCTACCCCATGGATGTTCATTTGTTCTGATGACAGGTCGTTTGAAGAACCTGAGAGAACTCAATGTGAGTTTCAACCATCTGAAGAGCATCCCTCCAGAGCTGGGGGACTGCGAAAATCTCGAGAAACTGGATTGTTCCGGAAATCTGGAATTAACTGAGCTCCCCTTTGAAGTAAGAAAGCGATCACGTTTGCACTATGATTTACTTTTATTTGACTTATGACGTGGGATGATCTATAACGTGGGGAAGATGTTTTACAAGATGAAATCCGTCTTTGTTATATCACGCTTTCTTGACATGTCAATCACTATACCAGCAATTAGAAGGTCCTTGAAAGCGTTCTTACACTAGACCAGGAGCTGAATTTAAGTTCGGAAAAGCCATCAAAACAAAACAAAAACAAACACTGGGGCGCCTGGGTGGCTCGGTTGGTTAAGCGTCCGACTCTTGGTTTCGGTTCCTGTTACGACCTCACGGTTTGTGGGTTTGAGCCCCACATTGGGCTCTGCACTGGCAACGCGGAGCCTGCTTGGGGTTCTCTCTCTCCCTCTCTCTCTGCCCCTCCCCTGCTCACTCTCTCTGTCTCTCTCTCAAAAATAAATAAACTTAAAAGAAACAAAACAAATAAAGAGCTACACAAAACTAGGCAAAATGTCCTATTTTCACACAGGATATTTTTATTTAATGCCTATTTAATGTAAGATTCCTGTTGTCTGTAATGCTTATCTGCAATTGTGAAATAAATCAGAAATGGAAATAAAGGGGGTAAGATTTTTTTAAAGTTTATATATTCATAAAAACTTAGAGGTAACAAAAATCATCTTACAGATAGGATTTTAAAAGTTCATTAATCGAAATCAAATGAATTAAGTTCATTACTTTTGGTCTGTATTCATTCATGATTTAACATCATATTCTGATAAAATGGAGCAGCTGAAAGGGAGCAGAGTTTATTGCCAAATAAAACTGAACAGGCTTCTTATGCTGAAGGGAGATATGGATCTCATGGTAACGAACTGGTAATGAACACACCGGAAACAGTAGTGCTCATGTGGTCCTGTCAACGCCCACCGATTATAGTCCTAGATGGGGTGTTATTGTCCTTGCCTGGAAACTTCTGGGTGGGAGGAAGTAGTCGCTTCTACTGTCGCCCCAGGAAATGCCCGACAGTGGTCCAGATGAGGGGTGCCCCCCCAAGGGCCTGACCCCCTTCATAAGACTGCTCATTCCCCAAGCCTCCTTAGTTTAGAAAATGGCTCTGGGCACCTGGGTGGCTCAGTCGGTTGAGCGTCCGACTTCGGCTCAGGTCATGATCTCACGGTTTGTGAGTTCGAGCCCCGCGTCAGGCTCTGTGCTGACAGCTCAGAGCCTGGAGCCTGCTTCGGGTTCTGCGTCTTCCCCTCTGTCTCTGCCCTCTCCCCACTTGTGCTGTTGTCTCTCTCTCAAAAATAAATAAACATTAAAAAAGAAAGGAAGGAAGGAAGGAAGGAAGGGAGGAAGGAAGAAAGAAAGAAAGAAAGAAAGAAAGAAAGAAAGAAAGAGACCCAGTCTTCTCTCAGTTGTCCAGGCTGGAAGCAAGGCAAGTCAACTTGACCTCTGTTGCTCCCATGCCCTGTAACCACTCTGTAAATAAGTCCTGTTGAGCATGCCCTTTAGAATATATTCTGTATCTGACCCCCGCCCAGCACCTTGCCACCAACACCCTAGTCCAAGACCGTGTTGTCCGTCACCTGACCTAGCCTCCTAGGCTTGCTTCTCTGTCCCTTCTCTTCGCCTGCCCCCTTTGTTGAAATATAATTCATACGGCCCCCAATTCAGCCATCGTAAGTGTACGATCCACCGAATTCACTTGTAGGATATTTCGATCTCACCCTCGAAATTCTGTCTTGCCTCCTCGCAGTTAATCCCCATGAGCTGGCATATCAGGCAGCACCAGGCGATCACCATTTGGGTTGTTGTTTTTCACCCGGTTCACTGAAACTATATTGACACCCGCGGGAGCAAATGGTCTCTGGATATAGATTTTTTAGGCTCTTTGCTTTGAATGGGATTCCATAAATGCACAGTATTTGTTATGCTTCCCCAGTTGGCTGCGTTCTAATAGTTCACTGATTCTTCTTATCTAGAACTTCGCGAATTCAGTCCTGAATGGTTCTCAGTGGCCATCATTGTCAACTATCTGTTCAAACTGTGGTTTATTCAAGATAGATGAAAAACCATATACCTGAAGACAGGCTACACGGTTGTGTTAAAGGGAGTGTCATCTGTGAGGGCATCTCAGCCTCACGTGTCCAACTTGTATTTACCCAATGGAAGCACACAGCACCCCAGGTTCTGATGTCTACAGACTCAGGAAACCACTGTTTGCCCGGATGCCATATCCAAATGCTAGCATTAAAAAAAAATTTTTTTATTGGTTAAAAAACTAACATTATGTTTACCATCGTGACCATTTTTATTATTTTTTAAAAATTCTCTTTCATGTTCATTTTTTACTTTTGAGAGAGAGAGAGTGAGCGAGCACAAGCAGGGGAGGGGCAGAGAGAGAGGGAGACACAGAATCCGAAGAGGCTCCAGGCTCTGAGCTGTCAGCATAGAGCCTGACGTGGGGCTGGAACCCACAAACTGTGAGATCATGACCTGAGCCGAAATCAAGAGTCAGATGCTTAACCGACTGAGCCACCCAGGCGCCCCCATCGTGACCATTTTTAAGTGTATGGTTCACTAGGGTTCAATGCCGCCACATTGTTGTGCCCTGTCTTCATGAGGATGCTTCTCTCACAAATAACTGACGTAATCCTGAATTCAAATTCAAATAGACAGCGAGCAGAATAAATGACGTATAGAAAGTTACGGGAAGGAACCGTCAGGAATTTTGAGACAAAGGTAAAGATAATGAAACTTCTGTGTAAATGCGTGTTGTATTTATTATGACTGAACGTCAGATTTTTATCTGGACAACACTGGAATTTTCAGACAAATAGAATTACCTTTCAAAAGAGTTTGTGAGTGTTTTGCTTTGCCCTTGATGAAAGTAGCTAGTGGGGAATGGCTAGATCTGGGCCTTCCGTCTCCTTGCTAGTTGAATACCACTGTGATTTTCCTTATTCTAATTTTCACAGACGTCTTACGTTATTTCCTTTAAATATCCCCAGTAATTTATTTTACAGTCCAAAAAATGTACTTTCTACGTTTATCATAAAAAGAAGAAAGACGAGAGACCGAGGATAGTTCAGTCTTGATTTTTCTGCCGATCTGATAACCCTGGCCACACAGTCAGGGAGTTCAGACTGAATCGTGGGCACCCAAAGCATCTTCTTTGACTGTCACATTACTGTCTTCATGCTCATTTTTTTAAGGTGTTCCCCAAATCCTTTTCTGATACCTTGCACATTTTATTTTTTCGAGAGAAGGGGAGGAGGGGCAGAGAGAGGGAGAGAGAGAGAGAGAGAGAGAGAGAGAGAGAATCCCAAGCAGCCTCCGCACTGTCAGCGCAGAGCCCGATGTGGGGCTCAGACTCACGAACTGTGAGATCATGATCTGAGCTGAAATCAAGAGTTAGTCCCTCAACCAACTGAGACACCCAGGCGGTCCTTCACATTTCTTTTTATGAACTCAAAACAAGAGCAAAATTAGGATGTGCCCGTTCAATAGGACCACTTTGGACTGCGCCTCGCTTGGGCGAACTTGGCAATATGGAATTAGGTATTATATTCAGGTAAATAGAGGCATAAACCTACTGCTTCCTTCTTCTCTACTTTTCACTAATTCCTCCTATTGGTCCAGTTGGTCCCATATTGTGGAACTGTTTTGAAAATGTATTCTGAGAGGCAGGGCAGCTCAAGTTTTATTTCTGGACTCTCAGAATAAGCCAGTAAAAGGTAGCTCCTTATTATGTGTTTCATAGTCACGACCTGACTTACAAAACCAAATCCAAACATGAGAGACATTTTCCTGCTTTATTCGCTCTTCATAGATTTGCATTTGAAAGAAAAAAAGTATATCTCCCAGGGCGCCTGGGTGGCTCTGTCGGTTGGGCGTCCGACTCTTGATTTCAGCTCAGGTCATGATCTCATGGTTGTGGATTTGAATCCCGTGTTGGGCTCTGCGTGGACAGCATGGGGCTTGCTTGGGATTCTCTCTCTTTTCCTCTCTCTCTCTGCCCTTCTCCCACTCGTACTTTCTCTCCCAGAATAAATAAATAAACTGAAAAAAGTATATTCCCCTACAGATTCAGTCACCATGTTAAAAACACAGATTATGGAGATAAGACATAAATAGTAGAGATCGAAATTATATTAAAAAAAAAACCCTGAAATAGTAGAGATCTCTGATCATTTGCCTTGTCCCTTTCTGAGGCTTTTTAAGATTTGTTGGAACTCCTTTGGCTGTCTTCAAGTCATTCTATTCTCGAAAGCTTGTGCTTTTTTGTTTTCTGGGACTTTGCACAGGCTGTTCCCCACCTGGAGTTGCCTTCCCTGTCTTCCCACCTGTCGAGGAACCTCAGGACCCAGTGCAAATACTTCATTCTCCATGAAATCTTTCCTGACCCCTGACCCTTACTCCACCTTGACGTTGGCATATTAGCCACTTATGTCTGTGTTACCGAACACTGCCAGTTGAAACCTTCTTCACGTTAGTTCTTGCTACATAAAAATTGCATTTCTTATTTTGGAAAGTGTGAACTCCTTGAGGGCAGCCTCTATGTGCCGACGATCTTAGTACCCCCAGCATGGAGCACATCCGTAGGTGCTCCAAAATTCATGTTATATGGGTCCGTGTTGCGTAGATTTCTAGAGGCGCCTTTGAGAAGAAACATCACCTAAAAATTATTAGTCGAACTTCATTCTAGAAAAGTAATTAGAGTATACCTGTTGTTATTCCTTTCTAGTTAAGTAACTTGAAGCAAGTGACATTCGTAGATATCGCGGCAAACAAGTTTGCCAGTGTCCCGATCTGTGTCCTGAGGATGTCGAATTTGCAGTGGTTGGATATCAGCAACAATAGCCTGACCGACCTGCCCCAAGATATAGACAGGTAGCTACTCGCGTTCTGAAGGTGAGGTGTGTATGCATTAGTTACTAACGCCTTAAACACCGTTGCCACTTTAAACATGTGTAACCCATGAATGGTCTTCAAAATCAACGAATCTTCCAAGAGTTTGTTGTTTCTGGGAGATGTGTCTGTGGGAAATAATAAGACAATTTCCAGTCTGTGTCATACGTGTGTGTGCACATAGATGTGCATTTGAACACACCTTCATGGTCTTGGTGAACTTTAATTTACTTCTGTCCTCAATAGAATGCTATCATTAGCTTTCTTTTATTCCACAGAAATGGAAAAGCATGCTTATTATCTATGGAATAGAAACCTATCACTCTGTGTTTTTATACATATTACCACTCTGTTTATAGTATCAGTAAGGATCATTTTTATTGGTTTCATTTATTGGTTTATTGTACCAAATCTTTCAAACGAAATTGATACGGTTAGTAAGTTTTTTCCAATTATATACTTGTATGTCATTTTTAAAAAAATTTTTTTTTCAACGTTTATTTATTTTTGGGACAGAGAGAGACAGAGCATGAACGGGGGAGGGGCAGAGAGAGAGGGAGACACAGAATCGGAAACAGGCTCCAGGCTCCGAGCCATCAGCCCAGAGCCCGACGCGGGGCTCGAACTCCCGGACCGCGAGATCATGACCTGGCTGAAGTCGGACGCTTAACCGACTGCGCCACCCAGGCGCCCCATTTGTATGTCATTTTTAAAAAAATAATCACACTGGGGTGCCTGGCTGGCTCAGTCAGTAGAATATGCGAGTCCTGATCTCAGGGTCGTAGTTCAAGCCCCACGTTGAGTGTAGAGCTTACTTAAAAAAAAAACAAAAAATTACACTGGATCATGTAAGATTCATTCATTCATTCATTCATTCCACCAATAATATTAGGCTCCTGCATGGCTGGTCCAGAGTTTAACATGGTTTTAAATCCACAGTCTTCATTATAACAATATAGTAATAAGTAAGTAATACTACTCTAAGTATACTTAAAGTATATAATAATAAGTAAGCTGTTATGACACAGAGGCCAAAACTGGCTCAGTTCTGAAGGTCACTCACATGACCTTTGTGTACTCTTGGCACCTGTAATGCATCGGTGCTTTCCAGGTTGTGAGACTAAGTGGGAACTGCTCTACTTTGAAACACAAGGGGAACTCTGTGAAATATTTGTGGGATCAGGCAAGGTTTTGCAAGTGAATGCAAGAAAAAGCTGGAGGGGGGGGGTGTCACTGAGTTAGAATAAAATGGGAAAGAAGTGAAACACAGCTGGAGCGTAGTTTGCTCGTTTCCTGCTCATTCTGCGGGTTGCTTTTCCATTTCAAAGATAGGAAATATGACGGGGGAGGAATACTGTGCTTTCCAGACGTGCACAAGGCAATATGTTGCCCAAATGTGTTCGTTCTCAGCCCAGCTCCAGGGCGGGTCCTTTCCCACGCCCCGCCCCCGCTGACCCCGGGGAATGCGACGGCTCCTTGGAGGGATGACCGGATGACCGGGTGTCAGGCCCCCTCTCGGCCTCGGGCACATTGTGCAGTTTGCTCATCCCGCTGCTCTCTTTGGGTCTTCGGCTGGCAGTTAAGCCAGCGAAAACTTAAAATTCACATCACCTGGCATGACTCTATTTAAATTTTGAAGTCAGCTTATTCTCGCAGGGGTCGCCTATACAAGGTAAACTGCGTAGGGATTTCATACCAGAATTGATGTGTCATTCGCTTTGGTTTTTCAGCTGTGAAGTCAGTCCTGATTTGATTGCCTTTTGCTCCTTCTTAGGCTAGAAGAGCTGCAGACCTTTATCTTGTATAAGAACAAGCTGACCTACCTTCCGTACGCCTTGCTTAACCTAAAGAAGCTGGCCTTGTTAGTCGTCAGTGGGGACCGTTTGGTGGAGCTCCCCACGGCCCTGTGTGACTCGTCCACACCTTTAAAGTGAGTAGATCCCAGTAGAGACAGTCAGACACAAGGTAAGGAGTGCCTGGAGCCTGGAGCCTGGGCGCCCGCCTGTTTCAGGAACCAGATGAGGTGGTTCTTGTGCTCTGAGGACCTGATCCCTGTTCACAGAGGTTCCAATGCCTTTTTACAGGATTTTGAAGGTTTTGGCCACTGGCACGGGGAGGTAGAACTCAGAGGATTTCTGGGCAAATGCTACCGCTGTTTGAAGCGTGACAGGGCAGTTGTCCAGGGCTCCATGGTCTGTTGTTGAGCCTGGAGGGTCAGTGGCTTTGAATGTTTCCTGGTGGCCTCGCTCTCTGGTTTCCTTAAAGGTATGTGTAAACCACCCCAAACTCAGAAAAACCATCCATGCAAATGTGACACAAACAGATTCCAATCTGGCGTGAGACACTGAACCGTCTTTCTTACCTTGGCAGTGGACTTGAAAAGCCCCTGCTCCACCCTCCCCTGAAGCTGACCCCAGGGCACATCCCCTCGGCTCCCAGCTGCCAGAATTTGAGGCTTTGGGGGTCCCCCCATCACCTCTCTCCTGAGCCCGTTTTGACCCATTCCAGGAAGCTTTACACGAGGCCACTCCAGTGACAGCCATTTCATCACTGTGTCCAGAGTGTCCACCTGCCTTGAGTACCAGTTGTTGGCGAAGACCATCATTCAAGGGGCTCTTTCCCAGGGGCGCCCAATTCTTCCACTGGTAAATGCTCACTATCAGCATAAATCTTCCTTGTCTTCCAATCCTGGCAATAAGATACCTAGCAGACAGAAATAAAGAAGTTGACAACTGCAAAGAGAGAGACTACATCCATCACTGTGTAATCACAAGATGAATGGGGTATGACATCTCCCCACTGCCCCACCATACTCTTTCCACTGGAATGGGTCCTCCCCTGTCCTTGGCTGTCCCAGGAATGTCTTCTGGATGAGAAGGGGCCCCCTGGTGAGAGGGCTGGCAAGACCCACCTGTAAGCCCCTTCCACATTCAGCCAGCTGGGAGCAGGCATGACAGCCTCTCAACCAAGGATGCACGGGAGGGAGACTTCCGGTCAGGAGACTTCCGCTCAGGGTAAAACTGACCTGTGTGCAGGCAACTAAAGTCATGTCAAACGATAATAATTGTAGGACTTGGAAATCTCAAAGAATCAGATGGAAGCTCTTTGAATTAATAAAAGTGTAAATTTTTTTTAATGTTTATTTATTTTTGAGAGAGAGAAACAGAGCACAAGTGGGGGAGGGACAGAGACAGAGAGGAAGACACAGAATCCGAAATAGGCTTCAGGCTCTGAACTGTCAGCACAGAGTCAGACAAGGGGCTTGAACCCATGAAGTGTGAGATCGTGACCTGAGCCGAAGTCGGACGTTCAACCGACTGAGCCCCCCAGGCGCCCCTAAAAGTTTAATAAAAAACCCCCTAGATATAAGTTTGCATTAAGACTTCTATAAATAACCTATAGAAAAATAGTGGAAGGGAATAATGACAGTAATAGTATTAGCCAAAAATATAAAAACCTAGAAAAGAAATCTAGAAATCTAGACAAAATGCTAGCAAAAGAGCTCTTTATAAGAAACTAAAAAGTGCTCCCAAAGCCTATCGAAGAGGTCTTGAATGTTTGGAAAGACATACTGTCTTTTCTGGATGAAAAGACTATAAACATATGATTTCTTCCAAAAATTATACTTAAGTGTATAACATGATCCCAACCATAACTCCAGTGGAATTTCTTTTTTTGGAACTTGAAAAGCTGATGTGAAAGTATACCTAAAAGGCAAAAAGCTAAGAACAGCAATGATAACTTTGGAAAACTAGAGTGACGGGGCAGAATTTGCCTTACTGAGAATTATGATGGGTTTAAAAGGTATAATAACAGGGCACCTGTGTGGCTCAGTCGGGTTAAGCATCCGACTCTTGGTTTCAGCTCAGGTCATGACCTCACAGTTTGTGAGTTCGAACCCCGCATCGGGCTCCATGCTGACAACGTAGAGCCTGCTTGGGATTCTCTCTCTCTCTCTTTCTCTCTCTCTGTCCCTCCCACGCTCACTCTCTCTCTTTCTCTCTCTCTCAAAATAAATAAATAAACTAAAAACAAAAAAACTGGCATGTAATAATTAAAATGAGGTCGTGTTAGGCAACGATTCGTAGGTGAATTATTAGAACAGAATAGGTAGTACTGAAATTAACCCTAGTATATGATACAGGGATTTTCATAAACCAGTGGGGAAGGTATGAGTGACTTAATACGCCATTAAGGAAGTTGGCTACTCAGGGAAAGACAAAGTCTGTTCGTCACTTTATAGCATAAGACGGCTTACGGCACATAGCCATGTATGTGCTGTATATCGTATATAGCATGTAGGAAGACATAAAGCCACAGATTAAATGTAAAAAGAAAACTATAAAAGGAATAAGATGTTAATTATGATAGATTGACCATGTATTTAACACCTATCCTTCTGGAGACCCCGCTGAGATGAGGAAAATAATAAAACCTACAGTCGACAATGATCAGGAAAGCCGGAGAAGGCTTTCCCAGAATGAGAGACAATAACACAACTTTGGGAGACAAATGGCAGACAGAACAGTGGTGACTGATAAAAATTGTACGGAGTAGCCTCAAGTTTAGAAACCAAGAAACTGAGCCCATTTGCCCTGGAGAACTCCGAAGAAGCTCGAGGTCAGAAATTCCAGGCACGTGTTGGTGCAGCCTGAGACATGGTGCTAAAAATAAAGGAAAATCTCATGTAAACAGATGACCCCCCCCACCTTCCAATCTCCTCCTCGATTCCATCCGGCAGACCACTCACCCCCCGCAGTCTGGCCCCCTGACCAAAAGCCTGAGGTTTCCTCTAGGGTGGCCCTGGGGGAAAGACCCCGGAGTTCTGTGTCTGGAGCCTCCCCAGGGGGAAGGCATCACCAGGCCTTCCCAGATAATTGTCCCAAGAATACACATTTTTCAACTTTAGAGTCAAACTTCAGGCAAGATAGAAAAGTTAAATACGGTTTTGGATCAGGATGCGGACAGCGTTGGTGTTAATGCAAAAGTAAAAAGTACGTGATGTCTGCGATGTGCTAAGTACGTGATGTCTGCGATGTGCTTTGAATGCATCAAAAAATAAGACGGCCTGACGAGTGGATGGAGGGAGGACGGCCGGGTGTGTGATAAGGCAAAAGCCATAAAATCTTACGTATGGAACCTAGGTGGTGGGTATGGGGGTGTTCACTGTAAAATTTTTTCGACCCTTTTGAACGTTGGAAAAATTTCATACTAGGATGTTGAAACAGTAAAAGTATGGATCGTAAAAACTGGGAGGTGGGAGGGTCGGGCAACTGAAGGGAAGAGAAGGGATGCCTCCACTTGATGTAACAACATTGAAGTATTTGTCCGGCGTAAAAGAGATTTCCGGCAGGTTAAGTAAAAATAATGATTCACAGATGAAAGAGCTTGCCTCTGGGATCTGAGAGACAGAGGCAGGGTGAGAGACCATGGCTTTCAATAAAAAGTATCCTTGTGCCTATCAAATTTCAAAATACATACAGGGGCGCTTGGGTGGTTCAGTCGACGAAGCATCTGACTCTTGATTTCAGCTCAGGTCGTGATCTCACAGTTCACGGGATCCAGGCCCTGTGTCGGGCTCTGAGCTGATGGCCTAGAGCCTGCTTGGGATTCCCTCTCTCTCCCTTTCTCTCTTTCTCTCTCTCTCTCTCTCTTCCCCTCTGCTCTTGTTCTCTTTGTCTCTCAAAATGAATAAATAAAGCAAAAAATAAAATACAGACAGCGATTACTTGGATAAAACATTGAAGAATGATAACCTACAGGCTTTTTTTTTTTCCTGGATAGCGAAGGGTGATAAAATTAATTCAATGAAAGAGCTTGCAAAGGAAATTACAACTTTGTTGCTCTCTCCACGTTAGACATTAAATAAAGTTAAAAGGGAAATGAACTAAGGAATATGTGTACTGAAATAGGACAGATGGGTGGCTTTATATTCCATGTATATAGAACTTCTACAAACCAATGAGAACAGCTACCGCCCAAGCCGGCCGGGCTCATAGACCAAAGAGTATTTGAGGGATTTCCTTTTTTTTTTCTTTTTATGAAAAAAAAATTGTTTTTTAACGTTTATTTATTTTTGAGAGAGAGAGAGAGTGTGTGTGCCAGTGGGGGAGGGGCAGAGAGAGAGGGAGACACAGAATCCCGAGCAGGTTCCAGGCTCCCAGCTGTCAGCACAGAGCCTGACGCGGGGCTTGAACCCACGAACAGTGAGATCATGACCTGAGCTGAAGTCAGATGCTTAACCCACTGAGCCACCCAGGTGCCCTGAGGGATTTCCTATTTTGAATTGAAATAATAACATCGCCTTTCACATCAAAACATCTTTCAAAACTGTGAAGACAGATCAAATCCCATTTTTGTTTCTTTCCTTTCCATATTTTTTGTTTATTGAGTGTCCTCTGTAACTTAACCCACCTTGTTTTAGAGTTGGATAACACTAATTGGGAGTCATAGCAAACATAGTAGGACATCACCCAGTTTATTACTTAAAAAATTTTTTTTTTCAATATATGAAGTTTATTGTCAAATTGGTTTCCATACAACACCCAGTGCTCATCCCAAAAGGTGCCCTCCTCAATACCCATCACCCACCCCCCCCTCCCTCCCACCCCCCATCAACCCTCAGTTCTCAGTTTTTAAGAGTCTCTTATGCTTTGGCTCTCTCCCACTCTAACCTCTTTTTTTTTTTTTTTCCCTTCCCCTCCCCCATGGGTTTCTGTTAAGTTTCTCAGGATCCACATAAGAGTGAAACCATATGGTATCTGTCTTTCTCTGTATGGCTTATTTCACTTAGCATCACACTCTCCAGTTCCATCCATGTTGCTACAAAGGGCCATATTTCATTCTTTCTCATTGCCACGTAGTACTCCATTGTGTATATAAACCACAATTTCTTTATCCATTCATCAGTTGATGGACATTTAGGCTCTTTCCATAATTTGGCTATTGTTGAGAGTGCTGCTATGAACATTGGGGTACAAGTGCCCCTATGCATCAGTACTCCTGTATCCCTTGGGTAAATTCCTAGCAGTGCTACTGCTGGGTCATAGGGTAGGTCTATTTTTAATTTTTTGAGGAACCTCCACACTGTTTTCCAGAGCGGCTGCACCAGTTTGCATTCCCACCAACAGTGCAAGAGGGTTCCTGTTTCTCCACATCCTTTCCAGCATCTATAGTCTCCTGATTTGTTCATTTTGGCCACTCTGACTGGCGTGAGGTGATATCTGAGTGTGGTTTTGATTTGTATTTCCCTGATGAGGAGCGACATTGAGCATCTTTTCATGTACCTGTTGGTCATCCGGATGTCTTCTTTAGAGAAGTGTCTATTCATGTTTTCTGCCCATTTCTTCACTGGATTATTTGTTTTTCGGATGTGGAGTTTGGTGAGCTCTTTATAGATTTTGGATACTAGCCCTTTGTCCGATATGTCATTTGCAAATATCTTTTCCCATTCCGTTGGTTGCCTTTTAGTTTTGTTGAGTGTTTCCTTTGCTGTGCAGAAGCTCTTTATCTTCATGAGGTCCCAATAGTTCATTTTTTCTTTTAATTCCCTTGCCCTTGGGGATGTATCAAGTAAGACATTGCTACGGCTGAGGTCAGAGAGGTCTTTTCCTGCTTTCTCCTCTAGGGTTTTGATGGTTTCCTGTCTCACATTCAGGTCCTTTATCCATTTTGAGTTTATTTTTGTGAATGGTGTGAGAAAGTGGTCTAGTTTCAACCTTCTGCATGTTGCTGTCCAGCTCTCCCAGCACCATTTGTTAAAGAGGCTGTCTTTTTTCCATTGGATGTTCTTTCCTGCTTTGTCAAAGATGAGCTGGCCATACGTTTGTGGGTCTAGTTCTGGGGTTTCTATTCTATTCCATTGGACATCGCCCAGTTTAAAGGGCCTGACTGTGAGCAAGTGTTAGCGTCTGTCTCAGGGCCTCCTGTCCACTGTCCTTTGCATCTAAGTAGCTCTCATTTTCCCAGAAGGCCCTGAGCAGGCAGGACTGCTCCCATAATCCGGTTAGATTTTTCCACAGGGCAGTTCCACTGGTGACGCTAATATTATGTGGCCGGCTGTGACCTTCAAGGGTAACCAAGAACTTGCGATCCGGTACCACAAAACTTCACTTCATGTGAGAGGAATGTTGTGGTTAAAAATGCACAGGTGAAAATGTGATACTGTCCATATTTTCTCAAATAGATTTGTAAGCCTTATGGACAATCCTATTGATAATACCCAGTGCGAAGACGGTGTGGAAGTGATGGAAAGTGAACAAGATCGTCAACACTTTGATAAAGAATTTTTGAAAGCCTATATTGAAGATCTTAAAGAAAGAGGTACGTCAATCACCTTTAAAATTCTTTTAAATGAATATACAGAATTCTGTGCACTCATGCGACACATTTGACACGAGTCACATCAACAACACGCTAATTGGTTATTTTTCCAGGTACCAAATATCTATAGTTTCTCTAAAATACTAACATTTTCTAGTGTACTTGTCATCAACTATTTGACAGGCCAGGGAGCATACACTTCAGACGTGGCATTACTGACTGTATATGAGTTTTTAACTAAATGACATTGACAAAAGGCTATCCTAGTTAATGGGAAGGTAAGATTCCATTTCAAAGTCCATTTAAGTTCAACTTTAGAAAAGTTGGGTTACATAAATCAAGGTCCACTTATATATAAAAATCACAAAAGGAGAAACGCGAGGTGGCAGACTGGTACCTAGGTTGGGTTAGCTCTGGTTTTCCCATGGGTGGTGATATTACAGAGGAGCACGGGCGGTCACAGGACCTCAGGAAAGGGCGGGAAGCCTTTTCCCCAGTGGCGGTTTTCCAAAGACTTTTCCGGAATGTCAGAAGCCCTTCTTTCTGCCACAAGCACACAAACACAGGAAAAAGGCATAAGTCACTCTTTGTTTTTCTAATCGCCACCTGCTTCCTGGGTATGGATGCCTGAGAGTTCTCTCTTACTTTTCCAGGTCCCTTGTTTTTGTGAGTTAGGTAGGGACCTGCCAGAAAGATGTCCCGCAGGTGGATTTAGGGAGGAGGTGGCCCTGGCCCCCAGAGCTTTGAAAATGTGCACCTCGGTCACCCTCAGAAAATTTGCATGTGGGCTTGCTGCCCGCCCCCCACCCCCCATTCATGGACTAAAGATGATTGATCACATGTAGCTATTCAGGGGTTTCATGACAGCACTGGAAGACACCATTTATTTGTCAAATTAAAACTTTTACCTCCGATCTATTCGGTCATCCCTAATCTTGGATGTTGAAATATTATGAGATAGGAGCGCCTGGGCGGCTTGGTCGGTTGAATGTCCAACCTCAGCTCAGGTCACGATCTCACGGTTCATGAG
The DNA here is from genome assembly GCF_016509475.1 of Prionailurus bengalensis. Classification (NCBI taxonomy): domain Eukaryota; kingdom Metazoa; phylum Chordata; class Mammalia; order Carnivora; family Felidae; genus Prionailurus; species Prionailurus bengalensis. The sequence goes on along the minus strand of NC_057348.1, from coordinate 16,267,266 downwards.
TTTGAGCACCACAATGGTCTCTCTGCTCTCAGCACAGAGCCGACTTCTGATTCTCTGTCTCCCTCTCTCTCTGCCCCTCTCCCACTTGCTCTCTCTCTCTCTCAAAAATAAACACTAAAAAATCTTTGAGAAAACCAAATATTGTGAAATAAATTAGAAATTTGTGTGAAACATGAAACAAATAGAGAACCATTTATTTTGTCAAAATTTATCTTTGGGTTGTATAATCTTCCTCTTGGGTAAACCTTCATTGTTGTATTTTGTTGATTTGTTCATAGTTACATTTTAGAGTTATTGTTTAAAAATGCAAGAAAGAATTAGAAAACACAGGTATTTAGCTTTGGATCTGTTGGTCAGCGATAACATAATTTGCTTTTAAAATTTAACTTTAGTGTTGATAACTTTTTTCATTTTAATTTTTTTAATGTTTATTTATTTTTGAGAGACAGAGTATGAGTGGGGGAGGGGCAGAGACAGAGAGAGACCTAGAATCCAAAGCAGGCTCCAGTCTCTGGGCTGTCAGCAGAGAGCCTGACGTGGGGCTTGAACTTATGAACCCTGAGATCAAAACCTGAGCCCGAAGTCAGACGCTTAACTAGCTGAGCCACTCAGGCTCCTCTAGTGATGATAGCTTTTGAACTCATTCATTTATTTCTAAATAATTATAATAATTCTATCCTTCATATGTTCATGTTGGTTCACAGGACATTGCCAATATTCAGCTGGTTTTTACCTGTAAAAATGACAATTTCTTTGTTTTACATTTTTTTTAAGTTTATTTTTAAGAGAGAGAGAGAGAGAGAGAGAGAGAGAGAGAGAGCGCAAGTGGGGGAGAGGCAGAGAGAGAGAGAAAGAGAGAGAGACAGAATCTGAAACAGGCTCTAGGCTCTGAGCTGTCAGCACAGAGTCCGATGTGGGGTTCAAACCCATGAACCGTGAGATCATGACCTGAGCTGAAGTTGGATGCTTAACTGTCCGAGCCACCCAGGCATCCCCAAAAATGACAATTTCTTAACAGTTCAACTTATATGTGGTTGGGCATATTTTTAAAGTTTGTTTTCTTTTCTTCATCGTGGTGTCTTCCCTCTTTTCTCTCCTTCCCCTTCACTCTAATGTCTGAGTCAGACCCAGAGTCCAAAGCTGAAAGGAAAAAGGGTAGCTTTAGTGAGACATGTGACCCTCCAACGTCATGTGATTCAAGCATGATGAGGAAGTGAAACTCCTCACTGGTCCTCAAGCATTAGTGAACCTAAAAAATCACCTGCAGGCCCCACCCTCAGAGATTTTTGACTCGCCAGGTCCGGGGTAGGACCTAGAACGTGCATTTCTAACAAGTTCCCAGGTGATGTTGATGCCTTGGGTCCGGGAGCCTCACCTGGAGAGCCACTGGTCTAGACCATCCTTTGACAGAATTTGGCTGTGAAGACAGAGTGGGCAGTAACCTGTGTCAACAGCAAGACTAAGAAAAGGCACACTTCCTAAGATCCTACTTGGTTTAGGAATAGCCCCAACTTTGCTCCCAAACCATCTTCCCTTCTACCTGGTGTCCACGGTCTCAGGTCCTTGGCCTTTGATTTCTCTTTTGTCAGTTGGTATTATTTTAGGGTCATAAAGGTTCCCAGATCCGGATGCAGCTGTGTGAGTCTGTTGGAGAGATTGCAGAAGAATGAGGGTTAAGAATTCTCTTCTAGATGTAAATGTTTCTAACGCACGACTAGGATTGGTGAAGGCAAATGTCACCCTTAATGGGGACCGGAGAGTGCATTTATCTCTACCCTTAACATATGAAGCAGTAACTTGTGTGGTGACCTAAGCCATGGCTTGTAGCTACAGTTGGTGATAAAATGGAGACTGGTTGAATCGACTTGTTCCTCTTGTTACAGAATCTGTTCCCAGCTATACCACCAAAGTATCTTTCAGTCTTCAGCTTTAATACTATCCATCAGAAGACTGCAGAATCTCCCTGTCCCGTGGAGCCAGCAATCTTCGTGTTGTGGAATAACGGTTTGTGCGTAAGGACAAAGTCCAGACACCACGGCCATAGGAAAAATGGATTTCAAATTTCACATTTATGAATACTTCTCTCTGGGGGCTGGAGAGTTGATAAACGGGTTTCTAGAAGTAATATGTAAGGGTTCATTTGCATATACTTATTTCCAAACAATCCACCTTTAATATTTTAGAAAATGCGTTCATTTTAAAAATTATAACTCAAAGACCAAATTAGGAAGTTGATCGCACTGATTTTAAGAATCCAGGAATAAAGAAAGGGGTGGTAAAAAGAACATTTGTATCGGGCTAGTCAAATGAGATTTTATTTTATTTACCTTTATTTTTTTATTAAAAATTTTTTTTTAACGTTTTATTTATTTTTGAGAGACAGAGAGAGAGAGAGAGTGTGCAAATGGGGGAGGGGCAGAGAGAGGAAGAGAGACACAGAATCTGAAGCAGGCTCCAGGCTCTGAGCTGTCAGCACAGAGCCTGACATGGGGCTCGAACACACGGGCCGTGAGATCACGACCTGAGCTGAAGTCGGACGCTTAACCAATTGAGCCACCCAGGCACCCCTATTTTGAAGGAGTTTTAATGTGTGATTTCTTTTACTGAGGAGAGTTTTCCTTGGGCTTATACAAACTGCTATTTTCATATGTTTCAATGATGTTTTGTAAGTGTAGGGTCTTGGGAGAGACTTTGGGCATAATTTGGGCATTGACTGTAGAAAGAAGGGCTGGATTGTCTGCCCGTGCATTGGGCACAGGACATTCAGAGGGTGCACTGGGGGCCCTAGCAGAGTCGGGGCCTGGCTGGTCCTGGGAAGCCTTACGTGGGCTGCATGGATGGTCCCCCTGCCCTGAGTGGGAACCTTGGGGGTCCTGGGACCCACCTTAGACCAGGGAGCAGAGGTAGTACCCTCAGGGACTCCTCCTCCAAGGTGGCTGCACAGGGTAGCAGGGATGGCTAGTCCACCATGGTGAGGAGCCCTTAGCAAGGCTTCCTTGCAGATACCACAGCAGAACTCTGCCCATGGCCATAATGCTGCGGTCCGCAGGAAGCTCATGAGACTGTTTTATGGTGGCAAAGATGGGATTCATTTTAGGGCTTTGGACTCTTACAACACATCGTATGATTTGGAGAAATTGTACAAATATCTATTTTTATACCATTGTCTTGAGCTAAAATCAACAGGATTGTGAGTTGAAGATAAGCTTTAACAAGTAGCTCTCGTGACTAAGAAGGAAAAAGTGCATATTTCACAGATTTATATATGAATCAACTCCTACATGGTCTAGTTCAGTGCTGTTAAGTAGAATTTTCTGCAGTGATGGAAATGTTCTATATCTGTGCCGTCCAAATGTAGTGACCCCCAGATACATGTGCTTTTTGACCACTTGAACAATGACTGGCATAACTGAGGAATTTTTAATTAATTTAGAATTTTTAATTACATATAATTTTAGATTGCCACAGGTGGCTACCATATTGAACACGCACGTCTAGCCAGTTGGGTTTTGGGGGAAGAAACGAAGGGTGATTTTTATTTTCTCTTATCAGAAGGGCTACTATGACACCCCCCCATATTTTGTCTTGGTAGACTGAATCAAAATTCCAAGTATTTTATCCTCAACAGATGCAAAACGGGCAGAGCATTCTAGAATCACATGGTAATACTTCAGCGGAGGATTGCCTCAAGTTAGAAACAAACTCTGAGAAGTAGGTTAAGAGAAGAAAAGAGTAGGAAAATGAGAAATCACTTCAAGTGAACAGCAAACAATTATATTTTTCTTTTTAACTCCTTAAAAATGGGACTGAAATTTATTAATTGAACTGCTCGAATAAGTTTGAGACTTTGTTTCATGCCAAGGTATATGTTGTAGATAGTCAAATAGAAAATAAATCTTAAAGCGGGGGGGGCAAATGGGGCTTTCATGAAAATTGTCCATGACTTCTGTAAAATTTATTTCAATAAAACCAGTCTTTTGTGCGAAAACCTTGTGTTGGTGTTACATATAAGGGAAAAAGTACTGCACCGATATATAAATATCTCATGCTACATAATATCCCAAACCAAATATATTGTTTGAATATGACGTTTGTAGGACACCACTTAATCTATTCATATATGTATAAAAATGCAGCGACGTTAAAGGGACAAAGACACTTAGGTGAAATCATTCAGTAGTGCATTTTACTTACCAGCAAGGTCCGCATCACATTTCTCGACTGGAGCTTTCTAGAATGACCGGTTGGCGTGCTTGCCAAACTCCAGTTTAGGGTAACTTCGTGATGATGGCAAACAGAAAGGTCCAGAAATCAGTTACTGTCTTTCTTTCTCTGTATCCTTTCCTTCCCACCTCAATGTGTCTCTTGAATCTCTCACTACTCCTGAGCGGGAAGGAAAACGTACTTCGAGGTACTGTTTTGTGGTGGCTGTAGGTTTACTCGATTCTAATTTCCCGTGTCCTAGGTCTGCTCCATTCCTGAGGCACAGGGACAGCAAATAGTTTCCCCCACCCTACTTGTCAGTAGCAATATTTGGTATCAGGGTAAGTTTTCATCACGTGACAACACTTCTTAGGATTTTAACGTACTTTCCAATTCTTTCTTGAAATGAAAGTTCTTGACTCTAGTCTTCAGTGAGCTTACAAGTTGTTCAACATCCGCTTCCCTTAATGTCCCCATTATCTAAGTTTTCTACCGTGCTCTAGTTTGTTTTCCTTATTGACATACACTAAATCATTCCACCCATCCCGCCTATGTTCGGATACAGTAGAGTCTTTCTGGGAGGGATATCGGCACGTGTTTCCCACCTCCCTGTATCTGCAATCTCTTTATTGTGCAAACGTGGACTCACACGCACGTGCCCGTTCCAGGCTCTTCTGCAGTCTGGTCACCACCGGGACTCAGGGATCCAGGACTCTCTCAAGAAGTAAAAAGTAAAATAAATCTTTATGTTTTTAAGTTTTATTTATTTTAGAGAGGGGGAGAGAGAGAACATGAGCAAGTGGGGGAGGGGCAGGGAGAGGGGGGGACAGAGGATCTGAAGCAGGTTCTGTGCTGACAGCGGAGAGCCTGATGCGGGGCTCAAATCCACAAACTGCGAGATCGTGACCTGAGCTGAAGCTGGATGCTTAACTGACTAAGCCACCCAGGTGCCCCGAGAAGACAATTTCTAAGGCTGATTCCATCTTAAACATTTTATGATTTGCCTTCCACTAAAAATTAAAAAAAAAATTTTTTTTAAGTTTATTTATTTTGAGAGAGACAGTGACAACATGACTGGGGGGAGAGAGAGAGAGAGAGAGAGAGAATCCCAAGCAGGCTCTGCAGTGTCAGCACAGAGCCTGATGCAGGGCTTGAACTCACAAAACCGTGAGATCATGACCTGAGCCGAAACCGAGAGTTGGATGTTTAACCAACTGAGCTACCCAGGTGCCCCAGAACCCCTTTTTGTATTAACGACCCACCATGTCCTTCCTACCTCACTGGTCACTCAGCTGCCAGCTGTTTATGGGGCTACTAGGTACGCTTGTTCCTTAGACATGTGTTTGTAACTGTCTTGTCCACTATCACATTTTAAGTTTCTGGGGTTTGCTGAATAGGTATACAGACTGGGCTCAAATATTTGAAAACAAATAGCAAGCCCCAGAAGAATTTGCCTACACATTTCTTTTGTGTTCCCAATACTTCTGTCTGTGCTGAGATGTACAAATATTATTTCTGATATTGCCTTGAAAGAGTAAGCTTGCTGGGGCGCCTGGGTGGCTCAGTCGGTTAAGCATCCAACTTCGGCTCAGGTCATGATCTCACGGTTTGTGAGTTCGAGCCCCGCGTCGGGGTCTGTGCTGACAGCTCGGAGCCTGGAGCCTGCTTCGGATTCTGTGTCTCCCTCCCTCTCTGCCCTTCCCCTGTTTACACATGCTCTCTCTCTCAAAAATAAAAAATAAACATTAAAAAAAAAACAATAAAAAATATCTTTCCTTAAAAGAAAACTTCCATGGCAAAAAAAAAAAATTGCATTTTCTAGAAATTTAGCACACCCATTGGTATAGCTATTATAAAGAAAACAACAACCCAGAAAATAAAGTGTTGGTGAGGATGTGGAGAAGTTGGAACCCTTGTCCCTGTTGGCGAGAGTGTAAAATGGTGGAATCACTAGGGAAAATAGCATGGCAATGCCTCAAAAACTTAAAAATAGAATTACTGTATGTTCTACCATTTCCACTTCTGAGTGTGCCTCCAAACGAGTTGAAAGGAGGGTCTCAAAGAGCTATTGATACACTTGTATTCTTAGCAGCACTACTTACAACAGCCGAGAGGTGGGAGCCACCCGGATTCTACAGATGGATAGACAGAATGCGGTATACACAAACCATGGAATATAATTTAGCCTTAGAAAGGAAGGAAATCCTTCCCATGCTACAACGTGGAGGAAACATGAGGATATTACGCTAAGTGAAATAAACCAGTGACAAGAAGACCAACGCTGTATGAGTCTGCCTATATAAGGTCCTCAGGGAAGTCACATTCACGGGGATAGAAAGAAGAATGGTGGTTAGCAGGGATTGAGGGAGGGAGAAAACGCGAGTTGGCATCTAATGGGTACAGAGTTCTGAAAATGAAGAAGTCAGTGACAAGCTGAGCACGCGCTCCAAGTGGATGTATATTTGTTTATTTACACATTGTGTCACAATACCATTCTACTCATACATCAACATGCATTATAAGCCACACAACAAGAAATAGTAAAGGAGAAAGAAACAAAAAATGGAGTTTGAAGGTTCTATCCTCAACCTGGGTAGATGGTCCTACCTTGACCACACAGGTGGTCCTGCCTTGGTCCCCCCTGAGCTATGTGGACCCTGCTGTGGAGACCACTGCTTTGAGACTCAGGTTTTCAGCCTAATGAAAACCACAGCAAGTGCCTCCACAGACTGATGTCACAGGGTCTGGTCAAGCTTCTCTGGTGAGAGGACCCATGAGTCTCCTGAGATTTCCAGATGGTTCTGTGGGCTATAGTGGTTTTGGTCTACAGAGAATGAGCAGGATTTCAGTGTCTTTTAAATAACATTGAATGGAGGTGAAATTAACATGAAATTAACCGTTAAAGCTCACATGAAATCAACCATTTAAAAATGAACAATTCAATGGCGTTTACCGCATTCGCAGTGCTGTACAGCCACCTCCTCCATCTTGGGCCAAACATTTTCATCACCACTCACCACCTCCCCCCACCCAAAAAAAGCCCCCGTACAGATTAATCCCCTTCCCCACAGCCCCTGGCAGTCACCAATCTGCTCCCTGTCTCTGTATTTACCTATTCTGGAAATTTCCTATCCTTGGGATCATAGTACATGACTTTGAACTTGGCGTCACGTTGAGATCCACTGAATAGTCTCTACGATAATCACCACCACGATGACTAGGACGAGGCAAAAACAGCAAACATTCCCATACCTGCACCTGGGATTCGGGGCTCTGTGGGAACAGAGTCCCTCACGCCAGCGGGTGACCTGAACTCGCCTCTCCACGTGGTGGTAGGTGTTTGCTCTCGGGCTCCAGTGGGTGGGGAGGCTGGCAGCCTGCGTGGGCCCTGCATACGAGGGTCTGGGTAAAGGCTTTCCCTTGTTGGCCTGGGTGTTCACCGCGTCCACTGTGGTGCCACTCCCTGCGGGAGAGGGCATGGGAATGATGGTCCCGAAAGTAGGTGAGCTTATGGAGGCAAGTGCCGGGGACATCGGTGCCTGCACGGCTGGACCCACCCCACTCTGAGCACAAAAGCCCTGTAGACATGCCTCACAGTTGTTACTGTCATGCGGCCCCTCAAGAGAGATTTCCTTGATCATAGGAAGCTCCTCCATCGACTTAAATCCTTCTCTGTAGCATTTCTTCAGAATTCGGAACACCAAGTTATTCAGGATCCTTGAGATGTTCTCTGTGGTGAACTCGGGAACCTCAAATGGAGACTGACAGCACTTCCGACATCTCTGGGCAAAGACCCTCATCTTCACCTTGCCCTGGGGTTCCCCCTTACTCTTGTGCATGTGGAAAAGGACCTGAACTTGGGAAGAGGCCCAACGACGAGAGCACAGGGAGCACTGGAACCTGCGGAGACAGAAGATGAGGCCCTCAGCTTGGCCCAGGAAGGCTGAGTTGGGGGCTGGGCCAGAGGGAAGAAAGGGGACCCAACAACACACAGATGTGGTTTCACCGGGGCTGTGGTGAGTGGGGAAAGAACTCAGCGAGCCCCTCACTCCTGCCTCCATGGTGTTGCCAACATGCCCTGGGACCCACAGGTGTCTGTCATGAAAATAGCTAATCACAAGGTGTCTGTGCTGGAGGGGATTTTCTAAGTCCAACTCGATCACGCTGGAGATGAGGCACGTGTTGGAACTAATCGTGTGCAGAGACTCAGTGGGCGTAAGAAGCAGGACTAGACCTCCAGGCTCCTGGCCCCAAACCAAGGCTTCTTCAAATGTAGACTGAAGTGGGTCAAAAAGCTACAGGTGCAACAGCAGCCGTTAAATCAGCCCCCAAGAACCCTGAACTAAAATCCACCAATGGTACAAATGGGTGATGGTTAAGTGTTACCATCTGAAAGTTTATGCCTCCCTGCAATTCACATGCCGGAATCCTACCTTCAGAGGTGATGGACGATGTTAGAAGGCCTTTGGGATGTGATTAGGTCATGGGGGGAGCCCATGCAAATGGGATTAATGCTCTTATCAAAAAGATCCCATAGAGCTCCCCAGCTCCTCCCACCACGTGAGGATACAACAGAAGTCAACCCAGAAGCCACCCAGAAGAGGGCTCTCACCTGACCAGCTAGCACCCTGACCTTGGACTTCCGGCCCCTAGAACCATGAGCAATCATGTCTGTTGCATATAAGCTGCCCAGTCTGTTTTTTCTTTTTTAAAATTTTTTTAATGTTTATTTATTTTTGAGAGACAGAGAGAGGCAGAGCGTGAGCAGGGGAGGGGCAGAGAGAGAGAGGGAGACACAGGATCTGAAGCAGGCTCCAGGCTCTGACCTGTCAGCACAGAGACTGACATGGGACTCGAGCCCATGAACCACGAGATCATGACCTGAGCCGAAGCCAGATGCTCAACTGACTGAGCCACCCAGGTGCCTCTGTTTTGCTCTGTTCTGTTTTTTTGTTTTTCTTTGTTTTTTTATAGCTGCCCAAACAGACTAAGGCAATAAGTCATAGCCCCACAGATCAGGGAGGGTCTAGTGTCCTAGGAAAAACATTGCTCTGCCCTGTTGCCCAGGGTCCCTGATCTGCCAGTATTTCAGGGAGATCACAGTGTCCAGATGTCTCTCCTTTTACGCCCCTCCAACCCAGTTGGGTTCTGTGTGTGCCTGGTCTCAGGGTACAAGAGAATGACACCTCGTCTCCACAGGGAAGAGGGCAATTTCCTGAGCTCAGATATTTGGACACGCACGGCAGGAGAGATGGAGAGAGGGGAAGGAGGCAGGGAAGCACATGGCTGCCCCCACGATGGGCATCATGGGAGACACAGAAGCTGCAGGGTGGCAGGGCCGTCTCGCGCTGATCAGCTTGCCTGTGTGCTCTCTCCTGCTTCGCAGCCCAGTTAGGTTGGGCAATGTGACCGGTTGCCCAATGGGAGGTGGGCAGTGACACGGGCTACTTCCAAATCTAGTGCAGAAGCTCTTGGAAAACGCTTCACTCTTCTTCCTCCGCCTCGGTGACCCTGGGACCATGTGTTAGGTCAAATCACCGACAGTTCGTGGTTCGGGGCGGGGGGGTGGGCGCTGGGCTCTGCTCTTCTGGCTGCTGTCCCTTGTCCCTCCCTCTGGGTCATGCTGCTCTGCTCACGTGCCAGCTCAGAGTTCAAGGAAAGAAAGGAAAGAAAGGAAGGAAGGAAGGAAGGAAGGCAAGGAAGGAAGGAAGGGAAGGAAGAAGAAATGAGCTGAGATTTTGCTCGGGTGCTCCTGGCTTGGGAAGCCGTGGGCCACCAGGAGAGGAGAGCTCTGTTTCCTCTGCCCAGACCCTGTCCCGGAGAGGAGGGCAGTGGGCAGGGACCGAGCCCCTGCCCCAGTCCTAGGAGAGAGTCCCGGGCTCCCAGCCTCTGGCAGGTGGGCAACCCCACCCACCTGACCCTTGGAGCTCTGCTTTCCCACCCGGATAAAAGGGTGGGGCTTTGGATGGACTCCTGAGGGTCTTAGTTTAGAAGGATCCATCAGCCTGGAGCAGAGGGGACAAGATGCATATTCCTCAGCTACCCCTATCCTCTGCCCTCTCCCAGAGGGGCTCCTCAGGCCTCTCCCTCCTAGGCTCCGTCGTGAGCCCCAGGTCCCCCGAGGCAGGGAGCGTATGCAGGGAACGTAGCTCTCCAGTTTTCCTGCTATCCCCTCCCCCGATTTCTCTGCATCAAGGTGTCTGCCTACACCAGTGCCCGGTCCTGCTACGGTGTGCGGTTCACTGTAGTAAGGAAAAAGCCTTCACCGAAGCTAAAGCTTCTTGGGTGACGGGCATCTTACTTCCTGTAGCGCTCAATTTGCAAGCACAGAATGGAATAAGAAAAGTAGCAAGTAGGGGCACCGGGGTGGCTCAGCGGGTTAAGCGTCCGACTTCGGCTCAGGTCGTGATCTAACGGGTCGTGGGTTCGAGCCCCGCGTCGGGCTCTGTGCTGACCGCTCAGAGCCTGGAGCCTGCTTTGGATTCTGTGTCTCCCTTTCTCTCTGCTCCTCCCCTGCTCTTACTCTGTCTCTGACTCTCTCTCTCAGAAATAAATAAACATTAAAAAAAATAAATAAGAAAGAAAAGTAGCAAGTATACACAGCAACGAATAAACAAGAATGTTCTGGAATACGTCCCCTCCCGTTCCCCACTCACCTGGCGAAGGCCCACTGCTGGTACTGTGACCACCCTGGCCGCAGGGTGTTGGGAAGAAGGTCTTTGTCTAGTGTCAAGGTCCATTTGTGCCATGGTTTCAGCTCCTGAATTAATTCCTGGAACACCTGCTTCCATACCTCCACGTCCTCACCCATCGCCGCTGCTGTGGAGAGCCGGGTGCGTCAGGATCTCCTGGACTCTGGACTCTCCTGGATCTGGAAGCAGGACATGAGGTTTCCAGCTTTACAGAGCAAGGGCTGGGGCCCGCTCTCCCTTTGTGGACCTGAACTGGGCCCGTGGACCAGCTCTTTGCCTCAAGGTCAGAGGTCAGTCGAGTCTGGCTCCCAGTTCCGAGAACAGTGCTAGCCTCCGCAGGGAATTTCGAAAGACGCGGCGTGCATGGTTCCGGCCAACAAAATACTACCAAAGGCAAGGTCGGGACCCTGGGTTGGGAGAAGTGGACTCACTCTGGCTCTGAGCACCTGCCCCTTCATCTCGAATGGATAGAGGCTTCCCCGGGCTCTTTCTGGTTCTAGCACTTGAAAGCCCTTATCCGTTGGGCTGCTGTGCTCCCGACTGGGGAGGAGAGCCGCAAAGAAGAGGGCCGTGGCCATCGTGTCCCTCCCCGGCTCCCTGCATCCCTGCTCTGTGCTCTTCGCTTCCCGTTCATAGGACCAGATTTCACAGCCCCCAAGCTGTCCAAGGAGACTCCTGAGGCTCGTCTTCCTCCCCATTAGAAAACAAAGCTGACGCAAACAAAGCTGTGTGTCCAGATGAGGCTGCAAGGTCCCCAAGGGGGTGAGAGGCCAGGGGCCACACCCGACCCCACTTCCTGGAGGGGAGGCTTGAAAAGGAAGGACAGAGGAGCAGGGGGCAGGCAACGGCCCAGGGAGCGTGGGCGAGATTCTGGGGACGACCCCCTCCCCGGCCAGCCTGGTGTTGACCTGCGTCACTTTCTCCTTTCCAAAAGAAAAGCCCCGCCCTTGGCCATCCTCCAGCGTGGCCTCGGCCTCAGCCTCTCGCGGCACAAGAGCCTCTGTCCTGGTGTCCCCCCCAGGTGCCTCTGTGTAGCTCCAGCCACTCTCCGCATTGCAGCTGGGGGAGGAGTGGAAGGCCCCACGCGCACAGTGCACTTCAGCATGGCCTTTGAAGCCCTCACAGGCCACCCTTGGCCCTGCCCAGCCCATCCTCTCCCAAGCCCATATCCACCCCTACACCCTAAGCCACAGCTCCTCACTCCGTGCCACCCAGCCCTGCGTCCTGTGCTCACGTTCGCCCCACGCAGAGCACCTGCCTTCGCTGACGTGGCTCCTGCCCCGGGTCTAGTTCCAGGGCCCAATAGCGCATGCTCCGTGTTCCACGCCCCTTCCCTCGTCCCCCCCCCACCCCCCACCCCGGGTCCCGCACCAGCGTCTTAGCTGCACCCGAGAAAGAAATCTCACCCATGGATAGTTGTATAAATGCAAAAGCTTTTCTGCATCACAGAGGTGATTCAGAGGGAGGTGGAGACCAGAGGGTACTGAGACAATGGCCTGTCTTAACTTTTGGGTCTGGTATGAGGTCTTGTGTGAAAATGTCATAGGTGGTTCTGTGTTGTTAAAACTACCCTTGAAAGCCAGTGTGCAAGGAGACCTTGAAGATCCCCAGATGGCTCGGTGTTTCTATGTCCTGTGAAGATTACCTTTGGCGTCTTGCTCTACTAAGAATATTCTATTTATGTATTTATTTTATTTTATTAAAAAAATCTTTTTTAAAAGTTCTTTTTACTTATCCTGTTAGAGAGAGCACAAGCAGGGGAAGGGCAGAGAGAGAAGGAGAGAGAGAACCCCAAGCAGGCTCCTCACTGTCAGCGCAGAGCCCGATGCAGGGCTCGTATTCCTGAATCGTGAGATCATGACCTGAACCGAAGTCAGATGCTTAACCCACTGAGCTGCCCAGCGCCCCATCAATAAGAACATTCTAACTGGAAAATTCTGAATTCTTAAATGATATAAGTATTTGAACACAGGCATTTGATGATGTGAGAAAGTTTGTCACATTTACGTTAACATAGGCTAAATGTCCTCCCTCTGACTATCGTGAGTAAGGTCATTTACCTGATCTTCCAGAAAATTCTGGGTGTCTGGGACAGGAGCGGGGTGTCAAGGCCTAGGAAGAGGCACATAAACTGAGCAGGCCTGAAGACAGCCAGAGATTCACATTCCTCGGACCAGCCCCGAAGTTCTCATTGAACTGGTCTGGGCCTCAGATTTCTGAAAACTCCTCAAGCGATTCCGAGGCCTGCTTATGGTGGAGACAGGGAGGCTGAAGGGAAAGACAACACGGGCAGGTCCTGGCCAGCAATCGCAGACTCAGAGGCAGAGATTTTCCCCGTCTCTGTGCCCCCGCCCAGTGCTGTGCCCGAATCAGCCAGGCCTAAGACAGCCTAAAACTGTCCTAAGACCGCCTGGTTGCATCCACCAGCGGGGTCGCTGGCAGTCTGAGCTGTGGGGAGGAGGCAGGGGTGGGGTGGGAGAGAGGAAGGGGAGGGAAGGAGGAAAAGGAAAGGAAGGAGGGGCGAGGCAGGAGGGGTTTGCTGGTCAGGTCTTTGGTCTGGGGCTCCGACAGGCTGTGTGACGGTGGACAAGTCACTCTGGGCTTTTATGAGGAAGGCTACTAGGCATCCCTGGTGCAGAGAAGGGCCCAGAAGGCAGCCACCGCTGGTCCCTGAAGCTTTACAAAAACAATTCCCAGGACTTCGCTTGGGCCAGTGACTCTCACGGAAACCCCTCCACTCTGGAAATGGGGGTTTAAGTGTATAAACAGCAGCTCATCCCACTGCCTCTGCCTGGCAAGGGTTCTGTCCCTCCGTTCCTCGTGGGCAATGGCTGGGGCGCGTCCCTCCTCACTCCCAGCTTCTAACCCAGAGGCCGTTCTCCTCCCAAGGTCCCAAAGGTCAGGGACCCTTGCTGTCACTCTTTCTGACCATCGGCTGGGCCCTGGCTCTGCTGCTGGGAGGGGGCCGCCATGTCGGAAAGCTTGGGATGTGCCCCGCTGACCTTGAACAAACAAGACGACCCTCTGCCTTCTTGCGCCAGCTCTCGCGCTGAACACAAGTGTCCTTTTCGTGGTCTACTGGTGCCATGTTTTCCAGAGTTTTGCGGTTTGGGGTTGGTGGCTTCGTGGTTCGAAGTGGCCACGAGGCGTAGTGCCTGAGCTCTGTCTGGTGCCCCTAAGTTCAAGTGCACTAGGCGCGAGCAGACTGGGATGCGCCTCACGGAGAGAATGCGCGTGTTAGATAAGCTCCATTCGGGCACGCGTTCTCGTGCCGACGGCCGCGAGTTCAGCGTCAATAAATTAACAGTATTTGCTACCTAAGGTGTCTTTAGACAGAAGCAACATAAGGTTCTGTATTGAGTAGTTGAACACAACAGTACTAGACGCTGGCAGGAACCCAAGTCTGTATTTCCCCTGGGAGCGATGGTTCAGCATTTCTATTCCAGTGTTTTGGGCACCTTTACGGACTGTGACCACAGCAAATTGCGAGAAGAGCTGCATTTTCCTCGTCCACCCCGTGGTTTGTCTTCCCTCCCACCCTTCTACCGGGGGAGCTGCTCTGGGGAAACGAAATCACTTCCGAGCCTTGCCCTCCCCTGGTACCCAGCTTTCGTCCAGAAAGTTGCTGACGACGCGTGCAGTTAGCTCTAGTATTAGCCCCTGCCGGATCTCCAGGCCCTCTGCTGGCTCCTGTCCTGAGTCTGAGGCCCAGAGACCCAAGTGCCACTTTCTTACCAGCCGGGCTTCTGAACCGGTGGTTAACCGAAGGTGCACCCCTCGCTTTGGCTATAACTGATCGAATGCACCGGGAACTCTGAATCTAGCCGTTTCAGACTGCAATTTCTTTTTACTCCCGTGTACCAAATTGCCTGGAATCTGGGGGGTGGTGGGGGGTAGTGGTGGTTTATATATTCCAGGAAAGCAAGTCCTCTCCATCCTCAGCTTAGGGCTTTCCAAGCCCTGTGCCAAAGGCCGTCCGGCCACTTCTGGCGGTTCCTTGTATCATCATTTCCCCTGAGGCGCTCTCTGCTCTCTCCCCAAACAGCAGAGCGTTCTGTAACCTCTGCTCAATCCCCCAAGAAATCATCTATGTGGGGCGCCTGGGTGGCTCAGTCGGTGAAGCGTCCGACTTCGGCTCAGGTCGTGATCTCACGGTCCGTGAGTTCGAGCCCCGCGTCGGGCTCTGTGCTGACAGCTCGGAGCCTGGCGCCTGCTTCGGATTCTGTGTCTCCCTCTCTCTGCCCCTCCCCTGCTTGCACTCTGCCTCTCTCTGTCTCTCATAAATAAACATTAAAAAAGAAAGAAAGAAAGAAATCCTCTGTGTGATGTCACAAGGTGCCGACAGACACCCTAGGAGCCTCCCTCATTTGTTCACTATGTGGTAGATGAAAAGACACCGACAGACGTCATTAGAGTGTTCCTCCGTTGTTCCGAATATATTAGGGTCAGTTTCTGTGTTCTAGACCCCACGGGTACAGTGGCAAAGAAAACAAAGACTGCCATCACAGAGACAGACAGTGGGCCAAATGTGCAAGGTCGTGTCAGGCAGCCGTGAGTGCTATGGAGGAAAACAGCAGGGTGAGGGGCTAGAAAGAGGAAGAGCGTGGACTGGGTGGCAGGAGGGATGGCTGCTCAAAGGGGGCAGTGCTAGAAGGCTGCCCTGTGAGATGACCTTTGAACCCAGACCTGTCGGAAGCGAAGGACTGGGCCAAGCATATATGTGGGGGAGGCACATTCAGATCAGAGGGGATAGCCAGTGTCAAGGCCCTGAGGTAGAAGCGAGCCTGGTGTGTCTGTGCAGGAGCAGGAAAGCGAGCGTGGGCAGAATCAAGCGAGCAGACGAGGCGCACATGAGTTTGGAGACACAGCTGAGGGCAGCAGGGACTCGCAGGATTTTATTCCACGCGTGACGGGAGCCCACTGAAGAGTTTCGGGGAGGAGGGCGATAAGGCCTGATTTCCCGTGGCGATCTTTGCTGTCTGACCTGTCCACCCAGGCTCTCTGCTGTCTCCGCATTGAGCTGAGGACGGAATGGACTTGCCTAGTGGGTCAAGGACAAAGTAGGGAGACCCCCCCCCCCCCAGGAAGCTGCCGCAGAGGGACAGGTGAGATGCCACAGAGATGTATACCAGAGTGGCCATGGGGGAGATGACCAGAGGTCATGATCATCCAGATGCATTTTGGACGTAGGACCTATAGGTATGCTGATGATTTGGATGTAGCATGTTAAGAGCACGATGAGTCTAGGATACTTTAAGCCTTTTGGCCTGAGCCAGAAATGAAAAATGAAATGGAAGTATCATTTGATGAGCTGCAGACATTGAAGGATTAAAACAGGATGGGCAGGGGAAAATCAGATGTTTGGTTTGGGGTATGCTAAGCTCGGGATGCATATTAAGCACCCGGGTGGCAATAGTAAGCAGGAGGTTGGATGTAGGAATCCCAGCTACGGGAAGACTGAAGACACAAACGTGGGAGTCACTGAGATATAGACAGTCTTAAAGCCATGGGAGTGGATGAGGTTATCTCTGCAGGGAGTGGTGACCCAGAGAGATGAAGAGGTCACAGGGCTCGGTCCTGAGACAGCCCCCCCCCCCCCCCCCCCCGCCGCCCATTGCATAGAGCTGGGAAGAGGAGGATGATCCAAGAAATGAGATATAAAGTTTCTCAAGGTGGGTAGAGTGGGGGTTGAATTGTGTTCCCCCCCAAGTGTTCACCTATGAATACGACTGTATTTGGAAAAAGGGTCTTTGCAGATATAATTAGATTAAGTATCTTGAGATGAGATCTGTTTTATATGGTTTAAAGTTTCTTTTGATGGTACAACACGAGGACCTTCAGATGAAAGGCAGAATTTTTTGTGATTTACAGTTCAGAAGGCCGCCAGAGGGCTGCACCCCTGGGGGGCAAGGTAACAATAAGCTGGAGCTGTAAGGGGCAGTTTGTATATGGCGAGCAGGGCGGGCTTAGCTAGGTTTCGGGGGCTCACTGTAGATTGGCCAACTTGAATAATTTCCTGGGCTCCTGGGCATACAGGCTGTCCCATGTTGTCTAGTATCTGTCCCCACTTCCCCCGGGGCGTGTAGGTACTGCATTAGGATAAGTACAAAATGCTTTCAAGGGTGAGGCCTTTTTTTTTACAGTCCCAGCTTTTTAGTCAAAGTAAGCCTCTCTTCTCTTTCAAACCTGACCACTCTGGCTTCTGCGATCTTATTCCCCAAGGAAATTGCTAAGTCAAGTTTAAAATGACTTCCACTATTTTTCTTTGATTTTGCGCTGTCCCTGTGCTGAATGCAAGAGAGAAGATAAAACCAAAACAGACCTTTAAGAGACAATTTAGTTCCTCTAGAGATTGAGAAAACCCTCATCCGTCTCCTCATCCCTGTATTTCACTCTTGGGGCTTTTGAAAGTTCCATTTGAACCACTGGTTTTATTATTCAACAGAGAATTCATGACTTCAAGACAACAGGATGACTTATCTGGTATAGCATAAAAGTTTCCATTACTGATTATCTGTTCACTGACACAACTTCCCCACCCCCCTGGGTTCACAGCCCCGGGGCCGGGGCTTAGGTAATGAACAGACCCGAACCAGCGTGAAACCATGTGACTTCAGAACCCTGGGCAGGGCCACAGGAATTGCTTCCCCCCCCCCCCCCCCCCCCCCCCCCCCCCCCCCCCCCCCCCCCCCCCCCCCCCCCCCCCCCCCCCCGGCCAGGCAGAGGCCTCTCACGCTGGAACTGCCGGACGCGAAGGTGTACAGGCTGTAGCTGGGGTACAGGGGTGCTTGAGGCCGCGAGGCCTCTGACTCCGCACGGCTCCTGGCCTACGCGGGCCACAGGACGGGGACCCCCAGGGTGGGCAGTGGTCCTCCCTGCTCAGTCTCTTTGTCCCCCTCCTGGAGCATCTTTGGGCTTCAAGTTTCTTATTTTTAAAATTCAAAACACACGTTTATTTCTGTTGTTAATGGCGAAAAAAGGAGCCAAACACCAATAATAATAATTATTATTTTTAAAATATGTTGGTAGTAACAGGCCTCACAGCAGTTCCCCGCTCTCCTCCCCCCCAGGCGCCCACAAATAGTGTAGAGACAGGGCGGCCTCAGTGGAGCACCAGGCAGGCAGCAAGGCAGCCTTGGGCGCTGGTCCCGCCGATCCCAGGTGGGGCTGCCAGGTGAAACACAGGGTCGTCTGGATCTGAACTTCCAATTTCAATAACAACGAATGATATTCTTAGCGAATTTTACACTAAAGTTAGTGTAATCAACTAAGAGTTGATTCGCCGCTCGTCTGAAATTGGAATTTAAGTCGGGGGTCCCGGTGCTGGCTTTGGGCTGCTAAATGGGGCGACGGTAGTCGCGGGGCTTCGCGCCCCTCGCTGTCACCCTAGGAAAGATCCGGGTCCACCACTGGGGGCGGCAGCGGCGGCGGGCGAGGGGGCGGGGCGCTCGCTAGGAGTCGCGCGAGAGGCGGAGGAGGCTGGGGGCGGGCCGGAAGTATGGAGGGGGCGCGGCCCGCGGGCCGGAAGTGTGCTGGGCGCGCGCAGGGCCTGGCGGAGGGGGGCGGAGCGGAGGGCGGAGCGGAGGGCGGAGCGGAGGGCGGAGCGGAGGGCGGAGCAGAGTAGCTGCTGGAGCGCGCTGCTTGGCCCTCTGGGCCAAGGACCCTCATTGCGGACCGACTCAGACAAGGGGGAAAAGCCAGGACCCTTCTATCTGAACTGTACGCTGATGAGTTGAGGTCCAGAATCTACGTAAAGGAACAAAACACACGTAATATTTCAGATTATTCAAGTCTTAGGGTTTGTGCCCTCTCACCCCACAAAACATACTTCAAGCCTCACGGCGTTGGGAAGAAAAGGCAGCATTCAGGTCCCCTGCAGGGGAGGGCTGGCGGGCCCTCCCCCGCGCCACCTGCGGCCCCACCGGTTACAGATTGAAGGGACTGAAGCTCGGGATTAACACGCCCCCTTGATATTCATCCCACTCTCGCCCGAAGCGGAGCCTCACCTGTTGCAGTAACTTGTCCTGAAGTA
Source organism: Prionailurus bengalensis (assembly GCF_016509475.1). Classification (NCBI taxonomy): domain Eukaryota; kingdom Metazoa; phylum Chordata; class Mammalia; order Carnivora; family Felidae; genus Prionailurus; species Prionailurus bengalensis. Next base: position 16,248,339 of record NC_057348.1, on the reverse strand, counting down.
GAAAGGACATTCTGAAGATATGCATATTCCACAAAATAACACATTTTTTTCACAGTAAGTTTTTAAAATGAAAATCAGCACTATTAGGATTAAGCGAAGAGGAGTTAACCATGTTCTTGGCTGGTTGAAGAGAGAATAAAACACTGCATAGAGAATGAAAGGTAGTTTACGGTGTTTCGTCCCCAGCTAGAGAACTGGGGACTGCCCACGGCTTCACCGCTACACCCCCCAGTTCACCTGCTGTTGGCTCCTGGAAAGCCAGTCCAGTTTAATCTCTGATATATTTCATTCATCCTATTTTAAATCTTTTTGAGCTCGCAGTCGCTGTTGTTGTCTAAATACAGCTAGAATATCCCCGTTTTGACCATATTTTAAGAAAATAGGTGTGAGTACCCATCTTTAGGCCATTCATATCTGTCCACTGTGGCTTCTAAGATCTTGACTTTTATTTTTTTCAAAAGTGTTTTATGAAATAGAAGAATGGGTAAGACATATATATGAGCATAATGAGTAATTATAAAGCAAATACTTGTATAAATACCACCAAGTTCAAAAAATAGAATAATATTAGGAAGTCTTACTCGAAATTGAGTTAGGAAGCCATGAAGGGAGCGCTCTCATGCACTACCACTCCTCATAGCTTACCTAGTTCCAGCAAGAGGAAGGAAAATCCTCTTCCTGGCCAGAAATGGCAAGCATAGTCAATGAGAGGCCACCAGTGAACTTTTAAAAAAAATGTTTCTTTATTTTTGAGAGAGAGAGAGAGAGAAAGAGCACCCAGAGGAAGGGGCAGAGAGAGAGGAGAGGGAATCCCAAGCAGGTTCCAGGCTCAGGACTGAGCCTGACGCGGGGCTCGATCCCATGACCCTGCCATCATGACCTGAGCAGAAATCAAGAGTCACAGGCTCAACCAACTGAGCCACCCAGGGGCCCTGTTTTGCTTCTGTTAATTAACTGAGGAGGCCATTAGACTGAGGTGGCTCAATGCTTTGGTAGCATATATTAGCAAACTGAAACCTAAGTCAGGGTCAATGCCCTGGAATCTGAGAAAGTGAAACTTCAGAATTATGTAGCACAGTCAACCAGACTCTCCCAAATAAGGCCACTGCTTAAGCTATAGCCAATCAAATAATTCCTTTGCTTGGCTTCTCAGTCTTCTCTATAAAAACCTCCCCCCTAGCTCCTGTGGGTGGAACATACTTGTAGCCACTTTGCATCTGTGGGCTGCCTGATTGGAATTGGTATAGGCTGAAATAAATTCTTGAAAAATGTTAGTGTACCTCAGTTTATCTTTCAATGCTTCTTTTACAAAATAGTGTACTTGTGGGATTCATCCGTGCTGTTCCATTCCATTCTCAACCCTGTATATTCCATTGAATGAAAACGACAATATATTTATCCACACTACTGTTGTTGCCTGTGTGGTTTGTTTCCAGTTTTTGCTTATTATGAATAATGAGACTATCCATATATTTAGACATATCTTTTTTGTGCCTTTTTATGCCTTTTTGGTGGGTATACAACGAAGAGTGGAAATCCTTGGCTATAAAGTATGCATATGTGAACCCTCAGTAGATACGACAGTTTTGGAAAGTTTATGAATATTTCAATTGTGTCAGTACTCACCAACACTTGATATTGTTGTTATTAAAAAAGATTGTTTTTCACATTTATTTTACGAGAGACGGCGGGAGACAGAGAGTGAGTGGGGAAGGGGCAGAGAGAGAGGAGGGACACAGAATCCGAAGCAGGCTCCAGGCTCTGGGCTGTCAGCACAGAGCCCGACGCAGGGCTCGGACTCACACATGTTGAGATCATGACCTGAGCCGAAGTTGGACGCTTAACTGACTGGGCCACCCAGGCGCCCCTGATATTGTTATTATTTTAAAATGTGACATTTCTAGCGGTTATGGAGAAATATCTCACTATGATTTAAATTTATGTTTGCCTGATTATTGTTGAAAATCGAGTATCTTTTCATAATGTTGATGGACAATTTGGATATTCTCATTCTGAACCACTTGGTCAAGTCTTTTCTTCATTTTTTTTTAAAATTTAGAACTCTTTTTAAACGTTTGCTTACTTTGAGAGAGAGAGAGAAAGGGAGCAAACAGAGGAGGGGCAGAGAGAGAGGGAGAGAGAGAATCTCAAGCAGAGCGTCTCAAGCAGGTGCTGTACCAACAGCTCTGTCAGAGGTGACAGTGCAGAGCCAGACATGGGGCTTGATTTCACCAACCATGAGATCATCACCTGAGCCGATATCAAGAATCAGGTACTTAACCAACTGAGGCACCCAGGCTTCTCTTTTACTTCATTTTGAAAACGGAGTGGTTTAACTTTATTTTGTTGGTTTGTTGGAATTAAAATATATATATATATATATCTTCCATATTCATTCTTTTTCAGCTACGTGTGTGACACATATGTGTTTCAGCTTTCTACTTTGGAGATTTTGATAATATTAAACTTAAATAAAATAAATACATATTACCTAAAATAAATAAAATAAAAAGAAACAGAGGAAACAAATAGCTGGCCAAAATTATAAAACATCACAGTTAGCATTGGACTGTTTCGATAATTATTAAAGAAAGCCACCCAAACTGGGACTAGGTTGTGTGATCTACGTTTGTTTTCTAGGTGAGTTCTATAAAACATTCAAGGAAAAGGTAATTCCAAACTTACACATTTTTTTTTACATGTATAGAAAAAGAAGTCACACTTGATAACTCATTTTAGTAGCGCAGTATAATGTTGATTAAAAAACAGTCAAGAAGACAAATTGTAGGCCATGTCACCGAGAACTTAACATATATATATATATATATATATATATTTATTATTATTATTTTTTAACTTTTTTTTTAACGTTTATTTATTTTTGGGACAGAGAGAGACAGAGCATGAACGGGGGAGGGGCAGAGAGAGAGGGAGACACAGAATCGGAAGCAGGCTCCAGGCTCCGAGCCATCAGCCCAGAGCCTGATGCGGGGCTCGAACTCCCGGACCGCGAGATCGTGACCTGGCTGAAGTCGGACGCTTAACCGACTGCGCCACCCAGGCGCCCCAACATATATATATTTAAAAAAAAAACCTATATACAATAAGAAAAAACCCCAGCAAAGTCAACCTTGCAATGTATTGTAAAATGCATCTTGACCAACTTGAATTTATGCTAGAAATGCAAGAATGTCTTAATAGAAAATTATTATTGTAATTCACCCGATTGACATATAATCTTCAAAATAGTATAAAATAAAATAATGGTATTTGGTAAAATCCAACATCCATGTAAGACAAAAAGAAAAAAAAAATCTTAGCAAACTAGGAATAGAAGGGAATTGCTTTGTTTGATAGAGTATCTAATAAAACTCAACAGCAAAATCATTCTCCCAGCTGAAACAATAGAAGTTTACCCTTAAAAATCAGAAATGAGACAAGGGTACCAGCCATCATTTAACATGTGAAATTCTATTCCACATTGTAATAGAGGCCCTAGGCAGCCCAATAAGTTGTTAACAAAATGGTTATAGGGATTAGGAAGAGAGAAAGAAAACCTGCCATTATTCACAGACAGTATGATTGTTTGCATAGGGAAAAAAAATCCCCAAGGAATTTATAGATAAATGATAAGAATTATTAAGAGTTCAACAAGGTTTCTACATATAGGGTGCACAGACCCAAATTATGTGCACTTCTATAGAGGCTCTTAAAAAAAAAGATTTTTTTAAAGTGACATTTACAACAGCAGTAACAATAAAAAATTAAGGGACCTAGGAATAAATCTAACAAAGGATGTTGAAAATTTTATGGAAAAATTCTATAATTTTATAAAAGACATTTTAGAAAGACCCAAATATTTCCCAAAGGAGAACTATGACATATGAACAGGTTAGGTAAGTCTGCATAAAAATGTCATGATTTCCCAAATTAATCTAAAAGCTCAATGCAGTTTCAGTAAAAAATCTAACAAGATTTTTCATAGAACTTGACAAGTTTGATTCTAAAATTTGTACAGAAGTAACTAAGACCATTTAAAAAAAATTTTTTTTTTTCAACGTTTATTTATTTTTGGGACAGAGAGAGACAGAGCATGAATGGGGGAGGGGCAGAGAGAGAGGGAGACACAGAATCGGAAACAGGCTCCAGGCTCTGAGCCATCAGCCCAGAGCCTGATGCGGGGCTCGAACTCCCGGACCGCGATATCGTGACCTGGCTGAAGTCGGACGCTTAACCGACTGCGCCACCCAGGCGCCCCACTAAGACCATTTTAAAGACGATCAAGTTGGGGCAGGAATTCCTCCTTATTAGGTATCAACATTTAATTAAAACACACACAACTAGTAAATCAAAGCAGTGTTCACCAACTGTCTAATGAAACAGAATAGACAGCCCAGAATAGACCCACCCATATGTAGAGATGTGATATATGAGAGACACAGCCCTAAAGATTATTAGGAAATGGTAGAGCTACCAATCCATTTATCCAGGACAATGTGCTATCCAATAAATTCAGTTAGATCCCTACCTTAATTTCCTGTAGATTAAGAACCTAAATATGAAAAGGAAAATTTCAAAACTTTTTCAAGTACATGCTTAAACAAGACACAAGAAGAAGAGCTATGCATTTAACTAAGCTTTTTCCCTCATAAGACACACTTGAACATGGAAAATAGAAGCCACAGAGCCACAAACACATTTGAACTAAAAAGGGGTTAATCGATGTATGAAGAACTTTCACAAATCAATGAGAAAAATATAAACAACTCAATAGAAGAATGGGCAAAAGGTATGAACAGGCAATTTACAGAAGAGAAAGCATGAAAGGTCAACGAGCATTTGAAAAGATATTCAACCTCACCTGTAATCCAGAAATGAAAATTAAAGTAAAAATGCCATAGTATCATACACATATTTGAAAAACCTAAAACACTGATAATATACCAAGTGTTTATAAGCATGTGGCCCAGCACGTCTACATATACACTGCTGACTTAATAGAAATTAGTATACCCACCTTGGAAGGCAGTTCAGTATTAAAGATCCACATGCCCTATTCAACTATTGACAGTTCTACTTCTATGTATGCTACCCAGAAGAACACTTATACATGTAGTGCACAGATACAAACTAGACTGTAGAAATAGCATTTTAATATCAAACAACTGTAACTCCTCCATTCCCTGTGAATAAATGAATGCATTTTTTAGAGTCACCCAATGGAATTTTATACAGCAGTACAAATAAATGAACTAGGGGTCAGCAAATTACTACCTGCAGCCAAATCTGACCCATCACCTGTTTTTGTACAACCCAAGAACCAAGAATGGTTGATAAAGATGAACAATTGCAATAGATAGGGAACATTAACTTTGATGTTAATCTAAAAGAATTTCAATATGGTAACTAACTTGGATTTAAGTTAAGTTAAAAAAATAAAATAAAGTGGCAAATTCCAATGAGGTATATAATGGATATAAAACCAATATTTCTTTCCAGGGTAAATGCTACCGGTAATTCGGTATTAGTTTTCTACATTTTTCCAATTTGATTTGATAATATATTTTGAGAATTATTGTATTTATGTGAAGGAATATTAGTTTATAGTTTTCTCCTTAGAATTGGTGTATATGTTTTCAGGATCAGGATAACACAAAGATGTTGATATTACCTTAATACTCTTTTTAATGTTTGTAAGATTTGCAATGATGTTTTTAAGCATATGCGCATTTATTTTGTAATCAAAGATGGAAATATATGATTATGTCAGAGCAAAAAAAAAAAGAGAGAGAGAGGACACAAATTACTCATATTAGGAATGAAAGTGGGGACATCATTGCTACAGATTTATTATGATGGACATTAAAAGTTAAAAAAAATTTTTTTTTAATGTTTATTTATTTTTGAGACAGGGAGAGACAGAGCATGAACGGGGGAGGGACAGAGAGAGAGGGAGACACAGAATCGGAAGCATGCTCCAGGCTCTGGGCCATCAGCCCAGAGCCTGACCTGGGGCTCGAACTCACGGACCATGAGATCGTGACCTGAGTTGAAGTCGGACGCTTAACTGACCGAGCCACCCAGGCGCCCTGGACATTAAAAGTTTAATAAAAAATACCAGGGTGCCTGGGTGGCTCAAAAAAAAAAAAAAAAAAAAAAAGAGAGAGAGAATTTCAGTCTTCTTGTTATTAGACCTATATTACAATTTTTATTCAATTATTATTACCTTTTGAATTGCATCAAGAAAAGTTTTGTAGAAATCTGGTTTCCCTTTTGTTACATCAACACATACATAATACCCTCCATTTTGCCTCTTTCATACAGCGAAAAATACCTATTACCCGGCCGTTTACTGCTGACCTCTGAACTAGAGCTACGTATATCAACGTGGACCTATCTCCCAATCGTAGTGTGGAGCAAAGAATTCAAGTTGCTGAAAATAGATACAGTATGATACCCCTTAAGGAAGAACAGAACCCACAGCAGGGTAGTCTATGTCGTGTAGGGAATCACTTGCACTAAAACATAAGGAAATTCATACAACCTAAGGGTGGGTGCCATACTTGGGCAGCTTTGTTAAATTAGGATGCTTCCTCTGAGCCCAAGACCCACCTTCTCTCCCGGGGGGGATGCCCCTAGGGTAGTAGAGGAGTTGATACAGAAACATAAACTATACCATAAGACTAACCATAGGTAGAGGGCCACTCTCTATGGCACTGCGGAGCGGGAGGAGACTTTCAAGCAAGGACATACTCGGAAGGGGTCAGGTGTCTTTGGAGAAGGTGTGGTTCACTGGGCACCAGTGGGGGCAGGAGGCCTTCTGGGTGCCTGGGCCACGTGGAGGCTTGTACGGGGGGGCTGCAGGTGAGCCTGTGACCCTTGGGGCCACAGGTCACTGCGTGCAGGCCACACGGAACTTCCTGAGGGGGGGAGCCTGGGTGCCAGCGCTCGGCAGGCCTGCGGGGCACACAAGTTCCACGGGGCTCCAAGCTCTGAGTTGCGAGGGTTGCTGGGTTAGCACCGGACCCAGTCTGTAAAGTGGCAGCCCCGAGGTCAGTCCTCACATCCGCCCTCCCCCCGCCCCCCTCCACTCTGAAGATGGCTGAAGGGTTTCCTCCTGCCGTGTCCCTCCAGCGCCCTCTACCGAGAAAGCTTACTCGAAAGTGATCGTGCTCCCTCCCAAGGACGCTGAAGGGTGTGTTCAGAGGTGGGAGACCTTCCGTTAGGACTGACCCAAACTTTCTACAAATGCGTGACAGAACCTCCCCGAAGCCCCTGGAGGAAAAGGTGCCCATCCAACTGAGTTTGGAAAGTAGGGTTTTGCCCGGGTGTGGTCGGGCTCAAGCTGAAAGGGTCTGCAGGTATCGCATCTAATTGCTGAGTGTGGTTCCCGGAGGGGAGCATTCTGAAGTTGCTTCATAGGCGTGCGGGGTGGGGGTGGGGGTGGGGGCAACACACAAGTAAGTACACGGACGACAGAGGTGGGGGCCAGGTTGTTCGCACTGTAGGAGAGGGAGGCTGGAAGAAGGCTGGGATGAATCCTGAGGGCTGGATTGGAACTGGAGACGGTCCCAGGGAGCTCAGTGTGTGCTCAGATGGGTAGATGCAGAAACAGGGGACGTATGTCTGTGTCCAGACTTGCGTTTGTTACCCATGCACGCATCCACCCAGCCCGGTCTGCGGAAGGTTCTGGAAGCAGCAAGCACACCCAGTGCTCACAACTTGGTTTTTAATACCATTGTCTAGTAAAAGAATGGCGCTCCTTGGTGAGGTGGTAGGAAATGCATAATACAAGATGAGCCCGGAGCATCGTGTAGTGCCCGAAAGTAAGGAAGGGCTTAAAAACCAGAAAGATGATGCACGGTGGGGACCAACCTGACTGAGCTCCGGAAGGGCAAAGCTGGGACGATCTGAGCCACAAAGTAGCATAGTATTGGATGATAACCCAAAGTATAACATAAACATACATGAATTCACACTGATAGAAATAGATGATTGGGGGGATTAAAAATACGAGCGAAAGACCAATCTTTACAGAAGAATTCCCAGGAACATATGTAGAGATTCCCACCCCCCTCCAGGAGGTGAGATTTGGTTTGGTCCCCTCCAACCTCTTCTGGGTTGGCTGGATTTACTTCCAGGGAATAGAGCCTCAGCCCTTCTAGGGGCAGAGCCCCAAGATGTGAGTGAGGACAACGGGCTTCCCCCCCCCCCCCCCCCCCCCTGCTGCCACGCCTCGGGCTGTGTGCCCCAGGATGTGCCACACCCCGCTGGTGGAGAGAGATGCTGAGTGAGCATGCTACGGCCCCCTGCAGGAAACCCCGTGGCAGCATTGAGACCTTGGGGGCCACCAGCCTGAGGTGGCTCCAGTGCTGGGGCATCCCTTATACCAGCAATCCAAAGTCTGAGCCTGTGAAGGCCTCAAGGTTTTGAAGTCAAAATGATAAGGAACGGGCTCCTGGGGGGCTCAGTCAGTTGAGTGTCTGACTCTTGACTTTGGCTCAGGTAGTGATCCTGGGTCATGGGATCGAGCCCCGCATCAGGCTCTGCGCTGCTGGCCGAGCCTGCTTGGGATTCTCTCTCTCTCTCTCTCTCTCTCTCTCTCTCTCTGTCTCTGCTCCTCCTCTGCTTGTACACGCTGTCTCTAAAATAGAACAAACAAACAAACAAACAACGAAATGATAAGGACAACCCATCACAAACAGCCAACGAGACTTTCAACTACAACCACTCAAGAATTTTCCTTTCTTTGCTCGCTGCTCCTGTTGCTGGAGCATTCCTAACCCCTTCTGGCTTGGCTCTGCCCGCCTGGCGAGGATTTGTGCTCGGATAAACTCTTAAAATTTTTAGTATGCCTCAGTTTATCTTTTTTTTTAATGTTTACTTATTTTTGAGAGAGAGAGAGAGAGAGAGAGGGAGATTATGTGAGCTGGGGCGGGGCAGAGACAGAGGGAGACAGAGGATCCCAAGCAGGCTCTGCACTGTGAGTGCAGAGCCCGGGTGAACTCACCAACTGGGAGATCAGGACCTGAGCTGAAATCAAGAGTCAGATGCTTCACCGACTGAGCCCCCCCCAGGCGCCCCAGCCTTAGTTTATCTTTCAAGAGTTCCGGTCATGTTTCTGCCCTAGGATGTTGATGTCATCTGCCTTTCCCCACTTCACTGGGCCCGGAATGTCCGCTAGAGGGAAGGGACTTTGGTTGTGTTCGAACTGGTAGGTCCTCCGCCTAGCCCAGTACTTGCTAAATGCTACTTGAGTGAGTGGATGGCAGGAGTCCCCCCCACTGTGTCTTAGCCCCAGGGAAGGAGAGCAGGTGGCCAGCTGCCCTGCTCCTCCCCTCTACCTTCAGGGAACTAGCTGAGCTGGAGAGGCCTTTCAGATTTCTATTTTTTGCTGTTAAAACCTTCCTGAATCCTGGCTGCCTGAAACTTCAGCCCCTCTGCTGAGGGCATCGGGAATAGGACTTCGGCTTGTCCTCCTAGAGACAAGTTGTGGCCGCCCTTCCTGCGGGGGTCCAGGCTTCTGGGGCCTACAGCTCTCTGCCTTCTGGGAAGGGTGTCTGATCTATTTGAGAGAGAAGGGGAGAGGGGGAGGGCAAGGGAGGAGGGGGAGGCCGGGGAGGAGGAGAGGGAGAGAGATGTAGCACAGGTACAGAACACTTCCGCAAAGCCGACCAGACCCCGTCCAGACCTAGTCCCTCAAGCCCTTGTCCCTCTGGGGTACCTGTGGGGCCACAACAGAGGCGAAGAAACATTTATTGAGGCTTTGAGAACTTCAAGCACTTTTGTGCTTATGGGTGATGCAGCCTGGCTCTTGCTGGGAGCCTCCCTCACCCCCTGGAAAGTTCAGCAAAGTTTGCAGGCCTTTGACAGGCCCTCCGGCTGAGGTGTGACAGGGGGAGGGCTCAGGGTGGGGAACAGCCCTGGCCCTGGAGCCCTGGCTCAGCCTGGAACTCCCAGGGAGGCTCTGAGCAATTTGGAAGTGGAATCTGTATTGTTGGCATTCCTAGTGTCTACCCTCCTCCCTTTCTTCCTTGTTCCCTTTCCTCCCTGCCTCCTTTCACTCATTCATTCACTCATTCGCTCATCCATCCATCCATCCATCCATTCATTCACTCACTCATTCGCGGATTCATTGATTCATTGATTCATTCATCACTTATTGACTGGTTGATTCATTCATTCACTGACGCATTCATCACTCGTTCATTCATTCGTTCATTGATTGATTGATTCATTCATTCTTATACCCAGTGGTTGTGACACCCTAGCAGCATGTAGCTTGGGTGCCCGGCAGACGGGACAAAAAGGAAGACTGGAACCAACATTTCCTCAGTGCACCAGACACCATGTTAAGCTTCTTATAAATTGTCCAATCCTCACCACCACCATGGAGATTACCGTTCCCATTTTAGAGGTGAGAAAACTGAGGTCCCAACTGGCAAACTGGAAATGCCACTCCTGTGGGGCCGGATGCACCAATGGAAGCTGAAGGCAGCTATTCACCTTGTGGCTGGTTTACATCAATCAGGCTCTGGGTGACTGCCCCGCCCGAGATCATCCCTCCCCACCCTTGGCAACATTTCTGCCTTGGGCCTTCCTCCCGCGAAGCCCACGAGGGCACTGCTGCGGGCCAGGAGGCAGGAATCCTTGGAGCTTCCTTGTTCCTGCCAGGGGACCGGGGTCTGTAGTGTGGCCTGCGGGAGAGAGGGTTTCTGGGCACAGATGTGCTGTTCCTTCTTGAAACCGCGGCCTCCTTTCACTGAAGGAATGAACACACGTGTGCTCTGTCCCGTCACTCCTGTCCTTCTGTCTTTCCTCTCCCAGGGCTGCAGGTGCCCTCCGAAGCTTCCCGACGGTTCTCTGGGACACCTGCTCTACTGAGCTCCTTCCTGAGCCTTTGCGTAGAGGGTGGCAGTCCCGGTGTGCCTCACGCCCAGGGCCTCCCAGCTTCCTCCTCCTCCGAGAAGTGAGCCCGCAGTGTAGACCTGACACGCAGTCCCAAGGGAAGGTCTTCACCCGGTGGCCACAGCACGCACCCTGACCCCGGCCCCGGCAACGGCGGGTCGACAGCCACCTGACCGGGCCTTTGTTTCTACTCCTAGCCAATAGTGGCCGCAGTTAATGCACCATAAATTCCCAGCGTTACTGCCACGAACTTTGACCTTTTGAGGAAGATGTTTAAATAACCGCTTTACGGGTGTGACTGCCAACACCCATGGGCATAAAGGAGGCAGCCAGCAGGAGTGGGTTCTGTAAAATCAGAGGAAGGGAGAGGCCGGAGGGCCTTCTAGGCGGTGGATACCTCCTCCGCCCTCTTCTCTAGAAGGCCCATGACTCTCCCTAGGAGCTGTGTTGGGTTGGGTCCTCGGAAGCCTCCCCCACCCCCGCCAGCCTTGTCTGTGACCTCAGTGTCTCTGTGATTGACAGGAAGCGGGCAACGGTCCTCCACAGCCACCGGCGGCTGTCACGGGAACTGTGGGTGGACATCTTGCGCCGGAGAAGCCCCTCTTTCCCACCAGACCTCCCTCCTTGCCCCAGCCCCCCATTCCTGCTCATGCCTCCTCGCCAGCAGGGAGCCCAGTGGACGGTGGGTCCGTCGGGGGCCCAGAGCACAGCTGGAACCCGGAACCTGGGAGAAAAAAAGCCTGCAGTCCAGCCAGCCCGACTTGTCATCACTTTCTGGGCCATCTGCCTCGGGCTCAACCCGCCTGTACCCCTGACCTTCCTCCTTTCCTGCTCCCTGAAACTCCAGCTGGGGCCTGGACTGAGATCCCACCCGACTCAGAATTGAATCAACAAAGAAAGGAAGAAGGCATGCTCCTCCCGGAGTTGGCTGGGCTCGGGCGAGCTGGAGGCTGGCCTGGGAGGAAGCATGGCCCCAGGGGACAGACCCATAGGTCATGGTGACTCTTTCCAGTCTGGAGTGTTCGGAAGTCTTGTCCTCTCTGCCCTAAGGCGCAGGCTCTCCCCCTGCCCCAGGAGGTGGGCCGGGGTGGGGATGTGAGATGGGACAGCGCCTTTGCCTTCGGGGATCAGCCCTGGCTGGGAACAGGTGTCAGCACCTGCTGGGAACATTTGACTCTGATTTTTCTTTCGTTTGTTTCCTTATTCCTCCTGTGTGCTCCTTTGAAGTCCCTGCTTCATCGACCACAGTTAATCTTGATCAACAATATCCTGGGGGCCCCAGATCATAAGGGCTCAGTGCGAGTGTGGGAGGAGTGTGGACATTGGCAGAGCATTCTGGGGCAGAACATTTCGGGCCCTTCTTGGCACTGACTTCCCAGCAGCGATGTGCAGTTTTCTAGGGGAGTAGGGGGAGGGTATGGGACCTGCGGTTGTCTGGGGGGACGTTTCAGCCTTCCCTCATTCCCAAGCCTCAACCTCCTCATCTATGAGATGGGCAGAATGATGGCAGGATCTACCGCACAGGGGTGGCCGAGGACCCAACGAGTAGTGGAAGCACAGTGTCCAAAACAGTGCCTGGTCCTGTGCTCAAGGGCTCGCCAGAGTCTGCCAAACATCTTTGTTTTTCTCCCTCCCCCTCCCTCCCTCCCTTCCTGCCTCCTTCCTTCCCTCCCTCCCCACCTTCCTTCCTCCTTCCCTCCCTCCCTCTCTTCCTTCCTTCCTTCCTTCCTTCTTTCCTTCCTTCCCCAGAGCCCATGCCCCAGCTCAAGCACCCATCCCACTGTGACTTGGGCAACCATAACTTGTGTCCATCTACAAATATTCATCCCTACTCTCTCCCACCCATCCCTTCTGTCTTCAGGCACTGGCAAGGGTTGACATTTGAGGGAGGAGGTGGTTTTAGCTTGCAGTTTCCAGAGGGCTCCTGGAGGAGCATTTCTGACACATCCTGAACATGGGCAGCACCTGTGGGGGACCAAGGAGGCCGCGGCCAGGCTTGCAGCCATGCGTATGCCTTCACGCTGGTGCCTTTTAAAAATAAGCTTTTACAGGGGCGCCTGGGTGGCGCAGTCGGTTAAGCGTCCGACTTCAGCCAGGTCACGATCTCGCGGTCCGTGAGTTCGAGCCCCGCGTCAGGCTCTGGGCTGATGGCTCAGAGCCTGGAGCCTGTTTCCAATTCTGTGTCTCCCTCTCTCTCTGCCCCTCCCCCGTTCATGCTCTGTCTCTCTCTGTCCCAAAAATAAATAAACATTGAAAAAAAAATTTTTTAAAAAAATAAAAATAAGCTTTTACTGATGTATAACAAATGTCTAGAAAAGCGCATCGTTAATATTTGTACAGCTGGATGAGTTATCACGACATGAATCCCTTCATGTGATCACCACCCAAGTACCTCATGTTACCAGTACCCCAAAGCCCCACTCCTGCCCCCGTCAATCACTTTCCTGCTCTCCTATTCCCCAAAGTTACCACTCTTCTTCTTTTTTTTAATGTTGGTTTATTTTTGAGAGAGAGAAACAGAGTGCAAGCAGGGGAGGGGCAGAGAGAGAGGGGGAGATGCAGAATCCGAAGCAGGCTCCAGGCTGTGAACTGTCAGCACAGAGCCTGACGTGGGGCTCGAACCCATGAACCACGAGATCATGTCCTGAGCTGAAGTGGGACGCTTACCCAACTGAGCCACCCAGGCTCCCCAAAACCTTCTTCTAAAACAAAGCTAAATGAGGGGCGCCTGGGTGGCTCAGTCGGTTAAGCGTCTGACTGCAGCTCAGGTCATGATCTCACGGTCTGTGAGTTCGAGCCCCACGTCAGGCTCTGTGCTGACAGCTCAGAGCCTGGAGCCTGCTTCGGATTCTGTGTCTCCCCCTCGCTCTCTGCCCCTTCCTCACTCACACTCTTTCTGTCTCTCAAAAATAAACATTAGAAAAATTAAAAAATAAACTAAACTAAAGCTAAATGAAAAGATGATCCAGAGAGATTTCAAATGTTTGATATACTATAATCAAGGGCTATGAAAATCAGCACCCACACTTGAAATATTCCCTGGAAAGCTATCTGACATGTGAAGGTCAATTTGTTTAGAGAAATCCAACTTGTTTAGTTTTTCTAGTAACTGCTACCAAAAGTCTGTAATGTGCTGACTCATACCTCCCATATCCATCACATATGTCTTCTGAATAACAGAATATCTTAGTCTCATGTCTCTGACGGAGTCTAAAGATCATCTTTGGTTGTTTGATGGTCAATACAACAGACAGGTTTTATTCTAATTTTTTTTTTTACATTTATTTTATTTTTGAGAGACAGAGAGAGACAGAGCACAAGCGGAGGAGGGGCAGAGAGAGAGGGAGACACAGAATCCGAAGCAGGCTCCAGGCTCCGAGCCGTCGGCACAGAGCCCGACGCGGGGCTCGAACCCACAAACCGCGAGATCATGACCTGAGCCGAAGCCGGACGCTTAACCGTCGGCGCCCCCCAGGCTCCCCTCCCACTCTTGTATCTTGTGACATCACAGGCTGATTTGACCTGCCCTTGAGCTTTGTAGACGCAGGAAGGTGACAGTGCTCCTTTCTGTCCCCTCTCTCTTGCTCAGCTCTGTATTTGTGAGATTCAGCCATACAGTAGCAGGTAGCAGCAAGGGCCTCGTGCTCCTGGCTTAGTTTATGGTATTATTATTTACTTTGCTGATTTCTTTATCATTTATGTCTTTTCAAGCCTATCACTCGCAGACGTTTCGGATGGTTGGGGGAAAGCTCTGACGCACCCTCCTGTTGCGTTTTGGGTGCTCTCGCGTGCTCACGTCTGTCGGGCGGAGTTCTGTGACAGGAGCTGTGCTGTGTTGGCTCCTGGCTCGTGAGAGCCTGCTGTTAAAGAATTTGCAAGATTGTGCCCCCTTCTCACCTTCCTTCCCTTGCACTCCTGGGGCTCCTGAGGTTGCTTACGCCTATTGTATCTGTGCCATATAAGGTGATATTGCTTCTCTCTTTCCAACCCCCTCTTTGGAGACAACCATCCACGTGGGTGGCGTGAAACCAGCCACGGGGGAGGTTTTACACCGCGGCACTCGGCAAATGTTACCGGTCAAGGCTTAATAGATGCCTCGTTTGGTTGATGGTCTAGGGTCAGACTAAGGGAAGGGTGATAGAGCAAATGTGGATAATGCCGATTAAGCTCCGGAGGGGGCTACCTCCACAGTGGTGACATTGTGACTGGCGCAGCAAGGCAGGCTATGGCTCTCCAGTTTCGGGAAACCGTGACCTGAGTCTGGAGAGAAGTCAGTTGCTCACATCGGTGACGAATGAGTGACGTTCCAGGCCGTCTCTCTTTCGCCTTACATTGTAACACAAACAAAACTATGAGCCCCCAGTGGTTTTGTTGGAGCCGCACTCCCAGAAGCAGCCGTGGTCAAGCGCCCATCTGCCTGGCGCTGAGCAGAGGGCGCGTTCCGCCGGGCCTGCCAAACCCTTCTCCGAAACACGGTTCTGCCCGTGTCTGTGTCTGCTGGTGGGTTTTTAACAACAAAACTCAGCTGTACTTTGTCCCCCCATCTCAGGACCAGCAGTTCCCTAGAAACTAAGGCGACGGCTGAGCAAACAAGCCGACGTGGGCTGGTTGGTGATTATTGGCAACAGATTCCATGAGCAAATACCGCTTGGGTCGGGGCCACTGTTGGAAGTGGGGGTGCAGGCGTGGCCACTCGGCTTCCTGGAGGGGGCTGCCCTCTGATGGCCCCGAGGGTTCGAATGGGCAGGGGAGGGGGGCTGTCCCTGGGGCAGAAGCCTGGTTTGAGGAAGCTGTTTCCTTCTCAAGCCTTCTCTTGCACGTTCACTCCTCATGTCTTGCGCATCACCGCTCAGTTCCAACCTCAATACGTTCTTTTGTGCACTGACATCCTCGGGCAACAGCGAGTGGCCCGTACCTAATGAGTAAACTTTGTCCCCAAATGCACACAAGCCCCTGAGGCTTGTGAATGTGCCCGTTGTTCTTGCGGCCAGGGTGGACATTTCCTGCTCTTTCTCTCATGCGGAGGCTACGGTGGGGTCAATGATCAATCACGAACAAGTTTTAGACGTGAAACCGGAAGAGACAGGCTCTGCGTTCCACACGGGCCGGATGGAGAAAACTTCAGCCTCCTCCGGAGCTCCTGTGCAAAGAAAGACCCAACGTCCGTGACCAGTGAGATGAGCCAGAGGCCGGAACGGGAGCTTGTCTGCGCCCCACGGCCACGGGCACGGGAGGGGCGGGGGGCACGGAGGTCAGAGTGGGGCTTGAAGGAGTGGTCAGGAGAGCCGCGGAGCCTCAGACGCCCAGCCCGTGACAATGACCCGCGGACAGGATGCGGAGTGTTTCGTGAGCCCTGGAGCCAGAAATGGTATTTTGCGTCGCTAGACAGCAGCATTATCCTGGGGGAGAAAATGGACCCATGCTCCAAAATAAATTTTAAGTCAAGTGCCAGACTTCTATCTTTGACTCCTGTGGTGCCAGAGCCACTCTGGGTGGGAGCGAGTCAGGGGGCTTCTCCCATCACCCCCCCATCCAGAAGTCTGTCTGCTCCCCTCCTGCCCCTCCCTCTTAGTCTCTTCCCAGCCCCCCAAAGGCCCCTCTCTCCCCCAGAGTGAATGCAAAAGTTCTTCCGGTTGCTCTCAAGGATCCCCAGTTCCTGGTCCCTGTAACCTCTCCCTCGCTCACTTGCTTCTAACCAGGCCCACCTTGTGGAGGTGGCTGGAAGATGCCAGGGTGGGGGAGTGTGAGGGCTTTCCAGCCCCTTCCGGAGCTGCCCCAGTACCACTCTTGTCTGTCATCCTTGGGGGCAGGGATCAAGTCTGATGCGTGTTGATGACCTACAACACTTGACAAGGGCCTGGCCCAGAGCAAATGCTCTGTGAGGACGTCTTTGGCTGAAGGGAACCCTGCCTCTCCCCACTCTCCTCTCTCCACCTCGTGCAAGAGGTCAGGAGACCAGAGTCCACCTTGCCCTACCCGGGCAGGTCTGGGGAGGCCACATGCCCCTTCTGTGCACAGAGGCTCCATTTTTAAAATGGTGTCAGGGGAACCATGCAGCTCTGAAAGGGTCTGATTTTTTGGTCAGCTTATTTCATGGGCGTAACGTCAAGCCAAAATATTTCCAAATATCCTGGAAATTGCTCACTTCCCTGGCTCTTTCCTCCATTTCCAAAGAGCCATCAGGTTCTGCTTCGTCTACCAGGTCCCCATCTACTTTGCCAACCACTTCCTCGTTCTATAAGTCATCTGCCTTTATGTCCTCACAGTGGCCCTCTGGCATCTGTGTTGTATCCTGCCGCTGCTTTCCCATCAAGGTGTCACTTCCCTGGTGACCAGGGAATGGTGGTTGAGAACCAGCTGGGCCTGGACTCACGTGGACTCACTTGGACCCAGTCCCTGGGGCTATCCATGGCCCCTGCCATCGCCTGCTGATGGGCAAAGCACGTCACCTGTCCTTAGTCACCAATACAGTGAACTTCAGCTCTTGGGGAAGAGACCAAGTGGCCTCAAGGGCTCCAGGAAAGCTTCCCCCGTAGCCCGGGGAAGCTTGCAAGTGGGAAGGAGAAGGCATCATAGAGCAGAGGCAGGACCTGAGAGCCGAGAGGCAGCAGGCTGGGAGATAGACCAGACATTGCCGAGGAGAGTGACTGGGGCTGTGGGGCTGAAGGAAGGGGGCAGGGGTGATGTGAGACAGACAGATGTAGTGAGAGGACAAGGCAGAGAGAAATCTGAAGATGGAGAAAGAGCTAGAAGTGATACCAGAGAGAGAATGGGGGAACAACAGAGAGTTACAGACAGATAACAGGATGGGACCAGGGATCAGAAAGACAAATGCCCTGGGTCAAGCATGGGGGACACGCTGCTTGGTTCAGCTTCAAGAGGGAGATGGTGGGAAAGCAGCTCCCACTCTGTCCTTGGTCCTACCTGTGCCCCCTCCCCCTCCCTGGCCCCTCCCTCCCCCCCTTGAGTGCTTAGTCTCTAAGGGTTTGGAGATTTTCTTCTTTTTGTTACTGATTTCTAGCTTGATTTGATTTTGAGCAGAGAACATATTTTGGATGATTTCGATTTCTTTATATTTGTTGAAGTTTGTTTTACGTGTCCCGGGACACGCGCAGTCTTGGTGAACGTGCCGTGGAGAAGAATCGTGTTCTGCTGCTGTTGGGCCGAGTGCTTCATAAATGTCGCCTATGTCCTGTTGGTTGATGGTGACGTCGGGTTCTTCTGCACCCTTGCTGATCTGCTGTCCCTTTGTTCTCTCAGTTGTTGGGAGAGGGGTTCGATGTCTCCCATTATAATTGTGGATTTGTCTATTTCTTCTTTCGGTTCTATTGGTTTTTGCTCCATGTATTTTGGAGCCCTGTTTTTTGGTGCATGCACGTTCAGGATTGCTATGATCTCTTGGCGTATTGACCCTTTTATGATCATTCAATGTCCCTCTGTCCCCCAACAGTCTTCTTTGCCCTGAATTTAACTTTATCTGGTCTCAATACAGCCACTGCTACTTTCTTTTTATTAATATTTACTTGATATATATTTTTTTCTATCCTTTTACTTTCAACCTAGCTAGGTTGTTATATTTTCTAGTGAGTTTCTTATAGACAGCTGACAGCTGGGTTATGTCTTTTTTAAAACTACTCTGCCAATCGTAGTCTTTTAATTGGAGTGTTTATTTACATCTGATATAACTATTGATATACTAGGGTTACCTCTGCGATTTTATTTTTTTGTTTCCTTTGTTTTTACGTTTTCATTGTTTTCTTTTCCTACCGTCCTGTGGGTGACTTAAACATTTTTCACAATTCCATTTTGATTTATCTGTAGTGTTTTTGAGTGTATCTCCTCGTATAGTTTACTTAGTGGTCGCTCTAGGAATTACTTTGCATACACGATTTATCATAATCCACTGGCTTGTTGGGCTGAATAATGGTCCCCAAAGATGTCCATGTCCTAATTCCCAGAACCTACAAATATGTTACCTTATGTGGCAAAAGGGACTTTGCAGGTATGATTAAATTAAAGATCTTGAGCTGGAGAGAGTATTCTGGATTATCCAAATGGACCCAATGGGATCACAGTGCTTTTATAAGGAGGCAGGGGAGTCAGAGACAGAGGTGTCACGATGGGAACAGAATTAGGAGTAATGTGAGGCCAAGACCCAAGGAACTCAGTCAACCTCTAGAGGCTGGAAATGGCAAGGGAATGGATTCCCCCGAGAATCTCCAGAAGGAACACAGCTATGCGTTCTTTAGCTCACTGAGGGTGATCTGAACTTCTACCTTTAAAACTTTAGGATGATACATTTGTGTTGTTTTGAGCCACAATAGCTATCCTCCCCAGGGGTTTTTGGCTGTACTTGGGGCGGGGGGGGGGGGGGGGTAGGGAGAGATGTGTCTGCTTCATCTTGATCCAGAACTGGAAGGCGGACATGCTGGTTTGAGGTGCTGCTGGGACCCCCAAGCTGAGCTGCCCAGCTCATGGTTGAGCACACCTCCATCAGGGGAGACGAGAGCTCTGGGTGGGCAATGCGGTCCTGGGAGCGTTCAGCACAGAGAGGGTAGTTCAATCCAAAGGAGAAGGGGGGATGAGCTTCCTCTGGGACAGAGCCTAGGGAGAAGAGAGGAGGGGCAAGGGAAGAAGCCGTGGAACCGCTGTCAGGTCTGTGGTTTCCAGAGAGTTCCTTGGGGTCGAGAGAGGCGGGAGGGTGTCAAGAGCTGAGGCAGGAGCCCAGGACCATCTCCTGACCACAGAACGGAAAGGGACGCATGGGCACGAGAGGCAGGATGCAGGAAGGCTGGGTGCATTTGTGCGGCAGATGGCACCGAGCGAGTGAAGGAGAGGGGGAATCCGAAAACACACACAAGTATTGATCTAGAGAGATTGGGAGCCAGGCCCAGGCCTGCCAGACTGGAGGGAAGAGAAAGCTATAAGGGGGCAGGAGTGCACGGAGAAGGGGCAGGAAGGACCAGCAGAGAGAAGCTCTTTGATTGCTGAGTTTCCTTTACGAATGAGGCAACATTGGGCAACAATGTTATTGGTCAGAGCCTTGCTCCCCGTACCCGGCCCCCCCCGCCCAGCTTCCCCCAATCCTCCCTCAAACACCACACACGCCAGGATGGGGGGTTGGTTTCAGCTCTGTCTTCAAGAGGGCCAAGCAGGCGGCTGAGTTTTGTCTTTTCCCAGATGGATTTCTCTGGAAGTTGTTAATACTTTATGGAGGAAGATTTTGCTTGGGATCAAGACCCATTTGGTGGATCCGGAAAAGGGGGCATCTTGCTCCCGGCCTCTGCCCCTCCTTTCACTCCACGTGAGCACACAGGAGGTTAAGGAGGAGCAGACAGGGTGACCCAGAGAGAACCCGGCTAGTGCTCTCTGCACCCTTGGCAGAGTGCAAGTTCAGTGATAACATCCATTTGTAGGACTGAATATCGCACCTCACGTGCAGGCACCCCCTATAGGGACCTGGGTTAGTGCAAGCTTTACCTCTGGTTTCAGCTGAACCAAAGTAGGTGGGGGGCGGTGGGGTGGGGAGGAAGGGGACTGACTCTGGAGCTGGGAGGGAGAGGTGGGGGGACGGGAAGGGTGGGTGTCCCTGGAGAGAAGAGAGCACCGAGAAGGAGCTAGAAGGAGAGGTCATGCCAATAGGCCTCTGGCTGCAAACTAATTCCCTAAAATAAGAGTATCTCTGGTCTGGAAAAGGGGGTGCATTAGAGCCGGGGGGGGGTCTGGCCCCCCTGCCTCCGCAGTCCTTTCAGCTCATGTCTATTTCCCCGGTGCTCTCCTGGTGCTCCCCCTGCCTCGTCTTTGGAAGCTGATTCAGGCTGTGGGGGAGGGAAGAGGGCTTTCAGTAGAAGGGGGTCTTAGCCTCCCTGTAGGAGAGGGGGCCGGGTGCTGGGCATGATGGAGGAATCTCTCCCCCAGCTTTTCCCATCACCCCCTCCCCCTCACTCCCCCCCTCCCCCCAGCTGCTGTCCTCACACTGAGGCTGCTCAGATGCTGTACAGGGCAGGCCAGGGGCAGGACTAGAGTGCCCCACCGGCTGGGAGGTTTCTGCAGGGCACAGACTGGGGAGAAGGAAAGATGGGGTGGCCACCCCCACACCTGCCGCGCTGGAGCTCAGCGCCCCGGTCACCCTCACAGGCCAGCCTTCCTACCTCGTGAGGATGAGAAGGGTGCTGTCAGACTTGTAATCGAAGGATTTGGGGGTGGGGATTTTGGCCTCTCCACCTGCCTCTCTTCACACTCACCCACTGAACGATCCCCCCCTCCCCCCCACCCCCCCGCGAGGCTCTCCTCTGAGCCAGGCCATGAGTGGACCTTTGTCCTTGAGGATCCAGAGATGGGTCCGCTGCAGCCCTTTCCTCCCAGAGCTCGGCATCCGGGGGCAGGTACAGGCAGGTGGGTCAGTGGGTCAGTGCTACAAGCACCGCGACAGAAGGAGGCTCAGCCGGGGTCGGCAGGGAGGAGAGGGGAAGAGGCCGGGATCAGACAGGGGTGCAGAGATTCAGAAGCTGGAGAGGAGGGCGGGGTAAGACCCACACTCGAGAAAATGCGGGCAGCTGAGGGCAGCCACGTGCTCTGTTAGAAGGAGGGGCATGTGGGAAAAATAACTCTGCCCTGGTCTCCGCTCCGGGGGGCCACCTCCCCCTGGCCGCCTGCTCCCCCCCCGGATGCCCATGCCCAGCCAAAGCCCACTCATCGGGGGCTCGTGAGTGTCTGCTGAGCATTTCGTAAGCATCTCAAGCACCAGATTTTAACTCTGCCCACTTCATGAGGTGGGTATCATGTTTATGCCTCTTTGACCCGTGGGGAAACTGAGGCTTAGACAGGTTACGAGACTAGCACGGGTCCAGGTGGCTATTTAGAGCGGAGCCGGTTCTCCCATGCTTCTAACCATGTGTCCCTGTGCCCACTGGCCCGAGAGGCCTTCCGGTGAAGCAGTGAATGGGGGGGTGCAGAAGAGACGTCTGCTTGGAGCAGGTGGGGCTGGCCACTCCCGGCCTCGGGGAGCTGGGGAGGAGCAGCACCGGCCTTGCCCAGCGGGATGGAGACCGACAGTGACTCCTGGCTCCTCCGGGAGCCCGCTCAAGCTCCTTCTCCTTCCCGCCAGAATGCGGCCCCCTGGGACAGGCGGCTGCGGTGGCCTCAGGCTCAGGTGCTTCCTTCCCTGGGGCTTTCTCTGGCAGGGACCTCATTCCTGCTGGGAAGAAATTTGCATGGTTGACGCTGGGCCAGCCCCTGCCACCTTCCAGGCTGCCCTTGGCTGGCACCTTCCAGGAAGACTTTCCCTGGGCCTGGCCTGCTGCACATTCTCATCTCCGTGGATATGGTGATTAGGCGTTCGTGGAGTTGGGATTTCTGCCAGGGACATGGGGTTCTATTCTGGCAGGGAGAATGGAAATCTGCAAGTGGAAAAGCCAATTTCCACTGCCCCTTGGACCATCGGACAGAACGGTGCAGTGGCACTCCGGAGGTCTGTGGGGTGCTGGCCCTGTGAAGGGAGGGTCCAGAGGGGCAGGGAGGGTCCCAGGAAGGGAGGGTCCTGATTACGAGGGGAGGTAGGTGAGGAGGAGAAGGAGGAAGAGACAGAAGCTCTTTGTCTCTGTGGGTTCTCTGTAAATTAGGCAAGGTTTGGCAACAAGACATATTAGTTAATAAAGCCACCATTTTCTTGCCCGCCACCCTTCAGCTCAGCTTCTCTCCCCATAGCAGCCCCCACCGCCCACCGACACACCTGAAGACTCTCCAGGGCCTTCGGCTACGTGCAGGGGGCCGCCTCGGGGCCGAACGTTTGGGCCTTGTTCTGGAAATCATGACCATCACACTGGCCAACGAGCAGGGGGTTCTCTGTCCACCTCATCCTCAGTTTTGCTCGCTTTCTGCTCTCCCTTCAGGGTGGTCAGCAAAGGAAGGGTCGATAGCAATAGAAGATCACTGGATAAGGGTCAGGGGTCCGTGGCGGATTTCTAGATCTGACCAAGTGGGTGACCGTGAGCAAGTTGCCTTGCCTGATTCCGCCCCGTTTGGAAAGCAGGCCTAATGAGGCAGGTCACGGTGCTTCGATGAGGACCGAAAGCCCCGGCCGATGTGCAGAAGTCTCTGGATAGCGCCTCTGCTCCACAGAAGGGGCTCAGGACCTGTGGGTTTTCCTTCCTGACGAGATCAAAAGCTAGGGGTATCCCCGGATCTCAGCTTCTGCATCCTGAGCTCTCAGGGAGTTCTGGGCCCTTGAGGGTGACGGATTGGTTGTGGGCCTCAGGGGAGACTCAGGGTTTTGGGTTATCATCTTGTCTCTCTCCTGGGACGGCACCCCAGCCCCAGATACCCACGCTAACGTGGGCACTGCATGCCTCCAAACAGGGACAGACCCAGGCAGCGATGTGCTGTGAACTGGCTCTCCAGGAGGGAAAAAGGCCCTGATGCATAGCGTTTGCTAGTTTCCATGGTGTAAATCCTCCCACCATGAATGATTTCAAGCTACCGATGGTCCAACAACCCGCCACGAAATTCCTAAATATTTAACAGGTGGCTCTCTGCCCAGCCGGTAACCTCACACATCGGCAGGGGCAGGATCCCTGGTCTGGGGTCTCTCCTGTTGGCCAGGCTGGAGCCCCCGGGTGAGTAGCTATCTCAAGAACTCCTTTTCTCTCGTCTATTCTATCTAGAGTGGGTTCTGCCCAGATCGGGGGTTCTTCCCAGAGCTCCTCTTGGGTTTGAAGCTAGAGGACTCCATAGAGGGCAAGGTGTGGGGCTTACGGCATGCCTGTGTGGAAGGGCTTACCTCGTGCCAGTCCCTGTCCCGGCCAAGGGTCCCCGTGTGAATTTCAGGGGTGGAGAGGAAGCCAGGATGCGGGAGAAGTTAGCTGACTTCCCTCGCCTGCCTGCCAAACACCAGCTTCCGCCACCGCCCAGCGGTTTGTACCATAGCCACCGGGCTTCGCACCCTTATATTCACGCCATGCCACCGTCTCAGCATTGGGAAACCCGTCCCCTGCTCCCCTGCAGGCTGTGCACGATCTGGCCCCGCTGTTCAACGCCGGGCAAACAGGCAAATTAATGACTCCATGCACACTGGCCCTGGGGAGGCCCTGGCATAGCCAGCTCTGGGCCTCGCTGTCTTTCAGACTCGACACATTGCCAACAGGATCCTTCCCCCACTTCCTGGCCTTCCTCCCCATTCATTCACGCATTCATTCAACCAGTATTGATCATCAGCTGCCCATCACACATACAGGGCTAGCTCGTCAGATGATTTGAGGACCACTCTGAGGCTCTCTGTTTGGAGGGCTTGGTGGAGAGAAGACACCGGGCTGGAGGGGGTGGATGAGTTTCGTTTCAGACGCACTGAATTTCGGTACCTACAGGCCCTGTGAGAGGAGTGGTTCAGAGGCTGACAGACACGTGGTGTGGCGCTCAGGATAGAGGAGGTGACTTTTTTAATCCTTCTTGCAAGAAGAGTTCCCGGCCAGAAAGCCCCGAGTATTTTTCCGTTGTTCCTCACGCTCAGCTAATTGGTCACGGCGTGCCCACGCTCCCGAGCCTTTACTCGGCTGTTTCCTCCACCTGAATATTCTCCTTACAGAAATGCTGTCCTTTCTCCAGGTATCCGGGTCAAATGTTCTTCCTTGAACTCTTCTGGAACCCTCGTGACGGGAACTGATTGGTCATTTCTCCTGCCAGCCTCACCTTTTTTTTTTTTTTAAGATTAAAACAAAAATGCTTATTTATTTTAGAGAGACAGGGTGCGAGCGAGGGAGAGGCAGAGGGAGAGGGAGACACAGAATCCGAAGCAGGTTCCGGGCTCCGAGCTGTCAGCAAAGAGCCTGATGGGGGGCTTGAACTCATGAACCACGAGATCATGACCTGAGCCGGGGTCGGACGCTCAACCCGCTGAGCCACCCGGGTGGTCCCCACCCTCACTTTGTTTATGCTGCCTGGCCTTTTCCCAGGTGCCTGTGCCTGGCCCCCGCTCCTTGACTGTGCTGTGGGCTCCTGAGGTCACGGACAGCCCCCTCTTCTCCGTGTCCCTCCTGGAATTCACCAGTTATGACATGCATGAATGAGTGCTGATAATGCATCAGTTGAACCTCGTCGTCTTTTGGGTAGATCCCTCCCTTGTATCAGCTTCCTCTGTGGATGGAGCCCTGTTCTGCGTGTGTGCAGCTGAGCACATGCCTGGCCCGGGGCTGGGCCATTCCCTGCAGGCACAGCATAAAACAGTCTGCCCTGTGGCCTAATGGATCCCAGTCCTGCCTCGAGGGCACCCCTGAAACTCAGCCTGCCGGTCGTGGCCGCAGGTTCTCTGTGTCCCTGCCAATGCTGTAGCAGACATAAGAGGGTCTAGGGGCCCCTCATCTCACAACCCACCTTTTTTTTAGAATTTGCGCTCAGGGACAGACACGTGGGATGTGACATTTCTTCAT
Organism: Prionailurus bengalensis; assembly: GCF_016509475.1. Classification (NCBI taxonomy): domain Eukaryota; kingdom Metazoa; phylum Chordata; class Mammalia; order Carnivora; family Felidae; genus Prionailurus; species Prionailurus bengalensis. The sequence goes on along the minus strand of NC_057348.1, from coordinate 16,223,011 downwards.
TCTTCTATAATCATGGAAAGGCAGAGCCGAGTTGTTGATTGAGGCCCAAAGATGCTTCGGCACTCTCGAGAATTAGTCAATTGCGTGTTTCTTCACCAATTTTGAAATGGCTTATTGCAATTATTGATGAAAGCAACTTTCAAGGTTGTGACACTATGTTTCCAAACCATAGGAGACCCTGGATCTGTCACCCCCAAACCCAGGTGTTGCTTCTAGGGCTGAACCCCAGTCCCCACTCTCGTGTCCGGGCAGCAGGGTGCCCGATCAGACCTTACTCTGTGCCTGGCCAGGCTCCACACCTGGGGCAGAGGGGGCCCGCGGATTCCTTGAGGGTCTCACGGATTCGGGCCAGGTCTGCTTCTTCGTGGCCGAGAGCCTGCTGTACCCCCACCCTACACAGGGCTGCCTCCCTAGCTACTGCCCGGCGGCTCCAGGAAATCCTTGGTGCACCACGTAAGCAAACAGCCCAAAGCAGCTTCCCCGGATGAGCAGATTCCAGACTAATGTATTGGCAAGACGGACCTGGCAAGAGCCAATGTCCAGGTGCCTCTGATCTCCCTCCCTCCTGCTGCCTTACTTCTTCACTTCATATCTCTGGGCGCCGACTTCACATGGATACGTACAGGATGGCCCGAAATTTCTGAGGCTGCAGGCGTGTCCCACGGCATGCGTGGCACCACACTCGGTGACCCCCCCCCCCCCCCCGGCACGGACGTTTAATTTGCTTCCATTTGGTTAATGACACACAGTGCTGCCCCGGAGACCCTTGTATGTGAGCCGCTGTGCATCATGGGGGTGTATTTTTACCATAAGAGACTCTTAAAATTTTTTTTTTCAACGTTTATTTATTTTTGGGACAGAGAGAGACAGAGCATGAACGGGGGAGGGGCAGAGAGAGAGGGAGACACAGAATCGGAAACAGGCTCCAGGCTCTGAGCCATCAGCCCAGAGCCCGACGCGGGGCTCGAACTCCCGGACCGCGAGATCGTGACCTGGCTGAAGTCGGACGCTTAACCGACTGCGCCACCCAGGCGCCCCCTTTCTTTTTTTTTTTTTTAAATTTTTTTTTTTTTCATAAGAGACTCTTAAATGCAGAGAACAAACTCAGGGTTGCTGGAGAAGGGGTGGGTGGGGAATAAATGGGTGATGGGTATTAAGAAGGGTACTTGTGACGGGCACTGGGTGTTGTATGTAAGTGATGAATCACTAAATTCTACTCCTGAAACCATTACTGCCCTATATGTTAACTAACTTGGATTTAAGCGAAAAAATAAAAATAAAAAAAAATAAAATAAAAAATGAGGTGCCCATCTCCCACCTCACGCTGCCACAAAACAAAACAAAAATAAAACAAGAGTTAGGACAGCCTTCTCACTGGCAAATGAGGGGCCAAGGGGACAGCCAGTGGGCAGTGGGTGGCTGTCACTTCCTCTGAGACCGTTGGCTCTGGTTTCTGGGAGCTGTACTGTGTTCTCCGTGGGGCCAGGAGAGACCCGGTGGGCAGCTGGGGTCAGACTCGGGGCAGCGTCTGTCACCTCCACTAGCTGTCCCAGGCCGCTGACCCCAGGCAGCTGGGTCCTCTGCAGAGTTGTGGGCTGGCTGCTGGCCGGGGTGCCGGGAGGGGGGGTCCCCCTGCCTTGACTGGCTCCCCTGCGCTTTAGACCCATCTGCTAAAGGCTAGGCAAGTCCCACAGTTCTGATCACAGATGACCACAGATATTCCCCTTAGGATGCCGGCTCTGTGTCCAACCGTCTAGGAGGCGCTGAGACCAGACTCAGGGGCCGCGACTCCCCAGGGGCTTGCAGACTGACAGAGGGGATAGACCACCCCAGTAAGCGGAAGGGACCAGAGGCGCAGGGGTTGTAGGCTGGGTTTTCTGAGCGGCTTGGCACTCACTGGTCCTTCTCCCCACCTGCCACTGTTCCCCCTCACCGCCCCCCCCCCCCACCACTTGGCCTTGAGGAACTAGTTGGGGGTTGAGCGGGGGAAGGCAGGGGGTGCCGATTGGGCCACAGGGCGGGCCACACCCCGTGAGGTCACCCAGCCCTGGATAAAGGGGTGCAGAGACTGCTCAGGTGGCAGAGCCTTCGTTCGCTGGTCGCCTCCCGAACCCAGAATGAAGCTAGTCTTTCCTGCGCTGCTGTTCCTTGGGGCCCTTGGTGAGTGCAGGGACTTGGGGGTGCGCCCTGCGGGGTGGGCGCCCTTGTGTCCGCGTCGCACGAGATGGGCTCCCGTGTCCCTGCGCCCCGCGGGGTTGGGCGCCCGAGTCCCTGCGTCGCACGAGATGGGCTCCTGTGTCCCTGCGCCCCGCGGGATCGGTGCCCCTCTGTCCCTGCGCCCCGCCGGGTGGGCGCCCAGAGCCTGCAGCGTGGGAGGCTGCGGGGGTGCGGGGGTGCTGGGGGGTCTTGGGGCCGGGCCCCGCCCACCTGCCTGGGGAGGAGCCAGAGCCGAGCTCCTCCAGGCGGATCCGGGAGTTCCCAGAGCTGCGCAAAGCGTCCCAAAGAGCCTCCTGGGACCCTGTCCCATTGCGTCCCAGCAGGACCTCTGGTAGCCATAGGACTGTTGCAGGCTTTTTGCATGGGAGGAAAATGAGACCCAGAGAGCATGAGCGACTTGCCCAAGACACACAGGAGACGGGAGTCAGAAGCCAGCGCCGGCAAGGCTGTGCGACATGGGCAAGACAGAGCCCCAGTTTCTTCAGTTAAAAAACGAGTCCAGCCACCTGCCCACACAGTTGTGAGGTGGAGGCCGGCTGCCCGCTGCTCAACGGTGGGCCAAGGTGCACAGGCTTCCCACCCCGGAAGGGCAGCGCTGGTGGCACAGACAGCACCCCCCCCCCCGCCCCCGCCACCGGACCCCACTGTCAGAGGGTCTAAGGGAAAGATGATTGATTTCTGTTCTCTTTTTAAAGCTTATTTATTTATTCTGGAAGAGAAAGAGTGCGCGCACGAGTGGGGGAGGGGCAGAGAAGAGAGAGAGGCAGAGAGAGAGAGAGGGAGAGGGAATCCCAAGGAGGCTCCGCACTGCCAGCACGGGTCCCGATGGAGGGCTCGAACTCACAAAACGTGAGATCATCACCTGAGCCGAAATCAAGAGTCTGATGCTTAACTGACTGAGCCACCCAGGGGCACCCCCCTCGCCCTGATTTCTGGTTTTCAATGTGCCCAGACTAGAATTATTTGAAACAATTTCTGGGGGTTTACAGAGGGCACTCACCAGTCGTAGACATTAGTGATGTAGATGTGTGAGGGCGGGGCTTCCGGCAGGGGAGGGGCGGGGCTGTGAGGGGCATGAGTGCCTGGACAGTAAGTGGGGGGTGGGGGGCGAAGGACAGGTGTCTCCCAATTCCCAGGCCCCTGCCAGCCCAGGTCAGCTTCCTCTGAGCTGGGCGCTCCCTGGGTGGAAAGGACTAATAGAGCGCACAGTGACCTTATGCCCCCAAACCTAGGGACTGTCAAGCCATCTCTGTCCCCACCTCTGGTCCCCTTCTCCAAGTTCCTTCCTATGGTATTGTCATCCCTGTCTTCTCTGAGGCAGGATCGGGTCTGCCAAAGCCAACTTCCCTTCTGCTCCCTGACCTGGGGCTTGCTGGGTAGCACAGCACAGGGTTGGGGCTGCTTGGGAGAGATCGAGAAGCAGGAAACCTTGCTTTCCTGGATGTGGTCACAGGTCGCAGCCACAGATCCTGGCTCAGAGTTGCACCCTTGGGTTCCACTTTCACTTGAATCTTTGGTTGCCTCGCCCCCTCCCTTCACCCCCTCCCCCCTGCTGAATCTGCAGTTTAAGTCCTACAGTCAATAGAATGGTGGCTAGCATCCTAAAGTGTCACTGAAACCCTGTCACCTGTCCTGGGGGATTCCTGCCCTGCCCCCATGGCTGTGCTGGCTGGCAGAGGCTTGCTGGGCCGAGAAGGGTAGCTCCATCCCAGCCCCTGCCCTTTGAGGTCAGAACACCGCATGTCTGCATGGAAACAATCACAGGATGCCTACTTTCAAGAAGTTTCCATCCAGGCTCATGGGGGCAGCGTCTGAGGGGCAGATAGTTCAGATGCTAGGTTGGGGATACAGGAGGGGCCAGCCCTACACCTGCTTTGGGGAACATATCATCTTGAGGGGAGGGGATGTGTGGCTTCAGAGCTGGCTGGTGAGAGCTCTTGGGGTGGGGGGGGGATGAGCTTGTGGTGCACTTGGTGCCCCTGGTGTTTGGGGGGGCTGGGACGGTGGATCTTGGAAAACCCCTCGGTGGTCCTTTAGTCTCCTAGTTCAGCCAAGGGAGAAATGAGCTCTACCCGTGGGTTCCCCATTCCTGCTGCTGTTCGTGCCCTCCCCCCACCTTGAAGCATGCCCTTCTGTTTGGCTCTCCCTCTTCACCCCCAGATCCCATCCGTCACCGAGCTAATTTCTGACGCCAGCTCCCTATTCCTGCCCCTTCTCCATTCCCAGGGCCTTTCTGCTTGGTTCCCGGCTTTCAGTCCACTCCCTCCCCCATTCTAGGCAGAGCCCTTATCTCTACTCTCTTCATGAGCGAGCTCTACTCCCTCTGGAACCAGACCTCCTCTGACCAGCTTGGAGGGCTTTCCACGCTCTGGCCCCAAATCCTTTGCCAGCCCCATCTCCACTGCAGCCCGATTCTAACCTAGCCAGCCTAAATAGACTGGCTAGCCTTGTGGTAAGAACAGGGCGGGGGTTTGTCAGACTGCGTAGATTCAAATCCTAGACCCAATGCTTATTAGCTGTGGGACCTCGGGCAAGCCACGTAACTAGCTAAAGACACGATTTTCTCACCTGGAAATGATATTAGCAGAACTCAGAGAGTTGGGAGATTCGATGTCCAGAGAAGATGTGAAATGCTTGCAGCATTAGCTGTGTGCACATGGGTCCATGGTTCTCGCCTCCAGGAACGCCACCACCGTCATTCCTGGTCCCCAGGAGCTCACTTCTGGTCTGGCATTTGTCTCTTCTAGAGCATTCATCATCCTTAGCTTCCTCTTTTTTGACTTTTTTTTCTCTCCAGATGGGAGGGGAGATCTTGTCCCGTCTGCTTACATGAGACACGGTGCTGTGTATACAGACTTCCAGTAAATGCTACTGGGTCACGAGTGGCCGGATAGGACCAGGTTAATATTTTTATGGCAGGACAGTTCCCTGAGGGCCTCGGGATCGATTACATCCTTTGGGATTTCCTGGGACGACGGTCAGTGGGGAAGGAGTGTGGCAGCATATGCCCCTGAGCCCCCGCTGACTCAGCCTGGGAGCCGCTGCCCTCCTCCCCTCACCCTCCCAGGGAGCCTCAAATACCTTGGCGGGTCTGACTGCGCAGGGGATCGTTCATGAACAGGAAGTAGCAGAGGGCTGAATGTTCCACTCTAAAGCGTATCCAAGTGGGAAAGGGGCTTTTGCAATCACGTGTGTGCATGTCTTTGTGTATGTGTGTGTGTGAGAGAGAGAGAGAGGGAGAGAGAGAGAGAGAGAGCTTTATCGAGCTATATTTTACATATCATAAGATTCACCTACTTCGAGTGTACAATTCAATGATTTTTAAGAATTTTACCAAGAGGCACAACCATCACTGTAAAATCTTTTTAGTACATTTCCGCCCCGCTGATAAGATTCTTCATGTCCATTTAGAGTTACTCTCCGTTCCCGCCCCAGCATCCGGCCCACCGCTAGTTACGTTCTGTTTCATCAGTCTGCCTTTTAGGACCTTTCACATACAAGCGGAGTCATACGGCAGGTGGTGTCGTGTGTCTGGTTTCTTCCATTTAGCGTGAATGAGGCTCATTCATGTTGTAGCGCATGCTGCTGGTTCTTTCCTTTTTACTGCCAAATCATACTCTGTTGGGTGCATGCACCGCATTTTGTCTAGCCATTCACCCGTGGCTGGACTTTCAGGCTGTTTCCCCTTTTTGGCTTTTCTGAATAATGCTGCTGTGAATATTCATACACGAGTCTTTATGCAGACATACGCTTTTATTTCTTTTGGGTACATATCTAGGAGTGGAATTCCTGGGTCAAAATGTTTAACATTTTGAGAAGCTGCCAATTTGTTTCCCAAAGTGGCTTCAACTGACTGAGCCTCGCCCCAGGCACCTCTGTGTTTGTATTTTCTTAACTGACTTTTGAAACACAGAAGTTTTGGATTTTGAGAGGTCACTTGATCAAGTTTTTTCATTTATGGACTGTGCTGTTGGTGTCATGGCTGATTAAACTTTGCCCATCCCAAGCTTGCAAAGTTTTTCCCTGTGTTTCCTTCTAAAAGTTTAATTGTTTTATCTCTTATACTAAATTCTATGATCCACTTTCTGTGTATGGTGTGAGGTAGGGCTCTAAGTTAATCGTTTTTGTATGTGGATATATGTTCTGCTAGGACCCTTTGTTAACAGACTGCCCTTCTGCCAATGAATTGCCTTAGTGCCTTTGTCTACAATCAATTGAATGTACATATAAGCATTCTATTTCATTGATCTATATGTCTGTCTTTATGCTAATATCACGCCCTTTTGATAACTTTGGCTTTATAGTATGTTTTGAAATTAGGAAGTAAAATTTCTCGAGGTTTGTTCTTTTTCAAAATTGTTTGACTATTATGTATAAATTATACAAAAATAAATTGTCAATGTAAATTATACAGAATTATTTTGGCTATTTTGCATCAATTTATTTATCTTATATAAATTATAGAATCTGCTTGTCAACTTCTGCAAACCTCCCCCTCCTCCCAGCCTGCTGGAATTGTGATAGGGTTTGTGTTGATGCTCTATCTCAGTTTCAGGAGAATTACCATCCTAACAATATTGAATTCATAAAGCGTGCACGTAAATGTTTCTGCATTTATTTAGATCTTTAATTCGTCTCGGCAAAGTTTTAATTTTCAGCGTAAGTTTTGTATTTTTTGGTTAAATATTTCCCTAAGTATTTAACTCTTTTTGATGTTATTGCGAATAGAATTATTTTCTTAATTTTATTTTTGGAGCACCCAAGGCTTATCTGCAAAAATATAATTGCTCTTTGTGTATTGACCTTGAATCCTGTGACCTTGTTATATTTGTGTATTCGTTCTAATAGCATTCTGTGCACTCCTTAGGATTTTCTAGAGTCATCTGCAAATAAAGACAGTTTTACTCCTTCCTTTCTGGTCTGGATGACTTCTATTGCATTTTCTTATTATCGTGGCTAGGATCTCCAGTGTTTTGTTGCACAGGAAACCTGAGAGTGGAGACTTGATCTTCCGGGGGCAAGCCTTCAGTCTTTCACCATTTTAATTTAGTGGTGAAAAACTGTAAGTGTTTCATAGATGCCATTTATCAGGCAACCATGTGTTGGTTAAGAGCTGTGAGCAAATCTGGTCCAGGCTCCTTCCTAATTGCATCGATCCTATCAGCAAGGTAGGAGAGCCAGTCTTTCTGATACAGAGGCGAATGGTGGTAACTCGGGCACATTGACCCATTTGGCACACCACTCGGTATAGCTACTGACAAGGAGTCCGGTGCGGTTAAGTTGCCTCGGCATCAGCGGGGGGCGGTTCTTGCAGTTACAACCGTCTAGGGACACCTGGATTCTTGGCTAGATTTTGCCACTGTTGAGCCGTCAGTCCCTCAGCCTCCTCAAAAGCCAGATTCCACATTAACAAAACAGGAGCAAGAATCCCTTTCCTGCCTACCTCCCAGCTTCAAGCGGGACAAAGCTCCACCAACTGAGGCAAAGGAGCGTCACCAGTTCTTAGAGGTAGGAAATGTGTCAGTTACAGGAAGGAAGGTAACCCAGAGTCTCTGACTGTCTCCTTGAATTTGCGGAGAATCAGAGCCCTCTGGCCGGCAGAGAACGCTTGTTAGACAGTCAAGACACTTCCACTTGAGGAGACCGGCCTGACTTAGTGGCCGAATGGGGCAGAAGGAGGAGGAGCAGAGAGATGAAGGAGTCTGGATAAGTCTGGCAGGGGGTGAGGTGGCCTCTCCCGTGGGCAGTGGTTGAGCCCTTACTCTTTCTCCCAGGACTGTGTCTGGGCACCCCTGGGAGAAGTGTTCGGTGGTGCACCATATCGCAGGCAGAGGAAGCAAAATGCACCAAATTCCAACAGAATATGAGAGAAGTGGGTGGCCCCCATGTCTCCTGCACAAGGAAAAACTCTCGCCAAGAATGTATCCAGGCCATCAAGGTAAGTCAGTACCATGTGTTGGTCGGAACCAAATTGAATGGAAAGGAAGGGAAGGGAATAAAGTAAAAAATGTATTTCCCCCTTCTTCTGCTTTTCTTCCCGGGCACCGATGGGTTGGGAGTGCTCCTTCCTCATAGGACACGAGACTATTTGGAAAGCAGATACTAACATTCTAAAGCGGAGACACTACGTGTGGGGAAACTGTGGTTGCAACACAATTTTTTTTCTTTTTTTTATTGTTTATTTATTTATTTTGAGAGACAGAGGCAGGGAGGAGCACGAGCAGGGAAGGGGCAGAGGGGGGCGGGGAGAGAGAGAGAGAGAGAGAGAGAGAGAGAGAGAATCCCAAGCAGGCTCCACGCTGCCAGCTGCAGAGCCCAACATGGGACTCAAACACCTGAACTGTGAAATCATGACCGGGCCGAAACTGAGTTGAACGCTTAACGGACTCAGCCACCCAGGCGCCCCGGAACTTGCATTTTCTTAAGTAATGGCAATAAAATGAATCCTACCTTGCTGATGATTTTATAAATAAAACGAAAGCCTACCTTGCTGGTGATTTTATAGTGAAACCGGTCTTCTTGGTTGGTGGCCTTCCAAATTGGCATTACAAATCTTCTGGAAAGTGGACTAACAAGAACAGCCAGAGCCACGAAGATAAACAAGGTCACTGTCTGAGCGAGTCCACGCTTAGTTGCCTATCCCAAGGTGACAGGCCATCGGAAGGAAAAAATTCTACGAGGACAAAGCTACCCATGAGAGCGTAGATTTCAGAGCAAAAAGAAAGTGCTGAACATCTGAGGGGTTATTTGACAAACTATGGAACAACCACATTGTGGTAAAATATTATGAAGTCAACAAAGGCCCTGCAGAAGTGTGAAAATGTGTGCCATTTTAGAAGAAGAAAGCAGTCCACAACGTATTATCTGTACCAGATTGCAAATATAAGACATATGGAAACATACGAGAAGTAATACGCTAAAAAGGATGAACGTGATTTATTATGATGATTTTAAGATAGCGGAATAGTTTTATTTTCTAATTCAATAAAAAAGAACTTAAATCAATATAGGGCTTTCTAGAGAAAGCATCTAGAATAAACAACTTCATTTATTATTACTTGTATTTATTTATGTGAGAGAGAGAGAGAGAGAGAGAGAGAGCATGAGCAAGGGAGAGGGGCAGAGAGGAGAGAGAGAGAGAATCCCAAGCAGTCTCCACGTTCAGCTTGGAGCCTGATATGGGGCTCGATCCCATGACTCTGATCATGACCTGAGCCAAAATCAAGAGTTGGACACTCAACCGGCTGGGCCACCCCCGTGCCCCTAGAATAAACAACTGTAAGTATAAATGACTGCGAAGGGCAGGAACCATGAGACGATACAGGCGGGGACGCTTATAAGAAAGAGACAATATGCCAACGTCCATAGTTAAAACTATTGCCCTCAAAAGAGGGAACTTTGACTCGTGCCACCAAGCGAACATGAGTGAGTATGCCCCAAAGGAGACCCTTTTGAAGATCCTTCTAGATCTTTCTGACCTCCTGAAATCCAGTTGCCTGGGTTGCCTGGGCTCTCTCCTGAAGCTGGCCTGGCCTCTTTGCTTTCAGGCGAACGAGGCAGATGCTGTGACCCTTGATGGTGGTCTGGTGTACGAGGCAGGCCTGGACCCCAATAAACTGCGACCTGTAGCGGCTGAGGTCTATGGGACCCAAGCGGGTGAGTTCTCCCTGGAGACCCGGAAGCTGGGGTGGCCCTGGCCTTGGCCCCGGGCTCTGTGCAGAGTGGATGACATCTAGAGGTGGGCTCACGGACGGCATCCCACTTGCAGGGAACTGAGTCCCTGGGCTCTTTGGGCCCGATGCTGACCCGCTGGGGGAGGACACGTGTGTGCTCCCTGGGGAAACAGAGCAGGTCCCAGGAAAAGCTAGCATATGGCTTCCTTTTCCACCAGGGCAAGGTCACGTTGGGCTGTTTTTCTCCCTCTGGTCTGGGCTAAGAGCTTTCAATTCTCTCTGTCCCTTTGCAGAGCCACAAATCCACTATTATGCTGTGGCCATAGCAAAGAAGGGAGCCAACTTCCAGCTGAACCAGCTACAAGGCAGGAAGTCCTGCCACACAGGCCTTGGCAGGTCCGCCGGATGGAACATCCCTATGGGGTTGCTTCGTCCATTCTTAAACTGGGCAGGGCCGCCCGAGCCCCTTGAGAAGGGTAAGATGACTGGAGGACTGTGGGCAGTCTCTGGGCGTGGGGAGGGGGGGTCTCCACGCTGGTTGCACGCGCAGGCCACTTTGTAAACGTGGGATGAACCCCAGTGGGCCCACCGCACCAGCGGCCCTTTGGGAGGCGGCAGCTGAGTCTGCTGTCGGCCAAGGCGCGGCTCTGAGCGCCCAGCCTCACGTAAGAGGCTGTCCCGCAGGGGTGGAGGAAGGGGCTCAGTCTCCACCCCCCCCGCCGCCCCTCCCCAGTTTGTACCAGCGTCCCTGGGAGATGTGATGAGCTGCGGCCGGACTGGCTCACACCCTGTGGCCTATTTCTCTGTGTTCAACAGCTGCGGCCAACTTCTTCTCTGCCAGCTGTGTGCCCTGCGCGGATGGGAGAGAGTACCCCAACCTGTGTAGCCTGTGTGCGGGGACAGGGGAGAACAAATGTGCCTGCTCCTCCCAGGAACCATACTTTGGCTACGCCGGTGCCTTCAAGTGAGTGAGAAGGCCCTCTTCTCCCCAGTGGCCTGAGCACCCTGTGTCCTCAGGCCGGGAGGCCTTTTCTCTGGCCCCAGTCACAGCTCAGCCTGCTGGCAGGGACCGCAGAGCAGGTGTCATTCTCCTGAGTCCAAAGAGGGCGCTGGCTTTGCCCAGTGCACGTGCCCCTCCAGCCCCCTCCCCTCCGGATCCCCCTCTACGGGCCCTTTACCTCTACCCCAGCCTCGTGAGCCGTCACCCCGACAGGGGTCATTCCTTGTCCCCAGAGACGAGGCCGTGGCTTTGTTTGCACTGGGATGTCCTGTGTTTCCCTGCTGACTTCCGCCCTCTCCCTAGCCACAGAGGGACTGAAGGGGTCTTGTCTTGAGACAACCAGGCCCTCGCTCCCGGAAGGACAGCTGGAGCGTCCAGGCTGAGGTGGTCTGCCCCGCGCGGGCTTCTCCTCCAGCCGGGGGAGAGCGAGCTCTGCCCGACTGCCCCCTGCACCCCCTGCCCCCCCATGCCCCGTGCTGAGGCGGATGCTGCTTCTCTCCCCACATCTGCCTCCTGAGCGCAGGCATTTTTGCAGACGGAGGCCTCCCCGCTTGGCCGCAGCACATTTCCCCACTCGGTCCTGGGAGAAAGGACCACATACTCAGGCATATAGAGGCTTCAGATCCTTTTATATAGAAAGACCCGTTTTGCCCTTTCAGGCCCTAACGCAGGAGGTGGGGGGCTCTGGCCAGCCCCTAAGCCGTCCTCCCTCACAATCTATCTGGAGGTGGCCGCCCTCCCAGACAGGTGCGCTCCAAAGCCTCAGAGGAGGGGAGCCCGGGGCCCTGCTCCCCTGGGAGGCCTGAGGAAGAAGCTGGGGACAGCCGGCTCTGTGCTGACCCTTCTGTGACTTTCTCATTTCACAGGTGTCTGCACGAAGGAGGTGGAGATGTGGCTTTTGTCAGGCACACTACAGTGTTTGGTAAGAAGTGGGAGGAGACCTAGGGTACAGCCTCCTTTGGTTTTATTTCCCCATAATTCTGAGCATTGAGCAAATTGGACTCTTCACTTCTTGGCACGCTATTATCAAGGTTCTCTACGGGGCAGGCCTCTTGTTTGATATTATTTTGTTTTGATATGTTTTACTTTATTTATTTATTTATTTATTTAGCTATTGATATGTTTTACTTTTATTATTTCCTTTTGATATGTTTTACTTTTATTTAAAAAAATGTTTTACTGTCTATTCGTTTTTGAGAGAGAGAGAGACAGAGAGAGACAGAGCACGAGCGGGGGAGGGGCAGAGAGCGAGAGAGGGAGACACAGAATCCCAAGCAGGTTCCAGGGTCTGAGCTGTCAGCACAGAGCCTGACGAAGGGCTCGAACCCACAAACCATGAGATCATGACCTGAGCTAAAGTTGGACGCTAAACCAACTGAGCCACCCACGCGCCCTATTTTATCATTTTTTAAAAAGTTTATTTATTTATTTTGAGAGGTGGAGACAGCATGGGGGGGGGGAGCAGAGAGAGGGAGAGAGAGAGAACCCCAAGCAGTCTCCACGCTGCCAGAGCAGAGCCCGAAGTGGGGCTCGAACCTACGAAACCTAGATCATGACCTGAACTGAAATCAAGAGTCCGATGCTTAACCGACGGAGCCCCCCAGGTGCCCCTTATTTCCCATTTTAAGCCATCAGCTTTCTCTAAATCCCCCAATACCCACTACCTTTCTTTTCCTCAGAGACACCCCCGCCTCTGTCCCCGACACAGGTTTTTGGGTTCTGAGACCACAAAAGTTTCGGCATTAGAAACCATGCTGCTGCCAGGATTTTCCATTCAGCGTCTTGTTTTGGAGATTTATCTGTGTTGTATGTCTAGTTCAGTGTTTCTGACAGCTGAGGAATGCTCATCGGGTTCTACTTATCCGTCACCCTAGGTCACCTTGCCTTTCCCTGTACCACAAACAGCTCCATGACTCACGTTCTCCTGTGTGTCCTCTTACTGTTGTGCAGAAGATTCCTGAAATACCACATGCTGCTGCACCCTGCTGGGTGTGCACGGGCTGAACACATGCTTACCAGGACCACCAGAGACAGACCCACCCCACTGACCCGAGACCTCCGGAGATAGGCTTACATTGATCATCTCAATATATTTGCTAGTCATTTTCTAATCTTGACTATTTTCCTATTGAGTTTAATGCCTGTTTCTTCATGATTTTGATTCAAGGAGAGGCCTTCTTTCTTTAGTTTATTTTGAAAGAGACAGAGAGAGAGAGCGAGCAGGGGAGGGGCAGAGAGAGAGGGAGAGAATCCCAAGCAGGCTCTGCGATGGGAGTGCAGAGCCCGACGTGGGTTGGTGGAGAGAGAGCTCACCCTACACTTGGCTGTTCGTTTTCAAATCTCGTTCAACGAAAAGTGTAGAATTCTTTTGCTGGCTTTCTAAAAACGTCATCCTTTAATTTTAATTAGAATTGTTTTGAGTTTAAATTGGTCCGTGGGGAACTGTATTTAAGGTCAAGTTGTCCAATCCCTGATCACGATGAATCTTCCTCCGTTGATCATACCTCTTCTATGTCCTTTAACGGAACTTACAAAGTTTCTCTTTGTTGGTCTTACTGTGCGAGGTTAGTTACTAGCTCTTTCATGGTTCGGGTTGCCATTACAGTCTGATATTCTATCTTAGCTTCTGCTTGGTTGTTGCTAATGAGGATAATACTTGGTTTGGGAAGTTCTACCCTGCTGGATACCGTTATTGGTTTTATTCCTTCTTCCTTGGTTTTGTTGGCTTTTCTATGTAGATGACCACATCATCTTTATTTTTTTATTTTCAGTTTTTGAGGCGGGGGGGGGGGAAGGGCACAGGGGGAGCGAGAGAGAGAATCCCAAGCAGCCTCCACACCCAGCGGGGAGCTCAGTCTCACAACCATTGAGATCATGACCTGAGCGGAAGTCAAGAGTCAGACGCTCGACAGACGGAGCCACCCAGGCACCCCCGTGGATCGCATCATCTTTAAATAGAGTTTGCCTTTTTCCTTCCGGTGGTTCCATCTCGTTTCTTTTGTCAGTTGCGTCCGGCACTGTGTTGGCAATATGACAGCTGACATTTTTGCTTTGTTCCTGATTTTGAAGCGAATGCTTGCATTTTCTCCTGCTAGTATGATTTTGCTGCAGCCATTTTGATGAAAGGCATTTCTCAGGTTCAAGAACTTTACCAAATTCTCCATATTACTAGTTTCCTGAAACAAACAAACAAAAAACCCAACCACAACTAGATGTTGAACGCACACCTGCTTTTTCTGCATCTGTTAAGATTATCTCATGGTGCTTATTAATGACGTGGAGTACTCTGGCTTTTTAGATGATTGACCGTTCTTTGTTAATGAAATAAGCTGATAAACCTTAACCCTGATCTATTTTTAAAACACTCTGTTAGGTTGAGTTAGCTAATGTATATTTGAGATTTTTGCACGTATGCTCATAAGGAAAATAGGCCTGTAATTCTTCTCTCCTGTACTGCTCTCTCTGATTTTGAGCTCAAGGTTGTACTAATCTCCCAAAAGGACTTGGGCAGGTTCCTGTCACTTTACCTATTGTCACTATACATGCTCATGTATGAGATACATTGGCAGTTCCAAATTGGGCTGAACTCACTCATAAAAACAGACTTTCCCCTTCTTTTGATAACACCTCAGGTTGGGAAGTGATTCGACTGTACATCCTGCCTTAAAAATGTTTGTAACTTTTTATTCTTTCTAGAGAGGTGGGTAAGGCAGCGCCCCCTGGCTGCTGCGCTGGGATTGCCTCTACCCTGGGACCCTTTTCTAGGAGGAGTTGCCATAGAAACAGATGGGGTCTGGTTCAGCCTCCTTGGCTGGCCAGGCAGAAGGTGCATCAATCCCAGAGCAGCCTGTATGATCCAGAGGAACACTGGGCTAGCCCCCAAGGCTTTCTGGTTACTATCGTTACTTTTTTTGAGTGTTCCGGAGCAATCCACTGCCTTTCTGACCCCCCCCCCCCCCGCCCAGTTTTGTAGAGTGCCTATGATGTCTCCTCTAGCTCACGATGTGGGAGAAGGGGAGCTCCAGCTCACGGTTAATGCCTACAGTGGGCTCATCCAGGCTCCCTTCCACCTCCACCTTTCCTCCAGAGAGCCTGCCAGACAAGGCCGACCAGGACAAGTACGAGCTGCTCTGCTTAAACAACACTCGGAAGCCAGTGGACGCGTTCAAGGAGTGTCACCTGGCCCGGATCCCTTCTCACGCTGTTGTGGCCCGAAGTGTGGACGGCAAGGAGGACTTGATCTGGGAGCTTCTCAACAAGGCGCAGGTGTCCACCTCCTCCACCCCTCTCCCACCCCCCACCCCCCCCCTCCACTCCCGAGGCCCTCCCCACCTGCCTGGATTTGCCGTGGGGAGCTTCCTTCCCGAATGTCCTGCTGCTCTACAAGTCTTTCTGCGGCCTCTCTGCACAAAGGCTAACAGATTCAGTGGGCTCTGGACAGCAGAAACAATAGAGGTCTCTCCAGCATTACTGATGAACGGTGTCTCAGGGGCTGGAGCAGCAACAGGGGGACGATGAGGCAGTATTCTCAGGACTCTAAGGTGCCCGGGCCCTAGCGACTTTTGAAGCCACAGCTGAATGAGCCACGGGGCCAGTCCCTCCACACGAGGAAGTGAACCAAGGTCCCCAACGCTCAGAATCATCCCCAAGCTCCAGGCGCTGAGGTTCAACATTGTGCTTTTCTTTCCTGTCTATTTCCCACTGACACTGTAATTCCATTTTTCCTTAATTAGGAAAAGTTTGGAAAAGACAAGTCACCTGCGTTCCAGCTCTTTGGCTCCCCTAAGGATGAGAAGGATCTGCTGTTCAAAGACTCTGCCCTTGGGTTTTTGAGGGTCCCCTCGAAGGTCGATTCTGGGCTGTACCTTGGCTTCAACTACCTCACTGCCATCCAGGGCCTGAGGGAAAGTGAGTGAGGCCCGGGCAGGCCCTGCGGGCAGGCTGGTGGGGGTGCTAAGCCAAGGGGCAGGCCTTCCAGAAAGTACTCTCCCTTCTCCGGCAGCAGAGCCCTGCTCTGGAGCGGCCCTTGTCCATTCGAGGCAGATGCCAGTGTGCCGTGAAGCAAGCCAGGGCATTTTAACATGCGGGAGAGTCTCGGGACTAATGTGACAGACACCCAGTTAATGTGGTTGTATGTCCCCGGCTCCCCGGCCCGGACAGAACAATCAACTTGCCTCCCTATGAAGTAAGAACCACGCACATGAACCGAGAGAGCCAGGGCCCCTCCTGGGATGAATCTGGAGGCCTGGTGAACGCAGCTCTGGACTGGGGCCCTGGACTTGGCCGGGGTACCACAGGGGGCCAGCTCAGCCATGGCTCCTCCTCTCCTGGGGGGCTGAGATGGAGTCAGCCTGAGCGAGGACACTGCGATGCAGTTAATGGTGGTGCCTGACTGAGGGGAGGTCAGTCCCCTAGGCCATCTCTTGGGGCTGCCGCTGCCTGTGTCCTTGGAGCTTTAATCCCGTGGGACCCAGATACTAGGCAAGTCACCACACTAAGGCTTGAAGGGTGGGTTAGAAGCCAGGGAAGCCTCCAAAGGAACCGAAATAGGAGGCCCGGGGTTACGCGCGCCTGGCCAAGGGGTTGGGCCCCTGGGAGTGGAGGGGGAGAGCGGCAGGGGGCAGCGAGCGCAGGGCTTCCGGGCGGTGGGCGGCGCCTGGGTGTCCCCGCCAGGCTCTGGGCCCCACGACCGACCGCTGTGTCCCTGTGTGTCCCTGTGCGCAGCGGCTGCGGAAGTAGCGGAGAGGCGCGCGCGCGTCGCTTGGTGCGCGGTGGGCCGAGAGGAGGAGCGCAAGTGTCAGCAGTGGAGTCGCGCGAGCCGCGGGAACGTGACCTGTGTCTCGGCGCCCACCGGCGAGGACTGCATCGCCCTGGTCCTGGTAGGGGCGCGGGCTCCACCGGGGGGGTGGGGGGCGATCGGGACCGGGAGACACCGCGCAGGCCCAGAATGCTTGTGGCCTTTCCACTCCCTTGCTTCGAGGAACAGTCGTGATTGTTGCAGGGCGCTGGGAGGACATAGAAAGGTAGCTCGTAGAAAAACAAACAGCAGAGATACCCCACGGCTAAAGTCTTGATAATTTCCTAGCCCCGGATTTCTCCGGACACGCGGGCGCGTGCCCGCAACCGTCCTGGATCGTGCCAGTTCGGTTGGGTTTGAGTCCTTGCCACTTAACGGGACATCGTGGCCATTCTCCCACGTGAATATCTATTCCCTGAAAACACTGAAAAATGATTTGAGGATGTCTTTCCCGTGGCTGTGGCTGTTCAGCCACGAACCTATTCTGCTTTGGCCCGTTATTTTGTTATTACCATTAGACCCCCCCCCTGCCCCCCCCCCCCCCCCCCGTGCTGCATCCCTGAATAGAAATTTTCATCCATATCTTCATATCCCCAGTTTTTAAAAATTTTTGTAAGGTTTATTTATTTTGAGAGAGAGAGAGAGAGAGAGAGTGTGTGTGTGTGTGTGTGTGTGCAAGTGGGGAAGTGGGGGAGGGGCAGAGAAAGAGGGAGAGAGAATCCCACCCAAGCAGGCTCCACACTGTCAGCACAGAGCCTGATGTGGGGCTCGAACGCTCAAACTGGTGAAATCATCATGACTTGAGCCGAGATCCAGAGTCAGAGGCTTCACCGGCTGAGCCACCCAGGTGCCCCTCCAGTTTCTTTTTAAAAAGTTTTAACGTTTATTTATTTTTGAGAGAGAGAGAGTGGGGAAGGCTCAGAGAAAGAGGGAGACATAGAATCCGAAGCAGGCTCTGAGCTGGCAGCACAGAGCCCGATGTGGGGCTCGAACTCACAAACTCATGTGGGATCGTGACCTGAGGTGAAGTCGGAACGCTTAACTGACTGAACCACCCAGGCGTCCCTCCAGCTTTTTTTTAAATAGAGTTGTAAGAAAATTATTACTGAGCCGAAGAGCGAGTTTGCAGTCTTGATGAATCCATACTCGAATGTTGGGGTGTGGGTGTGTTCATTCCCCTGGCGAGGCAGCTCAGTCGTTGCTGCTCATTTGTTGAACAACTTCTGTGTCGAACTTGAGCGTAACGCCAAGGGGCTGAGACCAGACGAGGCGGCTTGTTCGATCCGTCTCCTCACTGAGTGAGGCTGGTCCAGGAGGGCGTCCCAAGAGCGTCTGGGGGACAGAGGGTCAACGCAACCTGTGCCTGGTCCGTCCATTGGGAGCGACCACACGAAGGGTGCGCGGGGCTGATAATCGAGAGTGTGCCAAGTGTTTCCTTGGGTGCTCAGTTCAAACAGGCCCTGTCTCTTTCTGCTACCTCGTCGGAGCAGCTGACATTCTCTGACCTAAAGCCGTTCTCTCAGACAGCCTAGAAATAGGCGAGACGGGAAAGCGCCCCTCTGTATGGTGCCGACGATTTGCTTTGGTTTTACAGAAAGGAGAAGCCGACGCCCTGAGCCTGGATGGAGGACTGATCTATGTCGCGGGCAAGTGTGGTTTGGTGCCTGTCCTGGCAGAGAACCAAAGTAAGTCGGTGTTGGGGGGGGGGGCGGGGGTGTCCTCTCTGGTTTCTTCCGTCTGGCCCATGGGAGCAGTAACCCCACTTGGTGGGTCCAGGGACAGATGCTGAGATGGACGGATGCATTCAAACAGGAGAATCGGGGAGGGGGAGCAAGAACGGATGAAAAGGGCCTTTACTCACACGGCCTGTGTGTTGAGAAGTGACAAAGCACAGACTGGTTTCCTCTTCTTCATGTAAAGCGGGATTTTAGTCAAGTACAATATACATACAGAAAAGTGCCCGTAAGTGCAACTCAGTGACGTGTCACAAACTGGTGGGTCCCCATGCCCTAGTGCCCCGATCACGGCAAGTTCCAGATGGCCCCCGGCGCCCTCCTGCCACCAGCCGCCTTACTCAAGCGAGGGCAGTAACCCCTGACTTCAAACGGCACAGATCAATTCTGCCTGTTTAAAAAATATTTTTTTTAAATTTTTATTCATTTTTTGAGAGAGAGATGGAGACAGAGCGTGAGCAGGGGAGGGGCAGAGAGAGAGGGAGACACAGAATCCGAAGCAGGTTCCAGGGTCTGGGCTGTCAGCACAGAGCCCGTCGCGGGGCTTGAACTCACGAGCTGTGAGATCATGACCTGAGCCGAAGTCGGACGCTTAACCGACTGAGCCGCCCAGGCGCCCCAATATCTGCCTGTTTTTTTTTATTTTTTTTTAACGTTTTATTTATTTTTGAGACAGAGAGAGACAGAGCATGAACAGGGGAGGGTCAGCGAGAGGAGACACAGAATCTGAAACAGGCTCCAGGCTCTGAGCTGTCAGCACAGAGCCCAACGTGGGGCTCAAACTCACGGACCGTGAGATCATGACCTGAGCCGAAGTCGGCCGCTTAACCAACTGAGCCACCCAGGCGCCCCAATATCTGCCTGTTTTTAAACCTTCCGTGCGAGACACGTGCTTTGTACGTCTGTTGCTCAGTGTCATGTCCGTGAGATTCATCCAAAGAGTATTGAATCTCGCTGCTGTATGGTATTCTGTAGTTATTCGTCCATCTATGGGGGAGAGGCGTTCGGGTCATTTCCAGTTGGTGGCTGTTGTTTGGGTCGTTTCCAATTGGTGGCATCTGCGTCTGTGTCTTTTGCTGAACACACGCATCTGTGCCTTTCTGCTGCACGGGATTGCTGGACGGTCTCTTCGGATTTGATCCCGCATCGCTGAGATTTAAGAGTTTGTGGCTTCTCAGTAAAGCTGAGTGTTTAATGACATTTTGCTTGTTTTTGCTCCTTTCAGAATCACAGATCCCTAATAATGAACCTTGTGAGGATAGACGAGTGGAAGGTGAGTTGGAATCTGCTAATTTCAGGGTCATGGGGTAAGTTCTCATTGCTGGAGGAGGAGGAGGAGGCGGCGGCCGGGAACTTAAAAGAAAAAAAAAAAACCTCACAGAAAGAGATACAGCCACAGAAGCCGTAAGCTCTTTTGAAGAGGCAAATAATTCATAGACGAGTAATTGTAATTAATGTTGTATTGACCTTCACGCTTAGCAGAGAACTGTCAGAGTTCTTCACCGTTCTCACAGCCATGGACGGTACTGCGGCAGATCCTGGCCTTGAACCGGGTCTCCCGGGCTAGATCCCGTGCTCTGAGCGGTACCCCCACCCTCCCGCTGGAGCCTGGGCTTGCTCAGCGCGAGAGGAGCTCCGTACTTGTCCACGGCTGGAATCCGTCAGTGACGCACCGTCAGGAGAGGGATTGCCACCATGTGGACCCTCTCACGGTGCAGGGCTGGTTTGGACTCGGCACGGGGGGGGGGGGGGTCCTTGCAGACACACTCCCCGCACCTACACAGCACTTAGTCTGGTGGCCATCGTGGCTGTGGCCCAGTGTCTGTTGCAGCTGGTGATTTATGCACTCTTGGGGTCACGCTTGTTCAGTGTTTTTTTTTTTTTTTTTTTGCCTTAGTGGCTCACGTCTAATTTAGTAGCTCACAATGTGTGCCTGGCCAAGGACAGTCCCTAGCAATCACTTAAAGGATCCACTTTTCCTGGGGCGCCTGGGCGGGTCCGTCGGTTAAGTGTCCGACTTTGGCTGAGGTCATGATCTCCCAAGTTTGTGGGTTCGAGCCCTGCCTTGGGCTCTGTGCTGACGGCTCAGAGCCTGGAGCCCGCTTCGGATTCTGTGTCTCCCTCTCTACCCTTCCCCTGCTCGTGCTTTGTCTCTTTCTCTCTCAAAAATAAATACACAGGAAGGATCAGCTTTTCTTATTATTTCGTCTCATAGCCTACATCGTTCTCACCTTCCCATAGAACAGCAGCCGAAGCTTCAGGCAGTGGCCGGATATCTGGGGGCATCATCGCCTGGCGATGCTTCTTGACTTATTTTGGCTTGGCTTGCAGACGGATGCGCTAGAGTCCCATGCCAGGCACCCTGGAGGTTAAGTCCTGCTCTTCTGTTGCTCAAGGGTACCTTGCCGTGGCAGTTGTCAGGAAATCAGATGCGGATATCACCTGGAATTCTCTGAGAGGCAGGAAGTCTTGCCACACCGCCGTGGACAGGACTGCCGGCTGGAACATCCCCATGGGCCTGCTGTTCAGCCAGACGGGCTCCTGCAAATTTGGTGAGGCCTGAGGGAGTCGTGGGTGGGCCACCCTGGGCGGTAGGCACATCGAGCTGTGGAACCTCAGGGAAGGGCAGGGGCGGGGATGTGCAGGCTGACTGCGGCCCGCGGGCCGCTTTTGGGGTAAGCGTGTTCTCTGCGTGGCTGCCTCCTACAGTCATAGGAGCACTGAGTGGGTCTCTACCCAACATGTCCCATGCCCCAGCCCCCCCAGCCCCCCCAACCCAAGATAAAAATTCTGGAGTATCAGTCTGTTTCTCTGCACCCTAAGAACGGAGGCAGGTTCTGAGAAGTACGGATGTTATTATTATTATTATTATTATTATTATTTTAATCTCTTGGAGCCCTGGATCCGAATTTCTCTTAGGCGCTGGCTTCCTAACTTGGGGAAAGGCACCTGCCTGCCTCATGAAGCTGACTTCTTGCTCCACATGGCAAGGAAACCAAATTAGACCTCCAGGGTTCTGGCTCACCTGCTTCCGGGGCCTTCTGTCCCGGCCGTACCCCAGGCTCACACCCCGTGCCCTACCTGCTGTGGGCCTGGTGCCGTGGAAGTATGTGGCATGTTCCCGCCGGGGCTCACCTCTCGTGCAGGGGTCTCCTCGGGTGGGGCCCTCCTGCATTTTGGATGGGTTAGGGACCCTGGTTCAGGCAGGTTTCCACGTGGCTCTGCTCCTCACCGCGAGCGCTCGCTGTGGTTGCTCTGCACAACCCCCGCGGCCTCCTCCGAGCTGGGGGAAAGCCGCCAGGACCTTAGCGGGGTGCTCCCCAGCCTCCTCCGGAGGTCGGCACGCGGGGTGGCTCTTCCGGGGGCGGGGGCTGCACGCGTCTCAAAACAGGCTCTCGCTGCTCATCGAGGCGGGGCTTTCTTTTTTTTTTTTTTTTTTTAATTTTTTTTCAACGTTTATTTATTTTGGGGACAGAGAGAGACAGAGCATGAACGGGGGAGGGGGAGAGAGAGAGGGAGACACAGAATCAGAAACAGGCTCCAGGCTCTGAGCCATCAGCCCAGAGCCCGACGCGGGGCTCGAACTCATGGACCGCGAGATCGTGACCTGGCTGAAGTCGGACGCTTAACCGACTGCGCCACCCAGGCGCCCCAAGGCGGGGCTTTCTTGTCCGCATCGTGTTCTGTCTCCTCAACCCACATTAATCCATGTTGACTCCCTAACGCGGGTTAAACCACACGAAGGGCTAGTGCAGATTACGGTTAAGCTGCTGGGAGAGAAAACCCTGACTGGCAGAGGCTGATTTCCCTCTCGTGCAAGTGCAATCCAGAGGTGGATGGTCCACAGCTACTGGGACAGCAGCACAGTGTCAGCAACCCGGGCTCTGACAATGTGGCGTCCATGCTCAAGGTCACCTCGTGGCCCGTGGAGGTCTAGTTCCCGCTTCTGCTTTCCATGTGCAGAATGAAAGAGGGGAAGGAGAAGAAGAGGCAAAAAGCAGGTGCCAACTGTCTATTAAGGGTGTTTCCAGGACGCTGGCACGCAGCGCTCCTGCTTGATGCTCCCTGGCACGTCCCTAGCCACATGGCTCTACTGGGCACGGGGTGGCGGGGGAGGCCGGTCTTTATTCTAAGGGACCAGGAGCCCGGGTCAAAAGCTGGCTTTCTAGTTCGGAGGCAAAGGAAAATCAGGTCCTGCAGGGTGCCACCAAGTTCATCAGCTGAGTCCCCAGCTCGAGGCTGTCATCATGGGACCCTCTGTCCAGTGACAGACTCTTTTCTCCGGCCGCAATCAGGATTCCCGTCGGTGCCTACAGGGAGAAGCTTCTCCGATTTCTGGCGGGCCTTCGGTGGGTGGGTGGGTCCGTGTTGCCGTTCGCGACGGTGAGCGTGTTCTGTCTGTCCTGGGCCGTGTAGTGAACCCAGACCCAGTAGCAACGCCTGCTGGGCAAAGGCCTCTTACGTTGACTCGGGCAGGAAGAGCTGACTCCCGGTGTTCCTTCCCCGCAGGAGAATTCTTTAGCAAGAGCTGTGCCCCCGGGTCCGACCCGAACTCCAATCTCTGTGCGCTGTGCATTGGCGACGAAAGGGGTGAGAACAAGTGTGTGCCCAACAGCAGCGAGAGATACTTTGGCTACACTGGGGCTTTCAGGTGAGTGCCGCGGCCGAGCCTCCCCCAGGACAGGGACTTGTCCTTCGTCCGTCATCCTCTTTCATCCTGGCAGTGCATTTCTAAGGGGTCAGATATGGCCTGTCACGGCAGAGGCAGGGAGCAGCCTGGAGGTCCACTGATGGACTGTTCCTCCCCCACACAAGCCACTGCAGACAGTGGAGGCTGACAGGGTGCTGTCTGACCTCAGCTCAGCCGGGCCCTCCCTGTGGCCTGGGGCCAAGGTCGGCCTCAGTGGGCCTCAGGGTCCTCATCCTCAGAATCAAATGGGGAGAGTACGTGGCCCCTTAAGTCCCGTCTATAATTCAATTTTAGGGGGAAGACTTCTCTGTCCTGTAGCTGCCACCCTCTAGGCCAACGCCAAGAGTCGGCCGCTTAACCGACTGAGCCACCCAGGCGCCCCTGGTTTCTCTTTAAACTGTGATTCGTAAATTACAGACTCCTGGGTTAGCATCTCATTTTCTTCTTATTTATTTTTTCATAATTGCTTTTCTTTATCTTCCAGTTTCTGGGATATTTGCTCAGCTTAACCTTCTAATTGTTCTATCATTTTTAAGAATTGTTATGATGATGATTTTTTCTTTTTTTACTTTCTAAGAACTCTTTGTTCTGACTGCTCCTTTTTCAGACTTTGCATTCTTGTTTCATGAATGCTGCCCCTTCTCTTATCCCTTTAAAGACATTCATTGTCGTTTTTTTTAAAAAAAGTGTTATTCTCTCTCCCATATTGTCTCTGTATTTTCTGAGTATTGCTTTGGTCTCTATTTATTTTTTCTGGTATTTCTTCAACTATCCAGCGGTTTCTGGCCCTTTGTCCCTATTTAAGAAGGAAATAATGGTGCTGTCACAGTTCTGCATCAGTTACCACATCTTGGCAAGTAGGGGCCTCACCTGTGGTGCAGTTGGTTTGTGTCGTTTCACTGTGGGGCATCAAATATCAGAATCGATAGCCGTTTTCCTTGGGTTTATCAGCTTCTCCAGAGAACGAATCACCCCGTATGCTCCTCGGGAGGCTGAGTAGGGGAAAGGGGTTGTGATTTAATCTTCCAGAATAGAGATTTTCAATCCCCTTTCTTTTCTTCTTTTTTAAAATGTTTTATTTATTTTTTGAGAGCGAGAGACAGAGCGTGAGCAGGGGAGGGGCAGAGAGAGAAGGAGACACAGAATTCGAAGCAGGCTCCAGGCTCCGAGCTGTCAGCACAGAGCCCGACAGGGGCTCGGACCCACGAACTGTGAGATCATGACCTGAGCTGAAGTCGGATGCTTAACCGACGAGCCACCCAGGCGCCCCTTTCAATCCCCTTTCTGATTTTAGTGTTGGGCCTCTGCCCTCTGCGGTGCTTGGCTGTCTGTCCGTAGTGTTGTTCAGGTTCAAGTTCCTGTGAACAAACCTTCAGTCTTCTGCTGGGTGGGGGGAGGGGGAGTGCTCTCCCGGGTGCATGGGATAGGAGGGTACCTGCCCACTCCTCCTGTGTCAGCCACTCTCAGGGGTGCCTGGTCCTACTAACCAATGAGTCTTTCTGGAGCTCTGCAGTGCACATCCGTTTTCTTCTGGGCTTCCTACACTTCCGGCTTATGGTACCGCTGTTCTGTGCTCTGCTGAGGAAATCACTGCTCATTGATTTGCTCTCCACCTTCCAAACATGGTCATATTATCTTCTCTCCCTGCTGCCCTCCTCTTGCTCATGGTTTATGGCTTACAAAAAAAAAAATCTCACTACTGTAAAAAAAAAAAATCTCACTAACGGTATTTTATTGGGATCTTAGAAGCAGGGAAGGTTCACATGCGTGTTCAAGCTACCATTTAAAATCCTAAGTTCCAGGAATATTTGTTTTCGTCTGTGCCACGCATATGACAAATATTTATGACAACCCTAATAGTTTTTCTTCTCGGGCAATGTGTTTATTTTAGGTGCCTGGCTGAGAAGGCTGGAGACGTCGCCTTTGTGAAAGACTCCACTGTCCTGCAGAACACGAATGGTGGGTGAATACATCCCAGTATTCAGATGTGCAGTCGGGAAGCTATTAGAACCTTTTCCAGGCTTTGGATCAAGTTCATTCCAAAATTCTTTACCTCATATGCAACATGGTGCATCTGTGAGTGTCACGTTGCCTTTGAAACCAAGTTCCCTCTGTCTCACTCTCTCTCGCACACACACACACGCACACAAACACGCACCAGCCGTGCTCAGTAACAAATGTCTCCCTGGCGTTGTCTAGTCACCCACGAAGCACACCGTCTGCCTGTTCCCACATGGACAACTGAATGTGGATGCTACCAAAAAAAAAAAAAAAAAAAAAGAAAGAAAGAAAAATTGATATGCGCAAATACAATGAATACAATTTCCTTTTTTTATTTTTTTTTTTATTATTTTAAAAAAAATTTTTTTTTTTTAACGTTTATTTATTTTTGGGACAGAGAGAGACAGAGCACGAACGGGGGAGGGGCAGAGAGAGAGGGAGACACAGAATCGGAAACAGGCTCCAGGCTCCGAGCCATCAGCCCAGAGCCTGACGCGGGGCTCGAACTCCCGGACCGCGAGATCGTGACCTGGCTGAAGTCGGACGCTTAACCGACTGCGCCACCCAGGCGCCCCGCACAATTTCCTTTTTTTAAATGTGTATTTATTTTTGAGAGACGGAGACAGAGTGTGAGTGGGGGAGGGGCAGAGAGGGAGACACAGAATCCGAAGCAGACTCCGGGCTCCGAGCTGTCAGCGCAGAGCCCAACACGGGGCTCGAACTCTCGAGCTGCGAGATCTTGACCTGAGCCGACATCGGACGCTTCACCGACTGAACCGCCAGGTGCCCCAAACTTCCCTTTATAAAAAATGGAAGTAAGGGCCTTCATTGGGACCTCATGGGAGCCCTCAGTCTGGAAACTCCTTGGGAGTCACTGGAGACAAAGTCACAGGCAGATACAGATGATGGAAGATGAATGGTGATAATTGCCAACTTCCGCGCCCGTACATCCGGCTGCCTTCCGAACTGCAGCCCCACTCGGCCCCCACGGCCCCCAGCGGATAACTTGCCACTTCATCCCCTGAGGAAGAGCCACCTGGACTTCCTGCCTCTGTCTTTCAAACATCGGCACTCACAGCCCCTCTTCCCTCCTCCTGCCCCTCTCCATGGAGATGGACTGAGGACAGCCATATAAATTTGGAATGATCTCAGTATCAAATAGACAAAGCCAAGAGAATGGATGAAGTGTTTTTAAAAAAATTTTTTTAAATTAGAGAGAGAGAGAGCATGCAAGCTGGGGAGAGGGGCAGAGAGAGAAAGAGAGAGGGCCTCATAAGCAGGCTACATACTCAGCACAGAGACTGACGCAGGGCTCGATCCCACGACCCTGGGATCATGACCCGAGCCAAATTCAAGAGTCCCATGCTCAACTGACTGAGTCACCCAGGCGCCCCTTTTTTTGAGGAGAGCGAGCGGAAAGAGAGACGCAGGGGTCTGAGCAATGAACCTGTATTTGCACACACTCAGACATGCATACGATTACATTTTGAATTTGTGAACCGTCACTCTAAGTGATGTCCAAGGATCAGATTGATGTCAGCTTTTTTTTTTTTATACTGAAGGATAATTAACATCCAGTGTGATAACAGTTTCAGATACACAGTATAGGGATTCAACACTTCTGTATACTTCTCAGTGCTCATCCCAATCAGGGGACTCTTGATCCCCTAGATGGATGTCAGATTTAATTGTCTGTCAATTTCTTTGGGATTTCACAACTGCGTTTTATTGGAATTGACTGAACATATTTGAGAAATGTATAGAGGTTCCTCTCCTTTTCCTAGTGACAGTAAGACCATTCGAACACGAAAGGAAGGAGAAAGCAATTTCTTCTCGGACATAAACCAGATGGTTCTTTTTCTGGAGCTCACTAGAAAATGTGGCATAGATGGAAGGTTTTCTTTTTAAAAAATCAACAGCTCTATTGAGAGATAATTCATGCCACGAAATCCGTCCGTTCAAAGTGTGCGATTCGGTGGCCTCCAGCACATTCATGGAGCTGTGTGACCCACCCACACAGTCCGATTCTAGAATACTCACACAAGCCCATAAAGTGACCCTGTGCCCTTCCCCTCTCCTCCAGAACTGGCAACCTTCAGTTTGCTTTCTGCCTCTGTAGATTGGCCTGCTCTGGACATTTCACACAAATGGAACCATGTGGCCTTCTGAGACTGGCTTCTTTCACTTGGCATCGTGTTTTCAAGGCCCATCCACGTTGTAGAACGTGTCAATGATTCCCTCTCTTTGGTTGTTGACTCCTAATTCCCTTGAATGGAAGCAGCCCTAACGTTTGATATGTTGGAAGTTCGTATCGTCGGTGCCGACAAAGCTTCCTTCCCTCTCTCTCGCGTCACTGAGACCCGCCTGTGCGCGTTTCAAGAGGCCGGTGGACTCGTCCAGCCCACCCAGGGCGGACCTTTGACTAAGCTGGACAGCCGTGGCTGATGCCGCCTCTTTTTCTCTCCCCAGGAAGGAGCTCTGAGGCATGGGCTAAGGATTTGAAGCTGGAGGACTTTGAGCTGCTGTGCCTGGACGGCACCCGGAAGTCTGTGAAGGAGGCGGAGAGGTGCCACCTGGCCAGGGCTCCGAACCACGGCGTGGTGTCTCGGGAAGATAAGGCTCAACACCTGGAGCAGGTGCTGCTCCAACAGCAGGTGCGGATCCCCAGGGCCTCCGGCCCTTTCTTAACTGGCCGGGCTCTTGGGGGGCGGGGCGGTTGTAGGTAAAGCCGCCTACCCACGGCCCTTGTGTCTTGTCCCTCTGCCTGGCGCCGGTGGCTTCATGTGTTGGCTTCATGCTGAGGAGCTGCCCGGAGTCTCCGTGAGAACAGCAGAGGCATCCGCCTTTGTAATCTCGAAGGACAACAACAGACCCAGAACTCCCATAGATTGAAGGCTGTCTGTGGAAAGTGGTTTGAAGCAAACTGTGCAATTTCCTTAAAGTCTGGGATTCTCTTTTATTTTTTAAAAATATTTTGTAATGCTTATTTATTTTGGAGAGAGAGAGAGACAGAGACAGAGCATGAGCAGGGAGGGGCAGAGAGAGAGGGAGACCCAGAACCCGAAGCAGGCTCCGGGCTCCGAGCTGTCAGCACAGAGCCCGACGCGGGGCTCAATCCCACGAACCGTGAGATCACGATCTGGGCCGAAGTTGGATGCTTAACCGACCGAGCCACCCAGGCGCCCCTGGGATTCTCTTTTAGAGCTTCTAGTTTTGTATTAAAACCCCATGCGTCTTAAGTGTGCTTTAAAGACAGTACCCCGGCCTCGTAATAAAAGGCGCGGTAATCTCACTGTTGGCACACTCACTGGGGCTGATAAGAGGTCTTTAATCATCAAGGTGTTTTGCTCTGACTCCTGGGCATAGAGGAGGATCTATGGCCACGGGAGGCTGAGCGGCCCGCCCAAGGCAATGACCTGCTCAGTGGCAGAGAAGATTTCCGATGCAGACAGTTTCTCCAGGAAAGCTGACCTGTGGGAATGCCGTAGGTGATCTCGGAAATCCTCAGCTGTCACCTGGCCACCCAGAGGTTCTAAGGGAAGAGACCACAGATTAACAAGGAGGGGACGATGGTGGGAGGTGGGTCAGAGGTAGTGGGGGGGGGGGCCCAGGCCCTGCCCGGTGGGTCGGCCACCCGGGGCACGGGCTGCGGGATGACACGGGGGTGGCAGGAGGCTCAGCTGAGGCAGTGGAAGGACTCCAGAACTCAGCTCCAGAACTCAGGGCTGAGCCTGGCTGGAAGGAATGTCCTTGGCCTCTCCTGGTCCACACGTTCTCCTGTTTCCCTCGGCGACTCGCTTACTTGTGTGCCCTTTTGGTACAGACTCATTTTGGAACAAACGGAGACAAATGCCCGAGTGAGTTTTGCCTGTTCCGGTCCAAAACCAAAAACCTCCTGTTCAATGACAACACCGAGTGCCTGGCCAAACTCCAAGGCAAAACGACGTATGAAGAATATTTGGGGTCGGCATATGTCACGGCCGTTGGTAATCTGAGACAGTGCTCAACCTCCCGTAAGTAGGACGTCCCGGAGAAACCATCGCGCGTGAAGGGCAAGGTTGGAGGGCCAAACGGCATTCCAGGAGGGAAGATGGGAAAAAAAAATGTGAAGGCAATGCGATATCCCCCGACCTCGGGAAGTTACAGCCTCACCGATGGGGTGGAAACACTCAGGAAAAGTAAAGCAGTAGATAATATGCTAAGTTTTTATAATCCTGATTGTAAGTGCCTGTCAGGGAGGTTTTAGACACTGAGAATTCATTGTATTCAGTAGAATGAAGCGTGTGTATATCTATATGTAAGTATACACACCTGCACACATATATATGTATGTGTATACGTGTATGTATTCAGAAAGGACAAACCCCGGTCTCTAGACAATTACCATATATGCCAACTGTCGAGACTACAAATTCTCAGAAAGTATCTTAGCCAGGAAAACATATTGACAAATAACTTGGCCCTCCAAAAACATTTCTAAGACATCGCAGAGCGTTGTAAGGCTCCAGGCGGTGATTCTAAAATTTCAACGGGCACTGCCTCCCCTGTGCCGGGGGAGGCCGGGCGGGAAATCACCCAAAGTCTTATTTCTGGCACCTCGTCCAGACAGCTGGAGGCATCGGGTGGGGTGGTCCAGGGGTGGGGCGGGGCCAAGAATCTCTGTATCAGCTGTTCCCAACCAGGCACAGTTCCCCTGCCCCACACCGAGGGGACATCTGGCAACGCTTGGCGGTGTTTTTGATTCTTACAACTTAGGGGGGTGCTGCTGGTGTCTGGGGGGCAGAAGCCAGGGATACTACCAAACAAAGCACGGGACGGCCTTCTCGATGAAGAATTGCCTGGGCCCAAACGTCAATAGCGTCACTGTCCTTAACCACCCGGCGTCTCGGGATCGTGGTCGGGTGGTCCTGGCACTGATGACATTTTGAGAAAGAGGTTGTAGGGCTCTTCTTGGGAGCAGCCAGCTCAGGATTGCACAGACTGCCTGCCCCTTGAGGGCAGGGCCTGTGTGTCCCTGCCGAGCCCCCAGCACTTAGCGCAGTGACTCACGCAAAGCAGGCCCCCGCGAGTATTTGTGAAGGGCTGGGTGAACACGAGTGGAGACAGATTTGCATAAAGACGAGGGCGTGGGTTGCCCACATTTCAGAAGTGAGAGGACCATCGTGTCACGTGAACTCGAGGGTGACACTTGGTTCCGTTAGAGACAAATGGGGTGGGGGCTGTGTCCGTCGGGCCAGGGCGGGACATCACCCGGGTTAGCCAGGGCCCGAGCGGCTGGGCTGGCCTGAGGAGGAAGGCACAGGGAGACAAGTGAGCCGGCACCGCCGAAGGCAGGGGAGGGTCTGTTTCTTTGTGCCCTCCTTGATTGATCTATTGATTAAAAGAAATCAGTTACTGACTCTTCTGCTTTGGTGTGTCCCACAGCGCTTCTGGAAGCCTGCGCCTTCCTGAGGAGGTAAACCCACCCGCAGACTCCGTGGCCTCCCCTCCTGTGGCACCCCAGGCCCGCCCGGCTCTCAGCCCCGCCTGGGGCGCTGGGCTGTCCCCCTTCCCAGCCAGTCACCTGCTTTCGCGGCCCTCAGCGGTCATCCCGGCAATAAAGGAAATGAGAAAGGCTGTCGGTTTTCATTCTTTAGAAGGCGTCCTTTCATCTTCTCTAGAATTTTATACTGAAATCCTGTGTCTGATCGAATATGAGCACAGCTGGGCCTGTTCTTGCGTGTTTTCCAGGTTCAGCGCCTGGAGTTTTGGGTTCGGGGCCTGCTGGTCTGGAGCCAAAGGACAGGCCCGGCAGCTGGCTTTCTCAGGGGCATCTGGCTGGTCGTTCACATGATCGGTGCCATGTGTGTGCGTGTGCTCGTGTATGCGTGTGCGCGTGTGTCTGTGTGTGCACTTGTACCTGTGTGTGGGCGTGCGTTTGCGTGTGCATGTGTTTCTAGGGCAGAGCGAGGGAATAGGGAGTAGACAGACAAACCCGAGTAGAGAACAGACAACGACAAGGATCATAGGGAAAGGTGAAAACCTTTAAGACATTTTTAAAAAATATTTATTTATTTATTTATTTATTTTTATTTTTATTTTTTTTAATTTTTTTTCCAACGTTTTTTATTTATTTTTGGGACAGAGAGAGACAGAGCATGAACGGGGGAGGGTCAGAGAGAGAGGGAGACACAGAACCGGAAACAGGCTCCAGGCTCCGAGCCATCAGCCCAGAGCCCGACGCGGGGCTCGAACTCCCGGACTGCAAGATCGTGACCTGGCTGAAGTCGGACGCTTAACCGACTGCGCCACCCAGGCGCCCCCAAAAAATATTTATTTTTGAGAGAGGGAGAGCACAAGCACGGGAGAGAGAGGGGGACAGAGGATCCAAAGCAGGCTGCAGGCTCTGAGCTGACGGCAGTGAGCCCGATGCAGGGCTCGAACTCGCAAACCTCGAGATCATGACCTGAGCCGAAAGCAAGAGTTGGGCACTCAACCAACTGAGCCACCCAGGTGCCCCTGTTTTGATTTTTAGATTCTACCTATGAGTGAGGTCCTATAACATTTGTCTTGAGTCTGACTTATTTCACTTAGCATAACACTTTCCAGGTCCTCCTCTATCTTTGACTTAACTTTGATAGCACATGGGAAGTATATAAAGTGTCTTGACGTTTCTTGTGATTCAAACATTAGTTGTCAAGTGACTTTGCTACAGTGTATGCTTCATATGTAAGTGCTATTCTGCCTCGTAACGTCAGGTTGAGTTTATTAAGAAACATAGTGAATTCGGCAGAGAAATTTAGTTTTCAAAGCCATTCCGTGTTCTATAAAGTAGATACGGACCATCCTTCTTGTTCAGAAAAATTCCCGTCGTGGCCCTGAACGCAATCTGCCACTGCTAAGCCACAAAACTGCTGTGAGGTAGGGTGAGTCACGATATAAAATTTTTATTTCAGAAAAAAAACCCCAACAGAATTAAGGATAGGTAAGCCCATGGCAGCCAATGAACCTCACTGTTGAGACTGCTGGTTTAATTCACATCGTAAATTCCAATTATTTCCCACAGAGTACCGGTAGCGGATGACCATTGACTTTACCATTTTTACAGATTTTGTAAATTTGGCCAACTGAGCCTTTTCCTGCTCAACACAGACTTGAACTCCCATCGCTTATAACACGTATTGGCAGATCGCACTTCAGATTGTACTGAATTAGTGTTCTCTCAACTTCCTTGAAAATATTCTTGCCTGTAGTTACTTTGTGCAGGCTATTCATGTAGCAAGAAAACCTAGTGAATTCCACAGACCAGGTCGCTTTTACCTCTTTACCCATAGCTTCAGCCGGCCAGTTCTTTTAATTACCCGCGAGAAAATGCGCCTGAACAATTGCTTTTATATGAACAGGTTGCTTCTAATTTGGAATGTGGTCTGGTTGTAAGAGCACATATTTATTTCACGTGTTTTCTTGCCCGGTGTTTGGAAGTTTGGGGTGCTGGACAAAGCATAGATTCTGCAATGAATGGCAGTCATATTTGGGTCCCAGCCTTGCCACTTTCTAGCTGTGTGAGCCGAGACCAATTTCTGAGCCTTAGTTTCCTCCTTGGCGAAATGAGACAAATGCCGTCTACACCCACGGACAAGCACTGAGCCACGGAGGAGCTCACGTTTGCCAAGGACCTGCCTCGCACGACACCTAAGACAAATTCAGTGCTCCCCACTTGTCTTCTCATATCCTATTTTTAAAAATATTTTTAAGTTTATTTTTTATTTATTTTGAGAGAGAGCGAGAGAGAGAGAGCACACGGGAGGGGCAGAGAGAGAAGGAGAGAGAGAGGATCCCAGGCAGGTCTGGCACTGGCAGGGCAGAGCCCGATGAGGGGCTCGAACCCACGAACCATGAGCTCATGCCCTGAGCTCAAGAATCCGACGCTTAACCGACTAGAGCCACCCAGGCGCCTCTCTTCTCGTATCCTATTTTGGACACAGATGTGTAAAAATAAATACACACACGACGCAGCAATACAAAACCCGATGTTTATTTATCCCGCCGTTGACGGAAGCCTGTTTACACTCTGGTGAAATCGTCATGTTCTTCCACTGACGCGTCTTGTGCGGAGCCCTCAGCCCCCCGAAGCGGACTGTCACCCCGCAGACAGCACAGGCGGCAGAGGTGTCTTCGGAACGTGGTGTCGAGGACCGCGTGGAGCACGGGGTTGACGCAGCAGTGGGTGGCGGCGACGATCCTCACGATCTGAACGCTTCTGTCCAGGTGGTAGTTGCTCTGACAGTCGTGCAGGGAGAAACGCTCTCTGAACGCGGACAGGAAAAGTGCGATATTGTAGGGGCCCCACATCAGAAGGAAAACAACCACTATGGCAAACACGAGCTTGTGAGGGTCATACCTCCTCCCCCTAGAGCTCAGCGTTTTTTCGCAAACGCGTGTAGCAAGACGTGAGAACGCACAGTGGGAAAAGAAGGCCCAGGATGTTCATCTTCAGGGTCAGAAAATGCTTCCAGAAAGTCTCCTCAGCTGGCAGGAAGGGAGGGCTGCTAACAAAGCACTCGTATTTCTGGCTCTCCATCTGAGGTTTGTAAAACACGGATTCAGGCAAAATGACCAGCGTGGCCAGGCCCCACGCCAGAACAGTCGAGGCGATGTTCCAGCGCACCGTCCTGGTCGGGGGAAACCTTCTCATGTTGCAAGACACCAGGTACCTTTGCACGGTCAGAAGGACGTTGAAAAAAGCCTCACTGTACAGGCCTACGGAGGAAAATACGACGAGAGTCTTACACACGGGGCTGCCCAGAACCCCCCCATGGGACGCGGTGTAGGCCCAGAGAGGCAGGGAGAACAAGAAACATAAATTCGAAACTGCCAGGTTTAGGAAATAGACATTTTCCGTGCGCCTGAGTCCTTTGTGCTTCGCCAGGATGAGCACAGTCAAGATATTGCCCAGCAGTCCAGCCAGGAGCACAGGGATGAAGAGCTTGGGGACCACCCGGCTCAAGAGAACCTTGGCGTCGTATGGGTGGCACGTTTCTATTTCGTCGTCATTCAGGTCCCCCTCTATGAGGACGTCATAGTTATCCTCCGGGGCCAACGTGTAATTAGCCATCGTCAGCCTGCCCTGTGGAGAAGTGAAGGATTATCTTCCCTTCATACAGCTGGGTGGTCCTGCAGGGGGAAAAAAAAAAACTGGATTAGCATCCACGAAGCCATACTTACCCTCTCCTGGTGCTTCCTTGTACCCACAGTAGGTGTACATCTCAGGAGACTGAAACCGGTGCTGACACCCCGGGGGGAATAAAAGGAAGCCTTCCACGTCTTCAGAGAACTTCAGCTCTCCTGGTGGAAACAAGACTTGCCTGTCTGAAGACACCATCTGAGAAAACAGAGCTCTAAAGAGAGCCGAGAACTGTGGTCTAGTTTCCTCGAAGTCGGTCCCGGTCCTAATTTCTACGTGTGCAAAAAGCCTGCTCACCCTGTGAAGGAGCTTCCTGTGACCGGCTGGGCTGATGACTGAGTCCTTCTCTCCAAGGAGAGAAACAAAGGTTTGCAAAAGTGAAACCATCCCCAAGCACCAACAGGAACGTCACTGGATGACTTACCACTTGACCGAGTTCCAGGGGGGCAGGGCACAGCCTCTTGACCCACCATCCGAGCTGCTGTGGGAATGGCCTGGGGGCAGCTGGGAGACCGGCTTTCGTCTGAGCAGACGGTCCTGACCTTGAGGGGCAAGAGAAGCCACTTTTAGCCCTTGGTAGGTCTACGTCTACACCACAAGTGCCCGGTCTCGGGGAGTAACCCAAATAAAGCAGCTCGAAAGCTCCTCCAGACCCCTAGAGTGTTTCTCAAGCCTTTGAGCCAAACCAGGAAGTTGTTTTCTCCTCCCGGTCCCCCCCCCCCAACCCCGCCTTTGATTTCCCTGTGGCCTTTAGACAGGCGTCCGGCTGGCTGCCCTAGATAAGGGAACTGAGTTGTCACTGCTCCCCAGTGATACCAGGTGGGGTGGCAGGAGGGCTCTTCTGAGCAGGTAACAGCCAGCAGCGGAGGAGAAAGGGTCCTGTGGTAGCTCTATGTCCGGACCCCAGGGCCCGGCGCTCCCCTGCAGTGGCTCATCCACAGCAGCAGAAACCACCCGGCATCCAGAACGCTCGGGGAGAACCACAGTGAGTGGCATGTGCTTGGATTCTCCTTGTCATTGTTGAGAGACACTGAGCTGTGGCTGAGGGAGGAGGGGGTCCCGAGAGAGAACTTGGGGGACAAAGGAAGCCACGGAGGGGTGTCACTTGGGACAGGGAAGGGCGTTTCTGCCGAGATGCTCAGTACCAGTGGGTGTGGGGCCGCTGTGGGATTTGAGGAAAACTGACAGTGGGGAAAACCCGGAGTTAGGCAAGCCGTGAGGTGCTGACCCTGCTCTGAGAAGATGCCAGGAAATTCCACGGAAGCAATGCCAAGTCTGGGCTACAGAGGCGGCGAGGGAACGTGCTACCCCCTGACTGAGGCAGGGGTGGGGTGAGAGGTCTGAGGCCAGAGAGGAAGGAGGCCGGGAAGATTCCAGATTTGGGAGAGTGGGAGGAATTAGCGGGCGGGGGGCTGCATGGGGGTGGCTTGGAAGAAAGGTGGGTGGAGAGGAGGAACGTGAACCAGCTGGAAAGTCTGTATGAACTTCCTCCGGATCAAGTCCCTGTACCTGTGATTGACCTAATTTGGGGACCAGACCTACACCGTGGTTTAGCATTCACAGAGTTGGTTAAACGGCGTCCTGTCAACGAATGCCAGAGACGTGTCCGAGGTGAGCATTCACTGCAGAGCGTGGACCTGCGGAGATGGAAAAAGAACTGAGCACGCTATTAAAAGAAAAGGAAAACATAGATAAAAGAGCTCAGACGAACATGTGGTCGAGCATTAAATTTGCCTCGAAGATGATGTTCCTCTGCGTGGAGGGGTTTGGTGTCATTGGGAACCCTGGCTGTGAGCACTTCCCAAGCAAGTCTTGCCCCACTCACTCCCCCCCAATCCCCCAGGCTTCTGTGAGTGAGTGGGAGTTACCCATCCCCGGAAGCCTTGCCCCCTGGGCACAGCTCTGGGACCAACAGACATGCCTGGGCTATTTGGAGCCACACCAGCCCTACGACCCCAGGACCTTGGTGCCTTACTGTCTGATGCTCACTGATCCATCCGGGGTGAGGCAGCGAGTAGTCAAGTCAACTCTGAAACCTAAAAAAGCCCCGTGGACGCACACACACACACACACACACACACACTACATGATTAATGATTATTTCCTCTATTTAAAGGAAAACAGCAGCCAGCAGGACCTCACGTATGTCACAGAATTACTTGAAATTTGAATTTCCCCAGGAAAAACACTAGAAATTCAGGCTCACCCTAACTTCCTGATATTAGTACGGGCTTCACTTTCAGTATTATTTTATTTTGGCTTGACTCCCAACATTCTGCTTATTCACACTCAGGCCAGGGAGCTCTTCCTTTTATTTTATTTTTTGTTTTGTTTCCTTTAATTGAGATATAATCGACATATACCATTGTGTAAGTTGAGAGTGTACAGCGTATTGATTTGATACGTTTATATTGCAAAAGGATTGCCTTTGCAAGGTTAGCCAACACCTCTGTTCCCATCACGCGACCATCATTTCTTCTACTAGGAGTGGGAACAATTCAGATCTACTCTGCCAGCAAGTTCGAGGTTTATTATACAATTTCGTCGCCTCTAATCACTGTACTGTGTGTTAGATCTCCAAGGCCATGGGATTCCAGAAACTTCTAAATTGGTAGGAAGGAATGGTTTGGAGGTCTGAAGCGGAGGCAAGAGGAGAGTTTCGTTACCATTCCACTGGCTGGAACCATAATAGGGTCTCTTCGCTATTTGTGAAACCTCACCACATTCTGTGGCTTTGGCATGTGGCTCACAAACCTTGAGTTCTTTATCACTGTCATTTAACCCCGATTTCCGTCGAAGAGAGGAAGAAACTAGAACTCTTGCTTTCCTATACACACAGATCAACTCATCTATTCAATTCGTCTTTTCCGCAACTATGTATACGGAGTGCCTGGCGTGTGCCCAGCGCCATCCTGGGTGAACAAGGTGAACATCAATGAACGAGGCCGTCAAACATCCTGAACTTCACGGAGCTTACGTGCTACGGACAGAAGCAGAATACGTAAGTAAACTGTAGGGTAGTGGCAGAGACGTGCTATAGGGAAAAAGCAGGAAAGAGGGTAGGAAGGGCCGGGGGGTGCAAGAGTTCACATTTTACACAGGATGGCTCAGAGAAAGCTTGGCAACAGGTGTGCACAGGAGCGGCACATGAGGGGGCCCGATAACTAATGCTCGCGATCCCATTTTTCCCTCGTTACTAAGGGACGTTGGAAAGCACACGATTCAGTGGGTTGCGTTCATACCATCTGGGATCTCAGCTCCGAATCTCAGCCTTGGGAGGGAAGGCACCTTCCAAGGGTGTTCCTTCTGGGAACTAAACTGAACTAAAAAATGTAAGCAAGTTTCTTTACTACAGGACTTCTCAGAACTCTTAATACGCCAATAAGTACAGCGATCCTCCCTGAGGAAGAGAGGGTCTGCAGTGTTTCCCAAGGTGGTTTGATCGCGGAACCCCCTTTGATGTTCGCAAACAGGTCCTTACGGGCCAACGGTTCTGTAGAACACAATTTGAGAAGTGTTGCCTTTGACATCAGTGTTGTCGTGACATACACGACACTACTGTGTCGTGGGGCGGCCATGGGGACGGGCCTCCGCCACTCTGAAGGGAGTGTAACTGAGGGTCCCAGCTGCCTCACCCTGAAACACATCCTCGCGTGCCCTCCAAAGGCCGTGCTTACCGGGGGCTGCTCCGGCCAGTGACCCTTTTAGGGACACCGGAGCAGGCCCAGTCCTGGGAGGCCGGCTCCTCTGACGGTGACTTTGGCTGGTGCTTCCCCTCGCCCCCAAGCCTTGACCCTCCTTCTCTCCTTTACTTGGGGCTCACTCAGATCTGCTTTGTGATCTGGGGTTTTCCCAGCTTCTTCCAGCTCCCTACGATCTCTCAGAGACATTTCCTCTAATGCATTTCTTCTATGCCACATCATCCCATCTCGAAGGAGCCAAGCTAACACAACCTCAGAAGGGCGGCATCCATCTCTAGGGGCTTGAGCCCTTGGCTTGCTGGAGAAGAAAAATGCTTTGCAACACTTCATCCCTCTCTGACCATCTTGCCCACCACCATCTACCTGTGGCCTGCCAAGCTCGAGCTCTCCGGAACACATGAGACCAGGGATTGCCATCATGGCCCATCCTGCTCAACTCCTCAGGTCATGTGCCTTCTCTGGTTCTCATCACCATCTCCCTCGTGCCCTCTTTGCCTTCAGCTCACTTCTCCGTGCTCCCTTTCCCCCCCCACGCTCTTCCTCTGTGCCCTCTGGAACCTGAATTCCGTGAGAGACACTCCTGCTGACCTCCTTAACGTTTCCCAGAATATTCCTAACGTTTCTCATCCCTTGGCGGTACCCCTTCCGTCTCACACCTATCTTGGGGGTCAGGAGGTGACATCCCTGGCCCCAGTGCAACTTGCCGACCCTTGTTCCCAGGTATGATTCCGGTCCCCAGTCCTGTAACTGTATCACCCTCTGCTCCACTGCATCCCTGCCACCGCCTGCCTGCCTGCTCCCTCCCCCCACCCCACTTTTTAAAAATTAAAGCCATGGATAATGAACTTCGGTCCATCCCAATTTCCTCCATGTCCCCGGCGACTTAACCACCGGTGTTGACCCTCGTCCTGTACCAGCTCGTAACTTCCATCAACTCACGAATTCGACTTCCCTGAGGTCCGTTGACGCTGATTCACCACCGAAGCCTTGCAGTACACTCGCTCACTTTCCTGATTACAGCTTCCACTGCTTTGACCACCACCACCCCCGCCCGCCGTTTACTTTCTGCTCCTGCCCGTGCGCCTTCCTCGAGCCCCCCGGCCTCTGCCCGCGAGCCCCCCGGGTGGTCACATCCCTCCTGTCTCGCTGGGATCCAAGTCTATCACTTAGCCACTCTCTCTGGGCAATACCTGGCCCTCCCTTGAAGCCCCGGCCTTAGATCGACCCTCCCCACCTGCTTCTCCTTTTCACTCCTCTGAGTACGTGAGTCTGAGGATAGCTGGTTGAAACCACCTAAGCCACGAAGAGAAGACCTATCACTAATTTGTGGTCTCCCATCTCAGCTAGCTTCTAGAAATTCCTCTAGTCTCCCTAGTCACTCTTCTGAGTGTCCCAAATTGTCCCCTTCTCCTATTTTCCATCAGCTGTTCCAAGCACCCGAAACCTCTTCCTGTGCCTTCGAACGCCCACCGCCACCGTCCACACTTACGCTCAGGAGGCGAGCCCATCTCTGCTTTTGTCCACCCCCTGGGCTCTGGCTTCAAATGCATGGTGGCATCTCCATTCTTCCCTCCTCCGTAGGAAGAGTTGTTCCTCTGATAGTAAAGGTTCATTTCTCCTCCTGCACTCTGATCGCCAGCAGCCAGAATCTATTAGATTCTTCGCGATATTGAAATGCTCTGGTGTCTCCCTTAAAGTTTTTTTTTTTTAATGTTTATTTATTTTTGAGAGACAGAGAGAGACAGAGTGTGAGTGGGGGAGGGGCAGGGAGAGAGAGAAAGACACAGAATCCGAAGAGGCTCCGGGCTCTGAGCTGTCAACACAGAGCCCGACGCGGGGCTCGAACTCACGGACCGTGAGATCACGACCTGAGCCGAAGTCAGACACTTAGCCGACTGAGCCACCCAGGCGCCCCTGGTGTCTCCCTTAAATAAAGACTGTAAACCCATCTTTCCCAATGTTTACAGCAGCTCTGTCAACAATAGCCAAATTATGGAAAGAGCCTAAATGTCCATTGGCTGATGAATGGATAAAGAAGATGTGGTTTATATCTACAATGGAATACTACTTGGCAATGAGAAAGATTTGCAGCAACGTGGATGGAACTGGAGGGTATTATGCTGAGTGAACTAAGTCAGTCAGAGAAAGACAGGTATCATGTTTTCACTCATATGTGGATCTTGAGAAACTTAACAGAAGACCATGGAGGGAGGGAAGGGAAAAAAATAGTTACAATCAGAGAAGGAGGGAGGCGAACCACAAGAGACTTTTGAATACAGAGAACAAACTGAGGGTTGACGGGGAGGGAGGGGTAACTGGGTGATGGGCATCGAGGAGGGCACCTGTTGGGATGAGCACTGGGTGTTGTATGGAAGCGATGAATCATGGGAATCTACCCCCAAAACCAAGAGCACACTGTATATACTGTAGGTTAGCCAACCTGCTAATAAATTATATTAAAAAACAAAAATTTAAAATAAAAAAACCCCAGAAAAATAATAAACCCATCCTTAACCCCACAGTCCGCTCTAACGACATACCCTCCCTCTTCTTGGGGAGCCTTCATTCGTCGTCCAAACCCACTCTTCCTATATTATCATCGTTCACTCCCCACTCAGTCCCCTCCAGCCTGGCGTCTGTCTCCACCATTCCCCTGAGATCGGCCTCCCCAGGGTCACCAACAGCCTCCCGTGGAGAAATGCCATCCACTGCTCTGTGAAGCTGGGGCAGCTGACGCATCGCGTGCCCGTGAGTGGGAGGTGTCCACTCTCCCCCTACTCGCGATACGGTGGACAACACGTAGGCACCATTACCTCCTGGGCTGCCCCAGCTGAAGCCACGCTTGGAGTTTCTGAAACCCTCATGCAATCTAAAAAGACATCTGCACAGGCCTTTCCAGTAAAGGTGGCAGAGGGAAGCAGGGTCACGGCCTCTCCCCCCATCGGTACCTTATAAAACGACCACACGACAGCTTCACCAGCAAAAATTCTCAAAATCTGTCAGTAGCAACCGAACACGAAATAGGGTACAACCTTGTTTCAAAACTTTGAACGGTGGGCATTACAGTTATGCCTAAACCTAATCCTAATACAGGCACAGCATTGAAGAAAGAGGGAAAATCAGTGAATCCTGAGAGTTATCCTAATCCTAACACTCTCCCGTTGGGAGACAAGTGGGTAGAAAGGGAGTGTGTATCCCTAGGAAAAGACAGGAAAAACACCTACTGAGTAAAAGCCCTCCTGTTCCAGAAGGGTTTCTTGGGCTTCTCACATTCTGGGGCAATGTGTTGAGCGAGGGCCAGAGGACACATTGCACAAGAGTCACATACACCCTTGTACACACCGAGTGGCTCCTGGTAATGATATTCCGGTTTGTTTTTGTTTTTAGGATCTGGATTCCTTATAAAAATGTTTTTTTTAGGGGGGGGGCGGGTCCTGGGAAGCTCGGTCGGTTGAGCGTTTGACTCTTGGTTTTGGCTCGAGTCACAATCTCATGGTTTCTGGGGTTTGAGCCCCACATCGAGCTCTGCGTTGGCAGCGTGGAGCCTGCTTGGGATTCTTTCTCCCTCTGTCTCGGACCCCTTCCCCGCTCACGCTGTCTCTGTCTCTCTCAAATAAATAAATACACTTAGGGGAAAAAAAGGTTTAAAAATACTTAAAAACATTTTTTAATGTTTATTTATTTTCGAGAGACAGAGCATGAGTAGGGGAGGGGCAGAGAGAGAGAGAGAGAGAGAGAAGGAGACACAGAATCTGAGGCAGGCTCCAGGCTCCGAGCTGTCAGCACAGAGCCCGATGCGGGGCTCGAACTCACAAACCGTGAGATCGTGACCTGTGCTGAAGTCAGACGCTCAACCGACTGAGCCATCCAGGTGCCCCTAAAAATACTTTTTTAAAAGGTTATTTATTTATTTATTTATTTATAAGAGACAGAAAGCACAAGTAGGGGAGGGGGAGAGAGAGAGCAAGAGAGAGAGAATCCCAAGCAGGCTCTGCACTGTCAGCTCGAAGCCCGATGTGGGGCTCGAACTCGTGAACCGTGGGATCATGACCTGAGCCAAAGCTGGACGTTCAACCAACGGAGCCACCCTGGCGCCCCTATAAAAATACCTTTAATCTACAAGTGACTTATTGAAGACTTTCAGGGTTCTAATCCGAGGGGCCGTTAGGCTTGCCCACTCGTGGTGACTCATCTTCTCGCGTGTTTTGTAGTGCCCGTGTGAGTTCCTATTTATTGGGGGTTTCCTGGCCCCGCAGCAACGGTCTGTGGCCCTGCAGTGGGAACAGTCCCCTCTGGAGCACTGTTGCCTTTGTTTCTTCTGGGAGCATGAGGGGACATCTGTGGCCTGAGCTGAATCTTAGTTTGGGGGTCTCCCATTTTTTTTTTAAATTTTTTTTTTCAACGTTTATTTATTTTTGGGACAGAGAGAGACAGAGCATGAACGGGGGAGGGGCAGAGAGAGAGGCAGACACAGAATCCGAAACAGGCTCCAGGCTCTGAGCCATCAGCCCAGAGCCCGACGCGGGGCTCGAACTCAAGGACCGCGAGATCGTGACCTGGCTGAAGTCGGCCGCTTAACCGACTGCGCCACCCAGGCGCCCCGGGGGTCTCCCATTTTGAGGGTATTACAAAATTGAATTTCATGTTTGCATGAGACACAGGTTTTGGGGTCTCAGAGATGGTCCCTCTACCATTTCGGGTGCAGGCAAAACCAGACGAGCCTCCTTACTGTCCCCGCCTGTGGGCGCATTTCCTCCAGCCCCCTCCTCCCAGGCTGCTAGCTTTCTGTGGGGACCTCTCGGCACCAGGTCCCTGTTACTCGTGGCCTGAGGCCTTGCTGTCTGCTGCCGTGTCAGAGTGAACGCTCCGTGGCCTTTTTTCAATGCGTGTGCCTTTTGTTTACATCAGACAGTGATCAAAATACTAAATACCCAGGGAGTGAAGGCGCAGTGAGTTATTTGTTGAGAAGTGTTATTTGTTCATTTCACAGACATTTCACGTCTGTTGTCTAGGAAATCGCTCCCCTTTGCCCTTCTGTATGGACTCTCCATCGCCTTCCGACCCGCTTTGGGTCCTGGAGGCTCATCTGCTTAACAGCAGGCTCCTGCTGGTGTGTCCCTTGACCTTGACCTAATGCAGCTCTTGTTACAGAGAGCCCCTCCCCGATCCTTGACTCCTTAATCTTAGCGGTGGGGATGGCGGCCTCTGCGTAGTCCCTGGGCAGGACTCTTTGTCCTCTGCCTTCCCGGCATCGATGTCCTAACGGGAGCCGGTCAGGTGCACAAGTGATTATAATCCGGGGAGTCTCGTGCTGTCCCGGGGGAAGCACACGGGAGCTGGGGAGCCGTCAGCAAGGGTGCCTGGCCCGGTCCAGGGGGACCGGGGAAGGTGTCCGGCTGGAGGGGCCATCTAAGCAGAAAGCCTGGGTGGGAGTTAGCCAGGTGGGGTGGCCATGGCCTCTCCTTGCCTCCCTTCCCCTCCTAACGTCTTCTTTCGTCCCAACCTCAGAGATGGGGCAAGGGGGACACATTTTCTTACTTATCGGCATCTGGGGCTGAGCTTCTGTGGAAGAGGAAGTTGAAACCAGGAACCAGACCATTTTAGATGCATTTTTTAAGAAGTTTCTTTATTTATTTTGAGAGAGAGCGAGCGAGAGCGAGTGAGCACACAGGTAGGGGAGGAACAGAGAGGGAAA
The DNA here is from genome assembly GCF_016509475.1 of Prionailurus bengalensis. Classification (NCBI taxonomy): domain Eukaryota; kingdom Metazoa; phylum Chordata; class Mammalia; order Carnivora; family Felidae; genus Prionailurus; species Prionailurus bengalensis. The sequence continues at coordinate 16,179,341 of NC_057348.1, read as the reverse complement.
GAGAGAATCCCAGGCAGGCTCTACACTGTCAGCACAGAGCCCCGATGTGGGGCTCGAACTCACGAACCGTGAGATCATGACCTGAGCTGAAATCGGGAGTCAGGCTCTTCATTGACTGAGCCACCCAGACGCCACCTCCCTTTTTTAAAAAAATGCATTGGGGCGCCTGGGTGGCGCAGTCGGTTAGGCGTCCGACTTCAGCCAGGTCACGATCTTGCGGTCCGGGAGTTTGAGCCCCACGTCAGGCTCTGGGCTGATGGCTCAGAGCCTGGAGCCTGTTTCCGATTCTGTGTCTCCCTCTCTCTCTGCCCCTCCCCCGTTCATGCTCTGTCTCTCTCTGTCCCAAAAATAAATAAACGTTGAAAAAAAATGCATTAAAATTTTTTTGCTTATTTATTTTGAGAGAGAGAGACAGAGAGTGCAAGTGGGGGAGGAACAGAGACAGACTATTTTAGATCGAATTCCCGGGAGTCCAGAGCTCAGCGGGACAGCTGCAGGGAGAGAGGCCTTGTTGGCGAGGGCTTCCAGGAGGCATCCCTGTCAGGGAGTAGGCGGGGCAGGACCGGACACAGGGTGAAGCGGACCCCGAAGCCCCAGCTGACCCTGCGAGGGGCTCTGGGCCTGGGATGTCCCTGCAGTGCTGTCCCACGAGGAAGGGAGGAGGCCGGGCCTTCCCAATCACACACCAGACAGCTGCTGGCCTCAGTTGTCTCCGGGAGGGGAAGGTCCCAGGGGCTGAGGGTGGTCCCCGTCCCCAGCAGCCGGGAGGGTAAGTGCACTGACCCTAAAAAGGGACATCCGGGCAGAGCCCACTGCAGGGGCGGGGTGGGCAGGCCCTGGGTTTCCCACAGATTTCATTTACCCTGCATAACAAGAACCAGAAATAAGATTTCTGAAACCTCTGTGTCATAAGACCACAAGCCCCCTGTGTGCACAGGAGGGGGAGTCATGTGCCCGGCGAGGGCACAGGGCCCACTCACTCTTCGTGACCATCCTGGTGCAACTCACCCGTTGTTGTCTGAGAGTGAAGAGTCGAAGAGGAACTTGACCTTGCCATCCCCTGCCCCTGGCCCCATCCTCCACCTTTTTCTTTCCTCTTTCTTCTTCCCCACCTACATGGCCACACTCCTGTTTCCATAGGGTCAGGCGGGTTGGACAGTCACTCATCTGAGGGCAGCCATATTTAAAATGGATTTTTAAAAATCTCTTTTTGTGAATAGAAGCAAAAGGTAAGAAACCAAGTGGCATTCTCATTTTATTTTTTAATATTTTATTTATTTTTGGGAGGGAGTGCAAGCGAGGGAAGGGCAGAGAGAGAGAGAGAGAGAGAGAGAAAGGGAGACAGAGGATCTGAAGCATGCTCCACGCTGATGGCAGAGACCCTGATGTGAGGCTCGAACTCAAGAACCGTGAGATCATGACCTGAGCTGAAGCTGGATGCTTAACCGACTGAGCCCCCCGGCGCCCCTCCTTTTAACAAAATTAAATCGTGACAGATTTTATGTGCATAGGACAGTGTTTTCCCTGGTGGTTGTCGGGGGACCCTTGTAGGGCCTAGGCCCCTGTGAGCCCCTGTGGTTGGACTGAAGGTCTGCCGCCTCCCAGCCCAGTGCTCCCCCAGGGACGGGATGGCCCCTGGGGCTCCTATCTCTGCACCAGAGTTCAGAGCCCCCATCACCTTCCTGTCCCAAAGGATTCAGCCACACCCTCTGGAGAGGGTGGTTGAAAGGGACCCCTAACCAGCTGACCGGGACCTTCAAACCACACAGGCTGGTGCTGTCCCTTCCGGAGGGTCTAGAACTTGGGCACAAAGCGCGCGATTTTCCACGGGGAGAGAGGAAATACGATTCGGCGTCATTGGCAGTGAGTCGGCGCAGGAAGAGATGAGGCAGGGGCCATCAAGTGATTCTGCCTTTCTGATTGCATCACAGAGTCAGTGGATGTTTTTTTCCGCCCTCACCTTGCTCCATATCTCTGCAACCCTTGCCGCTGCGGACACTTCCTGTCCCTCCCAAGGTGGCCTCCTCTCTGCACGGCCCTGCCTTTCCTGGCATCCCTTCTCCTCTTTGCTGCCCTTCCTCCTCTGGGTTCTGTCTGGAGACATTTGTCCTCCCCCATGTCCGCTGCCTGTGACTGTGGGTCTCCTCCGCGCATGTGCTCTGCTGGGCCCAAGGCAGCTTCTCCTGACACTGCCCCGGGGTGTCCCCCCGGGATTTCTAACTCAACCTGCCCTGAGAATTGCACCTGAAGCCGGTACTTCCCGTCTGCCTGGGCTGCGGCCCAGACCCTGGCCTCCCCCCTCCCTTCCACCCTCAATCCAAGTCCTGATGAGTCCTTGTCCCCGGGAGCTTTTGGATCCATTCACTTGTCTATACCCAGAGCTTTGTACCTTGGCGGGGGCCTCGGCTCTGTCCCAGAAGGAGCACAGCCAAACCTCTGCCTGGGGTCTCTGACTCCATCCCTGCCTTCCTCTAGTACATTCTCTGCAAGGCGAGGCCAATCAGATGTCTTGAGTACCCTGGCTTGAAACCGCTCCCCCCACCCCCCACCCGGCCACGAGCCGCTGCACTCCTCGGCACCCTGTGTGAGCCTCAGCCTCATTTGCCCCCTGCAGCCCTGTCTCTTCCCGCTTTCTTCTCTCCTGCTCTCACAAAACCATTGACGGTTCCCTGAATTTCCTCTGTGTTTCTCACACACTGTTTCCACTGAAATTCCTCCCCCATATACACACTTGTCCTTGTACTTCCTCCTTGTGTGACCACCCCCCACCCACCCACACGAGCTGGATCACTGAGAAAAATGCCTGGCATGGCTATGTTCCAAGGGCACCTTGCCGGGGAGACAGGGGGCACACGCTCACAAACGTGGGGTCAGAGGGCATGGTATGCTGCCCCCAGTGGGACTCAGTGTGGGTGTGTGGGCTCAGAACAAGGAAAAGATCGCGGGCGCCTGGGGGGGCTCAGTTGGTTAAAACACCTGACTTTGGCTCAGGTCATGGTCTCGTGGTTCCTGGGTTGGAGCCACACATTGGGCTCTGGGCTGACGGCCCGGAGCCTGGACCCTGCTTCGGATTCTGTGTCTCCCTCTCTCTCTCTGCCCCTCCCCTGCTCACATGTGTGCTCTTTCTCTCTCTCAAAAATAAATAAACACTAAAAAAAAAATTAAAAAAAAAAAAAGAACAAGGGAAAGTCGGTTGGGCTCTAGACTAGTTTCGTTTGTGCCTCTGTGTACGGGCCTGATGTAAATAACCCTGAGACATTGGGTGGTTCCTTTTTGTTCACAGGCTGCAGCCAGGAAGCCAGTTCTGATAGGGCAGCACTGGGCGGGGTGTGTGTGGGGGGGGGAGGGGTAGAGTGATGGGGGGGTGGAGGCAGGGTCAGGACAAAGACACCTCCTCGGCGGGGTAGGGGGGTGCGGAGGGCGCGCCTCCCCTCCCTCCCTCCCTCCCTCTCCCTGGGACTGTCCGGCTGGCTCCCTGGCTCCTGACTCTAGATTCCCTCATTCCTTGATCACAAGACTCAGCCCACGTTGTGCCCTAGCAGCATGGGCAGCTTCTCACTAAACATTAGGTAAATAACTGAATGAGTTAAAATGCAAGTCCCGAATTCGTGACCCTTTCCACTGTCATCTGTGAGTTAACTCTGTGCCGGGTGAAGGGGGGAGAGGAGCAAAGACGAGGGGTACCGTGGGGGGTGGGGGCAGTACTTCGAGAGGGGTGAAAGGGCTCGTCTTCCAAAAACCATAGTCTAGTGTAGTTAACATAAGGTCCCCTAAGAAAGCGATTTCCTAAAGGACGCACACCTCGTAGAAGAGAGGGCTGGTGTCGTAGCTCTGGCTGCCATATCAAATCCCACAGACCGGGGGGTCTGAAAGAACAGAAGCACTCCTCACGCTCCTGGAGGCTGGAAGTCCAAGATCAAGTTGCCAGGCCATGCGGTGTCTGGTGGGAGCCCACTTCCTGGTTTGCAGATGGCCGTGTTCTCACTTTATCCTCACAGGGGAAGGGCAGACAGAGGGGCAGGCTCTCGCGTCCCTTCGTACAAGGGCACCGATCCCGTTTGTGAGGTTCCACCCTCACGACCGAATCGCCTCCCAAAGCTCCCCCCGCAGCACCGTCACATCGGGGGGCGGGATTTCCACATATGAATTTTGGGGTGTCACAAACACTCAGTCTACGACCGCTGGCAAACAATCTGTGCGTGAAAACCCATCAGGTCGTCCTGAAAAAGAAAAGGGCAGCTAAAAAATATGGAGTGGAAAACCTTGTTGAGTGTGGGAGAAGTGGGGACTTTATGCCGGCACTGGGGAGGGCTCAGGCTCCCCTAGCAGTGATGGGGACAGCCGGGACACCCCTGGGGTTGATCACAGGAGAGAAGGAATTGCGAGGTGTCTTCTCTTGGGAAAGACGGGGCCCCAGGTGATGGGGTTTCGGGGTGATGGTGGGGTTTGGAGCTGAAAGCCAAGAAGGAATTCTTGAAGACATCTTTGGTGCACGTAGGTGATTTTATTAAAGCACGCGGACAGGACCGTGGGCAGAAAGAGCTGCACTGGGGTTGTGACAGGTAACTGATTATATACCTTCAGGCTGGGAGGGGGTTAGAGACAGCGTAAGGGTCTAAGGAATTTTCCAAGCAAGGTTTCCAGGACCCTGAGGGCCTCCGTGTTAGGAAAACGTCATTTATTACCGGTCAGTAAAACCTCAGTCATGAGACCCTTCAGATGTATATCAGGGGCCATATGCTTGGAGTATGATTGCCAGCATATATCTTGGGGGAGTTGAGATAAAGGAAGTTTCCAAAGGACTTTTTATATGTTAAAGTAGACTTATAGGATGGGGGGGGGGGTCAGGATAATGTGAAGCCAAGATTCCTTTTTGCCCCCAGCAAAGTGTCATCACTGAGGCAGCTGAGCTCCTGGAGGAAGGGCACGCTGCCTGTTGCAAGGACTCGCCAACGGGCTGCAGGCAGTAAGGGAATTTCAGTTTCATTTGCCTTAGTTTCCCACATCACCATGGCAAGCACTGAAACCCCTTTCCTTGGCTCTTGGGTAGCTGGGAGTGTCCGAGGAAAGTCACACAGGTTCCCCTCCCCGCTGGGGGCGGGGGCTGTGCTGTTAGCCCGGACTTTGCCCCCAGCTTACCCCAAGGTTCCTCATCACCAGTCAGCTCTGCATTGGGGCATCTCCCCCCGGCGGTCTCCAGTGCCCCCTCCGGGGCACTGCCGGCCACTCTGGGGTGCATTCGTGGTCCTCGCTTTTAGGAGCAAGAATGTGATTGGCTCACCTCGGGCAGCACACGGCACTCACCTGGACTTTGTGGGACCAGGCATCCGCTCTGATTTGTGACCACGCAATGACAAGATCACCAGTCCGGGGGGGGGGGGGGGGGACGACTCTGACTTCTTGGCTCCACTGGTCAATGTTCACATCACGGAAACGGTGGCCGTGTGCCCTGTATGGGGCACCAGAAGGACTCGCCCCACGCATTGAGGGGCCTCCCCGAGGAGCAAAGCACCTGAAATGATGCTTGGGCACGCAGTCATTTAACTGGAAATACAGAAATAGGGCCAACCCTGGGGGCAGGAGACAAAATATTATAAAAACGGCATCTAGGGGGCGCCTGGCGGCTCAGTCGGTTGAGCATCTGACTGCGGCTCAGGTCATGATCCCACAGTTGGTGGGTTCGAGCCCCGCATCGGGCTCGGTGCTGACAGCTCGGAGCCTGGAGCCTGCTTCGGATTCTGTGTCTCCCCCTCTCTCTCTGCCCCTCTCCCCACTCTCTCTCAAAAATAAATAAATAAAATGGTAGCTTAGAGAACACATGTGAGTCTCAGAACGGGAAACGGGGAAAGCATCATTTCCACTCTAAAAAAAAAAAATGGCATTTTAAGTTAGTAGGAAAATAATTTAATAAACCATCTTGGGAGGATGGGGTGCCATCCGGGGCAAAAACCTTGGGTCCCCACTTTACTCCACGCTGTAAGATGAATTCCAGGATACAAATTGTAAAAGATGAAGCCATAACAGCTTTAGAAATAAGACCGGGAGAGTTTTGCAATCTCAGCATGGGGAAGGCTTTCCTAACCATGTCATAAACCCAGAAATCAAAGAAAAAGTTGATAAGTTCCTTTGTGGGGCGCCTCGGGGCCTCCGTCGGGTAAGGTCCGACTCTTGATTTCGGCTCAGGTCATGATCGCACGGTTCGTGGGTTCCAGCCCAACACTGGGCTGTGGTGACGGTGCAGAGCCTGCCTGGGGCTCTCCCTCCCGCTCTCTCTACTCCTCTCCGCTTGCGTGTGTGCGCACGCATGCTCCCTCGCGCGCAAAATAAATAAATAGACATTACGAAAAATAAGTTCACTTGCGTGAAAATAGAATCTGCCTGGCAAACCGTAAGAAATACTAATAGCCAAAATTCGCTGGGTGGTTGTCATATGCCAATTAGCCTCTTAACTCATCTCCTCCTTGGAAGAATCAGTGAGGTTGGGATCATTATCCCCATTCCACAGACGGGCAAACTGAGGCACGGAGAGCTTAAGAAATCTGCCCAAGATCGTAAAGGGGAAAAAAACCAAGGTGCGGTAAAGAATACTCCGAGCGTTTGTGATTTGTGGAAACACAGGAGATAAGGGGAGAGATGTGATTTTGGTTAGATGCGCAGGAAGTACCTCCCAAATGATAAGAGACTGGTAACTTTATTGCCTCCAGGGCGGACGACCTAGCAGGCAGAAGCAGGGGTGGGAAGGAGACGTTCCACTTATTTCCTGTGGTACAAACAAACTGAAAGCAAACGCGGAGACAGGGAAACTACAAAACCAGCCCCAGGAACCCAAGGAGGCTGGTGTCTCGGTGTGGAGACAGGTCCTCTCCCCACCCCTCGATGACCCCCCTCCCCCAAAGGGCAGCGGGTGCTGGGACAATCAGAGACAAGAACATTCTGTTCGGCGTAAGCTATTTAAGGAGGCACGGAACCGAGAGACAACTGTAGCCAGGCTTTCTTTACGGAATGGTCAGAGGGACGCACTGACTGTCCGTCTGTCTGTCTCACTCACAAGGCTGTGCCGTTTTAGGCACCTGGATGGTGCCTTGCCCCGTTTTGCCTATTTTCGCTGGCATAGTTGTGACTTCTCGTAGCCTCTACGTACGGTGCTTCTATGCAGCTCTCACTCAACCACACAGTGCCTCCACTTACCCCATGGGCAAGCTCCCTTACCCCATGCCCCGTGTCTTGCACAGGCCCTCCACGAATGTTCACTGAATGAATGAATGAATGAATGGGCTGCCCACAGTTAATGCACATGAGAACCGTGTTCCCACCTTGCTGCTTCTGTCGGAATCCCAGAGGGAGGGGGTGGGGAGTTGGCCTGCCTCCCTCATTTCCCAGTTTGCTTAGAGCTGCAGGGCCGACATCCGGCCAGAATTACGTTCTCAGGTTAATCCCCCCACCCCCCACCCCCACCCAAAGCCTTTCCAAGCGCACTACACAAGTTCGGACGTGTTGAACACGACGCCACCAAGTTGGGAGACCCTTTCCGTCCATTGCTGTAAATCCACGGTGTTTGAGTTCACGCCCGAGAGCCCCCTCGGGTCCGCGGGGGTTCCATTCCACTGCAGAAAGTGAGCTGGGTTGCCCACCACGCTGAGGAGCCTTCTTTAGGGGATAGCCCCTCTTAGGAAAGTAGCTAACGGTTCCAAGAACTTCCGCGTGCCAGGCACTGCCTTAAACCAATGTGCGATTTCTCATTAAATCCTCCGCACAAACGTATGAGATAGTAGGTATTGCTACCGGCCCCATATCACAGATGAGGAAACGGAGGCTAGAAGCATTACAACTTGCCTAGGAATCCCTGATCCCAGAGTCCAAGTTATACTGATGCTTCTTGGATACTTACTGTATGCCAGACTTAGCCTTGTCCGTTCAGAGATGCACTGAATGTTTTAAAATGAAATGAAATGACAAATCCGGCCCCGTAGTCACATTAGGCACGTTTGGCACCAGTCTGGAGTCATCTCCGTCATTACAGAGCATCCTTCTGGTCAGGGCTGGTCTAGATACTATATACCGACATAACTTTCAGATGTTGATAGACGTGAATAGTATCCAGAATGACAGGAAAGGACTCTGAGGTCCACAGAGGGACTCTGAGTCACCTCCCCAAGCTCCTACAGCCTCAAGGCTGGACCTCAAATCAGTCTGACTTTGAACCCCCCACTCTTTTGTCCACCAGGCTCCACTTTCCACCCTTTGAAAGGAGTGAGATAATCAATCAACAGAGAGTCCCGATTTGATGATCTGTTGGAAAAAAAATCATAATTGTCTGGGGCAGCTGGGTGGCTCAGTCGGTTGAGTGTCTGAGTTCGGCTCAAGTCATGATCTCGTGGTGTGTGAGTTCGAGCCCCCACGCAAGTCTCACTGCTGTCAGACTGTCAGCGCGGAGCCCGTTTTGGATCCTCTGGCCCCCTCTCTCTGCCCCTCCCCCGCTGATGCTCTTCCAAATAGAAATAAATATTTTCAAAAAATCATAATTTTCTTAAAAGGGGTTTTTGAAGAATATTAGCTAGGGGAAATAAACCAAAGCACAGGAATTCTAGCATGAATACGGGCCGTTGCTGTTTTGAGGCTGACTTGTTGCTTCCTCTGCAGGATCATCATCGCCTTACCCAGGGCTCACACAGACTTCCAGAGTTTTCCAGGTCTTCAGGGGTAATGCTTTATTGGACCCAGTTGAAGGGATGGCTCGCGGAGGGACAAGGAAATGGGGTGGGAGGGGTGGGGGGAGAACTCTTTTGCCAACATAAGCAATACCAATATTCATTTGTAACACATCGCAAACAGACCTTTCCTACCCGAGAGACTTCTTCTGTCTCGAATTTGAAGCCACCAAGCTCCGCGTGGGCAACAGACACCCCATCTGTATTTACTCTTCACTTGGAATGGACGGGTTAAAACATAATCCGAAAGCAGCAATGAAAGCATGATGCTTGGTGCCTCAAAGAGAGATATTTTACGTTGCCAACTAAAGCTAGATGCATATGCTTTATTTTTTTTTTTAATTTTTTTTCAACGTTTATTTATTTTTGGGACAGAGAGAGACAGAGCATGAACGGGGGAGGGGCAGAGAGAGAGGGAGACAGAATCAGAAGCGGGCTCCAGGCTCTGAGCCATCAGCCCAGAGCCCAACGCAGTGCTCGAACTCACGGACTGCGAGATCGTGACCTGGCTGAAGTCGGACGCTTAACCGACTGCGCCACCCAGGCGCCCCGTAGATGCATATGCTTTAAAGACCGGCTTGTGGGAAGACGGAGTTAATGTTCTGCTGGGACGATCGAGGAGTCGAATCCGGACCCTCCCTGGCCTGTGTGCCACCCGCTTCCAGGCCGGCAGGATTCTTCCTCAGACAGCAGCCCGCATCCAGCAGGCTCGGTCTGATGGGCTGTAAGCAGTGGTTTCCAAAGTTGGCTGCGCTTAGAGCTTCCTAGAACTCCGAGCTTCTGCAGACCCATCAAATCGGAGTGCTGCGGGTGGGGCTGGGTATCACTAGTTGTCCAACTCCCCCAGGTAACTCCAAGGAGCAGCTAAGATTAAGCCAGCGGCCGTAAGCATGGTCCCCACGAATTCCGGATCCCGCTCTCCCTCATCGACGTGGGTGCCGGCTGTCAGGGGAGTTAGAACGGCTCCCACCTGCTCTCCTCAATGGCGCATCGCTGGCTGGCAGGTGCAGTGGGGGGGAGCCTGTGAAAACTGAGGCCAGGCCTGTTATGTCACACGCCTATTGTGTCAGTGCGTCTGGCACTCGGGGCGGGCTCCGCTCTTCTTCCATAAAGTGAGGGGTCAGGCTGACTGGTCCTCAGCAACCTTCCTGTTTTCAGATGATGCGATACCATTAAGAGGAATCGAAGTGAGGGGAACACAGTAATAGAGAAAGGGAAGTGTGAATAAAGAAGAAATCCACCCACGCGGCAACCGTATTGGATCGCTTCGAATACTAGGTACCCACAGCCATTGCTGGATACACATGGGAGTCACGCGAGACGGGCTCGTGGCATTGGATGGCGAAAAATGCTTTGTCACAAAACAGTTTGTGACTTTGTTGCAAGGCCGTGGGTTCAGGGATCTGCAGAGTTTGGCCCGAGAGAGCTGGGACCTTCAGTTCGCCGCAGGCATCGGCTTGTGTCCTCCCCTGGCACTCCTTTTCCTGGCCAGTGAGTTGAGCTTTATCTACCCCGAGCTGCTGTGGAATCACCTCTTGTCCACAACAGGCATGGTAGCAGCAGAGACCAACATGAACCAGCCGAATGTGTAACCACCCGAGTCAAGGCTGGCTGCGGGACGCCCTTGTTGGATACCAAGGTGACCACAGGGAGGCAGTATAGCCCAAGATTTCCGTTGGTTCCTTTGAAAAGACTTTCAAGCGTTTAAAACACGAGTTACCATCGTAAGAAAAAGAAACTCAACCAAGTTCCTGAAACATGACAGAACCACAATGACACAGAACTTATGATCAAATTAAAGTAGTGACAATATGAAGCCAAAAATAAGTAAGCCTTGGAAAAAACGCTTGTAGACAAAAACCTAAGGCACGGCGCGCCTGGCTGGCTCAAGTCAGTTGAGCGTCCGACTCATGATTTCGGCTCAAGTCATGATCCCAGGGTCGTGGGATCAAGCCCCAGCGTTGAGCTCTGCACTGGGCATAGAGCCTGCTTAAGATCCTCTCTCCCTCTGCCCCTCCCCATATGTGCTCACTCTCGCTGTCTCTCTATCTAAAAAGAAAAAGAAAAGAAAAGAAAATACGGCACCGTCGCAACATCTATCTACAGAAATGTTCAAGCTTGGCTGTCTTTCAGGAAAATACCAAGCAAGACTTTCATAGTGAGTTTTACTTAAAAGCAAAAGAACTCTGTTTCCTCCCAGGAGCGGCAGCATCTCAGGGTGTGGGAGTTCTCCACGCCCTCAGGTTAAGCAGGGGTGTGCGAACAAGCTATGAAGGAGAGCAGTCCGGTCGTTCACGGCCACGCCCCTTGCTCACATCTCCACATCTCCTGTGCCTTCATCAGAAAGTCAACAATGAAACTCCAATGTTCCTGTTGAGGAGTCTGTCCTTCCCTTGGATAGGAAAGCAGTGACCTGAGTTAATCACAACAGTGGCAAGACTGGTAGCCTTTTAGCTGGAGGTATTTGGAACCTTGGGATACACATGTGAACGGAATCCTAATGTCTGAATTTGCACATTTTCCCTCCCCGCTCAGGGCGTTCACTTTACTTGGACTTTATCCATGGCCCATACGTAACTCCCTCCATGACAGACGCCCCTGGGCCGGGGAGCAGGTGTCTTCACCCAGGATGTGATGAGTGGAGTCAGAACCTGAAAGTCACGATGAGTTCAAGCCTGTTTGTCAATCTAAGGACTGGGGCACAGGAGGGGTGGGCCCAGGAGGGCCCACAAAGTGAGGGGCGTGGGGTGGATGGAACTGTGCCCCGGACCCTTCCTCTACTCCGACTCAGTCCCCTCCCTCCCTTCCTTGGGTCACGCCTCCCGTTGAGGGAGGTGGAAGGCGGTCTTTCCGGTTGTTAGGGAAAAGCTGTCCTAAAACCGGCTCCAGCTGCCCTTGCCTTCTGTTCATTCCCCGGGTGACCTACCTGGTCTCAAGACCAGCCTGCCCCAGGCTGTAAATGCCACCTGGGCCAGTCGCCTCTTCCCGGAGCACCTGTTCTCTCTGGGGATAAGAGACACGTGCACGGAAAGCCAAACGTCAAGGACAACTCCATGGTCATCACTGCGATTACAGGCAAGTTTTTAGAAGGGATTTGGAATGAAAGAAAAGCAACCTTTATAGCAGCCAGGTCCTCGCATGTCATGTGTCTGCAGTTTGGGATTACAGAGCAAGGACCAGACTGTGACATCGTATGTCTTCTTCATTTTCTTGTTGTAATTTTTTTTTTGAGTTTAGTTATTTTAAGAGAGAGAGAGAGAGCATGCACATGTGCACATGTGAACAGGGGAGGGGCAGAGAGAGAGAGAGAGAGAATCCCCAGCAGGCTCCGCACCATCAGCACAGGGCCTGACTCAGGGCTTGAACCCACAAACCATGAGATCATGACCTGAGCCAAAATCAAGGGTCAGATACTTAACCGACTGAGCCACCCAGGTGCCGCTCGGCCTTCCTCATTTTCAAACACAGACAACTGGCGTGGGCTTACACATACATCGATTTTCTTTTTTTCTTTTTTAAATGTGTCAATTCTTTTGCTCCAGTAGTAGAATTAGATTAGAAACTGGAAAGTTTTCAGTGTCTGTTGCTCAGAAATGCCACCCTTAGAGGCAGCATCTTCAGACAAAGTATTCTGGCAATTTGACCCAGGAAGGGGGGGGGCAACTTTTTTTTTTTTAATTTTTTTTTCAACGTTTATTTATTTTTGGGACAGAGAGAGACAGAGCATGAACGGGGGAGGGGCAGAGAGAGAGGGAGACACAGAATCGGAAACAGGTTCCAGGCTCTGAGCTGTCAGCCCAGAGCCCAACACGGGGCTCGAACCCACGGACCGCGAGATCGTGACCTGGCTGAAGTCAGACGCTTAACCGACTGCGCCACCCAGGCGCCCCGGGGGGCAACTTTTAAAAAATATTTCAAAGGAAGTATAGCTCTTTGTGCGTGTACGTACGGAGTTTTCCAAAACAGTGACTTAACAAAATCCTTTCACGGTTTTGTTTTGCTTTGTTTGTTTGTTTGTTTGTTTTTAAAATTTTTAAAAATGTCTATTGAATTTTGAGAGAGAGACTGAGCAGGAGTGGGGGAGGGGCAGAGAGAGAGAGAGAGAGAGAGAGAGAAGGAGACACAGAATCCGGAAGCAGGCTCCAGGCTTTGAGCTGCCAGCACAGAGCCCGGTGTGGGGCTCAAACCCACGAACGGCAAGATCACGACCTGAGCCGAAGTTGGACACTTAACCCACGGAGCCACCCAGGCGCCCGGCTTTCGCAGTTTTGAACGCTATTCGCTACATGTGCGCTTGACGGAAAGACTAGGAATACGGATATTTTACAGGGTGATTTTTTACTAGGCAAGGGTTTTCTTCCAAGCGATTTGTAACTTTCTATATACATGAGCCAGATCACATCATACATGATATGTATTCGACACACAAAGATATCAGAGTGCCTTTGAGTTGACCCAGAGGCTAGGTCATAGGATACTTGTGCCCTTGAAACGACCTCAAGAGCACTTCCGGCTGCTCCCCGTCGACACCCGCGCTCTCAAGGTCATATTTCAGAGCTGACAAACATCAGTAGCACCTCTTATTATTCTGATACCTTCACCTTGTGAGGGAGTCTCACTGCTTTGATGTCGCCTCACCTGATCTCTCCCAAATGGTCTTAGCTCCTCCCGGATTCCAAACCATCTCGGGCAGGTACAAGAAAGTACAAGGAGCAACTGCCAAACACGAAATCATGACCCTGTCTTTGAAAGGAATAGATCCCTTAGTGTTCGGGGGGGGGTGGTGTCGGGAGAAGGCGTCTGGAAGGAGAGTCTAAAGCCACCACACTCAGCCTGAAACACCGAGTTCCGTAAAATGGTGCTTCTCGGAGCTGAGTCAGCTGGAGGCGGCCTGTTTCCAAATGAATCTGTCCCTTCTCCCCTCTGCCCACTGCGAGTTAACTCCGGAAGACAACGCTTAGGGAGGCAGTGGTGTGTCCTGGGCGGGCAGAGACTTAGTCATCCCGGCTTCCCTCCCCCCTCTGGGGCGTCTTTTTGCTTAGTGCTTCTAAAACCCTGGATGTTCATTAACTACACAGTCGGCCCCTGGATGTCATAGTTGACGTAAACGTGTTCCCAGGCCTCAGACTCCCCGCATTTCCTAAACCTAGTGCTTCCCAGCCCCCTGGAGACGCCCCCCGGTTGGAGCTGGGTTGGGAGGGACAACTCCAAAGGCAGGAGCGGCCACCGCTAGAGAGCCCAGGTTCTGTCTACGGAAGGCTGTGTTCAAGCTGGCAAAACCAGAGGCTTCCTCTTCCACCGGCCCCTCCTGGTTTCGATGCAAGCCTTGGCCCCTTTCCATGACTGAGGTTTCCTTAAGGGCATCTCCAGTCCTCATGCGTGAAGCCTAGAGGTTCTCTCTGCCTCCCCACGGCCCCTCACCTCCAACCCCAATCCACCCCAAGTTCTGTTGACTCTCACCCCACATGCTGCGAGGGTGTCCCCATCTCTGGTGCCCGGACCTACATGGAAAGCCTCCTCGCCTCACCCGACCTAAAGGCTCACCTTTCTAGGCCATCGTTCGGCCGCGCAACGAGCTTCCGGCGACAGTGGCCGGGGATCCGCCCCCCCCCCCCCGCTCTGCTCTGGCTTTGACAAGCGGTGCTGTGCACGCTCCCTATGGTCCAGGCTCGCCTTGTCTCTCCCCAGCCAGTGCCGACCCCCCACCGCAGAGCCGCCCCGCGCATGTGCGGGGCCTGCAGGCCTGGAGCTAACCTTCCTCCCCTCTCCCCTTCTCCCTGAGGAAGCCCTCGCAGCTCTCACCCGGTCCTGATCGCCTCTGGAACTTACCAACCACACCCTGGAGGGGAGATCGCTCTTGGAAGAGCTCGTTTCTTAACAGATCACCCACAAGCACCTGCTTTCAGCGCACTTACAACCTGCACCTGTTGCCTCGAGCAGATCAGAAACCGTACAGTGTGCATCTTGATTGGTTTTGTTATTCCTGTTCGGGTCACCGAACTCAAGAATTAGCAGTTCTCTGGGGATGTTTTTTTTTTTATAATGAAATTTTTGCAGCAAAGGAAGAGTTTGCCAATAAGTTGTTGTGTGCGGAGGGGAGGTGAGGAGGTTTGCTATGTCATCAACATATATTGATTCGGCTTTCCAGACGTGACGGGCTTAAATGGTGGGATAGATAGCCAGGTGCACGGATGACTCTTAGGCCCTCTATGACAGTAACTTCCTTTTTAAAAGGGTCACTCCCGCCCCTAGGCTGTGTACAAACACCTGGTCCAGGTCACAAGCCGACAGAGATTTCCTGCTCTCCGGTGGATCGGGTGTAAACCGAGCTCGCTCTGTCGGGGGCCTTTCCCTGGAAGACAGGACAATGTTTGCAGAAGCGCCTGGCGATGTGCTTTTGGAAGAACACCAAGAGGTAGCTTCTGAACTTCTCCCCGACGAAGGCGTAGATGATGGGGTTGATGCAACAGTGCGTCATGCCCAGGGTCTCCGTCACCTGCATGGCTTGGTCCAGTCTGTTGGAGCTACTGCAGTTATTGAGGCCAAAGGACTCCGGGAAGGTGCTCAGCAGGAGGACGATGTTGTTGGGGGCCCAGAAGAGAAAGTAACCGATCATGATCACGAAGATGAGCTTCACGGCCCTGTGCTTCTTCTTCTCGTTCCGACACCGGAACAGGGTCCTGAGGATGGCCGAGTAGCAGACGATCATGACGAGCAGGGGCAGGACCAGGCCCAAGACGGTCATCTTCAGTGTCTGGAAGTTCTTCCAGAAATGATACTGATTGGATGGAAAATGAGGGCTGCACGTTAAACGAGAACCTTCTTTCTGGGATCTGCTGAAGATACACCCCGGCAGAGAGGCGACCACGGCCGCCGCCCAGGTGACCGCGCTTGTCACCGCCCCAAAGCTGACCGTCCTGGCCTTTAAAGCGAACACAGCGTGGACGATAGCCAGGTACCTATCGACGGTCAGGAGGATGATGAAGAAGTTTCCGCCAAAGTACCCGACGTGATAGAGCCCGGTGACCGCCTTACACATCGCATCCCCGAAGACCCACCCGTTGGCGGCATAGTGGGCCCAGAAGGGGAGGGTGAAGAGGAAGAGCAGGTCGGAGATGGCCAGGTTGAGCAGGTAGACGTCAGTCATGCCCCTCAGCTTTTTGCAGTTGACGAGGATGAGGACGACCAGCAGGTTGCCCACGAAGCCCGAAAGGAACACGAGTGAGTAGAGCAGAGGCAGGAGCCTGGCTGCGATTTGCCTCACGTCAGTTTTCTGGCAGGGCTCCGACAGCTCGTATTCAATGTCATAGTAGGGGCTCGTGGCTTGATAATCCATTTTGCTCGACGCTGTGAATAAAGAAAAAGTGATCGTCTATGATACCCCAGAATGTACTTGGCGGTGGTCCGCCATGGGTGCAGACCGTCTTATCCACGAACAGGCTTTTCAACATTGGTACGTAGGTTTCTACATTTAACGGAGCTCCCTTGTTTGGCCAAAAGAAAGAAAGAAAGGAAGAAAGAGAAAGAAGAAAGAAAGAAAGAAAGAAAGAAAGAAAGAAAGAAAGAAAGAAAGAAAAGGAAAAAGAAAGAACTTTTTCAGGAAAAGGAAGGATCACTATCACCTCTGCTCACTGGACGGAGACCATGACTCTTGGGGGGGGGGTTCACAAAAGCATCGTCTGACTCAATAAAACCTGACGCTCTGTAGCCACGTGGGACGAATGAAGCTTTAACAACGTCAAGAAACCGACTCAGGCGCTGTCTAACACTGTCTTACCATCTCTGCTGCAGCTGCCTTCCCTGGGGTGAGCTTATACAGAGCGTCCCCCGGAGTGTGTGTTGCTAACCATGGACGGTTCCCAAGGGCACCCTGTGGGCCAACAACTTCACACCCATTCATTCAATTAATCCTCACGGTCACCCTATGAGTCAGGTCATGTTATCGCCCCCATTTTGCAGATTAGAACTCAAGGCACAGAGAGGATGAGTAACTTGCCCAACCACACACAGCTAGAAAGCAGCTGATTTTGAAGGCAGGCAGCCTGCACTCTCATCCAGCAGCTACCTAGTCTCTCGCTTCTTGGTGAGGGAAGTGGAGTGTGGTATCGTCAGCCTGGCACCTCGACGCGGTCCGGATGAAACGGGCCGCTGCCCAAGTCCCCCGAGAGGGTCGTAGCAGCCAGTAGCCAGCTATAAAGTCCGGGCTGCCATTCTCACGTGTAGTCTAAGTTCGTGTTTACAGTTCCCGAATTGCTATGATTAAGAGCTCCCGCACATACCCAAGCAATCGAGGTAGAAAACATCTCAGGTGCCACCATGCATATTCTGGGTTTGCTCAGCCCCTCCATGACCCGCTGGCTAGCCTGGTCTATTTTGGTTCCATTTCCTGGTAGAAGTTTCTTTAATGAATCCTCGTGGGTTTCATGCTTCCTGTCCCTCGGATTAGGTAGCAAGGAGACACATACAGAAAATTTCACCTTAAATTCTGAGCCAGAGCAAGAACCATACGTTAAAGGACACGAAATGCGCTGTAGAGCTGATATAGTAAAGGGAAAGTTTATTTGCTTTTTGTAGTCCGATATGAATTCGGACAATTTTTACCCTTCCCTCTTTTCTGAGAAAAACAAACGAAAAAACTGGACTTAGATACAACTCGTCTTGGACATACATTCACAGGGCATCCTGCCTGGTCAGTTTCAGTTCTTACCAGAAGATCATTCTGCCAAGATTTTGGCCAAGAATCATCTCTCTGAAAAGATTTCTTTTGAAAGGTGAAGTTTCTTCCTTCCTTCCTTCCTTCCTTCCTTCCTTCCTTCCTTCCTTCCTTCTTTTTACTTTCTTTCTTTCTTTCTTTCTTTCTTTCTTTCTTTCTTTCTTTCTTTCTTTCTTTCTTTTAAATATTGCTCCCTTTACAACAATCTTTCATTCACAATCATGTTTTGTATCTTCGATGTTATCACAGTTTGAAATTGATTCTAAATTCTAACTCTTTTCTCCTTTCAAAGATTATGATTTAAGATAGCTCTACGAGCATCTGGTGTGTGTCCAGTCTTCTAGGGTTTCCTGTAAAGCTTTTTACTCATCACAGAAGCCGAGCTAACTAACAGACAGAGTGGCTGAGGGATGACTTACCAGGAGGGTTCTTGTAGGGGAACGGATGTCTCAGCTGCTCTGGCTAGCTGAGTTGTGCAAATCAAACATATAGGCAGCATAAAAGTAGGAAATGCATGGTTTCTACTGAAAGGGGGAGGCGGAGTTTTAATGAATAAGTACATTTCAGGGCCAAAAAAAAAAAAAAAAGAAACAGTTCTTCTTCTTCTTTCCTTTTCTTTTTAATTGAACTTAAAATAGGCCAGAGACTAGATTTCTGGCCTGAAAGTTTATTTGTGGGCTTCCCTGACGACACTATTTTCTTTTGTTTTCTGCTCATGCAACTACACAGAGTCTGTTAGAAAATAGAAGGGCTGAAGGATATTAGCGCTAGAAAAACATTCACATTTATCGGGTCAAACTTCCTCATTCTGCCCAAAGAAATTGCTGCTTCAGAGGCCAATGATTTATTTGTATAAGACCACAAGGCTTATCAATGGTGAGGCTGAACAGTTGAGATTCTGATTCTCTTAAGACTTGCCTGCAATGAAAGCCACGGAAACCAACTTGAAATTGATAGGGGATGCTTCACGTGAAGCCCGTGGTCCCCTTTAGCCACTGTCTCCCCCATCCCCTGTGCCCAGCCCAGCCCACACCCATACCTCAGGCCCCAGTACTATTTTTCTCTGCAGACAAAAACAATTGGTCATCTAAAGGGCTTTTTTTTTTCAAATGTTTTTATTTATTTTTGAGAGAGAGACAGAGCCCAAGGGGGGAGGGGCAGAGAGTGAAGGAGACACAGAATCCTAAGCAGGCTCCAGGCTCTGAGCTGACGCAGGGCTTGAACTCATGAACTGCGAGATCATGACCTGAGCTGAAGTCAGACGCTTAACCAACTGAGCCACCCAGGTGCCCCTAAAGGGCTTTAACTGTAGGCTCTCACGTGAGCAAAACACATTGCCCATCTTCCTTGGGGTCGGATACATCGTGGGGCACGTCGTTACGAATTTCCTCTACCCGGTCGCTATTTTGCAGCCCTCCAAACCGGCTGGTGTTCGTGAGCACCTGCACCATGCCAGATACACAGGCAGCAGAGATCCTCTCTCCAAAGAAAGTCTATCTGTAGTGATGAGAAATTTCCCACATAAAGTGAGCAGGAACGGACCAAAGAATAGGGTCAGGTTCAGGATTCTAGGACAATACCACCTGCAGGCACATGGAGCTTTCTTGGTGGTTGGTTACTTACCTAAAAACCTCAACTGTTGATGGCAGAGCTGAAAACACTGCGGGAGAGCCAGCCTGAGCCTCAAGAGCGCCCTCTGGGGTCTTCCGTTTTGTCCACGACAGAATCAGAAGCGTTGGCTTGTGTGGTCTGAGAAAAGGCGGAGGAGACTCCAAACCTGGGGGGCGCAGCATAATGCAGGGCTAAGCAGGTGGCCTCCGCAGCCAGCCTGCCTGAGCTTGAAGCCCGGCCCAACCCTCAGCTTTCTCTTCTGTGGGATGGGCTGAATAATGGGTTGCCTCATGGGTTTGTGGGGAGGGGCTCATGAGGCACCCACATCCAGAATTTGGCACGTAATATACACTCGATAAACATCAAACCCCCTAGCTACTCATTCCGTGATCCTTTCCTAGGGAGAGTTTATTTTATAAAAGGTTAACAAAATTGGTTCCCTGGGGTCCTTGTCTAGAGGAGGGTAGTATCAGCAGGCTGGAAGCTGAAAGAGAGAAGTTAATGACTGGCGCTTGGAGAACAGGAGGAAATGATGGCTGGGGGAAGGCAGAAAAGCTACAGAAATAGCCCAGCAGCAACCGCCACCCATCCAGGGCATACGCTTGTGTTACAACAGAGCCCAGCCCTGGTCATCATAACCGGGAGAGTGAATCGGGAACAAAATCTCCGAGTTCATCCCGTGCGCGTAACTCAAGAGGGAACGCTTAGGAACCGGACTCTGCAGACCTGCTCCAGGGTTATGTCCCGGCATCAGCCTTTATTTTTTTTTATTTTTTTTTCAACGTTTATTTATTTTTGGGACAGAGAGAGACAGAGCATGAACGGGGGAGGGGCAGAGAGAGAGGGAGACACAGAATCGGAAACAGGCTCCAGGCTCCGAGCCATCAGCCCAGAGCCCGACGCGGGGCTCGAACTCACGGACCACGAGATCGTGACCTGGCTGAAGTCGGACGCTTAACCGACTGCGCCACCCAGGCGCCCCCCGGCATCAGCCTTTAACTACTTGCCTCTGAACAAGTTTCTGAAACTCCTCCATGCCTTGGTTTTCGTATCCTTAAACATGGGGCAACACACACACACACACACACACACACACACCAACCAACCCAACACACAAACCTATTCGATAAGTCTGTGGTCAAGATCAAAGGATATAACAAGGGCAGAGTGTTTCCCAGATATCAGCCCCCTGTGGGCTACTTAAGGGTGCTGTATATTTTGCAAAAATGTGGGTTCACAAAATGGGTAGCAAATGAATGGATATACAATTTCGCAGAGAACAGGGAGTTTTGGGTCTTCTGAGACCAGCTTTGTCTTCGCTGGTGCTGTGTGGACGTGTGGAGCTCTCAGATGCTGCCGAACGATGTTACATTTCTGCATGTGCCCGTGGCTGGCTTTCGTTTTCACCACCAGGGCTGGGGCTTTGCCCTGTGTTCCGCGTGTCCAGCGTCAGGGTCGCTGAGGATGTGACGGCAGGCTTGCCCCCAGGGGGCAGTGTGGAGCAGGCTTGGAGTCCCAGACTGCGCTGCCTTTAGCAAGAGATTCCCCTCTGCCTTTCCACTTCCTCATCTGTCAAGTGATGCCCTCGATCCCCGGCGGTTCCGAAGGCAGCTCCCCCCTTCGGTACTCTAGATGACTGTGTGGCCATGCCGGTTTGGACAACACGCCCTGGAGGGGAAACGGGGTGATGATGCATATACGGGCTGAGACAGGGAGGCACAGCTTAGCAGGTGTCTTGTTTATGCCTCTCCGGTTTCTGGGTCCAGGGGTGGATTCTGGCCATCTCTCAGGATGGAGTTCATCCCAGGGAGTCACAAGCAAGTGAGGACCCCTGGGCACTTCTGCAGTGTAGAATCAAGGGAACATTTCAGTCTGTCTAACGTATGAAGTTAGGGAAAACAAAACAATGGAAAGTAAGGGAAAAAATCAGACATAGGCTTACAATCTCAAAACAGTCCTTTTTTTTTTTTTTAATGTTCATTTTTGACACAGACAGAGGTCACGTGGAGAGGTGGCAGAGAGAGAGGGGGCCACAGAATCCGAAGCAGGCTCCAGGCTCTGAGATGTCAGCACAGAGCCCCACGCGGGGCTCGAACTCACGAACCCTGAGATCCTGACCTGACTCAAAGCCAGATGCTTAGCTAACTGAGCCACCCAGGTGCCCCTCGACACAATCCTTTTAAACACGGGATGTGTCTCCATCCGGACTTTTTCCCACGTATACCTTTTGGTTCATTTTCCCACGCATACACCAATTCTACATGCTTCTCTCTCTGTTTTCTTCCTTTCTTGTTTTGCTAAAGATCACAGTATAGGCTTTTCATCGGGTTATTAAAAAAAAACCGCTCCCTCTATGTGACTCTTCCGTTGTTATTTTTATGGTGGATTGATTTATTTATTAATTCCTCGTTTTATGGCAGTGTACTTTAGAGGCAGCAAAGTGTACTGATCCTAGGTGCACAGCTTGGGGAAGTTCCGGTATGCACACGCCCACATAACCACCTTCCCCCTCGCCGATCGAGGTGATAGGGAATTGTCCCATCGCCCCAGAAGGTCGCCTTGCGCCGTGCCCAGAGGTAAGGGCCACTCTGACTTCTGTCACCGGGGATCCTCACGTGCCTCTCCTTTAAGTCCATATAAGTGGAATCGTAGATGCTACCCTCTGTCACGTCTGGCTTCTCTTGTTCGACGGAATGCCATAACCAGTCTCGCCAGAGCCTTGCTATCAGACGTTCCGGCTCCTTCCGTCGGTCCGCACTACAACAGCCTGTTTCCAGTATCTGCTGTCAGTGCTCTGTGACTCCCACCAAGGAGGACACTCCCAGTGTCCCCAAAGCCACCTTCCCCAAGAAATCCAGAGAATCCCCGTGGTCCTCAAAGAAACAGGAAGAATCCCTCCTTACTGACATTTTGTCACCTGCGTGCCTTAGCAATGATGCCTTAGCAATGGCCCGTGACTCCCAGCACCGCTTCACCTTCTGCCTCAGACACACGACGCGGTGAGTGGGGCTGGGGGTCATCACGCTGTCCTCTCTAGACTAATGTCTCTGTGGTCCAGGCCCTTCCCGGGATGGCGGGGGGGGGGGTGGCGAATGCAGTGCAACGCACCGATTAAGGGCTGTGAGAGGCCCAGGGTGACTTTGGCGGATCGGATGACACCTGAACCTCTGTGTTGAGGTCTACGCAAAACAGGATATCATGTAGGACTTTTCCTGTTGCCCCAGAACAGGCGGTTGCAGCCTGAGGCTGAGGGCAGGGAGGTGTTACGTACCCTCCAGTTCTAAGGAAACCACTGACACCCGGGTTACCCGTCTCCCTCGGGGGCTCACAACTGTGCCCCCAGTTGTCATGTCAACTCCTCCCACCCCAGTCCTATAAGGAGACACATCTGGGCAGGAAAGGCTTGTAGAAAAGGGTGGGATTGGTGGGGAGGTGAGAGGGGGCTCCTGTCCTCAAAGCCAAGGGTGTGTGGGGGTCTGAGAGAATCGTGCGAGGAATGGGGGGCCAGCACCTCCTTTCTGGGTGGGGCATCCCCCGGGCAGCCGGCCAGCCGGGCAGGTGAGGAGGGGACTGGAGAGCCGAGGTGGTGGACACAGGGCAGTGAGGCAGCAAGGAGGGCTCGAAGATGTGAGACGCCCCAGGGTCAAGTTCCAAACGTAGTGCCGAAGTGACCACGTCCAAAGAGTTCGCCAACTGCAATCACTCACCGTACCCAGGGCCAGCCCTCCCCCCAATTCACGGGAGGTCCGCTCACCAGCCCGGATGCCTCTTCCCTCATGACAAGCTGCTTCTTGGTGACTGCTGGTGGCCTTTGGGCTGCTGGCTGATCTTCCCTGAAGCTTCCCTGAAGCCCTGGCCAACCTTCCATTTGTTAGGGAAACCCGGATAAGGAGAAAAAGGCAAAGTGGCAGGAGGGGGTCTGGGTGGCTCGCTCCCAGGAGGCGGCAGGGCCAGCTGCTTTGAGCGTCGTCGCGCATCGCGGATGACAGCAGGGGGGAGGAGGGGCTCTGCCAAGCCCCCAACTCCACCAGAAGTCTTAAGACACCCGTCCCTGGGAATGATGATCTTCCCTGACGTCTGCTTGACTCAAACCGCCCACTCAAGTGTTCTCCTCGGGATAAAGACAGGGTTTCCACTTCTAGAATGGAGAGGGTTGGCAGCTTTTACCTGGCGCTTTCCCTGGTGGCACTAAAATCCCACTGTAGCTATTACCACTGTGATGTAGGGCTTTCATCGAGTTAGCTACCCTCTCCTCTGGGCTCTCAGATGATTTCACATCGACCTCTATCTCCGTACTCTGCACTGTGCCTGCTGATTTGCAAACACTCCATCCTCCACCCTCCCCGCCCCCACCCCCCGTCCCTGCACTTGGAGGTCTGAGTACGGGGGAATTGACACATCGTCCTTATGGACCTGCCCCAGACCGGCGCGTGACGGATCCCCAGGCGTGCTTGTCACCCTGAATTCCAGGATGGAACCACAAACAGATACTTTTCCAAATTTTATTTAGAAAGCCACCCTGTACCGTATGTACTAATTCGCTTTTGTGCTTCTTGGCAAACAGCCCCCGCGGCCCGGTGGCTTCAAACAGCGAGCACGGACCGCTTGCCCCTGTGACACGTGGCTGCCGTGTGCCCGGGCTCTGGCCGTGTTCTCGGCGTCTTCCTGCTGGCTCGCCACAGTGCCTGGTGTGGCCCGGGACGCACCTTCCGGTGGCTGAGCAGGGGGAGTCAGGGGCTCGGCCCAACCACTCTACCCCTCTGTGTGGCTGAAGCAGATGTCCCTCCGCTCACTCTTCGGTGGCCGAGCCTCCTGGGGAGGGGGTTGGGGGGGGACACCTGCAGGGCACACTGTCAGTCACACGGCGAGGACGAGAATGTGTAATCGCACAGGGGAAGGAGGGAAAAGCGAAAAATAAGACAATCTAAGGTTTATCATTATTATTATTGTGGTTAGAACACTTCACACGCCTTCTACCCCCCCCCCCTGCCAGATTTTTAAGTGTATCATACATTTTTCTATCTACAGGTAGAATGTTGGAAAGCAGATGTTTGGAACTTGACGCCTTGTATAACTGGAATTTGGGGCACTTTGGTAGACGTATAGAGAAAATGCGGCATATACATGCAGTGGAATATTACTCAGCCTTACAGAGAAGGATGTCCCGCCTTGTGCGGCAACATGGGTGAACCTTGGGGACGTTATGCTGGGTGAAAGAAGCCAGTCGTGGGAGGATGAATAATCCACGATTCTCCTTTACGGGGTGTCTAAAATAGTCAGAATCGTGGATGAGGTGGTTGCTAGAGGCTGGGAGAGGAGAAAATGGGGAGTCGCTAATCAGATTTTTAAAAAAAATTTTTTTAAATGTTTATTTATTTTTGAGAGAGAGAGAGAGAAAGAGAGTGAGCAGGGGAGGGGCAGAGAGAGAGAGACACAGAATCAGAAGCAGGGTCCAGGCTCCGTGCTGTCAGCCCAGAGACCCATGGGGGGGGGTGGTAAACTCACGAATCTTGAAATCATGACCTGAGTCAAATTCAGACACTTAGCCAACTGAGCCAACCAGGCGCCCCCCCCCAGATATATATATATCTTTAAAAAACAATATAGTGCGAGCATTGATTCATTTTCCAAATCATAGCTTTAAAAAACCCCAATATTTCCATCTCATCACCAAAACAACATTTCATGCATTCATTCAGATGATACAAATACCTGAAGGTGAAGCATGCACTCCCCTCTCCAAACACACACGCTTCTTTCCGGAGCCTTCTCTGGCTGTGAAGCGGGAAAGCAGAAGCAGAGCAACTTCCAGCTCCCGAGTTGCCAGGTTCCAGAAGCCCCGTGTTTCCTGCTTGCACCAGACCCGAAATGCACTGGGTCCCCGCATGGCTGTTTTCCACGTGGCTCCGCCGAGATAAAAGTCTTTGCTTCCTTAAGTGACCCAACGCCCCTCCTTTACAAATTGGGTTTCAACGTTTGGTTAGGGCTCCGTGCGATAGAGGAGCTCCCAATCCAAACCGGACAGTCTGAGCCTCAATGAGGATATCCACAAAGCACCGAAGCGTCCAAACAGCATCAAACCCCTGACGTCCCGGGCTGCGCGAGGACACAAAAGAGATGTCTGGCAGGGGGTCCGGGAGAATAAAGACACAGTTGGGATGGCAGTTGTGGAGTATGTGCTGTGATCCCCATGATACTAGTTAGACACCAATCACTAGGCAGATCACAGACCCGACTCCCCGATCGACACGGTTTGTGCTGCACTGGTAGTGTTCCCAGCATCCCGCGCTCTCACATTTTAAGCTCAAAGCCAGATTTCGGTGACTAATACGGTATTTTCAGACTTGACCTAAGAGCAACTCTTCAAATGACGCTTTGCCCCATTTACAAGTTGTAGTTTTAGGTTTACTTCTATTTTTACTCGAGGGTGATGATGATGATGATGAGTTTTATTTCTTTATTTTTTTTTACGTATCTGAACTCTACGCCTGTATCCAAAAATGAGGCGCTGGAAGGTAGTTTGCAAAAACGCTTTTCCCCAGCCCTTCTAGAGTCTTCCACCCTGCCTGGTGGGTTAGACCCTGACGTTCACAGGCCGCCTGTGACGTCCAAGGCAGGGCCTCTGTCACGTCTGCCGGGCCCCTTCTCTGTCCCGGCGACACACCCCGGGGCCCACACCTGTCGCTCCCTATCTCGCGGGCCCACTGAGGAGTTCTGGGTGCACCGTTTTCTACTCCCCACGGCTAACTCTCCTGGGGGCCGGGCAATCCTCTGGGCACCAGTGATGCGATGAGGCCTGGGGGAGGGCGGCAGAAGGGGCTAGGGCAGCAGGAAGCAGGGACAGGCAGCAAGATCCAAAGACATGAGGCCTCTACGGGTTCTGATGCCTCCTTCCTGGCCTTCCTGGCCTCCGATTCTGGAAAACACCGCTGGGGCAGTGGCCTCACACACCCTCCTGAGCTCCTGATGCAGGAACTAAGCCTTCACTCCTTCCTATCAGCACTACCTGCACCCCCCTCCCCCACCGCCCGCCTTTCCCTGGTTACGACCCGACGAGGGCTCTTATGTTTTCATCTCATTATAGATTACGCGTATTTTATTAACCAAGAACGTTCTTACATTTTTCCATCGGGGGAGGTGGCATGTGAGACGCGTGTGAACAACGGGGCATGGGGTTTGCTAGATTTCAGGTGTAGGGTGCGTGGTTATCGCAGATAAATCACAAGGAAGCAAAAATGCATCCCGTGTTTGCACCGGAGAGGATGATTGGACCCAAAGTAAGCTCTCCGAGAGTTGTCATGGTTCCCAGGCTCTGGGACCCGGGGGTGGCGGGTGGGGGAGGCCTTCCAGGCGGGGCTGGGGACAATGCTGCTGAAACCTGCCTCCTCACCCAGGCTCAGCCACGCCCGCAGCTCCCTCCTCCTGGCACGGCCGGGACCCCACACGCCATCCCCCTGCGCCTGCTCAGTCCCCTCCCTGCCTCCAGCTGGGCCCCTGACCAGAGAGAGAGCACTGCGGGGCGAGTGAGGCGCAGGTGAAGGCTGGGAGAGGGGCATAGGCATTCTCCAGATGTGGCATTTCCCAGGAACTGGGGAGGAGCTCTTTGGAGAGTCACGGTCTGCACCCGCAGTTGTTCTGGAACATTCCCTGAGCGCCCGTTGGCCGCACGGGGAGGGGCGAAGTCTGTCTTGGTGAGTCCGACCCTGAGCTTCCCGTGCGCACTCGCCTGAGAGGCTCACGGGCCTCCCTTCTCCAATGGACCCCCGAAGCCTTTTATCACATGCAGTTTTCCGTCCCCTCGCCCCCCCCCCCCCCCCCCCCCCCCCGCTTGACGGTCGGAGGCAAACCGTTACTCGTTTACAAGCCCGCGGACACCTCCTGCTCGCCTGTGGAAGGCGTGTATGTGGAACTCACTCGATCCGCGGTCTCCCCGTAGAAGACCGGGCACTGTTTGCAGAGATGCTTGGCGATGTGCTTTCGGAAGAACACGGAGAGATGCCTTCTGAACTTCTCCCCGACGAAGGCGTAGATGATGGGGTTGATGCAACAGTGCGTCATGCCCAGGGTCTCCGTCACCTGCATGGCTTGGTCCAGCTGACTGGTGCTCTGGCAGTCACTCACGTTAAAGGACTCCGGGAAGGTGCTCAACAGGAGGACGATGTTGTTGGGGGCCCAGAAGAGAAAGTAAACGATCATGATCACGAAGATGAGCTTCACGGCCCTGTGCTTCTTCTTCTCGTTCCGACACCGGAACAGGGTCCTGAGGATGGCCGAGTAGCAGACGATCATGACGAGCAGGGGCAGGACCAGGCCCAAGACGCTCCTCGTGACTGCGTGGAAAGTCTTCCACCCTGGCGGGAAAGAAGGGCGGCAGGAGTAAAAAGAGTCTTCCCACTGCAACTTGTTAAAGACGCACCCCGGCAGAGAGGCGACCACGGCCGCCGCCCAGGTGACCGCGCTTGTCACCGCCCCAAAGCTGACCGTCCTGGCCTTTAAAGCGAACACAGCGTGGACGATAGCCAGGTACCTATCGACGGTCAGGAGGATGATGAAGAAGTTTCCGCCAAAGTACCCGACGTGATAGAGCCCGGTGACCGTCTTACACATCGCATCCCCGAAGACCCACCCGTTGGCGGCATAGTGGGCCCAGAAGGGGAGGGTGAAGAGGAAGAGCAGGTCGGAGATGGCCAGGTTGAGCAGGTAGACGTCAGTCATGCTCCTCAGCTTTTTGCAGTTGACGAGGATGAGGACGACCAGCAGGTTGCCCACGAAGCCCGAAAGGAACACGAGTGAGTAGAGCGGAGGCAGGAGCCGGACCGCGTTCTGCCTCACGTCGGTTTTCTGGCACGGTGCGCTGTAATCGTAGTCGTAATTGGTGGTGGGTTCCTCGTTGCCCCCCTGGTTGCCGGTTGTGAACAGAGACTGGGGTGTGGACAGCATGGGGTAGCTGAACAGGGCAAGCGTGTCGTTGTCGCCCATCTTCCTCCGCCCTGTAATCAGAGGACGAAATGATCACACACCGCGTGCCGGACATTAACAATGTCCCCGCTCCCCTTCAGCCCCGGCCCAGCGTTCGTCTTCCTTTCGCGACCACCTCCTTGAAAGCTCGCGCGCCCGGCGATCACTTCCCCTTACTCCTTCCGGCAGACACTGCTCGTCGACCCTCTGGCCGTTTCTCAACACCCCGGGGCCTTCCCAGAAAGCCCGACTCTTATTACAAAGTTTTCCTCGCTGCACACTTGCTTTTCTTTCTACCTCCTCTGCTGGGCTGCGCAGGCCCGTGACCCACTCCTGGACGGCATTGTGGAAGGGGACCCTGCCAGGGGGTCCCTGGGATTGCTCTCCTCTGACGGGAGAGGAGGAGCAGAAGCCCTGGCCCCCCTGGCCCCTTCTGCCTCTGCGGCTGGTCTGGTGAGGGCCTGGTGCTTGGGACCCTGAACAAAAGACTCAGAGGACGGAGCAAAACAAGGCAGAGTCCCAGCATCACCAAGTCGTAAGCCCTGGCCTTGAACAGCCCATCCTCTGAAAAAAAAAATAAATAAATAAAGCCTTGTTTGTAAGCTACGGTGCGTTCCATGCTATGTGGCTGGAAAGCCGAGTGTTTTCGCCGACACCCCTGTCCACCCTCTGCCTCCGTCACCCTGCCAAAGCTGCTTCTGCGAGATTGCAGTGACAATCCCACTGCTCAATGCCTGGCTCTCCTTCAGCCTTATCCTCGTCGAGCTTTGGACCCGTCTGTTAGGTTCTTCCATTTAAAACTCATTTTGGGGGCTCCTGGGGGGCTCAGCCGGTTGAGCATCTTACTGTTGATTTCAGCTCAGGTCATGATCTCGGTTTGTGAGGTCGAGCCCCGCCTCGGGCTCTGTGCTGATGGCACAGAGCCTGCTTGGGATTCTCTCTCTCTCTCTCTCTCTGTCTCCCTCTCCCTGCCCCTCCCTCCCTCTCTCAAAATTGCTAAACATTTGGGAAAAAACACAAACTCGCCTGGCTTCCGGGAGGTTAGTGCCTGTCTCGTACCTTCTTACTCATTTTCTTCGTTGGTGTCTCCTTCCCCCGTCCACACTGCGAGAATCCCCGGGCACGATCCTTGGCTGCCGCCTCGTTACCCGCTGTCTCTTTATTCTCACCCCAAAGTTCTTGCTGAGTCGTGTGGTGTAATCACAGGGCTTTAGGCCCCCCCGAATGCCAATGCTGCCCGAAGCGCTGGCTTCTGGTCTCAACTTTCAACCCCTGCCTCTCAGAGTTGAGTTTCCTACTGCCTCCTGCATATAAGAACTCACTCATTTGACCAGCATTTATTGAGCACCTACTGTGAGCCATGCTGCATTCTAGGTAGTGGAGATACAGCAGTGAGCAAAGTGGGCATCATACCGGTACCTCACATTCAACCCACCCCGAACCCAACACCCCCGGAAGCGTCCTTCAGCTGGTGGACTCCTTATCTTGGCTACTATCCTTGACTGTCCAGGAAGCGGGAGTGGGCATTGTCCCGGGTCCCTCGTCTTCAGAAGGCTGGGAGCAGGCCTCAGGAGCCAACAGACCCAGGTTCAAATCCTGCCTCCAACGACTTACGAGTTGTGGTATTTGGGGCTAACTACTTCCTCAATTCGCAGTTTCTTAATGTATAAAACGCTAACTCTGCTGAGTGGCCGCAGAGATGAGCGAAGAGGAGGACGGAGCGCAGCGCCCGGAGCAGACGGGCTCTGTGCGACCTCTGTCGCGTCTAGTGAACTTCACCTCGTAAACACCTCCGGGTCTGGCCCCCCTGCCAGCCCCTACCGCCTGGCCTCGGACGCTGCTCGCCTCATGGTTGTCGTCGTCTCGCCTTGCACGCGGCTTGCTCCTGACCACGCTCCGTTTCCACCTGTCTTGCCCAGCACCGCGCTGGGAGATCGGGCGCTCCTCTGCTGAAAACCGCCAGCAGCCCCACGATTTGTATGTGGCGGGACCTCAAAGGCAACGTCCTCGCCCAGACTCGTGAGCTCCCAGCCATCCGCCAGCTGCTCCGATTCCCCTTCTCTGTGAAGCCAAACCCGCCTCCCCTCTCAATCACTCGAGAGCGTCTCATAAAACCGTGCTTGCCTCTCGACAGGCCCTTATCACACGATCTTCCATCGTGTGCTCCCTGAGGTCCAGCTCCTGTTCCTGTCCCCGGCTCTTAGGACAGCCTCTGGCTACAGGAGGCACCAAGAAATGTTCATTGAGAGACTGCGTGGAAGTCTTTATACCGAGTCTGACATCTAACATCAATAGTCTCAAGAAAGTCGATTCTTTTTCCTGGTAGTGGCTGGGAATTGGTTTTTCTCTTTGTGCACGCCCTTATTCTTCAGTTTCTCTTGTGATCGATACTTCTAGGTTTTGCATTTCACCAAGCCAGATTGTTGGAAATCTGCAGCAACTAAATAAGACCTCTAATCCAGTTTGGGAAGAAAAACCATGTATCCACCACAGAGATGACACCTGGGATCATTAAACTGAGGGCTCCTCGAACTCTAGGTGCTGTGCTACGTGCTTTCCCCGCGTTAATAAATTTACTCTTTGCAATAATTTTGTGAGCACGTGTTCACACGTCTGTACGGTGCAGAAATTCGAAATTCGGGCACGGATGAGTGAAACGACTTCCCCAGATTCACAGGACAAGTGATAGCTGAGCTGGATTTTGAACGTGGGGCTCTTCAGTTACAAAAAGACCCCAGGAGCTTCTCTTCCCAGGCTGGGAGCGCAGAGACGGATGCAGAACCGGTAACGATTTTCTAGGTATCCTTGCATGCCTTGAACAGAACTTCTTTGGCATTTGGATTTAAAGCCCACACACTCACCCACACGAGCATGCCCCACTCATGCGCGCATGCACACACACACACACACACACACACACACACTTTACTAGAAAATAAACGCCATGAGGGCTTAGGGATTCGCCTTGCAAAGAGAGATCTTGGTGCCCCAGAGCCTCAGCTGGCACCCAGAGGCTGCTGAAGAAATACCATTTCGGTAAATGAATGACAGAAAACTAGCAGGCTGCAAGCTACCGAGAAACGCGATGCCCCACTGTGGACTAGCCTCCCAGGTAATGCAGCGGGAGACCTGATACGGGGGGGGGGGGGGTCCTTGCACACAGCCCCTTAACTGCAGCACACCCTCTGGGCTGTTCTGTAACCAACCACAGGGTTAGCCTCCTCATCTGGGTAGGAAAGTGTGCACTAGACCCATGGTTCTCAAAGGCTGGGCTTCAGCAGCACACAGGAAGTCTGTAGTCAGAAATGCACAACCCAGACCCTCTGGTGGTTCAGAACGGGGGTTGGTGGGAGGAGAGGATGGAGC
This sequence comes from Prionailurus bengalensis, assembly GCF_016509475.1. Classification (NCBI taxonomy): domain Eukaryota; kingdom Metazoa; phylum Chordata; class Mammalia; order Carnivora; family Felidae; genus Prionailurus; species Prionailurus bengalensis. The sequence continues at coordinate 16,147,985 of NC_057348.1, read as the reverse complement.
GCGAGGAAGTCGGTTGCTCTGACCGCTTCCACCTTGCCTCCTCTCCGCTTTGTTTACCTGCACTGGCTTCTCAACTACCAGCCGCCTCTTCCCACACTGTTTCTCCCCAGTCACTCCAGCACACCTAGCTCCTAGCACAGCAGGCACTTAGCAAGGTGCCGCTTTCAAGTGGCAGGACACATCCTGAATCAGTAAAAAGCCGCCTCTCAGAAGAAGAGGTTCCTCACTTCAGCCTCCGTGGCTGTCCTGAATTGAGGCAAGGGGCCCATTGTGGTTCAGGGCCTGGACCATCACATATATGGAATACGGGGGCGGGTAGTATTTGGGATAGAAAGTTCCAGTTCTTTCAAGCCCTTGGAGGCTGGGGAGGGCAGAGTGAGGGGCAGTAGCCTGAGCATCCTTACTCTCTTGTCTTCTTCAGCGTGCTGTCCTCTCACCTGAGCCCCGTGGCGGGGGGTCTCAGCCTGCTCTGAACTTGTTCACTGCTATCAGAGCCTCTCCAATGATCCTGGTGCACACACCACCCTCCACCCTTTCCTCCATGAAGATGATCCCCCAGGAGCCTGGGCTATGCAGCCCTCAGGGTGCTCCCATCCCTACATCTCCAGCGTCGGGATGCTTTCAGCCTGTGACTCATAAAATAATGAAAAAAAAAAAAAAAGCACCCACAACTCACCAGTGGATGGCTTCTCCCAAGTGGCCCTTGGAGCGTCAGGCTTCCCAGCAACTGAACCAAAGAGATCTGGAGGTAGAAACTTGGTGTGCAGAAGAAGGAAATAATGTTTCCTGCAAAAAAGAAGGCGGAGATACACGGGCAAGTAATGTTAAAAATTTTAAGAAAAAAAAAAAACCCACACACAATAGTGATACAGTTCTTCTTTTCCAGCCAGGAACCCTATACCCTAGGTTGAGGACTTCAGAGTAATATTAATTTTGAAATCTTACTTATGCAACCTTGAGTATGAGTCAAGCACGCCCTGTACATCTGCTCCTGTGTCTAACGACTCTGGGGTTATCTTGTGGGTCTCTCTATCTGGAAATCTTCCTCCTCTCTTCTGCCGGTGATAATTTGCATGAAATGAGCACAACAGAATTTCATTCTTCAGAGGATAAATGCCAAGAGGGGGGCTGTGGCTGATGGTGGAGACCATATAAAGAGTTTCGTGTGACCATCCACACTGGGTTTGGGATCAGATTGGAAATTTTATCCAGGTACAGATTTTTAATGAAAAGGGAATGCAAAATTGTCTCTTGTATTAGAGATGTCCTTAGCAAGAAGGGCCTCAATTATTGTAGGTTCCACTCTCCAGAAAGAAGTTTTTATAAAAGAAAACACCACTGAGAGTCTGGGAAGAGAGTAGCATGGAAAGCACCAGAAATCTCTCTCCCTATCCAGGCAACAATTGTGCCGACAGAATCTGTCTGACCTAACCATTCCAGAACTCTGGAGTCTACTGAAGGCCCTGCAACAGTCAGGGGAAGGCTTGGATGATCAATTGCAGTTAACTTTGGTCAATTTTAGCTCTTGGCACAGTAGCAGCTATCCGTGCCCCACCCACTCCCCTTGGCACACATGCATAAAGATGTAATTCTGTGACACTAACCCCCAAAGGGGGTGAGGACAGAGCCGTAAAAGAGTGGGGTTTTGTGTGTTGTTGATGTCGAACTGGTATAAATTTAAACTAGAATGGGGGCGCCTGGGTGGCTCAGTCGGTTAAGCATCCGACTTCAGCTCAGGTCATGATCTCGCGGTCCGTGAGTTCGAGCCCTGCGTCGGGCTCTGTGCTGACAGCTCAGAGCCTGGAGCCTGCTTCGGATTCCGTGTCTCCCTCTCTCTCTGCCCCTCCCCTGCTCATGCTCTGTCTCTCTTTGTCTCTCAATAATAAATAAATGTTAAAAAAAATTTTAAACTAGAATGTTATAACCTTGGGATATTATATGTGATCTCTGTGGTAACCCCAAAGAAAATAGCTTTAGAACATACACGAAAGGAAATAAAAGGGAATTTAAATATTTCGCTACAAAGAAATCAACCAAATACAAAATAAGACAGTAGGGTAGGAAAAAAGGGACAAAAAAACCTGTAAGTGTGCACATAGGAAAAAATGCCAAAATGACAGAACTAAGTCCTTCCTTATCAGTAATTACTTTAAATGTAAATGGATTAAATTCTCCAATCAAAAGATAGAGAGATGGTAGAATGAATGACAAAACAAAACAAGACCTGATCTAACTATATGTTGTCAACATGAGACTCGTTTTTGGTCTAAACACACAAATATATTGAAAGTGAAAGGATGGAGAAAAATACTAACTAAAAGATATTAAACAAAAGAGAGCAGGGATGACTATCCCAATGTCAGACAAAATAGCCTTTATTTATTATAATAATAATTATTATTATCATCATTATTATTATTATTTTAAGCAGGCTTCACACTCAGCACAGAGCCCAACGTGGGACTCAAACTCACGACCCTGAGATCAAGACCTGAGCTGAGATCAAGAGTCAGACCCTTAACCGAGCCAACCAGGAGGCCCTGACAAAATAGACTTTACATCAAAAAAAGCTTACAGAAGATCAAGACAGATGTTGTATATTACAGGGTTCAATACAGTCAGAAGACATAACGATTGTGAGTATCTATACCTAATGACAGGTCATCAAAATACATGAAGCAAAAACTGACAGGACTGAAGGGAGAAAAAGACAGTTGCACAATAATAGTTGGAGATTTCAATACCCTGTTCTTGATAATGAATAGAACAGCCAGATGGAAGATGAGTAAGAAAGCACAGGACTTGAACCCACAATAAGCCAACTGGATCTAACAGACTTACATGGAGTACTCTATCCAAGAATAATAGCATTATGTGTTCTTCTCAAAGGCACTTGGGACATTTTTTTCAGGAGAAGCTGTATTGAAACTAGACAGAGAACTTCTAAAACTCAACGACTAAACAGCAACTCAATTCAAAACTGGGCAAAGGACTCGAATAGACATTTCGTCAAAGAAGATACACCAATGGCCAAGAAGCACGTGCTATGCTCAATACCACTGATCGTCAGGGAAACGGAAATCAAAGCTACAATGAGACACCACTTCACAGCCATCAGGATGGCCACTATCCAAACAACAGAAAATAACAAGTGTTGGGGAGGGTGTGGACAGACAGAAACCTTTGCTTACTCTTATGGGGATGTAAAAACGGTACCGCTGCTGTAGGAAACGGTGTGGTGGTTCCCCCAAAATGTAAAAGTAGAATTATTATGGGATCTGACAACTCCACTTCTGGTTATGTACTCAAAAGAACTGAAAGCAGGGTCTTGAAGAGATATTTATATGCCCATGTTGATAGCCGTATTATTCACGAGAGCTCCCACGTGGATGAATGGACGAGCAAAATGCGGCACACGCATACTATGGCATATTATTCGGTCTTCAAAAAGAAGAAAATCCTGACATAGCCTACACCACGGAAGAACCTTGAAGACATTATGCCGAGTGAAATAAGCCAGTCACAAAAAAGACCAGATGAGTCCACTTACATGAGACGTGAGATACTTAGCCAAAACCGTCGAGACAGAGAGTAGGACGGTGGGTGCCAGGGGCTTGGGTGAGGGATGAATGGGGAGCTCATGTTTCATGGCTACAGAGCTTTGGTTTTACGAAATGAGACGAGTTCTGGGGACGGATGACGGTGACGGCTGCACAACGTCACAAGCGTGTTTAACGCCACTGAACTATACACTCAAAAGTGGTTAAAATCGTAAGAGTTTATGTGACACAAACATAAGGTGTTACGTTTGTTTTGTCACAATAAAAAAAGAAAAGACAAAGAGACATCGTAAGAGTTTATGTGACGCAAACATAAGGTGTTACGTTTGTTTTGTCACAATAAAAGAAGAAAAGACAAAGAGACATCGTAAGAGTTTATGTGATGCAAACATAGGTGTTACGTTTGTTTTGTCACAATAAAAAAAGAAAAGACAAAGACAGGGTGAATTCTGCAATTTAGGCAATTGTGCTTAGGAATATTCCTCAGGTCCCAGAGGGAACATTGGGTCACCTGAGTTGGCTCCACACACTTTCTGGAATTCAGGAGATCTGAGTGTCTATGCTGGTGCCTTGGCGTATCTCTAAGCTTTGACTTCTCCAACTATAAACTGGGAATAACGAGGCCTCCGGGGTCGGTGGGGCTTCAATGGATACAAAGCAACTAGTATAGTGTCTGGTAAGAAGTAGGCACTCAACAGAATAGTGGCTAACGACAACAGTAAAACACTCCGTGAAATCTGGGGGGGCCCTTCTGGATTTCTATTTGTTGTAACCATGTATCCTGCATACGACCTGGTTTTTGTGCGAAGAAAGAAGAGCCTCAGGTCTCTCCTTAGAAGACAGCTGCTGGCTTGGTCAGGAACATGAAAGGTTCTCCACTTGGTCCCTAATGTGGTCTCTGAGTGGGGGTCAGAAGGGTCTTTCTGAGATTTCAATGGTAAAACAGATCGTACTCACCCAGCGATGCTGGGTCTGTGCCCACTTTATGGAATGCCCTCACTGGGGCCTCCTGCTGCTGGTTCCTTTGAGTCAGTCTGCGATGGGGAAGGTCAAGACCCCAGAATTTTGCCCTTGTTGATTTCTGTCTTCGCACTAGACATCACCGACTCCAGCCTTGCTTTATAAACAGAGAGAGGCAGAGAGGTAGGGGGGTGGCAGAGCCAGAATCTGAATCTTTGTCTTACGTGTAGCACAGAGAACGGAAGGCACAATCAGACGACAATTTGAAGACACAGCGTAAGGCTGAGCGAACGTATGGAAGGGTGGGCGGTGTAAAGAGAACCAATAGGTGGCGAGAAGTCCAAAGACTAGTGGGAACTCTTACCCTATGCTTGAAGGGCCAAACGAATAAATATCGCCCAATCCCCATTGCGAGCTGAAGACAGAAGGACCCAGCTGCTGCTAGAACTTCCACAGGGCAGGAGGAGAGCAGGAACAGAAGTCCTCTGACCTCCTGCCAGTGCCTGAACCCAACAAGAAGAGGGAGAAGCTGGAGTCCGGCTGACGTAGCCAACAGGTGTCAGCTTCCTGGTAAATCAGAGTGGATCTGGGGGAGCATGGTTAATAATCACTCAGCTATTAAGTCAATTAAGTCAAACTTCTTTTTTTTTTTTGTCACTAGGTTCTCACTTGATCAAGAAGACGGGAAAGTTTATCAAGCAGCCTCAGGTTACTTTGATGACTCCCCTTCTAACTAACTCCCTTACTTATTTGTCATGGGATTTGTTCGGTTGCCACCCTTAGGAGATAAATTCTTGCCCTTTTTTCAACACAGATGTTTTGGTTGATTGTGGTTTCTACGGTTTGCATGCTTCCTGTGACCTACTAAAATAGATCAGCGAGTTCTAGGATTTTACATGTTCGGTATGGGTTAAAAACAGTGATCTCGACGAATGTGATACCCATGGAAAAAGCACCGTTATACATTCCTACATGCTCTGCTCATGTTTCTAGGGTAAAAATAACACAAATTATTTCCACTGTTTTTGACTCAAGTCACAAAGTAACATGACAGCAAGAAAGCCTGGAAACTGCAAATGGCTTTTGGAAAGCCAAAGTGTCAGGTTAAGAGAAGCCAGACCTGAATCCTTCCCTCCTTCTCTTCCAAGTTCACCACCATTTCCAAGTGAACCAAGAATAGTCAAGGGTATGTGATGAAAAGAAAGAAAGAGAGAAAGAAGGAAAGGAAGAAAGAGAGAAAGAGAAAGAAAGAAAAAAGAAAGAGAAGAGAAAGAAAGAAAGAAAGAGAAAAGAAAGAAAGGAAGGAAGGAAGAAAGAAAAAGAAAAAGAAAGAAAGAAATCATAAAGAAGTGTAAAGTTGGCAGATTGGATGTTTTCCATACCTTAAGGCCAAAGAAACTTTGGAAAATAGAAGTGAAGTCAAAATCTTTAGTGCATCCAGCTGCTGAAAAGCCCTCTCAAGTGACTTAAGAGGATGTCATTTGAACCTGAGGTAGGGAGGAAGGGAGATAATCTTGTATTCTACAGCCCAGTGTTTTAAACTACTCTGCGACTAGACTCAGCTCTTGGTCTCGGAGGTGGCCTGCTCTGGGGAGAAAGCTATGGCTGGGGATGGGTCAGGACACAGTACTTGGAAGGCATTTTTAGAGACCCCCAGGACATTGCAACAGTGTGGGACGGGGGCTGGTTCTGGGGAATCAGAAGCTAGAATTCACTGTCGCCGCCATCACCTGCCCTCCCCGCAAGGCGTGGTGAGGAAGAGGAGGATGGGCGAATACCTACAGGATGAGGTTTCATACATGGCAGTAGAAGCCATAACTACTCCTTTCCCACCTCTGACAGCTACCATTTGAGTGTGGTTTCTGAGGTGTCCCAGGGAGGGGCGTAATGCTGTAGCCATCTGAAAACAACTCAGTTAGTGCTCTTTGCAGGTGCTGGTGGCATGAGAAGAAACCCGCAAATCTGGATGTGGCAGAGATTCTGATTGGAGGACGTGACTGAGACCTCCCTCTGGATGGGCGTGGGTGATGGAAGATAGAAAGACCCTTCCCAAGTATGGCTAGCTGAAGATGTGCCCAACCGCTGCTGGCTTTATAAGAACCATAAATAATACTTGGTGGTGAGGAAAGAACAAGTGTGGAGAGGACAACTCATTTGTAATGCAGTGCAGGTATACATCCATATAAAGATATAGTATGTGTTATATATATAATATATTATATATCTATTTAAAGTAATGCATGCTAAAAGCAAATGTTAGTTCTTTGAAAAGATAACAAAGTTGACAAAGCCCTAGCTGTACTAAGAAAAAAAGAAAACACATAAATAACTAAAATCAGATGAAAGTGGGGATATTACTCGTGAATTTATAGAAATAAAAAAGATTGTAAGAGAATATCATATACGATGTCCCACCAACAAATTAAGTAACACGGACAAATGAAATGAAATGGAAAAATCCCTAGAAAAACACAAACTGCCAAAAACTGCCTCAAGAAGAAATAGAAAATCTGCAAAGATCTGTATAAAATAGAGATTAAACCAGAAATCAAAAATCTCCCAACAGATAAATGCCCAGGACTGAGTGGCTTCATTGGTGAGTTCTACCAAGCCTTTAAAGAAAAACTAACATCAGTCTTTCTCCAACTGTTCCTAAAAATAGAAAAAGGGGGATATTTCCTAACTCATTCTATGAAATCGGAATTGACGTGCTAGCAAAACCAGACAAAGACACCACAAGAAAACTGCAGACCAATATCCTTTTTGGATGTAGACGTGAATATATTTTTTCTTCACTCTGTTAATATCAGGTATGATATGGGTTGATTTTCCTATGTTGAATCACCCTTGCTTTCTTTGGATAAATTCTCTATGGTCATGGAGTATAATTCTTTTAATGTGCCATTAGATGCAGCTTGCCAGTATTTTGCTGAGAGTTTTGCCTCTTTGCAAAGAAACAACCTTGGAGGATTCCAGCTTCCCGATTTCAAAATGTACTACAAAGCTACATTAACTGGCATAAGGATAGACCTATAGATCAGTGGAATGTGATTGAGAGCCCAGAAATAAATTCCTACGTCTATTGATTTTCAGCAAGGTTGCCAAGACCACCAACTGGAGAAAGAACATTCTCTTCAACAAATGGTGCTGAGACAACTGAATATCCACATGCGAGAGAATGGAGTTGGATCCCTTCCTCACATCATATATAAAAATGAACTCAAAGTGGATCAATGATGTAAATAGAAGAGCCCAAACAATATAATATAATTCTTAGAAGAAAATATAGAGGTGAATCTTTTTTTTTTTTTTAATTTTTTTTTTTCAACGTTTATTTATTTTTGGGACAGAGAAAGACAGAGCATGAACGGGGGAGGGGCAGAGAGAGAGGGAGACACAGAATCGGAAACAGGCTCCAGGCTCTGAGCCATCAGCCCAGAGCCCGACGCGGGGCTCGAACTCACGGACCGCGAGATCGTGACCTGGCTGAAGTCGGACGCTTAACCGACTGCGCCACCCAGGCGCCCCTAGAGGTGAATCTTTATGACCTCTGATTTTGAACGAATTCTTAGATACGACACCAAGAACATGAGTGGCAACAACCAAATAGGTAAATTGGACTTCAACAATGATGAAGGACGCAGCCTTCTTGAGATTCTCTCTCTCTCTCTCTCTCTTTCTCTCCCTCTGTCCCTCTCCCCTGCTTGCTGACGACACACTCTCTCTCTCTAAAAAAAAAAAAAAAAAGTAGTATTTTAACTGACCTCAAAAATATGGAGGGTGAATAAGAGTTGACCTAAGAGATTTCATCATAATGGTGATATTGATGATGATGATGGCAATGGAAGACATTATTAAATGCTTATAGGCACTGTTCCAGTGCTCTCTGTCTAGTGGCCGCATTTAATCCTTATGACAACCCTCTGAGCTCAAAGCTATTATTATACTCAATGTTCAGGAGAAAAACTGAGGCAATGAATTTAAGAATCTCTCCTTGGGGCGCCTGGGTGGCGCAGTCGGTTAAGCGTCCGACTTCAGCCAGGTCACGATCTCGCGGTCCGTGAGTTCGAGCCCCGCATCGGGCTCTGGGCTGATGGCTCGGAGCCTGGAGCCTGTTTCCGATTCTGTGTCTCCCTCTCTCTCTGCCCCTCCCCCGTTCATGCTCTGTCTCTCTCTGTCCCCAAAATAAATAAAAACGTTGAAAAAAAAATTAAAAAAAAAAAAAAAAGAATCTCTCCTTAAGTCAACTCAGCACTCAACACCCCTGCTCTTTTTTTTTAAGTTTATTTATTTATTGGGGCACCTGGGTGGCTCAGTCAATTAAGCACCCAACTTCAGCTCAGGTCATGATCTCACAATTCATGGGTTCGAGCCCTGAATCGGGGTCTGTGCTGACAGCTTCTTCAGATTCTGTCTCCCTCTCTCTGTGCTCCTCCCCCACTCTCTCTCTGTCTCTCTCTCTCAAAAATAAACAAAAGTTTATTTATTTACTTTTTGAGAGAGAGAGAGAGAGAGCAGGGGAGGGACAGAGAGAGAGGGAGACAGAGAATCCCAAGCAGGCTCTGCACTGTCATTGCAGAGCCTGATGGGGGGCTTGAACTCACGAATGGCGAGATCATGAACTGAGCCGAAATCAAGAGTTGGACGCTTAACTGACTGAGCTACCCAGGTGCCCCTTAATACCCCTGCTGTTAACCACTGTGTGAAGAATCCAGGTAGAGGGACCTATACAAGTGAAGGCCAGGAAGCAGAAAGCCATTAAAAAAATTACATGTCGCATTTTTGTTTTCAAAATGGAAAATTTAAATATACAGAAAAATGTTTTAGCTTATTTATTTATTTTTGAGAGACACAGGGAGGGCAAGTAGGGGAAAGACACAGAGAGAGAGAGAGAGAGAATCCCAAGAGGCTCCGCACCGTCATCGCAGTGCCTGATATGGGGTTTGAACTCTCAAACCGTGAGATCGTGACCTGAGCTGAAATCAAGAGTCAGATACTGAACCGACTGAGCCACCCAGGTGCCCCGAAATATACGGAAGTATTTTTTAAGATGACAGAGTGGCTGTGAACCTACTGTCCCACATTTAACAAATCTTATTTTGCTCTATTCTATTTTGAAAAGGTAAACATTTAGAGCTACAATTGCAATTACCTTGTATGCCCGCCCCTGGTCCTCACTTGTCTTTCCCTCCCTTTCTCCTCTCGGTTAACAACACCGTTCTGAGTTGTGTGCCTATCGTTCTCATGCATGATTTACTTCTTTTTACTATGGATACAGGTGTTGTTTTAAAGCTTAAGAAATACTGCTTGCATCATCTGCACCCTTATGATTTTTAAGATTTCTCTTACTAGTATAATGGCCTTTTGGGGGAAAATTTTTAAAAGCAGGAGCACTAGATCAAAGAATATGTCCCCGTAAATGTTTATGCGTGAAAGAGAAGCCTAGTAATCGGACCGTGTTTGGAATGGTCCCAGCGCCGGGAAAGGTTATACAGGTGCACAACATAGTTATTGGACAGCTTATACGTCCTGCTGGGCTCACCGCAAGTGCAGCTGCCATCTGTCACCGTACGACGCTGTGACAACATCATTGCCTACATTCCCTATGCTGTGCCTTTTCTTCCCTCGACTTTCTCATGCCATGACCGGAAGCCTGCATCTCCCACTGCCCTGCCCCCATCTTGCCCATCCCCCACCCCTCCCCGCTGGCAATTATCAGTTTGTTCTCTGTATTTATAGGTCTCTTTCTGCTTTTTGTTTGCTTATTCATTTGTGTGTTTTTTTTTCTTTAGCTTCCACATATAAGCGAAACCATATGGTATTTATCTTTCTCATCAGACTTGAATATATTTGCCTGTCTGATGGTTAGCAGCGTTTGACTGTGGTTTTAATTTTTTTTAAGTTTTATTTTTCAAATCTGTGAGGGAGACAGAGACGGAGCCCGAGCAGGGGAGGGGCAGAGAGATGAGGACAGAATCAGAAGCGGGCTCCAGGCTCCGAGCTGTCAGTACAGAGCCCGCGGGGGCTCGAACTCAGGAACAGTGAGATCATGACCTGAGCTGAAGTCTGATGCCCAACCGACTGAGCCACCCAGGGGGCCCCTTGACTGTGGTTTTAATTTGCATTGCCTGATTACTAATGAAGTTTGTTGGAGCTGTTTATAAATTCTGGACACTGATCTTTGTTTAAGAAATACTGTTGGCAAATATATTCTCACTGTGATTTATTTTAACTTTATTCCTGGATTTCTTTTGATGGACACAATTTTTTTTTTTTTTTTGAGAGAGAGAGAGCGAATGCAAATGGGGGAGACAGTCAGAGGGAGAGAGAGAGGGAGAGAGAGAGAGAGAGAGAGAGAGAATCTTAATCTTAAGTACAACCCTGGGATCATGACCTGAGCCGAAATCAAGAGTCAAGACGCTTAACCAACGAGCCACCCAGGCGCCCCAGAAATTTTTCTTTTAATTCAACTTAGTAAAATATTTCTTGACGACTAGTGTTTTCTATATCTTATTTAAAGAATCCCTCTCTATCTTACAGTCATGAAGATTGTGTTCTAAACGCATTAAATGTTTGCTTGTTGTACTTAGGCACCTGATTCATCTAGAATTTATTTTTGTGCCTAGAGTGAGGTAAGGGTCTATTTTTTTCTAAATGCTAACTAATTGTGTCATTATTTAGTAGTTTATCCTTTCCCTGATTTTTAACAGTTTTATTGAGAAATTACGCACAAACCACCAAACTCACCAATCGAAAATGTAAAATTCACTTTTTTTTTTTTTTAGTATACTCACAGAGTTGTCCAGCTATCACCACAAGCTAATTTTAATTTTTTTTAACGTTTATTTATTTTTGAGACAGAGAGAGACAGAGCGTGAACGGGGGAGGGGCAGAGAGAGGGAGACACAGAATCTGAAACAGGCTCCAGGCTCTGAGCTGTCAGCACAGAGCCTGACGCGGGGCTTGAACTCACGAACCGTGAGATCATGACCTGAGCCGAAGTCCGACGCTTAACCGACCGAGCCACCCAGGCGCCCCAAGCTAATTTTAAAATATTTTCATCACCCCAAAAAGAAACCCTGGAGTCATTATCAATCACTCTCCATTATCTCTCCCACTCCCTGTCTCTCCACCCCGCCAGCACCAGGAAAACCCTCATCTACCTTCTGTCTGTGTTGATTTGTCTATTCTGGACACTTCACAGAAATGCAGTCATACGATATATGGTCTTCCATGAGTGGCCTTCTTTCACTTGGCATAATTTTTCCACACTTCATCCATGTTGTAGCGTGTATGAGTACTTTACTCCTTTTATGGCCAAATCATATTTTATAGACATACCACATTTTATTTATCCACTCATTAGTTGATGGATATTTGGTTTGTTTCCATTTTGAGGCTATTATATTTATTCATTGCTACTATAATATTGCTAATGTTATAATTAATATAATGTCATATATCATATTATTTGAACTACATTATATTTTACAATATCAGAGTATAATTAATATAACATTGTAGATTGTATTGCTTATATTATACTCGCATAATGTTCTATTTGATGCGCTAATATATTATTAATATATAATTATAATAATATGCAACATATCTTAATGTATGAATTTATATTATATATAATATTGTCCAATATAATATATTACATTGATATAATATACTATTGCTAATATACACTTTTGTATACTAGTTTTTTTTGTTTTTGTTTTTGTTTTTGTTTTTTAATTTTTTTTTTCTCAACGTTTTTTTATTTATTTTTGGGACAGAGAGAGACAGAGCATGAACGGGGGAGGGGCAGAGAGAGAGGGAGACACAGAATCGGAAACAGGCTCCAGGCTCCGAGCCATCAGCCCAGAGCCCGATGCGGGGCTCGAACTCACGGACCGCGAGATCGTGACCTGGCTGAGGTCGGACGCTTAACCGACTGCGCCACCCAGGCGCCCCTAGTTTTTTTTTTTTTTTTTTTACGTAGAATATTGCCAAGGTGATCTGGCAGAAAAGCTTTTTTTTTAATTTTTACTTTTAATTTTATTTTTTAAATTTACATCCAAATTAGTTAGCATCTAGTGCAACAAAGATTTCAGTAGATTCCTTAATGCCCCTGACCCATTTAGCCCATCCCCCCTCCCACAACCCCTCGCGTCACCCTCAGTTGGTTCTCCATATTTATGAGTCTCTCCTGTTTTGTCCCCCTCCTTGTTTTTATATTATTTTTGTTTCCCTTCCCTTATGTTCATCTGTTCTGTGTCTTAAAGTCCTCCTATGAGTGAAGTAATATGATTTTTGTCTTTCTCTGACTGCCTAATTTCACTTAGCATAATACCCTCCAGTTCCATCCACGTAGTCGCAGATGGCAAGATTTCATTCTTTTAGATTGCCGAGTAACACTCCATTGTATATATATACCACATCTTCTTTATCCATTCATCCATCGATGGACATTTGGGTTCTTTCCATACTCTGGCTATTGGTGAAAGTGCTGCTATAAACATGGGGCTGCATGTGTCCCTTCAAAACAGCACACCTGTATCCCTTGGATGAATGCCTAGTAGTGCAATTGCTGGGTCGTAGGGTAGTTCTATTTTTAGTTTTTTGAGGAACCGCCATACTGTTTTCCAGAGTGGCTGCACCAGCTTGCATACCCATGTACACTAGTTTTTATGCGGATATAGGACTTCATTTCTCTTGGATGTATACCTAGAAGTGAATCGCTAGCTCCAACAGTACCCAAGGCTTCACTTATTGAGGAACTACCACACCACCGTTTGTCAAAGCACCTGCTATACAATTTATATTCCTATCAGCAATGTATGAGGGTTGTAATTTCTCCACATCCTTGCCAACAGTAGTTGTTATCTGTGTTTTTAATTATAAACATCTGGGCAAATGTGAGTTGGGATCTCATTGTGGTTTCGACTTGCATTTCCCTAAGAGATAATGATGTCGAACATCTTTTCATGTGTTTATCGGCCATTTTTGCATACTGTTTGGAGCCTGTTCCATGCGTGCCTGTTCACATCCTTTTTTAAGTTGGGCTACTTATCTTTTTGGTATTTGGTTGTAGGCATTCTTTAGGTATTCTGGGTACATGTCTCTCACTAGGTATATTATATCCAAATATTTTCTCCCATTCTGTGGGTTTCTTGAAAGCAAGTCTTTCTGCTTTTTTTTTTTTCAACGTTTTTATTTATTTTTGGGACAGAGAGAGACAGAGCATGAACGGGGGAGGGGCAGAGAGAGAGGGAGACACAGAATCGGAAACAGGCTCCAGGCTCCGAGCCATCAGCCCAGAGCCCGACGCGGGGCTCGAACTCACAGACCGCGAGATCGTGACCTGGCTGAAGTCGGACGCTTAACCGACTGCGCCACCCAGGCGCCCCAAGTCTTTCTGCTTTCTTGATGGTGTCCTTGGTAGCACAGAAATCTTTTTAATTTTGATAAAGTTCAATTCATCCATTCTCTTTTTATTCTTGGTGCTTTTGGTGTCATATCTAAGAAAACATTGCCTAACCCAAAGTTTACAATAAGTATCAAAATCAGTAAGCGTGAGTCTTCAACTTTGGTTATTCTTTTTTTTTTTTTAATTTTTTTTTCAACGTTTATTTTTATTTTTGGGACAGAGAGAGACAGAGCATGAACGGGGGAGGGGCAGAGAGAGAGGGAGACACAGAATCGGAAACAGGCTCCAGGCTCTGAGCCATCAGCCCAGAGCCCGACGCAGGGCTCGAACTCCCGGACCGCGAGATCGTGACCTGGCTGAAGTCGGACGCTTAACCGACTGCGCCACCCAGGCGCCCCACAACTTTGGTTATTCTTCTTTTCAAGATTGTTCTGACGGTCCTGGGTCCTTGCGTTTCCATATCAACTTTGTGATCAGTGTGTCAATTTCTGCAAGAATGTCAGCAGGAATTTAATGGAGGTTGAGCTGAATCTGTAGTTCAGTTGGGAAATCCTGCCATCTTAACAATACTGAGGGTTATTATCACTTCTCCTTTTTCTAGCCCACCATTCTGACACGGAGTTTCTGTCCCCGGGGTCACTGGGTGGTCTCAAATGTGCCCAGCCACAGTGTCCACATTCACACAACAGGAAACAGCAAGTGAGGAAGGAAAAAAAAAAAAAAAGGCAACCTCTGCCTTCATTTTAAGGAGAACCCGCAGAAGTTCTACATAACTCTTCTGTTCGCTTCTCATTGTCCAGACTTGGTAATACCGAGTAGCAAAGGAAGCCGGGAAAAAGTCCTCCTTTGCCTGGATATCGTTGCCTGGCCCAGGATTTTGTTACTAAACAAGATGGGGCTCCTAAGGAAGGAGAATCTCTAGAAGGTGCACAGTAGTCTCTGTTAGAGTCAGACATTTGTGAATTTCTATCCCTCCATCCCAACCTTCTATCAGGAGTGCTAGAACCTCACTCGCCTCTGACTGTAAGCTATAAGCCTTAGCTCGGATATTCACTTGTAATCTCATTTTGAGTAAAAGAATATTTGGCCGTCTCCTTTTATGCTTGTCTTTCCTTGTCCAGCTGCTTTGTGGTGTTCTCCATCTAGTCCCTCAGGCCAGAACCAGGCTTTGTGTGGGGATGCTGAGCACTGGCCCTGAGAAGATATTGGGGGTATAGCAGCAGGTGGCCTGCTTCGGTGCCTGGATTCCAGGCGACATCTGGTCCTCCTGTGTCCTTAGGCCTATTGCTTGGTACAAGCTGTAGCCTGGGGAAAGTGTGGACAACAGCTGGCAGCCTTCTTTCAGGAGTTACCCACCTTGGATTTTCAGGCTCCCCATCTCAAGCACACACTTTTAGTACCCATTACCTCTCAGAAACCACACCCTGGCTGCCATCAGCTACTTCTGGATCTGGGCCCGGCAAGCCTATGGTTTAGCGCCACTCACCACACTGGTTTTGTGCTCCACTTCTGGCTCCCAGAGATGCTTGTTTTAGAAGCTAGATTTGTCTTTTTGGAGGTATATTATGGGTGTGTATATATATGTACCTCTCTCTCTCTCTCTCCAAATACATGTATGTATATGTGTGTGTGCATTTGAACCACTGCCATATCATCATAGGAGAAAGGATACAGCCAAGAGTGAAGTTTCTAAGCCACCTGGTCAGAAGGCCAGTGGGCCCAGAGCACAAAGTGTAATCTGAAGCTCTGTGGGGCTCGAAGGGGCTGCATTGTGTACTACCTTGTTAAGGAGTTTAAGAACAACACATCATTGTACAGGCTTTTGATCAGGAGCATGTAGAAGGCGAGGAAGAGACTACATTTCCCAGAATTCCCCTCCTTGTGTGGTTTTTATATGGCTTCCCTTTTCTTTGTGATCAGAGGTGGCCAATTTGTGATTTGGCAGGCGGCAAGGAGGAAAGACCATTGTTTTCAAAAGTGGTGGCAGCCAGAGATAAGGGTTCTTCAGACTTCTCTCTCAGCTCTTGCTTCACTGTCAAGAGAATCAGGAATTTTACTGTTCATAAAGTATTGCTGTAGGATCTTATTTATTACCTGGGGCCCAAGGGGATTTGGGACTAGCTGGGCGCTTTTCATTATATTTTGCTATCTTTTCCTCTTTGACTCATGAAGTTGGCCAATATTTAGCTGGCTTTAAAGTCGGGTGGATGGGTATTGCGATAGGTACGAATTAGCCTGTAGAGTTTTTTGATGAATCGCCCTCTATACTTGTTAATGACTTTGCAGCGACCTTCATGATTCTTTAGGGGAATTCATCTCAGGGGAAATAAATGGCTCACTTGTAATATATGCAAATATGACTGGAAACAGAATGTATGCACTCATGCATCAAATGCTAGCTGAACACCTAAAGTATTTTGGTGCCGTGCGAATGAAATACAAAGACGCGTAAGACGTGATAAGGTTCTGTCTTTTAGGGAATGAAAATGTGGCAAGCTGGGGAGGTTTTACTCCAAGGCATCGTAAGATAATGGCCACAAATGGAGAACCCTGCATTTTGTAAAGCTCAGAGGAAGGAGAACCTCCTGATGGGGGTTTTCATGAAAGACTTCATGAAAAAAAAGGCATTTGAAATGAACTCCAGAGAATTTAAATCTGGGACGATGGGGAGGGAGGACATTTCGGGTAGAGTAAATGGCATGAACAAAGTTGCAGGTAGAGAAAGAGTCATAGCATACAGCATGTGGTGTAGACACTGGGGATAAGGCTAAGATGTTACATTGACTTGTGGATGTCACAGAAGACCTTGAATGAAAAGCTCAGGAGTTTTCGGCAATGAGGAGGAACACATTTGTTATCCCAGGACCGCCTTCAATAAATTGGTGTTTTGATGAGGTGAACCTGATGGAGGTGGGCAGAATGGATTGAGGCCAAACAAACCTACGGGCTGGAGGAGGGGGAAGGGGAAGGAGGGTGGGACGTGGATGAGAAGCTAAAGGGGAAATGGTTGGGCTTGTGTGTATGTTATTGGTTAAGAGAGGCGATGGAGATACTGGACGAAGAGCTTTAGTTCTTACTCATTTGTCACATCAGCCTGATTCATCTTCAAGTTAGAGTCTAAGGCGTCACTACTCAAAGTGTGGTCCGTGACCGGCAGCATCGGCATCACCAGGGAGCATGTGGGTCTAGTGCTGTCCCCCCCGTGACCTGGATGACCCAGGATGCTCTAGGCAGCCTCCCCGGAGAAGCAGCCTCGGGAGGCAGACAGCCTACAATTCGGATCCCAGCTGTTCCAGGCCCACCTGGTGAGCCTGAGAAGGCAACTTGATTTCTCTGAGACGCAGCTTCCTACCTGACAGGGTCGTACGTAAGTCCTCAGAAAACGGGAGCTCTTTGTATTATTATTTCCTCTTCTGTACAAGGACACAATTGACCCTGCATCGTAGGCTTCTAAGAACGCTCTGAGAGGTAACCCTCGCTGATGCTCTTTGATCTAGAAGCGGTAAGTCTTTTCTGGGAGTGCCTTGGGGTAACTATGTAAGCCAGTTGCAGTTTTGACCTTGGCCTCTCTAGGGCTGCCATCCCAGCAATCAGTTCCCCTCCCTGGACTCCATCTTTGAGGTCTGTACTTGACTTTCTACTCTCACAGATGTTTTAAGAGCGCCACCCCCCTCCACCGTCAAAGAACAAAGAAGGCGGGTTAAAAGCTCATTTGTAAATTGTGAAATACATGCTAATCATTGCTTTTGCTTTTCTATTGAGTAAAAGGAATTGTTAATTCTTGCACCGGGGGTTCTCAAACCTTAGTGCGTCAGAATTCACCAATGGGTTTGTTAACACCCGAACCCCAGAGTTTCAGGTTCCATGGGCCTGGGGTGGGGCTGAGAATGTGGATTTCTGACAAGTTCCAGGTGCTGCTGAGGGGGGGACCTCACTCCGAGAACCATGGTCTTCGAGGTAAACCTGGCACTGGGGAAAGCTCAGGGGACAGATGCCAACTCAATGGAATGAGCACATCATGTTGATATGGCGGTCCGATGAAAAAAAAAACACAGGACAGGTGTCCGAAAGTAACTTTCCAGCCCGTCTCTGACCCTTATTAGCTCTGCGGCCCTTCTCTGAGGTGGGAGGGATGGACATTTTCAAGACAAGCCCTTTTAGCTCTAACAGCCCAGCTCTTCAGGTCAGGTTGCTTGAATGCTCAACTGGACTGGTGCAGAGCTGTTTTCTCAGAGCTGTTTCCCATTGACTATTTTTTCCCCTTTTTTTGGCGGAGTAGTCAGGGAAAAGGGGGAAGCTTCTGGAAATCTCCATTCCTCTTTTCATTTACCTTCCTCTTTTTGTTTCTGGCTCTTAAACCCTGCCTTCTCTGAAATGTTTCAGTTCCTTCTCTTATTTTTAGACCAACTTTCCTTCTTTCAGCAGATGTAGCAAGGGTACATTTTGCATAGCTCTTGAGGGGCCAGGACCCTAGAGGGAGACTCATTCTGGAATAGACATGGGCTGGGTCCCCCAAGGCCTTCTTCTTTCTTCTAAGATTTCTGGTTTTAGACGCTGGGTTTTTGTTGGTGGTGTTATTGCTGTAGCTTAAAATCAAGTCCGGAGTCTCCTTGGGAAGTCATTCATTGGGGTGAAGGCAAAGCCACTTCATTCAGTGACACTCAGTCAACTTCGATTAAGACTTTTGGCCTCTCTTTAGTACCTTTTGCTCTGTATTTCATTCTTTTGTGATGTATTTCACACCTAACGGGAAACGATTTGCACCACACTCAATGCATTCTACCCGCCAGATGCTTGCCTTCCTTCTCTTTCTTTTCTGATCTCTCTGTACCCCTGTTAATTAGGTTGATAAAATGGCCTCTTCCTTAGCAAAGTTCTGATGTTCTTTAACCCCGAGAATAGATTAAAAAGTCTTCCAGGCCATGAAAAACTGAGAGCTTTTTCTCCAAGTTTACAAAAAGACAGGATGCCTGATCTCACCATTTTTCCTCAACGTAATACTGAGGGTCTTGGCCAGATGAGTTAGGCGAGAAAAAGAAGTAAAAGGCATCAAAACCAACAAGAAAGAAGTAAAAATTACCTGTTTCCAGATGATAGGATTGTATATATAGAAAACCCTAAAGAGTCCACAAAAATACCTGTTAGAACTAATAAACGAATCCAGCACAGTTGGAGGATACAAAGTCAATACCCAAAAAACCCAATGCATTTTTATATAACAACAATGAACAAACCGAGGAGGAAATTAAGAAAACAATTTAGCTTATAAAAGCATCAAAAAGAATAAAATAGTTGTACACTGAAACTACAAAACCCTGCTGAAAGAAACTCAAGAAGACAAAAAGAAACATCCCATGATCCTAGATTAGAAGACTTAAGATCGCTAAGATGTGAATACTAACTGAGACGATCTACAGATTTAGCGCAACCCCCATCAAAATCCCAACAGTATTTTTTTTTTCAGAAATAGAAAAATCCACTCTAAATGTTATTTTCTTTTAATGTTTATTCATTTTTGAAAGATAGAGAGAGAAAGCACAAGCAAGGGTGGGGCAGAGAGAGGGGGACACAGAATCCAAAGCAGGCTCCAGGCTCTGAGCTGTCAGCACAGAGCCTGATGTGGGGCTCGAACCCATGAACCGTGAGATCACGACTGAGTCGGAGTCGGGTGCTCAACTGACTGAACCACCCAGGCGCCCCAGAAAAATCCACCCTAAAATTCGCATGGAATTTTAAAGGACCCTAAATAGCCAAAACAACAAAATTGGAGTTCTTACATTTCCTGATTTCAAACTTATACAAACTTATAATAATCAAAACAGTGGTAGTGGCATAAAGACAGATCTAAAGGTCAATGGAATAGAATATAATATGCAGGTATGGTCAAATAACCTTTGACAAGGGTACCAAGTCCATTCAGTATAGACAGGTCAGTATTTTCAACATGGTGTTGGGAAAACCGGATCTCCACATGCAAAAGAATAAATTGGGACCTTTATCTTACACCATATACAAAAATTAACTCAAAATGGATCAAAGACTTAAGTGTAAGAGCTAAAATCATAAAACCGTTAGAAGAAAACATGGGGAAAAAACTTCATGACATTGGACTTGGCAGTGACTTCTTGGATCTGACACAAAGCAAAAATAGACGAATTTGACTTCATCAAAATGAAAATCTTTGTTCCTCAAAGGGCACCATGAACAGAATGAAAAGGCAACCCCCTAAGTGGGAGAAAATTTGTAAGTTGTATACCTGATAAGAGATTAATATCCAAAATATATGAAAAACTCCTATAATTCAACAACAAAAACCAAACAACCCAACTCAAAACGAGGCAGAGGACTTGAGAAGACATTTCTCCAGAAAAGAAAATGTCCAGTAAGTACCTGAAAAGATGTTCCACGTCACTAATAACTAGGGAAATGCAAATCAAAACCACAATGAGATACCACTCTATACCCATTAGAATGGTTTCATCAAAAAAAAAAAACCAACCAAACAAAAAAAAAACCAGAAAGGAGCACCTGGGTGGCTCCGTAGGTTAAGCATCTGACTCTTGACTTCCGCTCAGGTCATGATCTCACAGTTCATGGGTTCAAGCCCTGCATAGAGCTCTGTGCTAACAGTGAGGAGCCTACTTAGGATTCTCTCTCTCCCTCTCTCTCTCTGCCCCTCCCTTGCTTGTGTTCTCTCTCTCACTCAAAATAAATAAAACATTAAAAAAAAAACCCAGAAAATAGCTTGCGTTGATAAAGATGTAGAGAAATTGGAATCCTCGTGCATTGCTGTTGGGAATGTAAAATGCTCCAACCACTGCAGAAAACAATATGGTGGCTCCTTAAAAAGTCGAATATAGAATTACCATATGATCCAGCAATTCCACGTCTAGGTGTATACTCAAAAGAATTAAGAATAGAACTCGCCCAAACAGATGTTTTACACCCGTGTTCATAGCAGCGTCATTCACAGTAGCCAAGGGAGGAAGCAACCAAAGTGTTCATCAGTAGATGAATGGATAAGCAAAATGCGGTATATACATACAGTGGAATATCATTCGGTCTTAATAAGGAAGGAAATTCTGGGGCGCCTGCGTGGCTCAGTCGGGGAAGCATCTGAGTCTTGGTTTTGGTTCAGGTCATGATCTCGAGGTTTTGTGAGTTCAAGCCTTGTGCCGGGCTCTGTGCTGGCAGTGTGGAGCCTGCTTGGGATTCTCTCTCTCCCTCTCTCTCTGCCCCTGCCCCGCTCACACTGTCTCTGTATCTCTCAAAGTAAATAAACGAACTTTTTAAAAAAAAAAAAAAGGAAGCAAATTCTATAACATGGATGCTATGAGGTGGATGAACCTTGAAGTCTTTATATTATGCAATAAGCCCGTTACAAAAGGACAAACACTGTATGATTCTACTTCACATGAGTTACCCAGAGTAGTCAAATTCCTAGAGACAGGAAGTAGAAAGGTGGGTGCCAGGGGGGGCAGGAGAAGCAGGGAATGGGGACTTGGTGCTTCGTGGGGACAGATTGGCAGTTTGGGAAGATGAGAAAGTTCTGGAGATGGATGGTGGGGATGGCTATACAGCAGTGTGAATGTACTTGTGCCCCTGAACTGTGCACTTAGAAATGGCTAACATGGTAAATTTTACAGTATGTCTATTTTGCCACACACACACACACACACACACACACATGTCTCTCAGACTGAATTTCACCACATTGTGGCCCAGGAGAGCTGGGAGTGACCTCTCTGGTTCCATGATGTAACCCGCCGGGTTACAGCGAAAGAGACCGAGGTCCCGAGAAATGGCACTGCTAGATCCAGGCTATGGAGCCACTGGTGACAGAGCCAGGTCGTGATGGCTTTCCTTCTGTTACACTGCATTGAACTCCCATGGGGCTTCTCCAACTAGCCTCCTTGCACTTGACTCCCCTCTCACCTCACGTCCTCTGCAAAACCTCCAGGCGGCTCCTTTGATACCAGAGTTCAGATCCATATTCCCCAGATTAAAATCTTCTCATCCTCCCAGGCCCTCCCATGCCCTCCCATGCCCTCCCAGGCCCTCCCAGGCCCTCCCATCCCCTCCCATGCCCTCCCATGCCCTCCCAGGCCCTCCCAGGCCCTCCCATCCCCTCCCAGGCCCTCCCATGCCCTCCCAGGCCCTCCCAGGCCCTCCCATCCCCTCCCATGCCCTCCCATGCCCTCCCATGCCCTCCCAGGCCCTCCCAGGCCCTCCCATCCCCTCCCATGCCCTCCCATGCCCTCCCATACCCTCCCAGGCCCTATTATGTGTTTAAAATCAAATTCTCCAGTGTGGCGTAGCAGACCTTCTGAGATCAGCCCCTCTGCCTCCCCACCCTCTCTTCTTGCCGCTACACGACATGCGCCCCGGCCACACCAAGTCCATTCTAAGTCCCTGAAGTGATTATGCAGCCTCGCACTGTGTCTGCTGCCTGAGTGCTTTCCACCCCTCATGTACCCACAAAACACCATTGCAGGTGTCCTCTCCTCCAGGAGGCTGCCCTGGTTCAGCCCCACCCAGGCTGATGTCAACACTGTGCTGAGTGGCACGTCCCCCACCTTCCTGTATCTCCGCTGGGCCGCGAGGATCCAAAAGACAGGGGTCAAGTCTCTGATCTTGTGAACAAGGGACACAGATGGTTGGTGTGGGTGGTATCTGCTATGAACTTGGAGGATAAGAAGCTGCGGGCAGAGGGTTGAGTGAGGATCCGGAACGTTGTTTCACATTTGTGTTTCTGGAGCCTAGTGTACGTTTTTGCCTGGTACAGAATAGGCAGTCAATGAATGAGTGAATGAATGAACGAACCAAAGTCATGGTAGCAGGAAGGGAGCAGAGAGTTTTGTCCCGGGTGTCATCTCAACGGCAGACAGTGTGCTTTAGGGTCAGTGTGACATTTTCTTCAGCATCTTTTAGAAGTTTGACTTTTTTAAAACATCCAAGACTGTTCTCCTTACACTCTGGCTCAATGGTGCCCTGACGGAAAAGGAACATGCACATATGCGCGCGCGCGCGCACACACACACACACACACACACTCACAAAACGGTGATTGGAGCTGACCTCAGCAGATTTCTACCCCACCAGCCCTGCTTCTCTGAGTCAACTACAGGGAGAGAGAGTCATGCCTTTTCCTGGACACACATACGTTTCGTGTAGGGCAGAGAGGATTGGAGTTTCGAGGTTAAGGGTGTTAAAACGAGTGCTTCTCCATCTTGGATGTGCACATGAATCATCAGGAGATGTTGTCGGAATGCGGGTTCCGCTTCAGCGAGCCTGGGGGAGAGCCCGAGATTCACATTTGTAACAAGCTCTTGGCTGAAGCTGCTGGTCCCCAACCACTGCTTGAGTATCAAGGTCTATGATGGTACTTCATGGAAAAGGCCGAGAAGCATTGCGCAAAAGCATTGGTTCTCCACTGCGGGTAGGTACTAGAATCACCTGCGGAACTTGGTAAGACTACAATGGCCCAGGCCCTATCCTGCTTCAAAGAACCTGGGCCTCTAGATGATTCTGATAGACACCAAAGTTTGAGAGCCACTGCACTAACAGATGACTTTAGATGCTCCAGGGGTTGAGCTCTGGCCGGTAAGAAAATAGCAAAACAACTATCTACTGGTTAGAAATAAGGTGGCTCATTACCCCCACCCCAGCTTTATTGAGGTATAATTGACAAAATTTAGGGAAGCTCATTATTGTTCATTGGTTCACTCATGCTTCCAGTCATTCAACAAACACGTACTGAGTACTTACCATGTATCAGGCATGATCTTGAATACAAGGAGCATGGGGGTACATAGATCCTGCTCTCAAGAAGTTCATAGTTTAGTGGGGGAGACAGATGCTAAACAGGTCCTTGGAATATTGTTAACAGTACCTGGAGCTCATACTGTGGAAGAAATGAGGTAAGACATGCATGTTTATAATTCACCAAACCTTCAGGGAACAGCTATTCTGAATCACGTGTTAAGTTGACAAAGCTGAGTAGGACAGACTCCTGCCCTCTAGAAACTCCCAGGCTATTGGCAAAAAAAAAAAAAAAATATGAAAACGTTAGCCTGTGGGGTCCCCTGGAGTCCCCGTGGATAACTCAGAGAAGACAAGAACTCGTCTGGCCCATGGATTGTTGGAATCAATGCCTAGGGGGTCACTGTGGAAATAGGATAGGTTTTCATTCAAAGAAGCTAGCTCTCACAGATATTTCGAAATGCCTACTTAATAACAGTTTCTCCAGCTCCGTCCCAGTTATGGCCATCTATGACCATAATCCACATCCCACAGGGAACTGGAGGAGGGGAGGGTTTTGATGTTTAATCTTAGCAGGGTTTCACTTTCTTGTGACATTCCGTGGCCAACGATGCCACCAGCATTGTCCCCAAGTACTCCAGCTCCAATGCTTGATTATGGATTTCAAATCCTTACAGATCCTAAGTCCTAAGTTAAATTGACTCTACACACCAGAGCAGGGAGATGTGCATTTTGCTTTTCCTCTTTAGAAGGTTGCAACTCACTTCAAGCAGAAATGAATCACTTCCTGTGGCTCCCCTCTACTTTGGGGTTAAGGACCTGAACTACATGGTCAAAGTTAAGGTTGTGAGCAAAGTTCTGGTGGTAGGACTCTGGTGTCTTCAGCTGCAGTCTCTCATGTGACGGGCCCAGTTGTAAGCTCACACACCTGAAATAGCACGTGTTTCAATCTCGGTCTTTGATTGTTTTACCAAACATAACTGAATGGAAAGAGGAAGTCATCATCTCCAACCTCAGGGATGAGGAACCAGTGTATGTTACACATTCAATACAGATTGAATACCAAGCCCTGGAATAGTTGTCATTTTTAAAAGAGAATGAAATCATTTTTATATGTGAGGTACCAAGGACACCATTTTACGCATTCTTTCTTTTCATACTATAATTTTCCCTTGGCCCTATCTGTACAAAGCCCGCAAGAATGCCCTCCCTCTTCTCCCGTAATTTTTTTTTCCTCCTCTTACTTTTTCTCTAACATAATTCATGAAATTATTCTACGTTGTATCTATGTAGCGATGGGTCAGCAAGTGCTGAGGACTGAGGGAGAAGCAGTGGGGAGAGACATATTGAAGTCCTGTGTCCTCAAGAAGGATGTCTTCCAATGAAAGAGGCAGGACTTAACATACCGGGAAGGGTATCCAACAATGTTGGCTTGCTTGCATTTCGTAGAAGAGTAAAGTCCCAAACTATGCATGGTGCCAGATCGTTTTTTTATTTACACTCATGAAAAAATATTAATGGGCCATTTTCTTTTGCTATCTCTGCATGGGTTTGGTCTCAGAGTAATGTTAGTCTCGTCGAATGAATTGGGAAGTACTGTTTCCTCTTCAGTTTTATGGAGGAGTTTATTAAGAATTGTTATTATTTTTTTCTTTAATTGTCTAGTAGATTTGAAGCCGTCTGGGTCCAGGGTTTTCTTTTCTTTTCTTTTTTAATGTTTATTTATTTTTTAGAGAGAGAGAGAGAGAGAGAGAGAGAAAGCATGAGCAGGGAAGGGGCAGAGAGAGCGGGAGGCACAGAATCCAAAGCAGGCTCCGGGCTCTGAGCTCTCAGCACAGAGCCCGATGAGGGGCTTGAACCCATGAGCCGTGAGATCGTGACCTGATCCAAAGCTGGGTGCTTAACCGACAGAGTCCCAGGTGCCCCTGGGTCTAGAGTTTTCTTTATTGGGTGGGGATTAACTACAGTTTCAATTCCTTTCATAGTTATGGGGTTATTCAGTCTCTCTGTTTCTTTTGGATGATCTCCAATTGTCTGTGTCTTTCAAGCAATTTTTTTCATTTAATTTGTTTAATTTACTGCCATAAAATTGTTCATAATATTCCCTTATTATCTGTGGGATCTGTAGTGATATTGCCTCTCTCATTCTAGATATTGGTAATTTGTGTCTTTCTGTTTTTCTTAATCAGTCTGGCTAGTTTTATTAATCTTGTTGATCTTCTCAAAGAACTAGATTTTCATTGATTTTTTTTGGTTTTCTAGTACAATGATTTAGGTTCTTATCTTTATTTTCTTTCTTATGTTTACTTTGGGTTTAGCTTGTTCAACTTTTTCTAGTTTCTTAAGGTGTAGGCTGAGGTCATTGATTGTAGTCCTTTCTTCTGTTCTTTTCTATTCTTTTTTTAAAGTTTATTTTGAGAGAGAGAGAGAGAGAGAGAGGGAATAGACCTGCATGAGTGGGGGAGGGGCAGAGAGAGAGAGGGAAAGAGAGAATCCCAAGCAGGCTCTGTGCTGTCAGTGCAGAGCCCAATGTGGGGCTTGATCTCAAGGAACCATGAGATCGTGACCTGAGCTGATATCAAGAGTTGGACACTGAACTGACTGAGCCATCCAGGTGCCCCTTTTTTCTTTTCTAATGTGAGAGTTTCATGCTATCAATTTCCCTGTAAGCACTACTTTAGCTGCATCCCACAGATAGAGTGCAATGTAGAATAAGACCAAAACTAAACAAAAGTGAAGAAATGTTATCTTTGAAAATCCTCGGGAAGACTAAAAGAAAAATTGTTTTCCCTGTACCCCGCTCACAACACTTCATGTAAAGGAAAACCTTCTTTCCTCTTCCCACAGAATACTTTTCACACCAAATGTGTGGGAGTTTTCCCCACACCAGCCAATTCTCCAGTACTCTCCAGACACCAGTCCGGTGTCCTACAATCCAACTCTGACACTATCTACCTGGAGTGAGCACAGACCCCACAGGTGAAGTGCTCAGTCTATTGGATTGCTCCCACTTCAAGCACCAACTGCAAATTGGGTTCAATAATTTGCTAGAACAGCTCACAAAACTTTGGAAAATGAATTAGTTACTAGATTACTGGTTCATTATAAAAGGATACAACTCAGGAACAGCCAGATGGAAGAGACGCATGGGGCAAGGTAGGGGGAAAGGGTGTGGAGAAGCCACGCCCTCTTGGGGTGCGCCATCCTTCGGGCAACTCAATGTATTCACCAATGGAAGCTCTCCGAACCCCTTTGGTTAGGGTTTTTATGGAGTCTGTCTTACACAGGCATGATTCATTAGATTGTTGGCTCTTGGTGATTGAACTCAATCTCCGGCCCGTCTCCTTCCAAAAGTTGAAATGTGAAGAACAGAGAGGTACGGTACGTGGAAGGTTGGGCAAAAAGTTCCAACCTTCTGATCCGGGGAATCATGGTTGGTTCCCTGGCAACCATCACCCCACCCTCAGAGGCTTTCCAAAAGTCACCTCATTACCATAAACTCAGGTGTGGGCAAAAGGGGTTTGTCATGAATAACGAAAGACGCTCCTTTCAGCTTTATCCTGCCTGTGCTATTTCAGAACCTGCGAACAAAAACCCAACGTTATAGCAAAAGGTACTTTCTTCAGTCTTATCACTTAGGAAATTACAAGGGTTTTAGGAGCTGTGGCCAGAAGTCGGGAGGAAGACCAAATATCTATATTCTTATTATGTCACACTATCGCAGAAGACAAACAGAACAATTTGTTGGTAAATACAACGTCGTCATTCAGGACCTTCGAGGATGGTTGTGTGGCCGTGGTGCTACTGGATGGAGGCTGAGATACAGCCCGAACTCTGCTCATCGAACGCAATGCCAACCATGGCTCCTTAGAAGAAATACGTTTTCTAACTGGCCGGAAGTTGCCCTAAGGATGCTCCATCAATGTTTTCCTTTCCTTCGCTATTGGAACAGATTTTTTTTTTTTAATTTTGCTTAAAACTTGCTTTCATCTTGCAAAATTTGCTTTCATTTTGCGAAGTAATCGGCTTGCTCTGAGTAGCCATGTGGGACAAAATTAAAGAGGCATCTTTATGCTGACGTGTTCTTATCCTATGAGGCTGGATAAGAGTCTTCGGTCTGTTAAATATAAATATTTCCTTCTGCTCTGTTGCCTTTTAAATTGGTTTATTGTGTCTCACTGTCTTCCTTTATTGCTATGATTTTATGTTTTACTTACGAGGGCTCTCCCTCCTCCAAAGGAATAAAAACATTCTTCTATGTTTTTCCTAGTGTTTGTAGAGTTTTATTTTATACATTTCGATATTTAAGCCATCTGGAATTTGTTTCTTCTATATGGTACGGATAGTTGAACTTTATTTCTTTCCGAGGTATAACCAACTTTCCCAGCACCTATCCTTTCTCAACTGATTCGAAATACTGCTTTTATTATGTAGTAGATCCCTATACGCACATGAGTTTGTTTAGACTATTTCGTTTCATTCATTTGCCTACTTCTGCACCTGCATCCCATCTTAAATAAAATCATTTCCATCTCATTGGCCGCGAGCGCACTATAAAGGCACGTACCCGAGTTGTGTCTTTCCGCATCGTCGGCTTTATTCAGTCATGAAGCAAGGTTAACATAATTGTCAAGCAGGCTCACGATTCCAAACTCAATGACATCTCACTGCGCATTTACCTTGCCTTCCTACACGTCACGCAAAACAAAGCACAAGACAAAGTCACGCAACGAACAAGATACAACGAGGGGTAAAAAGGTAACCAACAAACGCAAAGTCAGTCGGTGAGCGCGCCCTTGTGACGAGGCCTCGTTCGTGCCTGCAGCTTATCACGTTCAAGCAGTGCAGGACCTCTGTTATGTTTAGAGATTAGTCAGGCAGAGGCCTCATGGCAGTTGCCTTCTCCTCTTCTTCTTCTTCTCCTTCTTCTTTTTTTTAAGTAGGCTTTGCGCCCAGCGCAGGATCCCGAGATCAAGACCTAGGCTGAGATCAAGAGTTGGTCGCTTAACTGACTGAGCCACCCAGGTGCCCCATGCGAGTGACCTTTTTAGGTGGTCAGGCCTGGGAGTGTCAGTGGCTGACGAGTCTGACAGTTGACTCCAAAATCCTTCCTTTTAATTTACTTTTTTAATTATTTTTTTAATGTTTGTTTATTTTTGAAAGAGCGAGAGAGAGAGAGAGAGAGCGAGTGGGGGAGGGGCAGAGAGAGAGGGAGGCACAGAATCGAAACAGGTTCCGGGCTCTGAGCTGTCAGCACCAGATCCTGGTGCGGGGCTCGAACTCCTGAACTGCAAGATCATGACCTGAGCTGAAGTTGGACGCTTAACCGACTGAGCCAGCCAGGCGCCCCCAAATCCTTCCTTTTTAAAGTGCTTTAATCAGTCTTCGGACTTAACAGGACCCCTTTGGTTCTAGTGATTATCAGCTTCTGGTTTTCCCAGGTTCACATGGCCTTGCTGATGATCAGTTCTTAGCATTGCCAGTCTGTGCTGGTTTGGGTGATATCTGGTCTTGGCTGCAATGCCCTTGGCTGTTGGCGTCACTGCTTCACGTGAGTGACTCTGTCTTGCTCTGTACCCTGTTGCTTCCGTGTATGTTTTGATCTCTGGAAGGGTGAGACTTGATTCTTCTGTTTCAAATATAGTTTGGTGTGTCATATTTTATTTTCTATGGGAACTTGGGATCATTTTCTCCAGTTAAAATAAAACTATTACGGGGCGCCTGGGTGGCTCAGTCCGTTGAGCATCTGACTTCAGCTCCGGTCACGATCTCACGGTTTGTGAGTTCGAGCCCCGCGTCGGGCTCTGTGCTGACAGCTCAGAGCCGGGAGCCTGCTTTGGATTCCGTGTCTCCCTCTCTCTCTGCCCCACCCCTGCTTGTGCTCTGTCTCTCAAAGAATGAATAAACGTTAAAAAAAAATTCAAATGCCACTATTACGAATACTGTATTGATTTATAGTTCAACTTGAGGAGAATGGGCATCTTAACAACAGTAGTCTCTTTATCCAGAAACATGGTAGGGCTGTACATTTATTCAGGTCCTATATTCTGTCCTTCATATAATAAGCATTTCAGATACATTGTGACATTTTGACTTTTTGCAACAACCCCCTGAGGTGAGTGATGCTATTCTCATTTTAAATACGAGGAACCAAAGGCTCAGATAGTTTTTGTAATTTTTCTGAGGCCACATACTACCAGAAGCAAGCTCTATCAGAAACCAGTACCTTTTCCACTGTACCTTGTTATCAGCCGTGCGTCCTTCACATTACAAATATTAATCAGACACTTTCCTGAATATTGATTTTGACCTGGGGAGAAAGAAGAGAACGTGACCTCGTTCGAGACTTGGGGAGAAAAGAAGATATATAATTGATGGGGTCAAAAGAACATTTATTATTATGGCTTCCTCTTTCCCTTTTCAGAAATAACTCAGATCCCACTCGGGAAGCCAAAGCGGGGAGAAATGTCCTCTTACTTTCCGACACCTTGTGGATGAGCATGTCATCTAGGCTGAACCGTAGGCGGCCATCTGGACGCTTCCATCTGCAGGGAGTGGGGGTTGGGTGGCGCTCACTGAGGAGCCGGTGCTGGGCAGCAGTAGAAATAGAGTATTCATGTCACCAGGATAATGGGTGAGCCCTGGGTACTGCCCAAGTCTGGATCCCCAGTCTCCTCATATTATGGCAGCCGCTGTTAGCCTTTCAGTGACATTCCTCGTCCCTATGTCAATTACCGTTGTTCCTGTTGCTTGCAACTAAGAGCCTTGACTAGTATAGACATTGGTGTCTGGAAAGGCATGGGCCACAGACCCTCAGGGCCATGGGGAGACTGGGATTGGTTGGTTTCCTGGCCTGGTTGGGGCCAAAGCTGGTGAGAAGCCAGCTGGCGGTAAGGGATGGGTGTCTGAAACAGCTAATGAAAGTATCCCCTGTGGTCCCTGGTAATAGAATGCTGTGATGTCATCTGGAATTCACTTCATAACACTTTGGCTTTAAGACATATAATACAGAGGCGTGTGATTTCGTTTTAAGCCCCGGTATCCTGGGGGCATCAGCTAACTTTTGAAATACCCCACTCAGAAATGCACCCTCCTGGGGTTAGTTAACTTTGGAAGAATTTAGTGAAGAGCCTTACTCCAAAAAATTATGCGCTTTCCCTCCACTGATTTCCAAGGCCACACTTACCAGGTAGTAAATGACTTTATTTTTGTGCATCTATTACAATCCTCTGTATTTTACTTTATTGGTGTATTCATTTTGTACCAATACTACAGTTCTGTTTTTGGTTTTTTTTTTAATGACTAGTGGGTTTTTTTGTTTTTTTTTTTAATTTTTTTTTTTTAATGTTTATTTATTTATTTTTTTTGAGACAGAGAGAGACAGGGCATGAACAGGGAAGGGGCAGAGAGAGAGGGAGACACAGAATCTGAAACAGGCCCCAGGCTCTGAGCGGTCAGCCCAGAGCCCGACGCGGGGCTCGAACTCACGGACCGTGAGATCATGACCTGAGCCGAAGTCGGACGCTTAACCAACCGAGCCACCCAGGCGCCCCTAAATGGCTAGTGTTTTGATATATCGTAGGAGAATACCCTTGTATTGTTTTAATTTGGGGTGGACTGAACTGGTTCTGGAAGTCAGATTCTGGTTCCAGAGTGGGCAGAAGGGAGAAACCACATGTCTTACAGCGTGTCATCAAGGGTCAGCCCTGCAGAGATGTGCTGCATTTGATGATGGCCCCTAGAGTCGAATACAGTGTTCTACACATGACCAAGGCAAAGCAGGAGACTTTTTACCTTATTTGCTTCGGGCTCTCTTTGCATAGATGTCTATCAGAGTAATTCCTATCTTTAGGGATCGACTCTTCTTCCAACTAAACATGCACTTTGCAGCCAATGAAGGGTGTTGGGTATTTCACAAGCATAAACGGATGCGAGGTTAGATCTCCCCCATCTTGCCTTGTGCAGTTAAAAATCGTTAATTCAGGGGCGCCTGGGTGGCTCAGTCGGTTGAGCGTCCGACTTCGGCTCAGGTCATGATCTCGAGGTCCGTGAGTTCGAGATCCACGTCGGGCTCTGTGCTGACAGCTCGGAGCCTGTTTTGCATTCTGTGTCTCCCTCTCTCTTTGACCCTTCCTCGTTCATGCTCTGTCTCTCTCTGTCTCAAAAATAAACACACGTTAAAAAATTTTTTTTTAAATCGTTAATTTATACTTTACTGTAATAATAGGTATTAGGCAAGAAAAATCACACAATATTCTAACAGGGAGATTTCTGTCATTTTTCTGTTTTTGTGCAATTCTCGTTTGTCATTCCTGTTCAAAATATACATAAGCACGTCTAACTTTACGATTGTACTCAGACTAGGAAACAATTGATTTTATGTTTTTATCGCATACTGTGAGATCTTTTTCTCTTGCTATGTTGTCTTTAGAATAACACCAAATTTCCTCCCTTTTTAAAAGCTGCGTAATGTGGTTGATATATATATATATCAAATTACTAAATATTATCACTATTGTAATTGCTTTGTCTCCAGATTTTTGCTATTATAAACAGTGCTCTCATGAGCCTCTTTTTGCCTTTGGCATTTTTCTCTTTTTAGATTTTCTTCCCCCAGAATAAAGCCATAGGAATGGAATTACTATGTCAAAGAGGAAAAACCATTTGTGACTGTTGAAACATTTGTCCATTAACTTTCTAACAGCGTTATGCCAATTTGTGAAATACCGATGGGTCACGTTCACTACAAACTTATAAACATTAGCTATTATCATCACTTAACATTTTTGAGAGATTCATTCTTTTTTAAAATATTTATTTATTTTGAAAGAGAGACAGTGCACACGCGAGTGTGTGTGAGCGAGGGAGGGGGAGAGAGACTTCCAAGCGGGCTCGGCGCTCTCACTGCAGAGCTTGATCTCATGAACTGTGAGATCATGACCTGAGCCAAAATCGAGAGTTGGACCCTTAACCAACTGAGCCACTCAGGTGCCCTGAGAGGTTAGTTCTTATGCCTTTAAAACAAGATTTTATACTTATTTCTATTAAATTTTATCCTCTTATCCTGAAATAACTAGGTTAGTTATTTCAGTCTGTCAAGATGTTTTTGAAATCTGGTTCTGTTCTTTATTTATTTTTTTAAAAAATGTTTTAAAATGTTTATTTTTGAGAGAGAGAGAGAGTTGGGGAGGAGCAGTGAGTGAGAGAGAGACACAGAATCCGAAGCAGGCTCCAGGCCCCGAGCTGTCCGCACAGAGCCCGACGCGGGGCTCGAACTCACAAACCACGAGATCGTGACCTGAGCCGAAGTTGGACGCTTAACCGACTGAGCTCCCCAGCTGCCCCAGAAATCTGATTCTGTTACTTAACTCATTAGCTGTCATTCCCAACTTTGTGCCAATTACTTCTCCAAATAAGGCATAGCTTCAGTGTTCTCATTCAAGGAACTAACAAATCATTGACTAGAAAATAGTTCAATATGATGCATTTTAACTTACCCCTAAACACCTTCTTCGACAGTAAGGTTAGCCTATTAATCACCTATTGTTAGATACCGGTGTTGACCCAGTCAGTCTTCTTTTCTCCTGTAAGCTATTCCATAGCCTCTACTCAACCCAATCCAATTAAATTTATTTCTCGGGGCGCCTGGGTGGCTCAGTCGGTTGAGCGTCCGACTTCGGCTCGGGTCACGATCTCGCGGTCCGTGGGTTCGAGCCCCGCGTCGGGCTCTGGGCTGACGGCTCGGAGCCTGGAGCCTGCTTCGGATGCTGTGTCTCCCTCTCTCTCTGCCCCTCCCCGCTCATGCCCTGTCTCGGTCTCAAAAATAAAATAAAACATTAAAAAAATTAAAAGAAAAAGATTTCTCGTGAGCCTCCAGATGCCAAGATACATAGTCGGCAGCAGAAAGTTTACCAGATACCTTGTTGTCATGGAGGTTCGTCAGGCATTCCTGGACTTAACAATTGAGTAACTTCTCTAAAAAAGGGAAATGGGGCTGGTGTGGCGTGAATTGTTGTTAGTGGATTTACATCGTCTTGTAGTGGATCAGCTGGCTGCTCTGCCAGAGGAGGGGGGTGGCGACGGGCCAAGGGATTAAGCAACGACAAAACCAGGGGTGGGCAAGTGGGGTGAAACTGAGAGGTTATTGCCTAAGCATGCACAAGAGGGGCTAAACCAGAAGTTCATAAGCATGGTGAACTCATCGCAGGGAAATTAGGTCAGAGGGTAGGGGCAGAAATGAAAAAGTCTACAAAAACTTACAGTCTAGCCTTACAGGCTAGCTGTGGGAAAGAGGCGTAAAAGTAAACAAGCAGAAAGTTCCAAGGAGATGAAGAAAAAGTATTTTTCCCTGTTCCTCCCCCTAAGTACGAGTAAAACCCCAATCGTCATATATTAAACAAGCATAGGGAAACTCTGAAAGGTGGAGAGAAGACAGCGGGCCAGCCTGAGACCTTCGAACTTGCAAGGAATAATACAGCGGAGAGTTCTCTGGCTTTTCTTTGTGTCTCCTATGTCCCCGGGTGCTGAGGAAGCTAGAAACCTGGAAATGACAACAGATGCAGACAAAAAATAGCTCCAACAAAAGCTGGCTCTCTCGAGCCAAAGGACTGGAAAGACAAAAAAAACGTTTAGACACTTAAATGCTCGACTCCAGCCAAACACCACAGAAAAGGCTGTGGTCTCAACCCCAGCCATACCCTCCAAGGCCAGTGGGGACCATACACGTTCACCCTCCACAGGTTGTAACAAGACTGGCCAAACCTCTCACCTCTTCCCATAGCGGTATGGTGACAGAGAAGGTCAGGTAGAAAGCAGGGGCTTCCACGACCACCACGTGGTAATGAAGTTCACCCCCTCCTCCCTGCAGGGTCGATGGAGACTATGTGAAAAGCCTGGACTTCAGCTCCCACCCAGCAGTGAAAAAGCACACCTCCCACTCCCCGCTGGGGTGGTGTCAGAGGAAAGCTAGTGGGAAGGCAGTACGTTTACCACCATCCATCACTAACAAGGTCCAGCGATAATGTGATGTCAGTGGGAGAACAGTAATGAGGCACGCCCACCCCTCCCATCTAGAATAGTATTAGCAGAAACCTAGTAGGAACTCCCAGTTTCACCGAGCAGTATAAGAGTCCTCCTTCCCGCTTGCGTGTCAATGGAGACCAACCAAGTGAAAAATTTAGATTTCTACCTTGTCAGTAGATCTTACCTTTAGATCTCACCTTGTCAGTAACAAGGCAGCCCTCTTTCCTACCAGAGCAGTGTCAAAGGAAGACAGCGAACACACATGGTTGAAATAAGATTCAGCGTCTGATACTATGCGACTTAAAATGTCCAGCTTTCGATAGGCAGTCCCTTGTACCACAAAGCAGTAAAATCTCGGCTTGAATGAAAAGAAGATAGTCAATAGCTTCCAACACCAAAATGGCAGTGATGTTAGAAATACAAATATTTACAAGCAGCCATCGTATACAGGCTTCAATAAGCAATGATGAACACACTCGAAGCGTATGAATAAGTCAAATAACTCAGGAAAGAAACAGAAGATACAGAGAAGAACCACAAGGAAATTTTAGAACTGAGAAATACAACAACAATGAAATCTTGCTGGGAGGGCTCAACAGCATAATGGAAGGAACAAGGCAGTTCGGGGGTGGGGGGCTCAGTGCATCTGAAGAATTAACAATAGAAATAACCTATACTGAACAACAAAAAGAAAAAAATATTTAGAAAAAAAGAAAAAAGAACCAAGCTTCGGGAACCTGTGGGGGGGGGGGGGGGGAAGAAAAGAAAAGAAAAGAAAAGAAAAGAAAAGAAAAGAAATCTAACATTCATGTCATCAGAGTCCCAAAAGGAGAGGACAAAGGGTGAGGCTGAAAAAGTACTCAAAGACATAATGGGTGAAAGCTTTATAAACTTGGCAAGAGGCCTAGTTTGAAACCCACAGATTCAGGAAGCTGAGAAAATTGAAAACAAGATAAACTCCCCCAAGTCCACACTAAACCACATTATTGTCAAACTTCTGAAAATTAAAGACAACGAAAATATCTTGAAAACAGCTGTGAGACTTATTAACCTATAAGAGGCAAACAATTAGAATGATAGTGAAGTTTTCATCAGAAATCAGAAAAGCCCAAGTTAGTGGCACGACATTTTCAAGTGCTAAACACACATGCCCACACACACCACCACCACCACCCCCACCACCACCACCACCAACAACTATTACTCCAGGATTCTATACCCAGTGGAAATAGCCTTGAGGTGTGAAGGAAAAATCAAGACATTATCAGATGAGAGTAAAGAGAGATTCTGTTACCAGCAAACCACCTAAACAGAAAGGAAATAATAAAATAAATCTTAGAATGTCAAAAAGGGCAAGAACAATGAAGAGTAAAAATATGGGTAAAAGAAATACATTTTCCTTTCGATCTTGAGTTTCCTAAATGTTTGATGCTTGCAGCAGAAATTGAACCACTGTTTGATGTGGCTTGAAATAATATGGAGAGGAAATATTTAAGACAATTTAAATATAAATGGGGAAGGATAAAGGGAAGTAAAAGGAAGTTTCTACATGTCATTTAAATTGCTGAAATGTCAGTACCAGTAAACTCTGCTGTTATGCATATAACGGGTAATAACTAGAATGACTACCGAAAAAAAAAAAAAAAGAAACTATACAAAAAGAGATCTCTTTGGGGCACCTGGGTGGCTCAGCTGGGCGTCCGACTTGAGCTCAGGTCATGATTTTACGGTTTGTGGGTTTGAGTCCCACGTCGGGCTCTGTGATGACAGCTCAGAGCCTGGAGCCTGCATCAGATTCTGTGTCTGCCTCTCTCTGCCCCACCCCCACTTGCACTCTGTCTCTCTGTCTCTCAAAAATGAATAAACGTGAAAAAAAAAAAAGACATCTCATCAGAAACGCTATGGCTAAATCAAAATGGAATTCTAAAAAAAAAAAAATGTACAAATGTCTCACAGAAAGGCAGATTAAAAAATAGAGAAATGAGGGGCGCCTGGGTGGCGCAGTCGGTTAAGCGTCCGACTTCAGCCAGGTCACGATCTCGCGGTCCGTGAGTTCGAGCCCCGCGTCGGGCTCTGGGCTGATGGCTCAGAGCCTGGAGCCTATTTCCGATTCTGTGTCTCCCTCTCTCTCTGCCCCTCCCCCGTTCATGCTCTGTCTCTCTCTGTCCCAAAAATAAATAAACGTTGAAAAAAAAATTAAAAAAAAAAATAGAGAAATGACAAAGAGGAAAATCCAGAAAATAAAAATAAATGGTAGCTGTAACACGTTAATAATTACATTAAATGTAAATGGTGTAAACACACCTATTAAAACACAACGATAGGCATGTTTTAAAAAAATATGATCCAACTATCTGCTCTCATAAGAATCTCACTTTAAATACAACAACACATGTATATTGAAAGCAAAAGGACGGGAATGTATATATGGTGCAAACATTAGCCAAAAGAAACAATAATGGCTATCTTAATATCGGTCAAAGCAGAGTTCAGAGAAAGAAAATTAACCAGGACAGAGGAGGACGTTAACAGACCAAGAGGGACAGAGAGGACAGAATGATAAAAGGGACACTACACCAAGAAAACAGAGAAATCCTGAATGTGTATGTGCTAAATCAGAGCCACAAAATAAGTGAAGCAAAGACTGATAGAACTGAAAGGAGAAATAGATCAATTCACAGTTATAGGTGGAGATTTCAACATCCTTCTTTCAACACTTGATAGAGCAACCAGACAGAAAATCAGCAAGTTTACGGAAGAACGTAATAACGCTACTCACTACTAGGAGATAATTGACATTTAGAGAACTGATGGGATACAATTTTTTTAAAGCATCGACACGACACATACGAAGGTAGACTATGTCCTAGGCCGTAGAGCAAACCTCGACAAATTTAA
Organism: Prionailurus bengalensis; assembly: GCF_016509475.1. Classification (NCBI taxonomy): domain Eukaryota; kingdom Metazoa; phylum Chordata; class Mammalia; order Carnivora; family Felidae; genus Prionailurus; species Prionailurus bengalensis. Next base: position 16,110,365 of record NC_057348.1, on the reverse strand, counting down.
AAGAGTTGAAATAATGCAGAATGTGTTTTTCAGACCACAGTGGAATCAAAATAGGAAGATAACAGGAAAATCAACGAATATTTGGAAACTAAGCAATGTACTTCTACAAAATCCCTGCATCAAAAAGGAAGTCTCAAGGAAAATAAAAAATATACTGAGCTCAATGAAAAAGAAACACAACATATCAAAATCTGTGGGACACTGCTAAAGGAGGGTCAAGAGAGAAATCTACAGCACTAAATGCTTATCTTAGTAAAGAGGAGAAATCTCGTATCACTTGTCTAAGCTTCCACTACAGGAAGCTAGAGAAAGAAGAGCTAAGTAAACCCAAAGCAAGAAGAAATAAGAAAATAGTCGAAATAAGAGTAGAAATCAGAGAAATTGAAAAGAGAAACACAATAAAGAAAATCATTGAGACAAAAGCTAGTTCTTCTAAAAGATCAATAACATTGACAGCCTCCAGTAAGACTAACAAAAAGCAAAAATAGCACAGAAGATTCTACAAACATCAATTTCATAGCTTAAATAAAATGGACCAGTTCTTTCAAAAGCACAAACTATGACCACTCACCCAGGGTGAACGTGATAATTTGAATTTCCCTATAACTATTAAGGAAATCGAATGAATAATTTTAAAACTTCCCCAGAAAAGAAACTTCTGGGTCCATATGACTTCAGTGGAGAATTAAAACCAATTCTATGCATTCTCTGTCAAAAAATAGAAAGGGAGGGAACAGCTATAATCTTATATTGCTAGAATTACCTTTATATCCAAACCGGGAAAAAGTCAATACAATAAAAGATAACTATGGACCAATATCTCTGATGATTATAGACGTAAAAAATCCTTAACAAAATATTAACAAATAGAATTCAGCAATATTTAAAAACAATTCTACATTTTCTAACCTGTTAACATAGTGGATTGCACTGATTGATTTTCAAAGATTAAGCCAGCCTTGCATCCCTGTGCAAGGCTGGCTTAATCTTTGAAAATCAATCAGTGCAATCCACTATGTTAACAGGTTAGAAAAAGAAAAAGCACATGACCCTATCAATAGATTCACAAAAGCATTTAACAAAATTCAACACGCATATGTGGAAAAAAATCTCAGAAAACCAGGAATAGGGTAAAACTTTCTCAACTAATGAAGGGCTGCTACAAAAGACCTACAGTTCGCATCATACTTAATGGTGGATAGCTTAATGCTTTTCCAATAAAGTCAGGAACAAAAGGCATTCTTGAGAATGCCCACTCATACCATTCCTATTCAGCATTGCACGATATCTTTTTACCCAGTGCAATAAAGCAAGAAAAGGAAATAAAAAATATACAGATCCAAAAGTAAGAAATAAACTGTCCCTATTTGCCGACGATTTGATTGTCTACTAGGAAATCTCAAGGAACCTATTAAAGAAACTCCTGGAAGTAATGAGTGGGTTCAGCAAGGTTGCAGGATACCGGATAAGCAAATAAATTTCAATTGTGTTTCTATATACTAACAACGGACATGTGGACACAAAAGTTAAAAGCACCATACCGTTTTACAGTTGTTCAAAAGTGAGATGTTTAGGTAGAAGTAACCAAACGTGTACAGGGTGTATATGCTGAAAACAAGAAGATGCTGATGAAAGAGATCAAAAAAAGATCTTTATAAATGAACTGGGTTCATGGATTAGAAGATTCAACATAGTAATGACCTCCATCAGCCCCAAAATGACTTACAGGGTTAATGCAATTCCTTTCGAAATCCCAGTCAGGTTATTTGTAGATATAAACAAGATTATCCTATACTTTATATGAAAAGATTAAGGAACTGGACTAACTGGGATGCTTTTGACAATGAAAAATAAAGAGGGAGGAATCAGTCTCCTAGATTCAAGGCTAATTATACAGCTACAGTATCAATGCCGTATGGAATTAGCAGAAACATAGTCACATAGATAAATGACACAACAGAGAATCCAGGAATAGACCCCATAAATATGACCAACTAATTGTTGACGAAGGCATGAGAGCAATTCAATGGAGGAAGAACAAACTTTTCAAGAAATAATGCTCAGAAAGTCCAAAAATAAATAAATAAAAGCCCTTCCTACCTTATGCAAAAATCAACTCAAAATGGATCATAGACTTAAATGTTAAACATAAAACAATGCGGCTTCTATTAAACACATCTTTGGGATCTAGGGTTAGGCAGAGTTCTTAGACTTGACACTGAAAGCATAATCCATAGAAGAAGAAAAACTCGGTAAATTGAACTTTATTGAAATTAAAAACTTTTGGTCTGCAAAAGACTCTCTTAAGGGGATGAAAAGTCAAGTTACAGGGTGGAGAAAATATTTGCAGCTCACGTACCTGACAAAGGACTAGCATCTAGAATATGCAAAGAATTCTCAAAAGTCAGTGGTAGAAAACCAAACAATCCAATTTGAAAAAGAACAGAAGTTGGGGCGCCTGGGTGGCTCAGTCCGTTGGGTGTCCGACCTCAGCTCAGGTCATGATCTCACAGCCCGTGAGTTCGAGCCCCGCGTCAGGCTCTGTGCTGACAGCTCAGAGCCTGGAGCCTGCTTTGGATTCTGTGTCTCCCTCTCTCTCTGCCCCTCCCCTGCTCATACTCTGTCTCTCTCTGTCTCAAAAATAAAATAAAAACATTTAAAAAAAGAAAAAAGAAAAAAGAACAGAAGGTATTAATGGACATTTCACCGAAGAGGATATTCAGATGGCAAAAAAAAAAAAACAGCACATGGAAAGATGTTCAATATTGCTTCCCATTAGGGAAATGCAAATTAAGTCACAATGAGCTATCATTAAATACCTATCAGATCGGCCCAAATCAAATGCTGGTGACACTACAGTAAAATGTCACAGCCATCCTGAAAAAAGTTTGGAAGTTTCTTAACAAAGAAACAAATAAAACCCAACAAAGGGTTGATGGAGGGGAGGTGGGGGGGGGATGGGCTAAATGGGTGATGGGAATTAAAGAGGGCACTTGTTGGGATGAGCACTGGGTGTTGTATGTAAGTGATGAATCACTGGGTTTTACTCCTGAAACTATACTGCTCTGTGTGTTAACTAACTTGAATTACAAACAAAATAAATTTAAAATAAAAAAATAGGTGGTTTTACTGCAAAAAAATAGAAACATAGGAGGAACTGCAAAGAGAATTAAGTATCGTATCTAGCTCCCAAAAACATCAGAGGAGAAAGAAACAAACTCTAAAGATGGGGAAGGGGATTTAAGAATGAGCTAAAAGGGAAAAGCTGGCGAACGGGAACAAAATAGGACGGCTGGAGTCAGTCTGATCATATCAATACTCATAAAAAAATGGCAAAAAGTAAATGGGTTGGCATCACTATCAAAAGACATAAATTAGGCTCAGCTGGTTGAGCGTCTGACTCTTGACCTCAGTTCGGGTCTCGGTCTCAGGGTCGTGAGTTCGAGCCCCAAGCGGAGCTCCGTGCTGGGTCGGAAGACTACTTAAAAAAAAAAAAAAAAAGATTCATAAATTGTCAGGCACTGCTTACCCTGGAAAAAAAGTAACCAAAAGAAAAGAAAAAAACGCTGAGGTAGAAGATCAAAATAGAATTTAAGGCAAAATCATTAAGAAAAGAACGCTAAATAATATTACAGGAATGACCCATTAAGAAAGCAATTTTCATTTTGTTGATATTATAGTTACAATGAGCAATGTAAAATTCACAATTATATAATTGATTAGAAGGTATTCTTCTAATTTTATTTTATAATTTTTATTACTTGATTTCTACACTGTAAAAATGATCTTATTATAATCATTGGGTGTAAGTATTATGAAGGATTAAATATTAACTTTTTATAAGTTTTATAAACAAAGTATCTTCCCATTTTTAAATGAGAAATGAGGTTGCTCCTATAGACATAAGCTTTTCTCATCATTTCTGCTTGAGGCTGCTGGACGCATTGCAGAGCAGGATTTTTGATGACAATAATTACAAATTCTTATCACCATCAGTGAGAAACTTTCTTCACTCGAGCAGGTAAGAAGAATGAAAGCAGGGGCGCCTGGGTGGCTCAATCGGTTGGGTGTTCGACTTCGGCTCAGGTCACGATCTCGCGGTCTGTGAGTTCGAGCCCCGCGTCGGGCTCCGTGCTGACAGCTAGGAGCCTGGAGCCTGCTTCGGATTCTGTGTCTCCCTCTCTCTCTATGCCCCTCCCCTGCCCACCCTCTGTCTCTCTCAAAACAATATTAAAAAAAAAAATGAAAGCAAAATGTTCACAACGATGCCAACTTGTGCAACAGCTGAAATTATACCTGAGGAATCCAGTCGTTCTTTGGCTTTCGTTAACAAATGTCATGTTGACGTTTCTTGTCATACTGAGATACACACAACTGTCAAAGGCAGCCAGATGCTTTATGCTACGAGTTTAAAACCTGGTGCAACTCCGCTTTACGAATCATGCATTCGTTGTCAGAACAGTCACCCCTGCAGCCGGTTTGGATGCCACAAATAAGCAGATGGAGACTGCCTGGCCCCCGACCTCTACCAACCAGAGGCCTTGGCTGTTCCCCATATCCTGGGCACCTGGACCATGAACAAGCTGTCCTGTAATTCCATAGACCCCCATGCCCTTGATGGGGAGCCAGGAGCTCTGCAGCTGGCTGGAGTCGTGGATGGCCCCCAGAGATGTCTCCTGGCGGGGGCCCAGCCCATGACCACAGAATGCAAAGGCTGCGCGGAGGTCGTGTTCTTGCTGCCCATGGGGGTTACCAGGCGAACTTCCTGGATGAGGGGCTGTCTGCCAGGAACCGCAGGGGAGATTGCTCATGATAAGGCCCCACCCATCTGTGTCCAGCACTGAAGAAATCCACGGGTTGAGACACATACACAGCCCATTCATGGTTCACCAGCTGGGGAGCTCTGAAGCTGAGAATATAACAGGGAACTTTGATAAAAGTTGACCACGTACAAGTTCATAATAGAGTTATTAGCAAATATGAACAAAATGGTATCGCACACACCGCATTCCCCGACTGCAGTTTATTAAATCAAAAACCATCTTGGGGCACCTGGGTGGCTCAGTCGGTTAAGCATCCGGCTTCGGCTCGGATCTCATGGTTCGTGAGTTCAAGTCCGGCCTCGGGCTCTGTGCTGACAACTCAGAGCCTGGAGTCTGCTTTAGATTCTGTCTCCCTCTCTCTCTGCCCCTCTCCCCCGCCTCTCTCTCTCAAAAATAAACAAACATTTAAAAAAAAATTTAAAGGGGGCACCTGGGTGGTTCAGCAGGTTAAGCGTCTGACTCTCGATTTTGGCTCAGGTCATGATCTCACGGTTCATGAGTTCAAGCCCCACATCGGGCTCTGTGCTGACAGTGCAGAGCCTGCTTGGGATCCTCTCTCTCTCTCTCTCTCTCTCTCTCTCCTTCTCTGCCCCTCCTGCACTCTCTCTCTCTCAAATACACTTAAAACATTTTTTTAATCTTTATATAAATTCAAAAAAACACACAAAAGCATGTTTTTGGAACCCCCCAAATATGTTTCTAAATGTACCATGATTTAAAAATAAAAGCAGAACAAAAGTCACCAAGTAATAAGAGTTGCATGGAAATGAAAGCAGCCATGAGGTCTCCAATTCTGAAACCCAAAAGATTCTGAAAACCGAAACTTGAGTTCATAACTCATCTGGTGGCAAATCTGACCTGAGGCTATTTGGTTTTAATTTTCCGACCTCTAGCAAGACAATGAAGTGGGGGGGGGGGGGAGAAGAAAAGACACAAATTAGCAATATTAGCAACCACCACAAAATATATACCTACATAGAACAGAGAAAAACCATCATAAGACAATAACCTGGAGTGCTTTATGCCGATACATTTGGAAATATGGACAAAACGGATGGTTTCCTAGAAAATCATACCATTGCCAGAATTAACTCCTGAAAAATATAAAAACAGAATAAACTTTTTAAGAAACGGAATTATTAAAATATCCCCTCTACCCAGTGGATTTCCAGACTGATATATAAATGGTCAATAAACATGCAACTATGCTAAGTTTCCATCATAGTCAAGAAAATATAAACTGAAACAGTATTGGGCTGACATTTCCCACCCATCTGATTAGTAAAGATTAAAAATCCTCTTAAAAAAATTTTTTTGGTTTATTTGTTTTTTGAGAGAGAGAGAAAGGGAGAGAGAGGGAGAGAGAGAACCCCAAGTGGATTCCGTGCTGCCAGTGCAGAGCCCGGTGTGGGGATCAAATCCACAAACTGTGAAATCGTGACCTGAGCCAAAGTCACACGTCTCACTAACTGAGCCACCCAGGCGCCCCGGGACTGATGTTTTAATGGGGTCACTCTGGCAGCCGCATTGGGCATAGCCTGTTAAGGCACACAGAAGTGGAGAAACAAGTTAGGGGAAAGTAACAACGGAGGTGGGGCGAAGGGGTCAAATCCCGGATATAGCCGCAGGCCACATGACTGATATTAACTAAGCAGGTGCATAGCCCTGGCCTCACCCCCACGCACTGCCAATGGGGTAGGTGAGAGATTTTCCAACAGCAAACAGGTCGCCTCCCTTCAGTGTGTACTTGTGGGAAACCAATTTCTCCCGGGGCCAGCAGCCTTCCTTTCCTGTCCCTTGTGGAAGTGAGGAGGCCACTTTTTCTGTTTGCTTAATTTTTTTTTTTTAATGTTTGTATTTGTTTTTGAGAGAGAGAGAGAGAGACACAGAGCACAAGCGAGGGAGGGGCACAGAGAGAGGGAGACACAGAATCCTAAACAGGTTCCAGGCTCTGAGCTGTCAGCACAGAGCCTGACGTGGGGCTCGAACTCATGAACCGTGAGATCATGACCTGAGCTGAAGTTGGGCACTTAACTGGCCGAGCCACCCAGGGGCCCCTGAGAAGGATTTCTAAGAGTGAAGTGGTCTGACCATTCCGCATCACGTAGAGCTTGGAGGTATCTTGGAATGAGGTAAAAAAAAAAAAAAAAAAAGCAAATCCAGAGACCTTGAGAATATTGGTTGCAGAAATAAACAAGATGCAATTTAAAAATATCTTTTTTATTAATGCCTATTTATTTTTGAGAGACAGAGAGAAACACACAGAGAGAGAGAGAGACAGGGTGCAAGCAGGGGTGGGGCACAGAGGGAGACACAGAATCTGAAGCAGGCTCCAGGCTCAGAGCTGTCAACACAAAGCCTGACGTGGGACTCAAACTCATGAACTGTGAGATCATGACCCGAGCCGAAGTCGGACGCCTAACCAATGGAGCCACCCAGGCACCCCAACAAAATGAAATTTTTAAAAATCATAATAATAGTAAGGAGAGTTTTGACTCCAGCTCCAGAAGTAGAAAAATGCTGCCATATAGTTGGTACCTCTTCCTGAGAGCAGATCTGGTCACTCACAATGTTCTATCACATCCTGGCAGCAAGAGAGTGAGTCTAAATGGCTGGTTGTATCTCCTAAGTTAGGGACTTTATATAGAAAACACAGGAATTATTTGAAAAGAACCCAAGTCATTTTTTTTTTAAATAAATGAGGTGCCAGGTAGTTACAATAAACATATACATCAAGTTCCAGCATTGCTCAGGGCACAACCTGTGCAACTGTCCTTGCCCACCCCTTTTCCCGTCCTCTGCTAAAACCCAGAGGTGAGAGCAACCAAAGATGTCTTTGCTTCGGTTCAGTCTGCTTCCTCTTTTATCCTTGTTAAACTTTTTGGTTGTTTTTTGTTTGTTCACCTCTTTCTGCACCCCACACAGGCCACATTGAGCCACCCTAATTCAAGCTTGACTTGCTATTTCCTTTTACTGAGGCTGACACATTAACTGCTGAGAATATTTTTCTTTCTGCAGTTTCACAAAGGTCAGCCTGTAAAGCAGATCATTTTCACATCTCTCTCTGCAGTGTTTTAGCTATTTTCCTCTTGGATATTTTACAGATCCATTTAAATCGAAAAACTTCGGGGCTGCCGTTTTCTTTGGCTGTGGCTCTGCAAAATGCCTCCTTCTCTCCTTCCCTTTCTCATCAAAGCCTTATGAATACTCTAATCTTGAGGTCGCCCTGGGTTTAGGCTCGCCCGTGGATCTTGTGCATGAAAAGCCCTTAATAATTATAATGGTGGGATCTAAGGCTTGAAAGTGGATGTCGGTTGACAATTCTGGTCGGGGATTCCACATAATGACACGGTAGACACAACCCTCATGCTAACGCCACTGGCTGCGTCTGTATCTCTCTATTCTTTGCACAGGCCTCGCGAGGGCTGGCTTCTTCTGATCTACCTTCTCAGTGACTTCTCTCGTTGACCGAGAAAAGTTCCATTTGTCACCATGAGAGGTTGAAGCCCGGAGGCCTGAGCTTCGGCCCTGCCTCTGTCAATGAATGCGAGACATCGGCCGTGGCATGTGACCCCTGGGGACCTCGGTTTCCCCGAAAGTGCAGAGGAAAGATCAGGCTCTATCCCAGCCCTGCTGGTCGGAGGGTGCAATTGGGAAGTCGGCTCGTGCTTTGCACACGGCGTTAAGGCGAGAAAAGTGAAGGCGGAGTCACCACCCGGGATGTTTTTTCTTCTGGTTTCTCTTCTGCCAATTTCGTTATGACTCTAAGGAAGTGGGGTGAAAGATGGACAAGGTTATAGAAATGATTCGTCTCTCTCATCCACGGGGGTTTTTGCACCTTTTCTGAGCCCGCTCTGACAGCGGTTCTCTGACTTGTCTTTGCTGTAAAGCACGACCCGGCAGGCCCACTGGAGAGTTTCTGGTTCCGTGGGTCTGGGGTGGGGCAGGGGGGAGGCCCAGACTGGTTTTCTAACAGCATGTGGCTGATACCCCTGCTCGGTAGCACTGGGCGCAAAGCCCGTAACTCCTAAATTTCCCTCCCTCGCCTTGACCTCTTCCCCATGCACCTGCCTGGCATTCCCAGCCCCGGAGACCCCGTGGACTCACACTCCCATCCACTTGGGTGGGGGGTGGGGAGTGGGGAAGGGGCACTGTGCTCGGATCCAGTGCCTCAGTCGGCCTCTGGCGGGGCTGGTGAGGTGTTTCCATAGTGACCTAGAACCCCAGGCTAAGCGGTGAGCCTCTTTCGGCCTGGCCGCTCTGTGTGGCAGAAACCCTCAGCCGGTGGAAGGAGACAGACAGGATCCTCCTTTGCAGCTACAGGAGGAGTGGAGTGGAGGGCAAGAAGAGAGCGGAGGCGCCTGTTGCCCTGGGCTCCCGTCTTGGCTACCCGTTTTATTTTAAGTTTATTTTGAGAGAGACAGAGAGAGCGTGAGTGGGGGAGGAGCAGAGAGAGAGGGAGAGAGAGAATCCAAAGCTCGATGTGGGGCTCGAACGCACGAACCGAGAGATCATGACCTGAGCGGAAATCAAGAGTCGGACGCCTAACCGGCTGGGCCACCCAGGCGCCCCTTCGAGGTCCTGTTTTACCTCTGCCCTCGGATCCCCCGAAGGGCCCCCCCCATATCCTTAAAATCTATTCCTCTGTTGGCTCAAACCAGCAGGTTTCAAGTTCTGAGTGCACCTCAGTTTCCCCGGAGGGCTGATTAAAATACACTACCAGGTGCCGCCTCTAAAATTTCTGACTCAGTAGGTCTGGGGTGGGAGCCCGAGAATCTGCATCTCTGAACAAGCCCCCTGTTATCAGGGGGCTGCTGCTGTGGGAACCTAACTTGGAGAACCACTGGCTTAAATGGCCATGTCATCAGTATTTCTGCTTGTATGATCATCAGTGAGGCCAATGCTGTTCCAGGCATCTATGCACTGCTCTGCAGATTATAACTACTTGATCCCCACAAGAACCCCTTGGGGACAAGGGGACGCGCCGGAGACCGGCTCCAGCAACCAGGGGTTCCCGAAGGAAGAACGGCGTCGGTGAAAATAAAACAAAAGTAAAATAAAAAAACTAAAAATCAAAACACTAAAATCAAAAACCAAAACTAAAATAGAAATGAACACAGGCCACAGCAGTGTGTTGAACTGGCCGACTTCTTGCAGCGAACGGGGCATTACATTTGCCAGTGACTTCCTCGTCGCATACGTCATCTATGTTTTTCTAACATTACCTGATTTTAAAAATGTTCCTGTGGGTCATCAGCCTTTAAGAGGTAACGTGGCGATTTACTCCTAATGTTCCCGCATGCCCTTTGATTACTGATTAATTTCTCTCATTATTCCATTATGCATCTGCGTATCTGTATCTGCGTATCTGCGTGTATCTGTAATTATCTATAGTCTATAAAGCACTTGCTTCGCGGTTTGCAGGAAAGGCCCTCCATTTCTCAGGTCAGTTACAGGGACATGACCTCCTAACCACATGAGGCCAGAAGAACAATGTGTCTGCCTCAGTCCGAGGTGCCAGGAAGGGGCCGAAAAAGCCTTAGAAACCCATGCCTCATACATTCTCAGAGAGACAGTGCACCTAGGAATTAATGAACCATTCTGTAGCTTAACCGACTAAGTTCAGTCATCATCTGGAATGCCTCCGGGGGGGCCAGGTGGGTCTAGGGGTTGAAGTCACCTGTGCCCAGAGATACACTCCTTAGTTGCCCGAGTGAGGCTTTCAAATCCATATTGTCTCCTTTATTGGCCTCCTTTGCTGGCAAAGGCATGAGGCTATCCTTCCTGTAAGTAGAGGAGTCTCCATAGGGGATGGCAAGGGCTAAACGTAAGGCCGCACAATTTCTTGGGGGAACCGTATTTTCTTTCCTAATGGTTCTTCTCCCAGGGGGCCTGTCGAGGGCGATTCCCCAACAGACAATACCCCAGGTAGTTTTAAGGCCAAATTATCTAAAAGCGGGAATACAAGAAGCTTCACTGTCGGCGGACCGCCCTGCAGTCACCAATCTGTCCACAGCCCGGGTCTTGCCGTCAGGCTGGGATGGCTCGGCTTGCAGCAGGGACGTGTCCTTGCTATTTTACAGATGACAGAGTCGTGGTCGTCAGAAGTAAGTAACCCTCGCCATGTCCCTCTCTCAGAGGCCGCAGAGCTGGGAGGCGAGCCCCCCCCCGCCGTCTGACTCAGAAGCTCGTGTTCTTAACTGGTGCTCAATTTCACTTCCCACTCTGGCCCGGCTGGATCTGTCGCCACCCTCCGGGCACGGCCCTGTCTGGAGTGCTGTTCTGCCCTGTCTTCCTCCGATGCCGTTTCCAAGGCTCCCTCCCCCGTGAAGCACCTCCCGATTTCCTAATCCCTGTCCCCGCACAGTCCACACTGGCGATAACACCTTCCCCAGGGCGATCGCTGGACCTTATGTTTGTCCTACGGTGTTTTGTGTGGTATCTTTCCCGCATGTTTTCGCAGCCCCTTTGCATGAGCCTGAGCCTGTGGGCTCCTTGAGTGGGAAGAGGGGGTGGTGACACTTGGTGTTTGTATCCGCCCACCCCCTGCACTCCCAGCACCAGCTCGGGGCCTCAGAAATGTGCCCTGACTTCAGCAGAGAGGCCTGTTAGGTTGAGCGAAAAGGAAAGACGTGGCTTGTTCCTGGTTCAGCCTGTGCCTCCCCTCCCACTCCCCAGGGCTAACCTGGGGGGAAGGAAGGGCAGGAAGCAGGACTGGGAGGAGGGAGAGCCTGGGCTGCCCGAGGGGTCTCAGAAACACCCCTGAAGAGCAAAGGCAGTGAATGAGCTCTGTCCTGGGAGGGGGGCGTGACTCTTTACGGCCAAGGAGATGTGCCAAGAAGTCTGACAGCTGAGGCTGTGTCGGCGGGACTCCCAGCACCAGGGGGCTCTGCCTAACCCTTGGGCTCTGCCACCCTCTGGGCCCTGCTGCTCCCCTTCCTGTCCGTCCACCTGCTTTCTGCATCTTGGACTCACCTCGGGCATTAGAGGCGGTCCCTGATACGGCAGACCTCCCACCCCAGCTGACTGCCCAAACCCACCGTCCTTCCTGGCTAACCGTGATTCTGGTCAGGACGCGGCCATAACCAGTCAAGCCACCCCTTGTGGCTGGGATTCTGTCGTGTGCAGGTGGGAGGGACTCAGGTGGAGCAGGGCGGGGTGCTTCGTCCTGTTGTGGCCGGTGTCTGGCCCCCAACGTTCAGGGCTTTGTTCTGGTACATCTTGGTTATCTAGAAACAAAGGCCTGGAGCTGTGAGTCACAGGTTATGGGTCCCGGGCTTGCGGTGTTGTCGTTTTCTGGTGCGTGTTGTGTTTGCAAAAAGATTTGAGGTGACCTGCGGGCCACAGAGGGTATTTGCGGGCCACAGGGGGTGTGTGCTCCGAGGTTCCACACCCTTGCTAGCGGTGCTCTGACAGTTTGGCTCCCGGTCCTGCAGCCAAGAGAAACGAGCGAAATGCCTCTAGTTTCAGATTCTCAGGACTCACCAATATCAGGCAAGGTTGTACCGGATTCAAGGCGAGGAATGTCTCCACGGGTTTTCTTTGAGAAGATGTGGGCATGGGGAAGTAGGTTTCGAAGTACTTTACAGAAGAACGTCTTTACAAAAAATGAGGCTAAGTAAGCTTGGGAAGCCCCGTCGACCAGCCCTCCTCCTCGGAGAGTCCCCCCATCAACGTACTGAAGGCTCCGTAAATCTCACGGCAAGCCACTGGCTTCCAGAGCTTCTAGGGTACCGGAGAGTCCCTTTGTCTTCCTCCTGTTCTGCTTTTCTTGCAGCATCTGTTAACTAGTGCCTCATGGCGCCCACCACAGCAGCTACCGGGGCAATGTCAACGTCATCAACCTCCTCAAACAAAATCTACGGAGGACCTAACGGCCATGAGCCGGAAGGAGCCATTCTAGAATGAAACGCTCCTCCGCGTAGCTTGGCCATGCCCCGTGGACGCGCAATTCAGGACTGGGTGTTCCGAGGTGGGGAAGGAGGGCAGCACCCACCCCGCCTGCCTCGTTCAATGTGTGCAGATTAATCTCCCCTTTCTGGACGCAGAGGACCGTCCCCTGCTAAGGGAGTAGGGCCGTTCTTAGTGTATGTGCGGAAGGGAACTTCTTTCAGAATTACATGGGCTGAAATTTGTCTTTTAGGAGTTTTCTAAAAGCAAAAGTAACAGTCTGGGACACCTTTGCAGAGAGGAAGTAGATTACTTACAACCACACTCACCAATTTCCCCGACAGGAAGGTCACGTGTGTAGGAGAAAGAGAGGCCTGGTGCAGCGAGGTCACTCCCATGGCCTCTTGGAGAAACCCTGGGCATGCGTCTGGAATGTGGACGGCCAGCACAGGATGGCAGTCTGAAGCCTTGACCTTGGCAGCCCAGGCCAGTTTCTGTGTATGTGTGTGTGTGTGGGGGGGAGGGTCAGTTCTGTAGTTTCTATAGAAACAAGAGGCTGCCTCTCAAGGTCACCCCACTTTCCAGCTCATTGTCTTTCTGAGCTTGAGCCACGGCTCTCCTTCCATCCCCGGAGGGTGAGGCTGGGGTGGAAGTCATGTGACCCTCAGGTGGGAGAGGAGGCGGGCAGGTGTCTCCTGGGAGCTCAATGACATGTCCCGTCCAAGGCATGAATGGAAGATTTAAAAGACAGTAGTGCCTGCAAGTATGAAATTCCTGGGGCTCCTGATAAAAAGTCGGATGGAAGGCCACACACCAAACCTCTCTAAATCTGAATTTTCAGGGGAAGATTTCAGGAATCTGTATTTTAGTAAGTCTTGGGTGATTGATTTCTTGTGACTGGGCAGGGCTGGGGGGCTTGATGTCCTGCTCCTTATCTGTGCTGTGAAGATGGCTCCCCAGTATTGCTTCACGTCTGATAACCAGAGCCGTTTCCTGCCTTCAAACATCTCAGAGAAGTTTGCAGGGTGTGTGTGTGGCTGGGGGGGGGGGGCGGGGGGAGGGCAGGCCGGACGGACCTGTCCCCCTGGGTTCAAACGTGTGAAGCGTGCAAACGGGCCTCGAGGGCTGCCTCCACTCTCTCAATCCAGCACTATTCAGTTTATTCGACCTCCAGATCCGAGGTTCGCCCACCCAGTTTGTCCACGGAGCTTTCGGTGGGACCTCAACCCCAGGCACTCTGCCTTAGCGCCTGTCCGTGTTTCTCGAACCTTAACGTGCCTGCCCGCCGTCTGGGGATCTTGCTAAAGTGCAGATTCGGATTCTGTAGGTCTGGGGCAGCCCTTGATATGCAGCCTTTCCGAGAAGCTCCCAGGGGACGTGGATGGTGCTGGGCCGCCGACCTCACGCTGAAGAGTGAGGCCCCGGCCAGTTAGCACTGTTGTTTATTGCTTTCTGATGGTTTCACGTGGGGGAGTAGCTCTTCTCCCCAGTGCATCTCATAATGCGTAGCTCAGCGGACATCGCTTGCTAATGTCTGGTGGGCACCAGGAGAGCTATCAGAAAACCATAAAACCAGCCCAGTGGATCTTCAGGGTCTCACGGCCTGAAGGGCACTTCGAAGAAAGCATCTTTGCCCCAGGCGGCCTCAGTTTCAATTCCTGTGTCTCAATCCCCTCTTGGTCTTCGCCTTTCTGTCTTATCTTCTATAGAACGATTGAAACTAACAACCTTTGATTTCAAGCGCTTGAAGTCGTTTCCTTCTTGCAGGTTTTGAATGATCTCTGTGACTCATCTCCCTCCCTGCTGTCTGAAAGTCTACTTCTCCCTGTCCCCTGTCAGTCTCCACGCCCACTCGCTCCCGGGATATGTCACCTGGCTTTGTCAGTTTTCCTGAGAGACTCCCCACCTTCCTTTGTCATGGCACCCCCCCCCCTCCAGGGCACAGAGGCTGTTCATGCCTTCCCCATCCCCCCCTTGTTAACCCCCTTCCGTTGTTACCACACCTGGCCTCTGCCGTCCCTCTTGTCACTTTCTGGGCTTTCTGCGGAAGACGCACCCAGCCTCCAGGAGGAAGGGGACTGGTCATGGAGGTTCTCCACATGGGCTGGGACCGGGACGCAGCTTAAAAACTCACGGACCCTTACCCTTTCACTTCACCCCATGTCAACAGGCAGTGTCCAGGTGGCCCCAGTTGGCATCTGTGGATCAACCCATAATGGCAGGAAGTGGGGACTGGCCTGGAGCAGGGGCCCCTGAGCTGCACCTGAAGCAATGTCACGTGGGGCATCTCACGCAGTGTCCACGAGGATGTCCTGACCCAGGTTCCGATTCCACCCAAATGGCTGGTGGCCAAGGTTGCTGACACCACCCAAATGTGTATCCCAAATCCAGATGATCTGTCCTTTGGGGCCACACCAAAGGATTGTGAGTATCAAGAAAGCTGGGAACACCCAGGGCAAGGTGGGGGGAGCGTCCTCCATGGCTCAGCAGGATCGCAGGGCCCCGTGTGGATGAACTGGAATTCACAGGGGGTGTCATCAAGCCAGAGCCAGAAAACACTGCTCCAGAGACCTAACGGGTGGTCCCCAGAGTTTCCCATTTTCCCTCACAGTGAAGACAGACTGGTACAAGATAGGAGACCGGCATTGGAGGGCATCTCATTTCAGGTGGTGCGGGCGGGGTTTAAAGGAGGTACATACACTTTCCCCTTTGTATTGTTATTTTTGATATTATTTATTTACTGTTTATTATGATATCACATTAGTGTATTTTAAAACGCGTTGAGGGGCGCCTGGGTGGCGCGGTCGGTTAAGCGTCCGACTTCAGCCAGGTCACGATCTCGCGGTCCGGGAGTTCGAGCCCCGCGTCGGGCTCTGGGCCGATGGCTCAGAGCCTGGAGCCTGTTTCCGATTCTGTGTCTCCCTCTCTCTCTGCCCCTCCCCCGTTCATGCCCTGTCTCTCTCTGTCCCAAAAATAAATAAACGTTGAGAAAAAAAATTCTTAAAACGCGTTGAAAGCAGAGTTGTAATCTAAGAGATGATCTAGCACAGTTGCTTTGCTAGAAGCCACCATTTGGCGGGGGTGGGGGGGCACCTGCTAACTGTGGTATAAAGACTAATTCCTTATCTCATCAAGGTGTGACTTTTAACACATGTTTCTGTGAGTTGTTTATCTTTCTTTTACAGATTTTTTAGAACGCTCTACAGTGTCGACTTTAATGCTTTATTGGCCATGTCAGTGCAAATATAATGTTTTTCCAAACAATTATTGTGACATTGACTTTGCTGTGGCCTACTTTGTTCTACAAAAATTTGAAAGACTTCTATAATCAAATAGGCTTATCTTTCTCTTAAAGCGTCTGAATTCCTGGGCCACTATGGCTAGCATAAAGAAAAGCTATTGGTTTTCGTGTGTTCTAGAAGTTGTTTTTTTTTTTTTCTCTTGGGTTTTCTGGGTATATGAACATGCAAAGGGTTACCCATGTTTTTTCTTGTTGTACTTATTGTATTTGTTAGACCCTCTAAGATAATACTAAATTATTTTATTTATTTATTAAAATTTTTTTCATTTTATTTATTTTAGAGGAAGAGCAGAGGAGAGGGGCAGAAGGAAAGAGAGAGAGAATCTCAAGCAGGCTCCACATTCAACATGGAGCCTGATGCAGGGCTTGATCCCATGATGCTGGGATCATGACCTGAGCTGAAATTAAGAGTCAGACACGGGGCGCCTGGGTGGCGCAGTCGGTTAAGCGTCTGACTTCAGCCAGGTCACGATCTCGCGGTCCGTGAGTTCGAGCCCCGCGTCGGGCTCTGGGCTGATGGCTCGGAGCCTGGAGCCTGTTTCCGATTCTGTGTCTCCCTCTCTCTCTGCCCCTCCCCCATTCATGCTCTGTCTCTCTCTGTCCCAAAAATAAATTAAAAACGTTGAAAAAAAAATATTATAAAAAAAAAAGAGTCAGACACTCAACTGACTGAACCACCCAGGCCCCCAAGATAAGGTTAAATTATAATGATAGTGGCAGACATCTATATGTGGTTCTTGAACCTTACTGGCTTAGTTTTAATATTTTACCATTTGGGATGTGGGATGATACACACACACACACACACACACACACACATATAATTTGTCATCAAATTGGCCAACATACAGAGTGTAAAGTGTGCTCTTGGTTTTTGGGGTAGATTTCCCTGGTTCATGGCTTACATACCATACCCGATGTTCATCCCAATAAGTGCCCTCCTCAATGCCCATCACCTGTTTTCCCCTCTCCCCTACTCCCCCATCAACCCTCAGTTTGTTCTCTGTATTCACGAGTCTCTTATGGTTTGCCTCCCTCCCTCCCTCTCTGTTTGTAACCATTTTTCCCCCTTCCCTCCCCCCATGGTCTTCTACTAAGTGTCTCAAGATCCACATATGAGTGAAAACACAGCTATCTGTCTTTCTCTGACTGACTTATTTCACCTAGCATAATACCCTCCAGTTCCATCCATGTGCTCGCAAATGGCAAGATTTCATTCTTTCTCATTGCCAAGTAGTATCCCATTGTATATATAAACCCCATCTTCTTTATCCATTCATCAGTGGCTGGACAGAAATGGGCAGAAGACATGAATAGACACTTTTCCAAAGAAGACATCCAGATGGCCAACAGACGCAGGAAAAGATGCTCCACATCACGCATCATCAGGGAAATACAAGTCAAAACCACAATGAGATACCACCTCACACCGGTCAGGGTGACTCACATTAACAACTCAGGCAACAACAGATGTTGGCGAGGATGCGGAGAGAGAGGATCTCTTTTGCACTGCTGGTGGGAATGCAAACTGGTGCAGCCACTCTGGAAAACAGGAGGGAGGTTCCTCAAAAAATTAAAAATAGAATTACCCTATGACCCAGCAATAGCACTACTAGGAATTTATCCAGAGGACACAGGAGTGCTGATTCATAGGGGCACACGTGCCCCAGTGTTTATAACAGCACTTTCAGCAATAGCCAAATTTGGTAAGTTTTTATTTATATACTCATTTAAGTAATCTCCACACCCAGTGTGGGGGCTTGAACTCATGCCCCTGAGGTCAAGGGCTACACCCTCCGCCACCTGAGCCAGCCAGGGGCCCCTGGTTTTTGTTCTTTAGTTTGCCAATCGAATGCATTAAGAGAAGAGGGGTCCTAATTTGGGCCACCTTTTCATGTTTACATAACATCACTGTTATTATTATTCTTTTTCTGCACTGCTGAATTTTCTTTAGTCACGTTTTGGACCATTACGAACTTGAAAGTGACACTCATACATAGTTGACGCTATCTTTATAACAGGCGGACTTCACAAAATTAATTAGGAAGTTTCCCATCTATTTCTATGAGCTGCAAAAAATGGCGATATCACAAAAAATCTATTCTTTAAAGGTTAGGCAAAAACCTAGCTGTGAAAACATTGGGTTCCTTTTTTTTTTTCTTTAAGTAGATATTACTTTCCCTTTTTAATTTTCTATTCATTGATCTATTTGTATCTCCCTCTTCTTGGCTGAGTTTTCCCAATTTAAAACTTTCCGGGTTTCTAATTTAAAACTTTTCTCCTACTTCCTCAAAGTTCTCGAATGCTCTGCCTTGGTGCGGCATGCAGAATTCACCTGTAACTGTGCAATCCCTTCCGCATTTGGGAGTATGTCTCCTTTCTTTTTTTTTTTTTTTAAATTTTTTTTTCAACGTTTTTATTTATTTTGGGGACAGAGAGAGACAGAGCATGGACGGGGGAGGGGCAGAGAGAGAGGGAGACACAGAATCGGAAACAGGCTCCAGGCTCCGAGCCATCAGCCCAGAGCCCGACGCGGGGCTCGAACTCACGGACCGCGAGATCGCGACCTGGCTGAAGTCGGACGCTTAACCGACTGCGCCACCCAGGCGCCCCATCTCCTTTCTTATCCCTAACGAATGGGCAGTTCACAGAGGGGCAAATCCAAATGGCTAAAAAATACACAAACATGCACAGACACACAAATGACATTAAAAGGGAAATACCACTTTATGCCCATCCGACTAACCACTTTGGGGAGGGTGGGGATGCGTGGGTAAGGAGCTGGGGAGGGGGAGGCAGGTGTGAGGGATTTCCTCAGACACAGTCTGTGGAAAAGTAAATTGCTGTCATTGTTTCAGAGAACAATGGGGCAGGGTCTGTCCAACTGGGAGCGTATTTCCTGGGTTGTCCCCCACCCCAACCCCACTCCTGGGGATGGATGTCGTAGAAATAAAAGTTCCAGTGACTGGTGTGTAAGGATGTTTAAGTAGGGGGGGGGAAAGCCTGGAGGGGCGCCTGGGTGGCTCAGTCGGTTAAAGCGTCTGACTCCTGATTCCGGCTCAGGTCATGATGTCCCTGTTCGTGAGTTCGAGCTCCACATTGGGCTCTGCGCTGACAGTGTGGAGCCTGCTCGGGATTCTCTCTCCCTCTCTCTCTGTTCCTCCCCTACTCGTGCTCTGTCTCTCTCTCTTTCTCTCTCAAAATGAATTAAACACACACACACACACACACACACACACACACACACCTCGAAAGTGATTAATTCTAAATACTAGAAAGGTTTAATAAATTATGGCCTGCCCACACCCGACTTACTAGCATGCCATTAAAAGGAGGGAACTGGAACCAAACCAGCTGAACTGGGAAAATTTAGGTACTGTTGGACGAGGAAGCCAGTTGCAAAGAGCTAGGTGTTACGTGTTGCACACAATGACAAAACCAGACCAAGAGAAAGCACCCAACCTTGTGCACGGATGCGGCGTACCGGGACGGAGAACATGGTCATCCGTGAGACCTGGGGACTCTAGGCAGGAAGACCAAGCATGGAGAGACTGGTAGGAAAAAAGAGAGAAACAAAAACTATATGAAAAAGAAAAACCTACCTTCACCCATGCAAGTATACTATGACCATAAATGGAAAATTGCATGTGCAAATGTGTACTTTTGCATAAAGAAACTAGAAGAAAGATGGAGGGAGCTAAGTATCTGTTCAATGGGGGGATGCCGGTAATTTACAATAAAGCGCAAAATTAGCAGGTTGAAGAGAAATGAGTGTCTATCATCCGATGATCTATCCGGGCGAGCAGGCAAAGGAAACTCTGCATGTGCGGATGTGCTCGTGTTTCTTTTTGTGTGAGGAAGGGGAAGGCGGAAGGAGAGATGATCACCTGGCTTTTACGCGTCTGTATATCTAAAGATGTCCCTCGCGACATGTATGTATTATTTTTGTAATCTGAAAACCGTCAAAAATGGAAAAGAAAAGCACACACACAAAAGAGAAAGAGACCCCAACATGTAACGATTATTAACATTTAAAAATATATGCTTCTGGTCTTGCCTCCATAAAAGGCTTTCAGATACTAAATTTTTTTATGTTTATTTACTTTGAGAGAGAGAGACAGGGGCAGAGAGAGAGAGAGAGAGAGAGAGAGAGAGAGAGACGGGGGCCGGGGGAGAGAGAGAGACAGAGAGAGAGAGAGAGAGGGAGGGAGCCCAAGACAGGGTTCAGATCATGACCTGAGTGGATATCAAGAGTTGGATGCTGAACCACTTAACCGACTGAACCACCCAGGCTTCCCTCAGATACTCATTGATAGGAGCAGATAGTCCCTCCTCTTGTGATGTTAGCAGCCACGGATGATCGTTGCCTGCATGTACGGATTCATTGCGGGTTACAGAGTGGAGATCTTATCATTCTACTGTTTCTTTCTATTTATTAGCCGGGCTACTTCTATAAAGAGACGTATCCTCTCGTCTCCTATTTGATTGCAGTCGAGATTTTAAGGAGTCTACTGGTTAGATAATCTTGCTGCCGCAGAAGTCAGTATTCACACGCGCGCGCGTGCGCACACACACACCCCACAACCTCGACAGATACGGTGACTGCAGATGTTTTGGCATTTCTCCCACTGAGACACGAACTCTGCGTTCCCCTCCCGTGAATCCGAGTGGGCTCTGTCACTGCTTTGAGCAATAGCTTGTGGCAGAAGGGATACCGTTCCGGCTCCTGGCCTAGGCCTTAGGAACTGGAGGCTTACGTCTTGGAACGTTTGCTCTCGGAGCCGTGGGCAGTTATATAAGCAGTCTGGCTGTCCTGATGGGGATGCCAGGTATAGAAGACCCCTGGGGGCCGGGGAGGACGGCCAGCCGAGCCTGGCCTCTCAGCAGCATCCAGACTGGGAGTGAAGCCGTCCTGGGTCCTCCAGACCAGCCTCCCCACCAGCTGACCGTCACCGGCTCATCCCAGCCGGTGCCCCACAGGGAAGAATTGCTCAGCCAAGCCTTTACCAAACTCCTGACCCACAAAGTTGTGAGGCACAATACCGACTTTGTGGTCCTCATCCGGTAAGTTCTGGGGTTTCGACGTGCAACCTGGAGCACATCACAGACACACACACACACACACACACACGCACGCATGCACCCTACTCAACACTCCTTCCTCAGAACATATACATCCGGAAATCACTCCTGTCTGAGTACCGTGGTTGTTTCTTCTCCCACGATAATTCTTCATACTTTTCTCTGAACCCACCGTCTCCAGTCCAACTCGGTGTCCTCCGGTACCGGATCGATCTTCCTAAAATAACCCATGTTTCATGTCCACGTCAGTTAAGTTTCTTCGGAAAACTACCAACACTGACCCTTCCATTCCCGATGGATTTGCTGGAAGGAGGCATGGGAAGTTTATGGAGTGGAAGCATGAGCTGAGGGGCCCGGCAGTGAAAATTCTGGGGGCCTCAGCAGCAGGGGTTCATGGACATGCCCTCTGGGGCCTTGAGATAACTCAGTTCTACCCACCATCGGCCCGGGAATGGTTTCATTCACATGTTCAAAATTATTTTGTTTGACATTTTCCAAACGTGATCACGCAGCATGAGTCAGCACCCCTGCCAGGGAGCAGAGTGGGTGGCACGGCCATGGTCACTGCGGGAATTTCTGTGAGCTCGCTGACACCTTTCTGGAAGTTTCTAAGGGTGCACCCATTGGCCACATGCAAACACACACCTGACCTTTCTTCCTGATTATCCAAAGGTGACCCTGGATATAGTCAGTCAACTGCGAAAGCACTCAGCCCCTCATGGGGGTGGGGAGCAGCCCATGACTGCACCTGGAAACACGTTCTTGAGTTCACTGCCCTGCTCTCCCGGAAATGTCCATTTCTACCGGACTTTCACTGTGAGCCTCTGATAATCTGCAGCCCGGGAACCAAATGTTAAATTTAACCATGACTGGGGTGCCTGGGTGGCTCAGTCGGTTAAGCGTCCGACTTCGGCTCAGGTCATGATCTTGCATTTCGTGGGTCTGAGCCCCACATCAGGGCTCTGTGTCGACAGCTCAGAGCCTGGAGCCTGCTTTGGATTCTGTGTCCCCCTCTCTGTCTGCTCCTCCCCTGCTCACGCTCTGTCTCTGTCTCTGTCTCTCTCTCTCTCAAAAATAAATAAAGATTAAATTTAACCATGACCAACATATCTGATACACAATACTGTGAGAAGTCAAGAGGAACAGAAGGATAGGCAGAAACAAGACTTATTTTTGCAACTGGTGTTTAAGACCCTCCTCCACGACTGTTTCATGTTCCCCTTTCCTTTGACCACCACCTCCGTGCGTGGAGTCCTTTGGAGTGGTCCAATCTGTCATTTCTCAGCCATCTGAGACATCCGTAGACCTGTCTGTATAGGACATTTGGGGGTATAATAATACAAGATGCATAAAATGTTCCCCCAGATTTCACACATGTAATCTTCCAGAATATCTTTGGCAGGGAGGGCATTTCTCTAATTGTACAAAGAAATGACAACGAGGTCAGGTGGCATTCTCAGTTTCCAATGAGGGGACCTTTTTTGGGTCACTTGAGCACTAACACCCTGGAGGTATGGGGACAGGAAGTCATATTTATGAGTGGATCATTAGGTAAAAACATGAGCTGTGTCACTATCTTCCACCTCTCTCCACTTGTCACCACCTTGTGGTTCCTGGACCCGTACGGTCTGGCTCTGCTTCAGAAGCTAGATCATCTCAGTCTTCGAGATAGGGTCTCAGCTGCTTACCTTAGCTGAATGTTTATAGAAGTTAAAGAAAAAAAATCTGATGTTTCAGGCACAGTAGGAAAAAGAAAAGCAGTCTACCAATGCACCTTTAGGCTTCTTTTAAGACTGGGGTGCCCGGGTGGCTCAAGTTTTCTAAGCATCCGACTTGGGCTTGGGTCATGATCTCACGGTTTGTGAGTTTGAGCCCCACATTGGGCTCTGTGCTAACAGCTCAGAGCCTGGAGCCTGCTTCCGATTCTGTGTCTCCTTCTCTCTCTGCCCCTTCCCCGTTCGCGCTCTGTCTCTCTCTTTCTAAAAAACAAATAAACATTAAAAAAAAAAAAAAGACTTCCCGATACATCTATAGTTCTTGAAATAACCACACAGGTGTTGTTCTCCTTTTTTCTATTTTAACCCCTTATGAGTCACAAGAAACAAAACAGCACACAGAGATTTGGGCACGTACCCAGTATGGACATAGTGTATTCGAGAATTCAGTGCCATTCAAAAATGTGGTTGAGGTAATGCGGGATGGGTAAAGAGCGTGGTTAAAAGAATCTAATTTTGGCTCGAGCTTTGACCTTAGGCACTAGAAGGGCAAAAGTCGAAATGCCAGGGTCATTTGGGGATTTGTGAATTTATGGCTGCTCAGCGGTCATGGGATCATGCCAGGCCCCCTTGGAGAAATGCATGCGACAGATGCACAAATTCATTGTAAATAGTCGGATATTCACTTCCAACGTAGGGAAGCATTTCAGGGTCACTGAGAGTGAAAACACTCCTTACCTGCTTCTTGTGTTGAAGTCCTATCAACCAGTTGAAATATAAATGAACGTCGACTGGGGCGCCTGGGTGGCTCAGTCAGCTGAGCGTCCGACTTCGGCTCAGGTCATGATCTCACAGCTTGTGAGTTCGAGCCCCGCGGCGGGCTCTGTGCTGATGGCTCAGAGCCTGGAGCCTGCTTCGGATTCTGTGTCTCCCTCTCTTTCTCTCTCTGCCCCACCTCTGCTTGTGCTCTGTCTCTCAAAAACGAATAAATGTTAAAAGAAAATTTTTTTTAAATAGTAAGAAAGACAGGGGCACCTGGGTGGCTCAGTCGGTTAGGCGTTCCGACTCTTGATCTCATGGTTTGGTGAGTTCGAGCCCCGAGTCGGGCTCCATGCTGACAGTGTGGAGCCTGCTTTGGATTCTGTCTCCCTCTTTCTCTGCCCCTCCTCTGCTCATGCTCTGTCTCTCTCTCTCTGTCAAAAGTAAATAAACATTAAAAAAAATTATAAATGTACGTTGACTATGGCAAGAGGGAAATGTTGCAAAAACTAAAGATGATACCAGCTGTCAACTTAAGGTGTGAAAAGTAAGATGTTTCAAATGGTTAAACAGATAGAACAAATAAAAGGAAGTTAAAACCAGTAATAGGAGAGAGTGTGTGTTATCTGGACGATATTCAAAATACACTGTGTCGGCGGCATTGGGCAGAGAGATGTTCATAAGCATACAAATAACTTTAAAAGGCAGACAAGAAAGGATGGAGATCATGGAGATTCAGGGGGATAGCACTGAACTCTATTATGCTTTTACTTCACTTGCCTGTCAAGAGATTTCTGGGTTTTGTATACAGATCACAAAAAGCAAATCTTAAGGGGAAAAAATACGTATTTAGTGGAAGACCTTTCTTGGTGCCAAGGTTATGTAACTGTCATTGAAAACAGAAAACATGTGGCAGGGCTCTGAGTGATTTAGGGATCACAGACGTGCAAAGTTCTGCTCACACCTTTCAGAAAGTGCCTACAGCACAGCATCATGCGGCAGAACTGCTGGCCAGAAGCAGGAAGGTAGATGGCCACTTGGATTATTCCGTGGTCAGCCGAGGGTAAACTCTACGGGCATCTCCAACACGGTGGAGCCACTTTGGTACGTGTTTATTCCAAGCACTGAAACAAATGCCATAGCCTCCATGATGTGTTAGGAAGGCTGACTGATCAGAAGAAAGTGTAATTATACACTTTACAGATAATGATACTGGCGTAGTAGAACTTGCTAACAACCAACAGCTGTTTGTGGAAAAATAGCTGATTTACTGGAAGCCACCAAAGAAGTCATCTTGAAAGCACAAGTATTTCGGACTCGATTTGCTTATAAGGTCCTGCTATCCCTCTGCCTCTGGAGCTGCGTGTGTACAATGAGAACTGAGATACGGATGGAATCTGAGATACAAAATGTTGAATGCCGGTCACGTCACTTCATGGTATTTTATTAGACTCAAGTGTTAAGCACAAAGTTTTCTCAAGTGCTCGTACGGAGCCCCGAGTGCACGGGAAAATGTTAGAAATGTAAAGATGAGAGGGAAGGCGATGCTCGTAGTCCTGTGATTTCGCTCGGGTTCTCCGGAAGGCAGAGCCCAAGGTCCAGGCTTTTGTGCCGGAACTTCAGCATGGTATGTGACCTCGGGTCGTAGAGGCGAGAGGTGGGGTGGGAAAGCAGGGGAGGAGCGAGTCGTACAAGGGTGTGCTGTGACTACTGCCACTCAGGTAGAAGCTGGGATGCTTCTCAGGATTGGGAAATAGAGGCAGACACGTTTCTCCACCAGCTCCTCTCTCCCATTGGTCAAAGCTCTGCCCTGCTGGACCTTGAGTCCTATGCACTTCCAGCTGGGACATATTCGGGTGCCTTGCGTGATGGAGGCGTCCTGGGATAGGGGTAAGAGGCGTGGCCCTAGCCCCGACCAGGTGCCACCGGGCCGCACCTGTCGTGAGACAGACCGGAGCCCCCAGCAGAAAAAGCTCAGAAGATTGGACTTGACTCTTCGGGGGTTTTCAGATAGTCGGCTTCTGAGAAGACTGTTCTGAAGGCCTTCTCTTCACACTGCACGATGAAATTGCATTATCACCAGCGATGGTATCTTTAATTCCAGGAGTTGAGGAAGAGACAAACCTCGGTTGATGACCATGGGAGATAAAGAAGAGAAAGCTTAGTAACTCGGTGACGATAGCCCGTCCACAAGCCCTCCCCCAAACTGGCAAACAGAGAACCTTGTTCCTCCACCAACCTCGGTTGGGAGGCTTAAGTCTGTAGTGTCTTACATGTGCCACGTTAGTGACCACAGGAGCCACCGAATGCTGACGGTGCGGAGGAGTGATCGATCATCTCTGCACCATGATGTCAAACGTTAAGATTTAGAGCACTCACTCTGAAGAATACAACTGCAGTTTTAATCACACATTTCAGTTTGTTCTTAAATCCCAGACAAGTTTTTTTCTAGGGCTGTGATCATCCTTTCGGGCCTTAGACGTGGCCAGGTATTGAGTCCTCCCAAACATTGGACCGTTCAGCATTTCCCTAAAATGTGTAGTTGGTCAGCCTCTGGTTTCATAGTATTCTGATAATCCAATAATATTTGAGTGGCCATGTCGGGCACTGTGTGCTCTGTGTTCGGACTTGCTAAGAAGCTCATGGTCAAGTTTGTGTTCATCTCTTTCAACGGTCATGGCCTTAGAGCGTCCAATCGGAAATTCTGCTGTGGGTTACTCTCACCCTTCTATTTTTATTCTCTTTTTGCCTTTCTTTCCTCATCTGAGAACAGCAGAGCGTTTCAAGAAACGCTTCGTGAAAGTTAAGGCAGCCGTGGTTGAGAAATCCCTCTCCCGACCCCTGCACACCCCTCCAAGGCGACCGCCGCCATTCCTCCTGGCCATTTCTCCTGGTGCTTCTACTTGTCATATCGTGGTGTATCGATTTGAGACATTTTTGATGGATTTCCTGTTCTTGTAGCGGAGGGTTTCGCTCCCTCACACTTCCTTCCCGCCCCCCCCCCCCCCGCATCTTCTCAGTGGGGTTATTTTCCAGTTTCTGGTTGAGTCGACACTTAGCATTCATGTTATGATGACTACCGTAACATCATCCACTGTGGAGTCAACGTGCTGTGTTCCTGGCACTGAGAGAGGATTCTTCCCCACGCCTTTCCCCATCCGCTTAGGGTTTTGTTTTTTTTTAACATTTATTTATTTATTTATTTATTTATTTATTTATTTATTAAAAATTTTTTTTAATGTTTTATTTATTTTTGAGACAGAGAGAGACAGAACGTGAGCAGGGGAAGGGCAGAGAGAGAGGGAGACACAGAATCAGAAACAGGCTCCAGGCTCTGAGCCATCAGCACAGAGCCCGACGGGGGGCTCGAACTCATGGACCGCGAGATCGTGACCTGAGCTGAAGTCAGCCGTTTAACCAACTGAGCCACCCAGGTGCCCCAACATTTATTTATTTTTGAGACAGAGAGACAGCGCATGAACAGGGGAGGGTCAGAGAGAGAGAGAGGGAGACACAGAATCTGAAACAGGCTCCAGGCTCTGAGCTGTCAGCACAGAGCCCGACGGGGGGCTCGAACTCACGGACCGCGAGATCGTGACCTGAGCCGAAGTCGGACGCTTAGCCGACTGAGCCACCCAGGTGCCTCCGCTTAGGGTTTTTTTTTTTTAATACCTATCACCAATTCCCCCAAAATATTCTAATTTGACCCGTCAATTATTGCCTAGCAAAAATTTTTCAAAAGGCTCAAACCTCACGAACTCTATGTTCTTTCTCAAGACGGGTCCGGGCTGACCGCTCTGGGGGGGAGGTGCGGGGGTCCTGAAGTTCCCTTGGCTGCTCTTCTGTGTTGAACCCCATTTCCAGGATCCTAGGAACCCCTCTTTCTTACTCCTTCATTTTGTGGAAGTGTGAATATGGTCTCTTCTTGAGAAGGGGTAAGTTGGAGGCAAATGTTAAAGTCCTCACATGTCTAAAAGTATCCATACTGTCCCTGCATACTTGGTCCCCACGTTGACTCCAAGTACATTTCCAGGTTGTGTCTTCCATCAGTCAGTGTTGTTGAGGGTCTGGTCCATTTTGGTTCCTTTTTGTTGACCATTTTTTTCTTCTTGTCTATCCCTGCTGTTCTAGAAGTTCATAAGAGTGTGCTTTGGAGAGAGTCTGTGTCCAATTACTGAGCTGAACCCCTGTACCCCTTCATGCAAGAGAGTGATGTACTTCCCTTCTGGAAACTTCTGGATCACTACCGCTGCTATTACGTGATAATACCCTTTCCAACGTTTCCCCCCTAGTCTGTTCCAAAGTCCTTTGGTCAAATTTTGGACACCGTCCTACACGCCACTCCCCTTCTTTCCTCCCACCAGACTCTGATTTTTCTCTTTTCTCTCCCATTGCACAGTGGCTAAGCCACAGTGTGGTTTCTAAAGCCAGGTCCTGGTTTTGATGATTACTATTGTCTGTTGACAGTTCGTTTTTCTACTCAGCTTCGTCTTTCAAACCTTCTGTTAACTTTTCTTATACGGTTTCTGGTATCATATTTTTAATTTCCAAGAATGTTTTCCAATTTCTACCTAGGTGCCTACCTATTTATCACTCTCTCTCTCTCTCTCTCTCTCTCCCCCTTTTCTCTTTGCTTCAGAGATCCACACGCTTCTTTTGTTTGTCTGAGAATGTATATGTGGTTGTTGTTTTTGTGTTTAGTTTTTTTTATGCCCTCATCTTTCTCTTTTCTGAGTTCCTTTTCTCCCAGATGTTATTCCAGTCACGACCTTCCACATAGATAGTTGTCCTCAAATGTTTGGCAATCCTTGGCATTCCATTTATATTTAATAGGACACACCACAGCTGATTGGAAGCACTGAGTGGGCGGGGCTTGTCCCCATGGCGGTCTTTGCCATAGGTGACAGGGTGCTGGTCTTTATGCTGGGGGACCCCTTGAACATCAGTACCTGTAGGTGCTTTTTCCTTCCTTCCTTCCTTCCTTCCTCCCTCCCTCTCTCTCTCCCTTTCTTTCTTCTTTCTTTCTTTCTTTCTTTCTTTCTTTCTTTCTTTCTTTCTTTCTAAATCCAAGTTAGTTAACATATAGTGTAATAATGATTTCAGGAGTAGAGTTTAGTGATTCATCACCTACATATAACCCAGTGCTCATCCCAACAAGTGCCCTCCTTAGTACCCATCATCCATTTAGCCCATTCCCCCCCAGCTCCCCTCCAGCAACCCTCAGTTTGTTTTCTGTAGTTAAGAATCTCTTATGGTTTGCCTCCTTCTCTGTTTTTATTTTATTTTATTTTTTTGCTTCCCTGCCCCTATGTTCATCTGTTGTGTTTCCTAAATTCCACATATGAGTGAAATCGTGTGATGTTTGTCTTTGACTTATTTCGCTTAGCATAAGATAATCTAGGTCCATCCCCATTGTTATTGTGTGTGTGTGTTTCTCTGGGGTCATCTGTTTCTGCAGAGAAGAATCCTCCCATCTCCTGCCTGGGGGACTATTGCCTGACTGCAGAGTGTTTGAAGCTGGGGCTGAGGAAGGGTGCTGACGTTCTCGGTATTTGGCACAAGGTTCATTTGGAAAGCCTGGGGCTGTGTGACAATATTGTAAAGGTCTTCCTCAAAGATGTGTGGCTTCAAGAGGCCCTGGTTTTACGAAATGACTCACTTCTGAGAATTTGGAGAGAGGCCATATTGTCTCCTAAAGCAACTCAAGATTGGTCTGGTTGGTTTTGTTGTTGTTGCTTTGTTTTGTTTTGTTTTGTTTTGTTTTGTTTTGTTACCAGACCTGAAAATTTCTTATGTAAGACATGAGTCAATTTCTGGAGTTCCCATAATGAATGAACACAAAGGTCTCTGGGTGTCAGATCACCCCTTGAGTCCTGATTATCATCCTTCATCAAGAGGCTTTTCTACTGGCCACACCCATTGTTTCTGGCAGGTAACAAGGCATGCTTAGGGTGCCCTCTCCCTCGTCAAGGTCAAAAGTCGTATTTCAATTATAGCCCCTCCCACTACCATTCCAGGTACATTCCTTCTCTTGTATTCCTTGCTCTAGAGGGAAAGAGTGAAGTAGATTGGCCAGAACCCACATGGCAGAGGTAATATAATGTTCCAGCCTCCTTCCAGATTATTCCAATGGATCCCTGACCTTTCACATTCACCGAGCGTAGACCAGCATTTGGTCCACATCTGTCTTAGTCCAATCAGCAAACTCTTCGAACCTTTGCCACCGAGTTCAATATTGCTGGCGAGCACGCGTATCCGGAAATTTAGCCCAAGCCAAAACACTGTTTTGCCTACTTTTTTTTTTTTTTTTTGCAACGTTTATTTATTTTTGGGACAGAGAGAGACAGAGCATGAACGGGGGAGGGGCAGAGAGAGAGGGAGACACAGAATGGGAAACAGGCTCCAGGCTCTGAGCCATGAGCCCAGAGCCCGACGCGGGGCTCGAACTCACGGACCGCGAGATCGTGACCTGGCTGAAGTCGGACGCCTAACCGACTGCGCCACCCAGGCGCCCCTGTTTTGCCTACTTTTATCACTCCCAAAACCCAAACCCAGATCTTTGCTAACTGCACAATTAAATGGAACAATTTCTGTCATTTCTTCTGGAATTTTCCCCCCTACTCTGACTCTGCATTTTATCTTCTGGCCCGTGTGAAATTCAACTCCTACTTACTAGGTGCACAACCGTGAGGAGGGGGCCATGAGGCGAACGGTTAGCTCTCTCATGTTCGGGAAAAGTGGCTTCCTGCGGGGAGAGAGGCGCAGGAGGCAGCGTGCCAGAAGGTGATGGCAGATGGGGCGTTCCCGGGTCCTCTACATCCTACCAGATGTCCCCGTTCCTGCACGTTCTCAGTCTGTCCCGGTTCATGCTCTAATATTCACATGTGCTTTTTGGCCAGTGTGTGCATTCAACTCACGTTATAATTAAGACGCCTGCCGATTTAGGCTCTGATTGGTTTCCAACAGCCTTGACTTGGCAGCTGTTAAGTAATAAAGAGGTTTTTTGTTTTTTTTTTTTTCCCAACATGGTCACAGAAAGGCTCTAAGTTTTACTCTGACTTGAAGATGAAAATTTCAGGGGCGCCTGGGTGGCTCAGTCGGTTGAGCGGCCGACTTCGGCTCAGGTCACGATCTCGCGGTCCGTGAGTTCGAGCCCCGCGTCGGGCTTTGGGCTGATGGCTCGGAGCCTGGAGCCTGCTTCCGATTCTGTGTCTCCCTCTCTCTCTGCCCCTCCCCCGTTCATGCTCTGTCTCTCTCTGTCTCAAAAATAAATAAACATTTAAAAAAAAAAAAAAGAAAATTTCAGTATTTGGGTTCTTCCCCCCCTCCTCCCCCGCCTTAATTTAAGTCGCTTGGCACCTTCAGAGGCATCCGTCCCACCCTCCGGGTCTGCCAGGCCTCCCCCTCTGTAGACTGGTGAATAACAGCATCTTCCTGCCACCCACCATCCACTGCTGGCCAGGCTCTGCTGTCACCAGTGGACGACGAATTGTTTCATCACCGGGTCACCTGGGCTACCACCTTCCCACTCGGGAACGTGAGGTCTGAGCCTCACCCCCGTGGAAGTCTGACGCCTGCAACCTGCTCTCACTTCCACGTCAGTTAACCTTGGTTTATAAACAACCCCAGCTTCAGCTAAGAATGGCTGCGTGGGCGTGGTCTGGACAGCGCCTGGAATGGAAGAAGGAAGGGCCACCCGAGCTCAGGAGGTCATGCAGCCTCTCTCTAGGCCACGGCCATTACAGGGTCGACACCTTATACCCCTCTCTGTATGTCTTCATTTGAGTTTTCAATTTCCAAGGGGCCTAGCTCTTGTCAGGCTAAGGTCAGTCGCCCTTGGATCAAACAAGTCAAGGGGACCTGGGAGGGGCCTGGTGATGGTCACTGGTGGGAATCATCACGAGCCAGGCAGCCCCACGCCCCTCCCCGCATTGTGTCTGGAGCAGTGTCACTCCCCATTGCCGACAGGGCACGTTCAAACCTGTGGCTTTAAGGTTCTTAATTCAGGTCTCAAAGTGTCCTTGCTTCCAGACCCTTCACTTCTAATCTTCCCAATTTCTCCATTCCACACCTACTGCTAGTCTCTGCTCCCCGAACTTTCTCCCCCATGCCAAGGCTGCCCTGCATAGCCCCTTTCCACAGCTCTCCTCAGAGGTATAGCTTCCTGCCTTTAAGACCCGGCCTCCAGGGCACCTGGGTGGCTCAATCGGTTGAGCGTCCGACTTTGCTCAGGTCACGATCTCACGGTCCGTGAGTTCGAGCCCTGCATCAGGCTCTGTGCTGACAGCTCAGAGCCTGGAGCCTACTTCAGATTCTGTGTCTCCCTCTCTCTCTGGCCCTCCCCCCATTCATGCTCTGTCTCTCTCTGTCTCAAAAATAAATAAATGTTAAAAAAAAAAAAAAAAAAAAAGACCCGGCCCCCTGCCTCCTTCTCCAGGAAGTCTTCCCGGAATGCTTATGTAACATCCCATTTTTGTCTTTTTTTCCGCCAGCTTCTTTTCCTGTGCTATATATCGTCTCCTTGTGTCACTCGGGGTCCCTATGGGAAATAACTGACACACTCAAATTGGGCACTTTGAGGCAAGTTTAATAAAGGGACCAACCAAGGTGAGAGCAGGATGAAGGGGCACAGCAGCCCCCTGATGAGTAGCAGCTGGGTTTGTTAGCGACCCTGAAGGGGTGAGGGGTGGGCGAAGCAGAGTGGAGAGGCCCACCGCAGTCGGGGTGCTCCCGGCCCCCGGTGCTGCCTCAGGAAGGGCTGGGGGAATACACACTGATCCTACTCTCCCCCTTTCGTCCAACCTCCTCCAGGAGCTCCCCACGGCCTCCATCCCGAGAGCAAGAGAGAATCCTGGCGGCATCCGTGCAGGGCAGCTGTTCAGGGGCAGGGCAGGGTGGAGAAGGGCAGGGAGCAGATCCGAGCGCCTTGGCCAGGATGTCCTAGATACACACTCTTTGATTAGATCAAGTGTCACCTTGTGGCCAGCGACCAAGGTTTGGTTTTTACCTTTCCCTTCGCTGCCCCTCCCCCCCGCCAGCCCTCATAAAGACCAGGACAGTTGTAAGTGTAAGTCATCAGCAAGTGTGACCAGCTGGGGTTTGACAGATGAACAGCCTCCCGATTGCGCAACACAGGACGGGCTCATTCGCACTTGCTCTGGGTCACAGGAGTTCTCGTTCCGATTGCCAGGCTTCCGAGTCCGGATGGGGTCACACGCACTGGCAGCCGGGGCATCTGTATATTAAAAGGTCCCCTGCGGGCACTAACGAGTCTGTCTATTTCCACCACTCGCCCCCGGCGCCCACCTCCCCACCCCAAGCAGCTGTATGTTGAATCACGGTGTGCCTCACAAGGGCCCGGCCCCGATATTGTTTTCCTCCGTTCCCCTTTATTCATGCGTGTTTCCAGCACCGCCCCCCCCCCCCACCCGTTGCTTTGGGCTTGGGCATGGGCCTTTGGAATAAGATTTGAATTTTGGTTTAGGAGGAGGTCGTGGAATTTCATAGGCCTTGAGCTATAACCAGTTGACCAAAATCCCACATCCCCGAACTAGGAATTGGCCCAGATGATAATAAATCCAACCTGTGTTTCCCGCCTTCCATTGCGCCTTCCTGGGCACGGCGTCGCACGATCCCTGGGGATAAAAATGGCATCCCCTCAAGTTTTGCAACACAGCTGGACCACACCGGATACAGGCAAGCTTGAGTGTCTTGCTGTGACCTCAAAACCTCACCTCCCAGCTACCACGTGGGCTGGCTGCCTGAGGGACCGCCTGGGCCCTGGTGTGGGCGAGTGCCCTCTAGCGTCCACGTTTCACGTTGCAACTGTGACCGAAGCCGGTGTCCGCAGGTCAGGCATGATCCACCTGTTGGGGTCAATTTTCCAGGATCTCAAACTAAGCCAGGAAAAATCTCGCCCCGTCTGAAAGTGGAGAGGCTTCGCTCAGGGCCAGAAGTCTAGACCGCAACAGGAAGCTCTTTTTCTGATGGCATAGGACAGTGGCCAGCGGACTAGCTCCCCCTCGGCCGATCGGAGCCTGCGCACAACGCCTCTTTAACCAGGGCGACTCCTATCGAGCTCCCAGGGGAGGCCAGTGGCATCGTTCTCGCCAGGCTTGAGGTGAGAGACAAGCACCCACCTGCCATTTCCTTCCCGCCCAGGGCACATGGCACCCGCAGTTTTCTACAAAGGACCCCTTTTCAAATACCTCCCCATTTTCATCAGTGCACTCATGTCCCCAATATAGATGAGGCGGTCTCCAGAGTCAGAAAACCTGTTTTTCAAGTTCCTGTGGAAGTTCTGCTTATAGTCTACTCTGGAATACAGAATCTATGGGATTGACCACAGACTCATGGTCTGTGCTTATTGTTCATAAGCAAAAGAGCTCAGCTGCGTTCCAGTGAAACTTTATTTGTAGAGTGGGCCATGGGCCGTTTTCGGCTCGTGGGTCCTAATTCACAGATCCCTAGAAGAGGTCAGTGGATGGAGAAAGATGACCGTAACTATTCCGGGGATTTAAACTGGGCAGAAGTGGAAGAAAACCCGAATGAAGTTGTTGAAAGCCCACAGCTATGAAAGACAGGAACCAGGTTAAGAACCAGACTTTAGAGTTTTCGTTCTGGGATTTGAAGAAACCCTCAGAAACTCAAGCTGGGAAAGGATCATCTTTATTATTTTTTTTTAATTTTTTTAAATTTATTTTTGAGAGATAGAGAGACAGAGCACGAACTGGGGAGGGGCAGAGAGAGAGGGAGACACAGAATCCGAAGCAGGGTCCGGGCTCCGTGCTGTCAGCACAGAGCTCAATGCGGGGCTCGAACCCATGAACCGTGAGATCGTGACCTGGGCTGAAGTCAGATGCTTAACCGACTGAGCCACCCAGGCACCCCAGGGATCATCTTTTTTAAACTAGCAGAGTGTGGGGCACCTGGGTGGTTCAGTCGGTTAAGCATCCGACTCTTGGTTTCGACTCAGGTCGAACTCAAGGTTTGTGAGTTCAAGCCCCGCATCGGGCACGATGCTGCAATTGAGGAGGCTGCCTGGGATTCTTTCTCTCTCTGCCCTTCCCCTGATCCTGCTTTCTCTCTGTCTCAAAATACACAAATAGACTTAAAAAAAAAAAACAAAAAACTAGCAGACTGTGATGCTCAACGGAGAGAAGGAGGAGCAGGGAGTCAAAGCTGAGGCCTGTTCAAGGCCACCTGCCATTGTCTGGGCGACTCCTAGGCATGCCACAGCGGGCTGTCTGTAGTGCCCTTTTGTGCCTTTGTGCCTTCCGACACATTGACCCACCGGCCTGGACACCACTCTCACGTCCACCCTTGGCTTCACCAGAAAGTTGTTCACAAACATGTTCAAATATGCGGCCGATGCGTTATCCCTGAAGCCTTAACTGAGTGTGCCCGGCTGGCTTCCAACATCCAGCATCTACATCGTGTTGCCTGAGAGCTCTCCCCCCAGCTGGAAAAAAGCATCTGCCAGAGCCAGTCAGGCCGGAAGTGCTGGGGAATTCACATCCCCTGGGAGCAGCCATCAGCCAGTGACTGACAGGGCAGAATATAAATACCCCGACTCCCCCCTCCAGCGGGATAGCTGAGTAGGAGTTATGCTGTGGCCACGGGTCTTCCAGTGGTTTGGCGCTCCAGTCACCCCCCCCCCCAGGCAGAAGGTACTTCAAAATGAACCCTCTGCTAGCACCCTCCCCTTCCTGTCTTCCTTCCCCGCTCCCCACCGGAGTTCCCGGCACTTTCCAAATAAACTCTTTGCTCTCAAATCATCGCTCAGGAACTGCTCTTGGGGGAACCCCACCGAAGCAGAAGGTGACTTTCCGTGCGCACTTGGCTTCACCTCACCCTTCCGCTTTCTGTTACAGGAGAAATACCCACCATGTTCCATTATCACCATTGGATTCAGATGGGTGTCTTCCACTGAACAGTGAGTGAGTTTCCTAGAAGTGGGTCTTATTCGTCTTTACAGCCC
The DNA here is from genome assembly GCF_016509475.1 of Prionailurus bengalensis. Classification (NCBI taxonomy): domain Eukaryota; kingdom Metazoa; phylum Chordata; class Mammalia; order Carnivora; family Felidae; genus Prionailurus; species Prionailurus bengalensis. Next base: position 16,074,815 of record NC_057348.1, on the reverse strand, counting down.
CTGGTATTTTCCCTGATCTGTCACACAGTGTTGAAGATGAGTGTTAGCTGGCTCCCGGAAGCTTGATGTGTAGGTGGAATAGATACAAAGAGACAAGGTGGCAGGGGTGAAAAATTCAGGGATGCCTGGTTGTCTCAGTTGATTAAGCGTCCAACTTCGGCTCAGGTCACGATCTCGTGGTCTGTGGGTTCGAGCCCCACGTCAGTCTCTCTGCTGTCGGCATGGAGCCTGCTTCGGGTCCTCTGTACCCCTCTCTCTCTGTCCTCCCTTTCCCTCTCTGTCTCTCTCTGTCTCTCAATAGTAAATAAACCTTAACAAATTAAAAATTCAGTATTTCAAAGACTGGTGGCCCTATTAGGCAACGCAGGTTGAGAACATTTCTATCGCCGTAGTTAGTTCTGTTGGACAGTGTTGGGGCTGGGGGGCCAAATGGAGCATGCTGGTCCCATGATTTGGTTATGTGCGGTCCCGTGTAGGTCACAGGGCTCCTAAAAGCTCTCAGGGGTCTGGGGATATGAACCAACACCTATATTCCACACCTGTGCTTACCTAAGGACAGATGTCACTTCACAATGCGAGAGGAAACCCTGTGATGTGTAGTTAAGTCTTCACATGATTGCTCTTTAGAGTACATTCTGGCTGAACCACAAAAGAGATCAAAGGTACTTCAAAGTTCCCAATGCCCTCGTGGCTGGTGGAATGGATACCACATCTGAAGAGCAGCCTAGTTTTCTTCTTCTTCTTCTTCTTCTTCTTTTAAACATATAATTCTAAAGGTTTGTGTCTATCTTTCATTGGTAATGTGGTTCCACAATCCACAAGCCAAAAGGCACAAGCGGTTTCGGAGGAAAGTCACGCTTGTGTTCTGTACTCACATTTCTTCCCAAAGACACCCAAGGCTACCCCTGCTTCCTTTCCCATCCTTTAAGAGATGGGCAGCCCACCCGAGCCCAGCAAATAATCCGCATGTGTCTTTCTTTCTTTCTTTCTTTCTTTCTTTCTTTCTTTCTCTTTCCTTTTTGACATATGATACATTCTGTTTGGTCTTTGCTTTCTTCTTTTCAATCAGTCTTCTATTGCTCCCGGTGCTTTGACTCCTCTGTCATGGTGCCTCTTGGCCAAATTCCTCTCTGGGTTCTTCTGGCCCCTCTCTTATTAGCCATCGATCTCGCTTTGCCTCACACGTACCCTTGTCTTCTAACCCACGTCCCTGCGTGATTCTGGGGTCTTTACTCCATCCTGTATCACTGGATTTATCTTCCTAATGCACCACGAGGATCGTTCTTCTCCCCTGCTCTAAACCCTTCAGTAGCTCCCTTTGTCTTCCCAGAAAAGCCCAAGATGCTTTGCCTGAAATCCATGGCCCACTGCAACCTTCCCACCCTGCCCTACAGTCCATGTGAGTTTGTGCCCTCCCCCCTCACCTTTGTATTGGGCATTCTGTTGGCTTCGGCTATCTCCCCCATATCTCCTCCCTTTCCAAATCCTGTCCTTTCTTCAAAGACCTGCCCACAAGCCACTTCCTCCGTGAAGTCTTTCTGCCTCAGATTCCAGCTAGAAATGGTCTCTCCCTCCCTGGCCCAGGCAGAGCCCTGAGTGTGTTCCTCTTCGTTCTGGAGTCATCTGTCTCTGTCTCACACCCCCTACCAGATGGAAGAGTTCACAGGTCAGGGATTGTTTGTCTCACACGCTTTTTTCATCCCTCACTCAACCGAGAGCAATGTTAGCGCGTCCTGTCCACATCACCTTAAGCGCAGTTGCTGGACGAACGGTGAGCTTGGTGTTTAAGAGGACAGTGTCTGCACATTGCAGGGCTCTGAGAAGTTTCTACCAGCAGGGCCTTTATTCTCTACACTGAACATATCAAATCACGATTCTTCTGTTGAGTCGCTCATGGGAAATTTGGTCATTCGGTGTAAACAGGAAATCCATTCACTATTAAGAATACTCAGGGCAGGAGTGGAGGGGCGCCTGGCTGGCTCAGTCCGTAGAACGCGCGACTGGATCTCAGGGTTGTGAGTGCAAATCCGTGTTAGGTGTGGAGATTACTTAAAAATAAAATCTTAAAAAAAAAAAAAAAAAGAGGGAAGAAGGCTATCTGGGTGACTCAGTCGGTTACGTTTCTGACTCTTGGTTTTGGCTCAAGCCATGATCTCGTGGTTCGTGAGTTTGAGCCCCGCGTCGGGCTCTGTGCTGCCCGTGAGGAGCCTGCGTCGGAGTTTCTCTCTCTCTCTTAAAATAAGTAAATAAGGGGCGCCTGGGTGGCGCAGTCGGTTAAGCGTCCGACTTCAGCCAGGTCACGATCTCGCGGTCCGTGAATTCGAGCCCCGCGTCAGGCTCTGGGCTGATGGCTCAGAGCCTGGAGCCTGTTTCCGATTCTGTGTCTCCCTCTCTCTCTGCCCCTCCCCCGTTCATGCTCTGTCTCTCTCTGTCCCAAAAATAAATTAAAAAAAAAATAAATAAATAAAATAAGTAAATAAACTTCAAAGAAAAAAAAATACTCGGGACAAAGGTGACGTGCCATTATGCTGCTGGAGAGTACGTACACATAAGCTAAAAAAAGAAGGAAAAGCCTTTTCATCAAGCAAGGAGAGAGCTAGGCACATTAAAAGTACTATGACTGATTTATTGTATTTTGTGAAATACGTTTCATTTATGCAACAGCTAGCTAAAGTTAAGGTTTAAACTATAAAATGATTTACCTGCTCATAGCTGCATATAGTGACTAGCTAACACTTGGGTACATTACACTGGATGTAACTCTTCCGAGAACCGAGCAAACTTCTGTGTGGACGGCAAGTGAACTGACTAACTAGTGACCCCCGTTAATGCCCGGGGCACACGGCTCTGCTGACCCCGTTGTGTATACGCTTTAATGTCTTTACAAGTTTCGGCATCGAGCTAGAAGTTCAAAGGGCTGGCGTTAAAGTCAACGCGATGGACTTAATGTGTTTCCTTCATCTGCCCGGCTCATCCGCTTTAGGTAATTTTCCGCATCTGGCCTAAAAGACAAAAGAGAGCTCCTGTTCCCCCGTTGACGGGGAGCCAGAGCTGGCTCGGTCTGATTTCTCGCTGGGAAGGAACGGGATGTATTTGCCCAGGTTGGTGGCCACGTGCCTGCGGAAGAAGTGGCTGAGGTGCTCCCGGAACCTCTCCCCGACGAAGGCGTAGATGACGGGGTTAATGCAGCAGTGCGTGTAGGCGATCACCTCTGTCACCTGCATGGCCACATCGAGCCATTTGCTCTGCTCACAACTGACCTCAAAGAAGATCGTTTGGAAAGCAGAGAGAAGGAGGACCAGGTTGTAGGGGGTCCAGAACATGAAAAAGACCACCATGATGACAAAAATGAGCCGGATGGCCTTGTACTTGGTTTTATTGGGGCATCTCAGCAGTGTCCTAATAATTCCCGCGTAGCAGACGGCCATGATGAGCAGAGGCAGGGCCAGACTGAGGATGTTCATGCTCAGAGCATGGAAACGCTTCCAGTTATCCTCTTGGCCTCCTGGATAAAGAGGCAAACAGATGTACTGTTCAGCATCATTTTGGGACTGGTGGAAGATAAATTCAGGGAGGGCTGCTATCCCTGCCAGGCCCCAGGTGAGGACGCTCATGATGATACCGAAAGTGACGGTCCGGGTCCGCAGGGCGAACACGGCGTGGACGATGGCCAGGTACCGGTCTATGGTCAGCAGGATGATGAAGAAAATCTCGCTGTACAAGCCCATGTAGTAAAGCCCGGAGAGGAGCTTGCACATGAAGTGGCCGAACACCCACTCTTTCCACCTGCTGTAGTGAATCCAGAACAGCAGAGTGAACAGGAAGAGCAAGTCAGAAATGGCCAAATTGAGCAGGAAGATGTTGGTCATGATCCGGAGCCTCCTGTATTTCGTGAGGATCACCACCACCATCGCGTTGCCCAGCAGACCAACCACGAACACCAGGGAATACAGTGGGGGCAAGAGGCGGGACCCCAGCTCCTTGACGTTGATTTTCTCACATGGCAGCGAGAACTCATAGTCGAACAGTGTGGTCCTGACAGACGCATCCGCTGTCACCGTCTCAGTTCTGGCCATCAAAGCCTCCATTGTCCCTATGATAGAAAGACAACGACGACGATGACGACGACAAACGAAAACAAAACCAAAAAACAACCCCACAATTAGGTACGGTCACCCTTGGCGAGCCACGCCCATTGATTTATCCATTTACCCACAAAACCACGTATGATTAAACAACCTAGATACAACCTAGATGCTTCAATGATCTTTAGCGCGTGTTTAGAAGTATGTCCGGGATGCTGTGCGGGGAGGCGTCAGGCATGAAAGATGCGAAGCTTTGAAAGTCAGCGCGATTCACCAAGGGAAAAGAAACAGAAAGGGGGCGGATGGGGTGAAGAAAGAAGGCGTTCATTTCTGCAAGCGTTTGAAGAAACACAAAACAGGAAAAAGCAGGCTGGAGAGTGATAATAATAATATTATGCTCTTTATTGTCGCCATATCTTTTCAGGCATTTTGAATTTTATGTTTTACAGTTTATATACGACTTTTGGAATCATCTTGCCTGTTTCAAAACCAAATGGTTGCAATCATAGTGATTGTTATCGTTACAAATAACTACCCCTCTCTGTGGCCCCTTAACAATGCGCCGTTCATCAGAGCTGATGGGGAAACTCTCAACCTCGAAGCAGTTTAGTAATTTACCCCAAATCCTCTAACGAGTAAATATAAAAGTTCAGGCTAGATTTTCAGTTTCATTGTCCAGTTTTCTCCTCACTAGATTCAAAAACAAAAAGCCACTAAGTTTAACTTTTGGGGCACCTGGGTGACTCAGTTGGCTGGGCGTCCGACTCTGACTTAGGTCACGATCTCGCGGTCCATGAGTTCGAGCCCCGCGTCGGGCTCTGTGCTGACAGCTCAGAGCCTGGAGCCTGCTTCGGGTTCTGTGTCTCCCTCTCTCTCTGCCCCTCCCCTGCTCATGCTCTGTCTCTCAATAATATATAAGTGTCAAAAAAGTTTTTTTAATAAAAAATAAAATAAAATAAATACACATTAAAAAAAACCTGTTTAACTTTGAAAGACCTCACCATTCTAGTTGTTACCAACTATTATAGCCATTACAGTTATAAGCAATAAACAAAGGCTGCTTCCCCTTTCCTGCTTCTCATAATGCTGAGATAATCCAGTCATATGCCAACAGCAGACCCCCTAGAGTCCCTGCTTCATAAAGTCCCTGCCGAGTAGGAGGGTTAGGCTAACGGAATTTCTTAGCAGATTTGATGTTTTTTAAACAAGGATCCCTAAAGCCAGTGCCTGCTTTTAAGATTACAGACTTCAGGGGCGCCTGGGTGGCGCAGTCGGTTAAGCCTCCAACTTCAGCCAGGTCACGATCTCGCGGTCCGTGAGTTCGAGCCCCGCGTCGGGCTCTGGGCCGATGGCTCGGAGCCTGGAGCCTGTTTCCGATTCTGTGTCTCCCTCGCTCTCTGCCCCTCCCCCGTTCACGCTCTGTCTCTCTCTGTCCCAAAAATAAATAAACGTTGAAAAAAAAAATTAAAAAAAAAAAAAAGATTACAGACTTCACTGGAGAAGAAGGAAAGACAGATGAGGAAGGAGTTCCTGTTCATCTCTGCCCTGTCTCCTCGGAAGAAGTCCTACTGACTTTCTCCTTTCTCTGAGGAAGGGACAAGTGTAAGGATGTGACCATAGGTCAGTGGCATTTCTCAAGGTAAATCTCAGGAGGGCAATAATTAGAGCCAATGGCGAGGCACTGTCTTTGCTTCTTAATAAAATACCGGGACCCCAAAGGTCAGCACCTGTCAAGGTCCTGGGTAGTCACAGCGAGATTGGACACGGGCAGGAGGCATCCCTGGCCGTTCCTGCCACCAGCTGTAGGACTTGGGGGCGAGAGCTGAACTTCGAGCCTCATTTACTCATCCCGCACACAAGAATCACGATACCACTTGAAGTTATGTTCAGGATCAAGATCAAAAAAGCTGTAAAATTCATAGAAGCAGAACCAAAAGGAAGGCAATGAGAAGATGTTTCATATCAACGTAGGAAGAAATAGGGTCTCTTCGATAGAACTTAATCTATTTTCATGGCTCTGTCCCAGGGCAGCACACTGATAAGTAACACACTCAGGCTTTTAGGTGGAAAACGGCACTGAAAAACAGCTGATTGTATGATCTTTCCAGCATTCTTACCCCTAACGGCACAATCCACAGCCTCTGAGGGAAAAAAAAAATACCCATTATTTTGTCCATCACGCATTTCTAATCACAGAGAGCATGCCTGTAAACTTTAATGCCTAAAGCAAAAAATAAAGAGTCACTTGCTCCCAAGAGCAAAAGTATAGAAGCCTCTACTTAATATTTCTATTATCTTTCCTTTTCTCTGAGGCTGATCTAAAAACAAGTCAAATTAAAACAAAAAAAAATTCACTGGGGTTTTGTTCAACTCGATGATCATAACTTTAATTTGTGTGTCGCTTCCAACAGGACCACGATCAGACTGTAGAATCTTTTGGGGGTTCTGGGGTGCAAGGCACAGGGAGGAATGCAGGTTCTCCGGAGTCAGAAGCCAAGTCCTTTGACGACTAATTACATGGGGTCAGAGATATGAAAACTGAAATGGTTTTCATCTGTCTCCATAGTCCAGAGCAGAATGACAGTTTCAGGAGGTCTGAAACTGTCAAGACGTTTGAGTTAGGCTTTCAAAAATGTCTTTTTGGGGGCACCTGGGTGGCTCAGTTGGTTGAGCATCCGACTCTTGATTTCAGCTCAGGTCATGATCTCAGGGTCGTGGGATCGAGCCCCATGTCCGGCTCAACGCTGGGTGTGGATCCTACTTAAAATTCTCTCTCTCTCCCTTTCCCTCTGCCCCTCCCCTGCTTGCGCTCTGTCTCCCAAAATAAATAAATAAATAAACATTTTTTAAAAAAGGTCTTTTTGCATTTTGGGAAGGATGGTACAGTAACAGCCAACAGGCAGCAACAGTAGAGAAAAGCAAAAACACAAAAGTAAAAACCACCCCAGATTTCACCACCAGGAGCATTTCTTGATACAGATATGCATGCACGGGTGCGAGTTTTACCGAAAACTGCATTCCCACTACCTTAGCTGGTTCTCTAAAACTGCTCACAGGGCACCTCAGCTACGCAACGCAAATGAAGTTTCTTCAGTCTCCAAAAACGATTTGGATCTTACCAGCTTTCCACCGGGCAGCAGGAAGAAGGATTCACAAATTGCAGTCCAGAGTGGTTTAAACTTAGCCTGACCCATTCATGTGAAGGACGGCTTTAGTTTTTTCTCATCCTGTTTACGTTGCCAGCTTCTTAATTTTGGCTTCTCATCTCCTCTCATTGGGCCTTTCGAAGATGGCAGTGGAGATATGGGGGAGGGGCCTGCTTGGGGGGAGTGGGAAGAAGGCGCCCTGGTCTTCTGTCAGTCCTAGTCATGTGGCTGGTGTCTGCTGAGGAAGGGCCACCTGGTCCCGACCCTGAACTTTCTGCTGGCACCTGCCGTTTTGTGGCTCATGGCCTCACGACCCATTCATTCTCAATCATCCCTGGGCATAGTGACCTCTGCAGCCCTGGCCGCAGTGGGGGGCCCTCTGTGGCTGCCACGTCATCAGACTTCTGGCACCTTCTCCTGAACTGACAGGCACTGAGCAGACACACTGCTCCTTGACTCCGTGTCCGTGCCATGGACAGACCCAGGGACACTCGAGGGTACAGATGAAACGATTTTTCCCCCTGACCACCAGCTTAACTGTGCCGGCCACCCATGTGAATAAGAAAGCGACTTGCAGAGAGGAGGGTCTGCGAGGGCCCCCTCCCCAATTTATCAAACAGCCCTTCACACCCTCTAACTCTGGTCAAAGCCTGGATGGGGGAGACAGGAACCCCCGAGCACAACTGCTTTCTTCGGTGACCTTGGACTCTTCCTCTCGCAATTCCTGGAGTCAGAAGGAGAGGAGCCCTCCCCCTCCCCCCGTCATCTAGAATTAGAGACTCTTCTTTAGAAAATATATTGAAGTTTGGAATGTCAAAAAAAAAAAAAAAAAGTAGGGGCGCCTGGGCGGCTCAGTCAGTTGAGCCTCCGACTTCAGCCCGAGTCATGATCTCGCCGTTTGTGAGTTCGAGCCCCACATCAGGCTCTCTGCTGTCAGCTCCGTGCTTTGGAACCTCGGTTCCCCTTTCTCTCTGCCCCTCCCTCGCTTGCACTGTCTCTCAAAAATAAACATTAAAAAAAAAAAAAGTAAGTGATGTCACTCCATCAATGCTGGTGAGGTTGGGGCAAGCCGAGAACAATAAGACATTGCTGATGTAATGTAACTCGGTTCAATAAGTTTCTGAAATGTTATAAACAACAAGAATCAACAAGGTACACGTGGCTTTGAGCCAGTGGTTCTACTCTGAGGAATTTACCCCAAGGGGAAGAAATCCGCCGAATCAAATCACAAGGTACAGATGTTCCTTGTGGCCTCGTTTCGTAACAGAAAGAAACAAGAGAAATGGAAACTGTTGAAAGGTTTGACACACGAAGGAGATTTTGGACAAATCGTAGTCCACTGATGCAATAGATTATTCTACAGTCACTAAAACTAGTTCACTAAAACCAGGTGGAATCACCAGCAAGTGGTCGTGGGAGATGAAGAGAATATAAAGTGCGTGCAGGAAGACGGCGACATCGCGAAACTGTATGCATATAAAACGCAATGAGCAAATAATGAAAATAGTTGTGGGGGGGGGGACGGTAATTTTTAAAAATGTTTAAGTGCTCATTTATTTTTGAGAGAGAGACAGAGCATGAACAGGGGAGGGGCAGAGAGAGAGAGAGGGAGACACAGAATCCGAAGCAGGCTCCGGGCTCTGAGCGGTCCGCGCAGAGCCCGACGCGGGGCTCGAACTCACCTTAAGATCGTGACCTGAACCGAAGTCGGATGCTTAACCGACTGAGCCACCCAGGCGTCCCAGGTAATTTTTAAAGTTGTAAGATGTGGAAGTTGTCTGAATTCCCTTACCAATTAAACTGTCACTAACGGCAGATGCCTTCTAGCAAGGACAGCTGGAAGATTTGGCAAACACGCTTTCTCAAGGTAAGTGGGTTGAAAACGTGGGCAAATTATAAGCTGAAGCGCGTACTCATCAGCACCTGAAACCACACCCTGAGATCTAAGAAACTTGACGTGGAAGTCACATGAGGTAGAGAGCATTTGAATTTTGCTTTAAAGATCTTAATGTTTTGGTTTCCCTCTTTGAGCTTGGGTGGAGTTAACATACAACCACCAGACTGGGGGAAGGGAGATTTTTCTGAGAAATTTCTCTTTAGGGGGCACCCGGGTGGCTCAGACGGTTGAGCTGCCGACTCTTGATTTCAGATCAGGTCATGATCTCCCGGCTCGTGAGTTGGAGCCCTGCATCAGGCTCTCTGCTGTCAGCCAGGAGCCTGCTTGGGATCCTTTTTCTCTCTCTCCCTCTCTTTCTCTCTCTGCCCCTCCTCCACTCTCTCTCTCTCTCTCTCTCTCAAAAATAAATAAACATTAGGGGCGCCTGGGTGGCGCAGTCGGTTAAGCATCCGACTTCAGCCAGGTCACGATCTCGCGGTCCGTGAGTTCGAGCCCCGTGTCAGGCTCTGGGCTGATGGCTCAGAGCCTGGAACCTGTTTCCGATTCTGTGTCTCCCTCTCTCTCTGCCCCTCCCCCGTTCATGCCCTGTCTCTCTCTGTCCCAAAAATAAATAAACGTTGAAAAAAAAAATTAAAAAAAAAAAAATAAATAAACATTAAAAAAAAGTCTATGATAATTGAACCTTCCTTAGGCCAAACATTTCACATAGTTTGCTTGATCTCACAACTTTGCAAGGTAGGTTTTCCCATCCCCACTTTATAGATGAGCAAACAGAGGCTTGGCAAAGCTTGGTCAGTTGCCTGAGGCTATTCTGTGCACAGCAGAACTGGGACTTGATCCTGTGCCCTTTTGCTCTAAAACCCACGCTATTATCGCATTGGGGTTCCATTCAGTGAGGACATCCACATCCCAGATGTCATGAATGTTTGTATATATCTTAGTATCTTTGCGGTTCAACATTTCATACCTACGCATCTCTAACCCACTGTGAATTTAGTTTGATATGTGGCACGAAGTGCCATCTATTTTCCTTCTCTGTAAATGGGTGAATAACCACCCTCTCCTCCTCAGGCTTCAAACATCGCCTTTGCCACATATTCTTCAATATTCCTGATTCCATTTGCATGCATTCCACTAAACCATTGGACCTAAGCCGGAAAAAGATAAAAACAGGAGACTTTCTGAATACGTGTGGTCTTGAAGGGATTAGAAAATGAACACTTCGGGGCGCCTGGGTGGCTCAGTCGGTTAAGCGTCCGACTTCGGCTCAGGTCACGATCTCACGGTTCTGTGGGTTCGAGCCCCGTGTCGGCTCTGCGCGGACAGCTCAGAGCCCGGAGCCTGCTTCGGATTCCGTGTCTCCCTCTCAGAGAAATTCCCTAACTTATGATCACACAGAGAGCAAACGGCTAAGTTGGGACTTGATCCGCAGTGTTCTTGACTCAAAGAAACCTGGGCTCTCTCTAGCCTCACCTGCCCGTCAGCATCTGGCCACAGGACGGGGACCTTTGGCGTGATGGTGGGCTCCTTTCTCTGGAAAGGGCTCCTCACTGTGGGTGTCTACTGTATGTGGAAGTCATGACTCTCCACAATATTAGAGCTACAGTCTACGGTAGCCAAAGCCAGAGATATACCCTGAGCTAATCGTTTGCAGTGTTTCTCGGACTTGTCTGAATGCTTTTTTTGCTTTTAAGACTTATTTATTTTGGAGACAGAGAGCGCACAAGCAGGGAAGGGGCAGACGGGGGCGGGGGGGGGGGGGGCGGACAGAAGATCCGCAGCAGGCTCCGTGCTGACAGCACAGAGCCCGACCGGGGCTCGAACTCGCAAGCTGTGAGATCATGACCTGAGCCCAAGTGAGATGCTCAACCGAACTGAGCCCCCCCCAGGCACCCCCTGAATGCTTTTAGAAGTAAAGGCAAACGAGTTCTTGTCGGCTGGGTGAAAAACGATACGGCTAATGTGAAACCCGTTTTGTAGGGGCGCCTGGGTGGCTCAGTCGGTTAAGCGTCCGACTTCAGCTCAGGTCACGATCTCGTGGTCCGTGAGTTCGAGCCCCGCGTTGGGCTCTGGGCTGACGGCTCGGAGCCTGGAGCCTGTTTCCGATTCTGTGTCTCCCTCTCTCTCTGCCCCTCCCCCACACACGCTCTGTCTCTCTCTGTCTCAAAAATAAATAAAAGTTAAAAAAAAAATTTTTTTTTTAAATCATTTTGTAATGAAACTTCACTGAAGGGGAAATCTGCTGTGCCTACTGATGAAGAGTGCTGATCCTTGACAACAGGGGAGTTTGCTTAAAACCAGGAACGGCAGGTAGAAAGCCACAGGCCGAATGATTACGTCAGTCTAGTAAAGTCACTACTCTGGCTTGTGGGTGTGCAAGTGCTTTGTCTCTTTCGCTCTCAGAAAAAAAAAAAATCAGAGTTCAGAAGAAAAAGAAGGACACAGCACGAGAGACTCAGAAGGAGTGGACGGTGAGGTAGGAGCCAAACCAGGAGAGCTGGTGTCCCAGAAGCCAAGCAAAGAATGTATTCCGTGGACTGAGGAGTGAGGTGAGGATTATCTGAACTAACACGGTCGAGAGCATCTAGAACACTGACCCAGCGTGTATGTTAATATACGCCTAGAACTGTATATGAGCTCTCCTCCCCTCCACCTGTTGACCTTTGTGTCTCAAGTTCTTGGGCCCTTCCAGAATATCTAAGATCTTGTCCAAGGTAGTAAAATATGACTTCAGAAGAGCAAACATTTCTTCCATCTGAACAGAAATGCTTCTCTTTCCACAAATATCCGGTCTGTGGTCCATGACCCAAGGTTCTAGAAAACTTACAATGATTGGTATCCAATGGTTTCAACCAGACATTTCAGCCTCCGTTAACATCTTTAGTTATACTAAATGAGGACTTTGGATTTCTACGAATAAGTATGGACCTCAACCAAATTAAATAACCTGATGGGAATGCCGGATTATATTAATCCATTTCCTTACCGACAGAGAGGTATCAGAGGTCAGATTATTTCTCACAAAGATGACAGGTAGGGGATAGAGACAGAGACAGATGATTGATAGATAGATAGATAGATAGATAGATAATAGATTAATTCCTGGCAAATTATGGAACCAGGAATCAGGAGAGTTCTACTGGGCACTTAATTCTGCCCACCTTGGGGATGCCAAGAAATCATCACTTCCCATAATCTGCAGACAACTTCCATTAACTTAATCTAAATTTACATGACAAAAGTTTTTTTTTTTTTACAAGAGTAACATTTTTATTTCAAATGTCATGATATTTATGACTGAGTAGGTAATAGACACAATCATATGGTTCAAAACCTAATGCTACGTGGGGCGCCTGGGTGGCGCAGTTAGTTAAGCGTCCGACTTCAGCCAGGTCACGATCTCGCGGTCCGGGAGTTCGAGCCCCGCGTCGGGCTCTGGGCAGATGGCTCAGAGCCTGGAGCCTGTTTCCGAATCTGTGTCTCCCTCTCTCTCTGCCCCTCGCCCGTTCATGCTCTGTCTCTCTCTGTCCCAAAAATAAATAAACGTTGAAAAAAAAAAAAGTTTAAAAAAAACCCTAATGCTATGAGAAGAGACACAACAAAAAGTCTCTTCCTACAGCACATCCCCATGTGTCTCTTCCCCGTCAAGAACTGTGAAGGGTCTAAGATCTTACCCTACCTGTAGGCTAACAAGTAAGCCTGCCACTTCCTCGTGGATACCAGCAGAAGGCACGTGCCCATCAGATAAAGGACACAGGATGTATTGCTCGTGGCACAGCAGACACGTGAACTCGAAGTTCACGGTTCTCCCTGCCCCCAAGTCGCACGGGGGCCACGTACAGCAGATTTGCCTCACAGCCGAGGAATCTGAGTCCAGGAACCTCCAATCGTTCATACGGGGCTGACAACAAGCCTGCCCAGTCTTTGCCCAGGAGGGAAACATTATTTGAATTCCACCAGATAGCAGACAAAACTCTTTGTCTGCCCTGGAGAGAGATGTTCTGTCTTCCGAGGCCGTTTCTACAAAACATCCTTGAAAAGGTAATCTACAACAAACACTGCCGGGCCTCGGCTCCGAAGGCACGCAGAAGATTGCCCCCCAACACCCCCGCTCAACCGTGTGGGTAACTGCTCTTCCTTCCCAGGGCTTCCATACACAAGCGTAAGCAGGTAGATATTTTCTAATCTTACCCTGTTGGCTGCATAAAAGCAGAACACTACATTCGTCATCACGCACCTTGCTTTTTTCACTTAGCAGTGGAAGGTTCTCTTTGTCCCTGCTGCAGAGAATCCACTGTGTGGATAAACCAGTTTATTTAGCCAGTCTCCTATCAACAGATACGCTTTGCCGTTTCAAACAATGCTGCCTGTTGCTGATCTTAGGCAGGAAGTTTGGGGTTCGGCTTTGTTTTCAAAGCCCATCACAGGCTAACCTTATGGTCAGCTAGAATGACAGGTTAGCCTGTGATGGCATTTTAAAGTGGTCTGAGACTACATCCAGAGCCCTGTGCTAGGTCCCAGGCAAGACACTGAATGTGAACATTGCCCAAACTGCAATGCAGTGGAGAAGAAACCCTACCTGGTAAAGATGAGTTGAAGGAGCCAGAGGTATCCATCCACCTAGGAGAAAAGACACTTTGGGTAGGAAAGAGAGCGAGGTACTGGTGTGTAGATAAGAACCTAAACGTGATTCACCGTCAACCACAGGAGGTCGTTCCAAGAGGCAAAGTCAAACACCACATAAGAAAGAGTTTGAGGGGCGCCCGGGGGGCTCAGTTGGTGAAGCGTCCAACTTCGGCTCACGTCATGATCTCACAGGCCATGGGTTCGAGCCCCGAGTCGGCTCTGTGCTGACAGCTCAGAGCCTGGAGCCTGCTTCGGGTTCTGTGTCTCCCTCTCTCTCCGCCCCTCCCCTGCTCACGCTCTGTCTCTCTCTGTCTCTCTCTTTCTCTCTCTTTCAAAAAAATAAACAGCCAAAAAATTTTTAAAAAAAGAAACAAAGAGCTTGAGGGGGATCATCCCAAAGGACACGTGAGGTGCTGAGCAGACTGTAACTAGAGACGCCTAAGCAGAGGGTGGGTGGCTGCCTGATAGGGACATTAAGGGAGGGGATTTCCACAGACAGAAGAAGTTGGCTACGGCAATTGTTCTCAGCCCTGGCTGCTCTTGGCAAACGCTGGGGAGATTTTGCAATCCCAATGCCAGGCTGTACCCCTGAATAGTTAAACCAGAATTTCTGGAGGTAGGACCCAGGCCACACTGATTCCTTTTTCTTTTCTTTTTTTTTTTTAAGTAGGCTTCGCATTCAGTGTGGAGCCCAAAGCGGGGCTTGAACTCGAGAACCCTGAGATCAAGACCTGAGCCGAGATCAAGAGTCAGACACTTAACTGACTGAGCCACGCAGACGCTCCTGGGCCACCCTGATTCTTACGGCTCCCCTACTCTCAGGGGACATGAAATCTCTCCTGAATTTTATGAAGCTGTTTTCTGTCCCTCAGTTATATACCCTCCAACCTCCTCGAGCTTAGGCAAGAAGCAAAATAAAGAATGTCAACGCTGTGACACAGCAACCCTGAGAGCGAACTCAATTTTAATCTGTATTTTTTTTTAATTTTTTTTTTAACGTTTATTTATTTTTGAGACAGAGAGAGACAGAGCATGAACAGGGGAGGGGCAGAGAGAGAGGGAGACACAGAATCTGAAACAGGCTCCAGGCTCTGAGCTGTCAGCACAGAGCCCGACCCGGGGCTCGAACTCACCGTGAGATCATGACCTGAGCCGAAGTCGGACGCTTAACCGACCAAGCCACCCAGGTGCCCCAATTTTAATCTGTATTAATAGATCACCCAGAAGACAGGAAATCCACGTACCTGATTCTCCATCGACGTCTCTACCCAGCTGCCCCCCCTTCATTTATTCATCCAATTACCTCTCCAACTAGCTACTTGGATTGCTTCCCACTATACAGTGAAGCCAGGCCTCCCAACCTTTCACTTTTTTTTTTTTTTTTTACAGAGAACCTGGAATGGTCAAAAGAATTATCTGGTGTGGTGCTACCCAACAGAACTCTTCTGCAATGACGGACATGTTCTGGGTCTGTGTTGTCCAATGAGGCACCCCTCGCCAAATGGCTGTTGAGCGCTCGAAATGTGGCTGACCTTTTCATTTTATTTAAATGTAGTGAATTTAAATTGAAGTCACCGCATGTGCAAGTCGTCACCAGAGTGGACAGTGCAGAACTAGCGACTGGTCACTGTGCCCGTAGGACTCCTGACAAGTGACAGCTGCTTACTGAACACTTCCGGACTGAATCGAATAATTTTCGCCCTGCTTCTCACGGTTCAGACTACACATTTGAAATATGATGTTCTGTCCCAGGTACCCCATGTTAAGAGGGTTAATGTCAATCCGGAGTACAGGACAGGCTAGGGTGAGAAAGGTCCAGAAACATCCGCCGTGGCTGACAGAACTCAGAATGTTTTGTATGAAAAATAAGAGGCTTCAAATCCTCAGATTAATTTTAGTTTTTGTTTCTTTGTTTGTTGTTTGTTTTTGGTTTTGTTTTTGCCAGTATTTGTCTTTGGTCTGGACCCAAGTTTTCTAATCTTTTTTTTTTTTTTTTTTAAGATTCTTTTTAAGTTTATTTATTTTGAGAGAGATTGAGAGAGAGAGAGAGAGGGAGAGAGAGAGAGAGAGAGAGAGAGAGAGAGAATCCCAAGCAGGTTCCACACTGTCAGCACAGAGCCCAAGGTGGGCTTGAATGCACAAAGCATGAGATCATGACCTGAGCAAAACCAAGAGTGAGAAGCTCAACGGACTGAACCTCCCAGGCGTCCCTCTAATCTTTTTTACGAAAGGTTTGGATTAGGCAATGTTTTAGGTCCCTTTGAGATGGACTGACGTGATAGCTTTTCCTGCAGAAGAGGGAGTAGACTCCCGGAGCGCAGAAACTTGATGGCATTGGAGGAGACTACAGTCAGGCCCACCTGGGGAAGGACGTGTGGGAACTACCAGGTTGTGTGGGAGCAGAACGGGCTGCCTGGCGAGCCGGGAAGCTCCCTCCCCAGAAACACACAAGAACCTCTCGGCACTGTATTTTAGGGCAGCACAGGGACTTCCACATCTGCTGATCATCATCATTAGTTACTAGAGCAAAGGCTACACTCCGTGCTGGAGCGTGGTCAGTTCATTTTAAGTGACTTGGTTTTATTCACCTGCCAAGTGATTTGGGATATTCTTTTTTATTTAATTTCTTTTTTTTTTTTTTACATGTATTGATTTTTGAGAGAGAGCACAAGCAGGGGAGGGGCAGAGAGAGAAGGAGACAGAATCCGAAGCAGGCTCCAGGCTCCGAGCCGTCGGCACAGAGCCGGATGCGGGGCTCGAACTCACAGACTACGAGATCATGACCCGAGCCGAAGTCGGACGCTTAATCGACCGAGCCCCCCGGGGGGCCCCGGTGATTTTGGATATTCTTACCAACTTTCTTGCCCAAAGATTAGATTGACTCTTTATATTTCAACATGGGGTGTTTCAAGCGTGGTTGAATTTTAATCGTATTGCAGGTTGATCTGCCATTTAGTTGAAAGAGATGATTGTGAGGAATATGTTTTCATAGGGAAGGCATGACTGTGTAGTCAAAATAGCATGGTTGGGGTAAAACCACATAAAACGGAGAAAGAACCTCTGCCCCAGATCTCCTTTCTAGGTACCATATCACACTTTTATATCATTTCTGTATTCTGATTTTTTTTTTTAACATTTTTTCAATTTTGAGAGACCGGGAGAGACAGAGTGTGAGTGGGGGAGGGGTAGAGAGAGGGGGAGACACGAAATGTGAGGCAGGCTCCAGGCTCGTGGGCTGTCCACACAGAGCCTGTCACAGGGCTTGAACTCATGAACCATGAGATTGTGACCTGAGCCAACGTCAACCGCTCAACCGACTGAGCCACCCAGGTGACCCTCTGTATTCTGACATTTTAAATGTTATATCTTGCACCCTGTTCCATGTGGCTAGTAATTATTTGAAAATATAATTTGTAGGGGCCCCTGGGTGGCTCAGTCGGTTAAGCGTCCGACTTCAGCTCAGATCATGGTCTCGTGGTTCGTAAGTCTGAGCCCCACATCGGGCTCTCTGCCATCAGCGTGGAGCCCACTTCAGATCCTCTGCCTCCCTCTCTCTCTCTCTCTGTCCCTCACCTGCTTGTGCTCTCTCTCTCAAAAATAAATAAACATTAAAAATTTTTTTAAATAAAGGAAATATAACTTGAAAAGACACCAACGTATTGTATAGATATTCATGGCTATTTAATCATTGTCTTATTGGTGTGCGATTAAGTTGTTCCAGATTTACACTTTTATAAATAATACTGTAATAAACATCTTTGTATTTTTTTAAATTAGTTCCTTAGAGTAGGTTTCCCAAGGCACAATTTCTACCTGTTTTCTAAGTCTCTTGATGCGTTTTGTCAAATTGCTTCCAGAAAGTGTTCAGCGATGTATATATTCTGGGCAGTAGTAGGTGATGGCTCTAATCTCAGCAAGCATCCATCAACACCAAGAAGACAGAAAGGAGAAAAAAATTGGCCACGTATATGGGCAAAAGAGACGTCATTATGGTGTAACTAATATTTGTTTAATTACTGAGCATTTTTTAAAACTGTAATTGGTAATCATCCATATTTCCTTTTCTGTGAATTATCTGGCGGTGCCCTTTACCCATTTTATGCTGGGTACATCTGCTTTTTTCTTGTTGAGTCATACGATTCTTGCCCCAAGAGAAATAACTCAGCCTACCTGGTTCAATGTAATCATCACCAGCGTCTGAAAAGAGCTACAAATACCCCCATCACTTCCGTGTACCAAAGTCCCCATACTCCCATCACCCTCCCTCTAAACACCGGTCAAACAACTGTTAACTTCCACCCGCATCAATCCAAGGTTTCCCAAAAGATTAGGAGGGATTTCTACCCCTATCCTCTAGGACAGGTCTAGGAAAAACAAACAGTCAACCTTGCAGATCCAGACACGAAGACCAAATCATTTGATTCACTGATTCATCATCATAGCCTGACTTAGGGTGGATTTTCAATGAACACTTAAAATACACATGTATATATACAACTGCGCTATGTAGATGTATGTACACACGTAAATGCAAGTTCTATTTTCACGGACTGTTTCTTACGAAGTCAACATCGATACACGCGAAATGGCTAACTTGGAGCGCTCATGTCCTCAGTAGTTGAGAATTTATGAAGGCACGGCGAACACACGATGGGCCCAGCCGTGGGCAAGCTGACTGATGAGGTACAAAAGGCCAAGTGTGGATGACTGGGAGAGGCAAGGGTATCACAGCATGCGTGGGGGAAAGAAGGAAAGTGGGAGAAAGCAAGAAGAAAATGGACATGTGTCACAACAAACTCTCCTACTTTGGCCCCATACCACCTACTAAATCACCCTCTCCTCTGCCTCCGCAATCCAAGAGCGCTCTGGAGAGGCACCGCTTGCCCTGCCTGGATCCCTCTCTCCATCTCCTTGTTCCTGGAAACCTGGCGGTCTACCCGGAAATCACTTTTAAGCGAGCGACTTCTATCGCAATGTAGTAAGTTCTTGCCCGGAAGAGAACAGAAAGAAGGCAAATGGTACCTGTGACTTTAGCAAAGTCCTTTATGCACCCGGGGACAGCTTAGGTCTTGCCACGCACGAAATGGAGAAGCCGTCTGATCAGAGGCATTGGGAAGGTAGGACACAAGACGGCTTCCCCTTTTCAACAGGCTCGCTGCTCTGCAAGTTTTCAGAAAGTTATCAAGTTCAGTACAGTTCTTCTTTTCTGCTGCTGGAATTACATACTAAACCCTCAGTTGAGTAATCTTTGAGATGAACACTGCTGATGTTCAGCAGCCGTTTCGGGGTTCTGCATTCTCTTGGCATTGTCCTCTCTCTCTCTCTCTTTTTCTCTTTTTGGAGGGGGGCAGATAATTCTTTTTTTTTTTTTTAATTTTTTTTTTCCAACGTTTTTTTATTTATTTTTGGGACAGAGAGAGACAGAGCATGAACGGGGGAGGGGCAGAGAGAGAGGGAGACACAGAATCGGAAACAGGCTCCAGGCTCCGAGCCATCAGCCCAGAGCCCGACGCGGGGCTCGAACTCACGGACCGCCAGATCGTGACCTGGCTGAAGTCGGACGCTTAACCGACTGCGCCACCCAGGCGCCCCGATAATTCTTGAATAAACATTGCTTTGACCCGGGGTAGGGGGCAGGGCAAAAAGTAAAATCGAGTGGCAGACGGTAACTACGTTTATCGTGGTGAGCATGAAATAAGGTAGGGAATGTAGTTGGAATCACTAGGCTGTGCACCTGCAACGGATGTAACGTTGTACGTCAATTATACTTCAATACCAAAGGGAGTTTTTAAATTAAATCAGAACTTTCCCGCGAAGGCAAGATGAGGACCGCGGGATAACCCAGTTATTTCCCAGAGCTCTAGAGGAGACCTTGATGAGTCGAGGTGGAGCGCAGGGTTAGACGTCCCCAGAAGACCCGAGAAGTGCCTTTCTGTGTGACCGAATAGCTCCATAACCTTCATCAGCAGATCGTGCTGGACCTCAGCCTTCTCACCTGTAAATCATCAGGTTGCCATGGAATCGACTAAGATAAATACGGAAGAAAGACTCTGTAGGATACACAGGGCCGAGCAAACATGAGCTGTGGCTAGGCTACCACCGTGACACGTGTGCGGGCTCTAGGTGCTGATGGGTCCGGAGCGCCTGTCGTGACGCTGGGCACCGCGCAGGCATCACCCAACATTTGTGGGAAGAGCTCTGACCTTAGAGGCGTGACCTTTGACAAACTGGCCACGTGGACGACGTCAAAGCAGTTCGCCAAGCGTCTATCAAACATCTCTTATGTAGGCGGGACTGTGACACCCACTGCCAATGGCAAAGAAAAGATGGGGGGAGGAAGGAAGGAGTCTGTCGGGAGGGCTCATGGACATCCCGGAGGCTCGAGTTTGAGCCAGCTTGGTAGCCAGGCTTCAGTGTCAGGGGGGGTCAGCAGAAGCCTTGCCAGAGAAGAGTTAGAGAAACTGGAAACGTCTGGTAGGAAAAAAGAGATAGGAAGTTGTGCTATATTATGATAGAGTCGGCCTTTCCCTTGGGCTCTGTGGGGCATCCCCGGGTGGGGAGAGGCTGCCACGAGGCAGATATCTGCCCCAGAGAGCAAGAAGTCTCTGCAACGTGTCCCACAAGGGGGACCATCCTGGGAGCCCCCTGATGGAGCTGGGGACGCATGGCCTGAGTGGCCTTCGTATTCAGCCCTGCGAGGGCAGCTCCCGGGGGCCAGGGACCACAGCCACAGGGACCAGAGAATGAGGAAAACGCTCTCCACAGGTGAGAGGCTGGGTTAGAAAATGCCAGAGGCCTTGCCTAACTCCAAGGCTTCCTGCTGCGTTTCTGGGGACCCTCTTTCCGCCCCAAGTCTCCCATTCAAGCCTCACGGGGGACTCACTGGTCCAGACATGCCTCGGACAGTCTCACCCTCTCCCCTCTCTGCTGGTCTGCACCCCGTCCGCAGTGAAGGCCCAGCTTCCCCGTGAGGACATCCTTTTCTGCTTAGAAAGACTGGACTCCTGGGTCCAGGCAGCTGGAACGGTGCTTGGCTTCCTCATCTGCAAACGGAGGTGAGAACAACACCTCCATCTATGGGAGGGTCAGGTGAGGTGGCCCATGAAACCCGCCTGCTTGTGGGAAAGGCCCAACCAGGGCCCCACCACGATGACGGTGTCTTAACGTAGCAGGTGCTTGGAACTGCCCGCCCCTCCTCTAAACTTCCGTGGCATTTCTGGCCGACCTCAGTTTTCTGGTGCTCAGCATCATCGGAAGAGAAAAAAGCACCCCTGCGCTCCTCACCTGTCCCCTTATCCTCTCTGGTTCTGAGGATGTTAAGAAATTAAGGGGCCACACATGACCCCGTTCACTAAACCGCAGAACTGGATGCTTTATCTACGGAGGCAAAGGCAACCCCAAGGGCCGCGGGCAGCTCCCTTTCCTGGCGAAGAGGACAGGGCTGAGCGATGCCTTCCCTGCTATCCTTTCCAAACTCCCCAAGTTCAAAAGTCACCACACCTCCAGCAGCGGGGAGGGTGGAAGCCTGGTGTGGACACTGAGTGTCCTTCATGAGAAGGAGGGTGGCCGGCAGGGACGGGGCTGGGACTTCTGTCTGGTAAGTGGCCACCCGCCCCTGAGCTCAGTCTCCACCCCCTCGCTGGGGACTTAGAATTCTCCCGGAGTGATTTCAGCAACCGAAGAACTTCTTTACCTTGTGGAACACGCCAGCCGTTGGCGATGGCGATAGAGGGAAGTCAACACGGAGAGGCCTAAAAAGGTGACGGTTCCGGAATCACCTCGGGGTACGTCGACGGGGAATATGGAATTCAGGAGAGGCTTGGATCTTCCCGGGAGGGACCCCAGAGCGTTCTCCACGTGCAAGCAATGAACCATGGGAGCCCTTCCTGGGTGCTCTGGTCAGGGCAAAGTCTTCCTACCAATTGAGAGATTAAGCTTTAGAGAAGCTTAGGATGGGGGCTGATTTATGTGAGGGTAAACACAACCACCTATGATTCTTCTTCCTTTTTTTTTAGTTTTTTTTAATGTTTATTTATTTTTGAGAGAGAGAGACAGACAGAGCATAAGCCGGGGAGGGGCAGAGAGAGAGAGAGGAAGACAGAATCTGCAGCGGGCTCCAGGCTCTGAGCTGTCTGCCCAGAGCCCTACGTGGAGCTCGAACTCACGAACTATGAGTTCATGACCTGAGCCAAAGTCAAACGCTTAACCGACTGAACCACCCGGGCGCCCCTCCCAATCCTATTTTTAATGTAGAAAAAAGAAATGTGTTCTTTCAAATAGCACCTGTTAACATTCTTTAAGACCAGGATTCCTTAGAACTCTGGGAGATGCCGGTCTGATGACTGCAGTTGCAAACTGCTTTCTGGCCCATTCTATCATCTATCTATCGCGCAGCCCGCGAGGTCAGCAGGGATGCTCACATCGCAGACGACAAAATGGAGAGTCTGCGAGGGACTTGGCAAAAGCCACTGAGAGGGTGAAGGGCAGGGCTGCTCTCCACCCCCGAGTGTAGACTATCCACTGAGTTCCTCTTTTCTCCCGCACTATCCCACCAGCTGAGGGACCCGTGCCTGCCGAGCTTCAGCTGATGATGAGGACGCCCTTGGGGCCAAATGTACAGGCAGAGCCCAAAAAGGTTTCCCCGAGGTCCCGAGCGGCTTGTTCAGCCTTGGGAGGGCCAGGAGATTTGGGGTGCTTTTTCCCTGCTCCTCGAGGCACTAAGCTCACAGGAAAACCTGGCCCCAAACACCAATACCTTGTGATCTTCCAGATTCTCAAGGTCACATACACGAATGCAGAAACATTTCAGAGGAACAGCCACAAATCAAACCGAACAGAAGGCAGCTTGGGAATATAGGGGCATCGGCAGGAGAAACAAACACAGAACCTTCAGAAGCTCCGGGGCGGGGAGGTGGGGGGGGGGGTGGCCAGAAGGTTCTTGCAGGAGAGCTCAGGTCAACCTCAGCCTTGCATGTGTGAAAGGAAGTGATTGCAGAGCAGTAGAGCGTCCGAGCTTCCTTGAGGGTCACCCATCTTCCGGTCACCAGCTCCTGGGCCCCAGGTCTCGGGGCCCAGCCGGGGCGCAGAGACTGAGCTCGGACCACACGCTTCCACTCACCCACATTTTCCCAGGGGGGTCGTGGGAGGGCTTCTGCAGCCGGCACGGCCTGCTTCTGGCTCGCCGGGGGTCCAGGGTGTTTCTGGGTTCCCTCTGTCCACTGCACACTGCCCTCCTGTGAAGCCCAAAGGCCTACAGAAACAATGGGGCGCCTGGCTGGCTCAGTCGGTTAAGCGTCGACTTCAGCGCAGGTCGTGATCTCGCTGTTTGTGGGTTCGAGCCCCGGGTCGGGCTCTGTGCTGACAGCCCGGAGCCCGGAGCCTGCTTCGGATTCTGTGTCTCCCTCTCGCTCTGCCCCTCCCCTGCTCGCACTCTGTCTCTCTCAAAAACAAATAAACATTAACAAAAATAGACAAGAGAGACAGGAAATAGAAGGGACGGCAGATAACAGATCTTTAAGCTCATTTCTCCTTCGCCCAAATAGCAGCCAGAAATGTTTCTCCCCTGAGAGAAAATTTCACTTCTGCTTTGTGCACGACTCAGGAGCATGGCGTTTGGGAGGCTTCTGCGACCCCCGGTGGCTGGAAGGACACCCAGAAGTGTGACGTTGGGGTGGACAGGCCTGAGGGTTCATTGTCACAGAGGAAGATTAATCGGGATACGTTTTGTCTATTGTTTTTAAATTATTTATTTATTTTGAGAGAGAGAGAGAGAGCGCGCGCGCGCAAGAGGGGCAGAGAGAGAGAGAGAGAGAGAGAATCCTGAGCAGGCTCCTCACTGCCAGCGCAGAACTTGATGGAGGGTTTGAACTCACAAACCATGACATCATGACCTGAGCCGAAATTAAGAGCGGGAGGCTTAACCCACTGAGCCGCCCAGGCGCCCCAGTCTGGATACTTTTTAAACGTGTCAAGCCTCTGCCTGTGTTGCACAGCACGAATCCTGAACGAATCACAAAATGCGCCTAAGTCTCCACTGTGGAAAAGATCAAAGAGCCGTCAGCCCCCAGTATGAGGGGACAGAAAGGACTCGGACTGTTGCAGGAGTGACAGGGGGTGGGGGCTGCCTCCGCGGTGGGGAAGTTGCAGGAGGCGACGAGGGGCAGAGAAATGACTGTTCAATAAGCAAAACAGCTTTTCCTGAGCGCTTTCATCACAGCAGGGCCTCTGCTAAAGGCTTTCCGCGGTTCGTGCGGAGTAAACCTCTCTCGGCGAGTCTGCGAGGTAAGTGCACTTGTGTCTTACCATCTCTCGGAGGAGGAACTGAGGCGAGTTGGTTAAGCAATGAGTCCAAGATCGCATCACCAGAACACGCTGGGGCTGGGCCGGGACCCCCCTTCTGCCTGATTCTAGCCCCACTGTGCGGCCACCTCCCTACAGGTCTGGATGTGGCTCACGGCTGGGCTGGGGGCCCCCTTGTCCCTCTCCAGCAGCCCATACCCACACCCCAGCAGCCGACTTTTAGATCAGGACACCTGTGCTTAGATGCTACATTTCTTTTTTTTTTTTTAATGTTTTATTTATTTTTGAGACAGAGAGGGACAGAGCATGAACGGGGGAGCGGCAGAGAGAGAGAGGGAGACACAGAATGGGAAGCAGGCTCCAGGCTCCGAGCGGTCAGCACAGAGCCCGACGCGGGGCTCGAACTCACGGACCGCGAGATCACGACCTGAGCCGAAGTTGGACGTTCAACCGACTGAGCTCCCCTCCAGGCACCCTTGCATTTCTTAAAACACCAACCTGAAGAAAATGTGCACATGATGCCTCCTTATAACAAGGCGCAGGTCAGGGCAGAGGGGGGACTTCACCTGAGCTCACAGTCCTGGATTCCTCCCTCCCTGTCCTGCTGACTCATCCCCTTGCTTGCTGGTTTCTCCTGAGAGGGCTCAATGAATCCTCCCCCACCCCAGGGTCTGGAACCCGATATTAGACGGGGAGTTTACCAGAGATGACAGCTGCTTTTTCGCATCAGCTTGTTAAGGTACAGGTTCTGGACGATAAATTGCATCTGTTTAATGTCTACAATTTGATGGATTTCGGGACTCGTACGGATCCGGGGAAACAAGGGACGCAGTCACGGTATAAACGTTTCCATCACCCCAAAGAGATTCTTTGTGCCCCTTCGCTGGCCACCCCTCCCGCTGCCCCCAACGCCAGAAACCACGTCTTCACGGTTCTTCAGATCAGTCTCTTTGCCCACTGCCTGAACATTAAGCCGAAACTATGGTTTTTGTATGGCACCACTTCACGGTACCAACTTTTACATCAGTTAAGAAGATGCTAGCATTTTCTACCAGGGTGCCTGGGTGGCTCGGTCGATTTAGTGGCGGACTCTTGATTTTGGCTCAGGTCACCATCTCACGGTTCATGGGTCTGAGCCCCACATCGGGCTCGGCACTGACAGTGCATGAGCCTGCTTCTGATTCTCTCTCTCTCTCTCTCTCTCTCTCTCTGCCCCTCCCCTGCTCGCATTTCCACTCTCTCAAAATAAATAAATAAACTTAAAAAAAAATTTTTTTTAAAGAAAATGCTATCTACCGACAAACAAATTTCAAAATGCATGATGAACTTAAACATGCATTTCTGGATCATGCATAGCTAATCAGGATCACTAATTAGTGGCCGTCTGCCTCCCATCCTTAATTTAGGGAGCAAGGCACCCTGCATATCGTTGAGTTTGATATCACTAAAGTCGGCACCATGATCAAAATAGATAAAGTCGTATCGCCCAAGAGGTGGGGCAAAGGGCATGAAAGGGTTTTGTGAGCAGGCCTAGAGATTGCTCACATCACGTTCGGCCAGTTCCATGGGCTAGAACTCACTGATCCAACCACACGTAAACACAAGAGAGGCTCAACAGACCGCTGCCAGTGTGCCCAGGAATTACTCATGCTCTCAGGTATGCAAGCAGCTCTCTGAACGGAAGAGGAAAGCTAGGAAGAGAGAGAAGCCAGGGATACCGACATGCGATGTCATAGCAACAACATAACGACGAAACAGCACACGATGAGAATGACTATCATCTTTTGAGCCGTCTCATGCCCAGCGTTCATCATGGTGTATCAGGTGACTCTCACGATTTTGCAGGCGTCCAAGTTACAGGTAAGGATTAAAGCAGTGTGAGATTACATGACACACCACGGTTGCGCGGCCATCCGGTGGCAGAGAATAGATTTGTATCCTGATCCTTCTTGACTCCTTCGTGTCTGAGGTTAGTATCAGAAAGAGCAAATCAACAACAGCATGCTCCCTACTCCCATGAGAGAGCTATGGACTATCAGCAGCAGGTTTCAAAATAACCCAGGGCATCAAGAACACCAAGAGTCTGCTGTTGTTGTCCAAGGAGTCTAGAAGGATTATAGACTCTAGAATACACTTCCCACAACTTAGATCTCAGAACAGATGCTGAAGAAGACACGTGCACCATCGATCCGAGGGTGGGGTCAGCTCAGCCCCCAGGAAGTGGAGAGAGTTATTTGCTACTTATAGTCCCCTCTGCATTCTAAGGAGGACGGATCACAAAGAAGGTTCTTAATGAGACGATGGGGGTGAGGAGGAGGGCACACATTTTTTAATTTGAGAGAGGGAAATTTTCCGTAGGTAAGAAAAGAATTGATTGTCATGGGGAGTGGGGGTGATAAGGTAAGATAAGGTAGGCACCAGGGGGACTGACAAGGTCATGAGGGGCCAAAAGGGAAGACACTCAGCAATGCGGCAGCCGATGAGAAAGAGTTTGGGAACAGACAGTGCGGTGTGGGATGGAACTGTCCTGTATCACTCAGGGTTTGGTCATGAAAAAGGCTTCTCCAAGTATCTTTCGCCAGGAAGGGAATTAATACAGGATTTCAATCCCTTCACAACTAGTAAATATTTTCGAGTTCTCATGGAACTCTCCCCAAGATAAAGCACATCCAGGGCTTCAAAAATATTTTTAAAAAATTGAAATGACACAGAATATGTTCTCAGACCAAAACGGAATCAACTAAAAATCACAGAGAGATGACAGGAATGTTTGCAAACACTTGAAAATTTAAAAACACGCTTCTAAATCATCCATGGGTCAAAGAGGAAGTCTCCAAGGAAATAGAAAATACATAGAACTAGATGCAAACAAAAACATAATGAGTCAAGGTCGGTGGGGGTGTAACTAAGGCAGGTCTAATAGGACAACATGCAGCACTAAATGCTTAGCTAGAAAGGAACGGTCTCACATAAGTAATCTAAATTTCTTTCTCAAGAAACTAGAAAAAGGGCAAAATAAACCTAATAAGCAGAAAGAAGGAAAAAAGCAAATCAACAAAATGAAAACAAAAGCAACACACAAAATCAATGAAATGAACAGCTGGTTTTTCCCAAAAATCATCAAAAGTGGTAAACCTCTAGCAAGATATGAGAGAGAGAGAGAGAGAGAGAGAGAGAGAGAGAACACCAATTAATGTCAGGATTGAAACAGGGGACATCACTACAGACCCTTCAGTAAAAAAAAGGATAGCAGAAGAATACTAGGAACATATGATCCTAAGTGCAAAATCTTACAAGAAATGGAGCCATTTGTCAAAGAGTGACAGAGAAAGCATTTGACAAAACCGTTCACCCATTCATAACAAACATTCTCAGTGAACTAGGAACGTAAACTTCCTCAAAGTGATAAACAACAACTACAGAGAGCCACTGACCCCATCACACTGATGAAAGTCGGGGCTTTGCTCTACAATCAGGAACGAGGCAAGATGTCCATTATTTCTTCCTCACCACTCCTACCACAGAGCTTAACCAGTGACAAGGAAGAAAAAGAAATAAAATTGGAAGAGAGGAAGTAAAATTTAGTGCCTATTTGAGGAAGACATGGTCACCTGCAGAGAAAATCCCAAAGAATCTGCTAAAAAACTCAGAACCAATAACTGAGTTTAGCTAGGTTGCAGGGGGGAAAAAACCCAACAAACAAAAAGCAACCACATTTTTATGTATTAATGAACCCAAAACTAAAAACACAACACCATTTACAATTGCTCCAAAAAGCGTTTAGATTATACTTCTGTGCCACTTTACCAACACATTTGCAGGACTTGATGCTAGGACTTGCAAAATGCTGGTGAAGGAAGTCAAAGCCCTAAATAAATGTAGAGAGACAGCCTACGTACATGGGTTGCAAGACTCAACGTAGGAAAGATATCAGTTTATCCCCCAATTGATCAACGGGTTTAAAACAATTTAGATTAAAATCCCATCAAAGGTCTTTTTGTACAAAAAGACCTAGACACGCTGATTATTCTTGCATTTATGTGGAAAAGTCACAGGACTTTGAATTGCTAAAACATTTTTTTTTTAATGTTTATTTAATTTCGAGAGAGAGACAGACAGAGAAGGAGCAGGGGAGGAGCAGAGAGAGAGAGAGAGAGGGAGACACGGAATCCAAAGCAGGCTCCAGGTTCTGAGCTGTCAGCACAGAGCCCGACACGGGCTTGAACTCACGGACCGTGAGATCATGACCCGAGCCAAAGTCAGCCGCTTAACTGACTGAGCCACCCAGGAGCCGCTGCTAGAACAATTTTGAAAATGAGGAATAAAGGCAGAGGAATCGCTTCATCTGGTTTCAGGACATCATCTACGGTAATCCAGGCAGTGTGGTTTTGGCAGAGGGATAGACAGATCAACGGGACGAAACAGAAAATGTAGAACTGGATTCTCAAAGGCGCCCACCTGCCTTTTGACGAAGAGGCCGTGACAGCCTTTTCGACGAACGGTGCTGAAGCAAATAGATAGCCACAGGCGGGAAGAAACTAACGGCCGTCAGCCTCAACCTCACATCTCACGCAAAAATTAACTCAAAATCGATCACAGCCTTAATTATAAAATGTCGGGGCGCCTGGGTGGCGCAGTCGGTTAAGCGTCCGACTTCAGCCGGGTCGCGATCTCGCGGTCCGGGGGTTCGAGCCCCGCGTCGGGCTCTGGGCGGAGGGCTCGGAGCCTGGAGCCTGTTTCCGATTCTGTGTCTCCCTCTCTCTCTGCCCCGCCCCCGTTCATGCTCTGTCTCTCTCTGTCCCCAAAATAAATAAACGTTGAAAAAAAAAATTAAAAAAAATGTCAAATACAAGACCCCAGAAGATGGCAAAGCAGAGATCTTTGGTCTCTGCGTCAAGGCCACGTGTTCCTAGACTTGAGGCCAAAAGCGCCAATCCATTAAAAGAAAAATTGCTAAATTAACCTTCTTCGAAACAGAAACCTTTCCTCTTGGAAATCCTCTACTCAGTTGACGAAAACACAAGCTACAGACTCAGCAAATATTTGTAAGCAACATCTCCAGCAAAACATGTGTATCTAAAATGGACAGCACTCTTCAAACTCAAGAGCAAAAAATCCAGTTAGAAAACGGGCAAAGACATGGGGCATCTGGGTGGTTCAGTTTGTTAAGCGTCCGACATTGGCTCAGGTCGTGATCTCGCGGTCCTTGAGTTCGAGCCCCGCGTCGGGCTCTGTGCTGACAGCTCGGAGCCTGGAGCCTGCCTCGGATTCTGGGTCTCCCTCTCTCTCCCTGCCCCTCCCTTGCTCATGCTCTGTCTCTCTTTCTGTCTCAAAAATAAAGATTCTTTTTTTTTAATTAAAAAAAGAAAGAAAGAAAACGGGCAAAGACATACACGGACATCTCCCCGAAGGAGACATACTAATGGCAGCCAAGCGCATGAACACATCTTCAATATCATTAGTCATTAGAAAATGTAAATAGAAACTACCACGACACCTATCAGAATACCCGAAATACAAAACACAGCGACAAAACCAAATGCTGGTGAGGATGGGGAGAAACGGGTTCCCTCGCACATTGCTGTTGTGGACAGAAAATAATACAGCTGCTCTGGAAAAGAGCACGGCTGTTTCTTCCAAAACGAAACCATGTCCTTACAGTACAACTCGGCAGTCACATATCTGGGCGATTGATCTTAAAAAAAAAAAAAATTAAGATTTTTAGATTGAAATGCAGCCTGAAGTACACTCATCTTAAGTTTTTGCGTATGTATATATCCATGTAACCGCTAGTCAGGACATTCCCTGACCGGGTCCTTCCCAGTCCGTACCCACGGGGTAACTGCTGTTTTGTTTCTATTTCCATGCATTAGTTTTGACTGTTCTTGACCTCAGTAGAAATGGACTAATGTACTATATAGTAGCAGCTGATTATCCTTTTATGCTGTTGTGTAGTATTTCATCCTATGGATATCCCGCAATTTACCCATGTTATTGTTGATAGGAATTTGGGATTTTCAGTCTGGGACTATTCTGAATAAAGTTACTAGCACCACTCTTGTGCACGTCTTTTGGGTCCACCTGTACTTCTCTGTCTTGAGTGTAGCATTTCCGGGTCAAAGAGAAGGCGTATGTTTCACTTTACATTTTGCTTAACGGTCTTCTAAGCGGTTGTACCAATTTATACTTTCCGGCGGTGCGTGAGAGTTCTGGTTGATCCACATTTTCGCCAACACTTGGTATTGACTATTGTTAGGAATCTTTCTTTCTTCCTCCCTTTCTTTCTTCCTTTCTTTCTTCCTTCCTTCCTTCCTTTCTTTCTTTCTTTCTTTCTTTCTTTCCTTCCTCCCTCTCTCCCTTCCTTCCTCCTTTCTTGCTTGCTTTCTTGCTGTCTTTCTTGTTTTCTTTCTTGCTTTCTTTCTTTTTTCTCTTTCTTTCCCTTTTTTCTTCCTTCCTCCCCCCCTTCCCTCCTTCCTTCCTTCCTCACTCAGCCATCCCAGTGGGTATGTGCTGCAATCTCTACCTATCTCAACCTGTGGTTTCCATTTGCATTTCTCAAATGATTAGTGATATTGAGTACTTTTTCACGTACGTGTTGGTTCATTGGATATCCTCTTTTATGAAGTCTTTTGCCTATCTAAAAGAAAATTAGGTTGTCGTTTCCATGTTGACTTCCTGGCGGGGGGGGGGGGGGGCGGTTTAATCTATTCTGTATATAAGCCCTTCATCCGAGAGAGATATCTTGACCTGTTTCTGGCTACGGGCATTCCTGCCCTTTTCTACTCAGCTCCTAGAATCCCCGGTCACACCTAACACCGATTCAGTTGCAACAATGCCCAGGCTGTAGCTTCTGGACCCCACTGGAGAGACCAGCCATCCCCCAATACCACCGCCAGGATCTCGGCCTCACGCCAGCCCCTGCCCGGCCAGATGCTGGACCAGCCACGGGACACAGGTCTCTACCATTTGTCCCTTCTCCCCTCACCTCTTTCTCAGGAGCAGGAAGATTTCGCACGCCCGGCACTAAGGCAGGATGGAAAGGGAAAACGAGTTTATTCAGGCAGGCGCCTGACAACGTCGCTCTGAACAAAAGATGTCACACGTCACCCTCACCTGTGGTCACACGCACACCTCAGTGCACAGGTGTGGACCCCCAGCACCTTGCGTTCGTGTAGCTCTGTGCAGGGTGCTGTGGAAACCGTGCACGAGCCAGTGGGGCCCGGGTCCAGCTGCGGAGAAGCTTCCAGTCAAGTTGGAGAGAAAAGAGGTAACACAGGTTCCATGATATCCCGGAACAGCGTGTGGTGGTCAGCACATAAGTAGGGCACCTCCTCGACATAGTCTCTCCTTCCCTTTTCAGCGCGGAGGTGGGGGGTGGGGGTCCTTGGATGGCTTTTTTGTGTTTTGCACGCAGGAGGCACTCCTGCCACACCTTCGCCACGTCGATGGAGGCTTGGGCGAAAGAAATAGACTGCCACTTGGTTCCCATCGGCTGGACACCTGCCGGCTGCCAGGCACGTGGGGAATCGCATTTAATTCTTGCCACAGGCCAGAGAAAGAAAGGTTATTATCCCGGTTTTACAGGTGGGGAAACTGAAGCTCGAGGCAAGTGGCGGAGAAAATTGCCCGAGACTGCACGTCGCACGGTGGGCGTCCGAGGGAGCCCTAATTGGGACCCAAGCGTGACAGGCCGGGGGAATTATTCTTTGCTGGGAGACGCACGGACAATGAGGGGAGGGCCTGGGGAGCCAGCTCTCCGAGGCAGGGCCCAGGAGAAGGGCACCCTGCAGGCTTTCCTCCCGACCTCTCTGCCGGCCTGGTGGTACCTTCGATGGGAAGCCTAAGGCCGCCTGGCTGGTGCCCTGGACAGTAAGGCAGCAGCGGCAGAGGAGCGAACGACACAAGAGAGAGTGGCACAGCCAGGCTGTCAGCCCCTCTCCCTGAAACGTCCCCAGCCTGGAAAGCGGGATCCCTCACGCACCCAACTGCTCTTGAAGCCCGTGTGTCCCCGGGGGAAGCCTCCGTGCCTCCCCCCACCTTGCCCACCCACGAATGCTCGAGGCCACACCCTGGGGCTGCGGGCAGGGGGCGGACCGCTTGTTGATGGGATCCCTAGTGGCGGCTGGTGGCCTGGCCCGTGGTCCTGCGTCCTCTGGCCGCGCTGTCCTGAAACAGGAATTCTACCGCCCAGACGGCAGGAGGACCTTCGACATCAGGCCCTGGATGACGCCTCTGCCACGGTCCAAGAGTGCCCTCTAAAGGACCGGGTCGTGGTGAGCGCGGGAGGTCACGGCCTTCAAGCCACAGCCATTGTCCTCTCTACTCTTGGGAGCAGGCCCTGGGAGGGGCGGTCCACCGGCTCTGTCTCTGTCCCCCAGTGGTAATTGGTTTAGACCCCTGTGGGCCATACTGCCAGACCTCCCTCCTTGAGCGTCAGGAGGAAGGATGGGGGGTCTTGGTCTCTTCTCCCAGGGACAGTCCCTCCCCGGTGCTCTGTGTAACTAAGGCCACTGAAAATGCAAGCCCGGGGCAGGGAGGCCCAACTGGCCTCAGGTTCGCCCGACCTGGGGAGGCCCCCCCAACAGCCATCTTTGGAAAGGCCTTGGAAGGGACTCTGGGTCCTCTTTACAGAGACGTCATGAAACAGGCATGATTGGAAGCATCAGAAAGAGGACAGGAGGCTCAGAATGGGAACTCAAGATGAGAAAGTAGCACTGTGGGGACAGCAGTGAAGCGGCGTTGGGGGGAGGTCCCGGAGCAGGGGGAGGGGGGCTCCCTGGGGGGAGGGGGGCCCTGGAGCAGGGGGAGGGGGACTCCCTGGAGGGGGAGGGGGGCTCTGGAGCAGGGGGAGGGAGGCTCCCGGGGGGGGGGGCCCTGGAGCAGGGGGAGGGGGGCTCCCTGGGGGGGGGAGGGGAGGCCCTGGAGCAGGGGGAGGGGGAAGCGCTGGGGGCACTTTAGGGAAGGAAATGCTGGTGCAGGACAAAGGGAATTGGAAGAAATTTCTGTTCCTAGACCTTCCTCTCCAGCCCGGTCTGTAGGAGGTAAAAGAGCACAAGATTATCAGATGAAAACTTTGAACAGGATCTTCAGTGACAGGCACGCGGCCAGCTGGTGCTTGGGGGGTGGGGGCAAACACCAAAAATGAAGGCCAGTAAACAGAACTAAATACCACCCCCCCCCCTCACTCCCCGGTGAAAATCCACAGAAAGAAAAGGAAGACAGCAGGGAGCCCAGAAAGTCCAGAAAAAGGGAAGGACGAAGTGGGTCCGAGACGCCTGGACCGAAGGCACGAACCCGAAGGTGCAGACCCCTGGCTAGAGCCCGTGTTTGGGTGCCCTGAACCTGAGCCCCACCCGCCCCCACCCAGGGCGGCGGGCAAGGCCTGGGCCTCGCTCGGTGGAGAGAACTGGGCTGAGCAGCCGCGGGCTTGTGAGCGGGCGCCCCTCCGACGTGAGGGGATCCCCCTGAAATCAGGCAGCTGGGCCCCCGGCTAGTTGTGCAAAGGGCAGGCACTCCAATAAAAGCTAGTTTCTGCCCAGACCCGAGGTTCGTATACACTGAGAGGCAAACCTTCCCATTAGGTCCCTTTGGCCACACAGATTTAACACTGAGGCCCTGTGCACTCACGGCCTGCGGTCGCCCGGCAGCGTGAGCTGGCAAAGGATCCCTATCAGCCCTCCGGGAGGAAAGAAGGAAAAAGGCATCAACGCGTGGCATTTGCTGATCCCCGGGGGGTGGGGGGAAGGCTCTTCCCGTGGCCAAGTTCCGGCTACCGACTTAATGTCACTGACGGTGTAGTTGGGTCGCCTGAGTCTGCCGTACGGGTTAGGGAGCCATAACAACACTGAGTAACACTACGTACTAAAGGTCTTAGGTGCATCCCTTCCTTAAGGCTCACAGAGGGGAAAAGTGAGGCTCAGGAAAATAGTGAGCTTGCCCTGGGTCACCAGCTACTATTCGGTGGAACCGGGTGTTTGCAAGAATGTAGCTGTATCAGTCTGCCCCGAACCAACAGTTCTCAAGATTCAGTCTCAGGAATGTGTATGTCTACGGTACCATTGCACACACCAACGAGCCTTTGTTTATGTGGATTATTAATATTTACTGTGGCAGAGTCGGTTACGCGTCCGACTTCAGCTCGGGTCATGCTCTCGCGGTCCCTGAGTTCGAGCCCCGCGTCGGGCGCTGTGCTGACAGCTCGGAGCCTGGAGCCTGCTTCGGATTCTGTGTCTCCCCCTCTCTCTGCCCTTCCCCCACTAGCGCTCACACGCGCTCTCTCTCTGTCTCTCTCTCTCAAAAATAAACATTAAAAAAATTTTAATAAAAAAGATACGTACCGTAGCAGAAACTAACACTGAGCCCTGAACACAAATTCAGCGATTCCCTTAAAATAACAGGAATGAAACTGTTACATCATAACATAAATAACACTTTCGGGAAAATAAATTTGTTTTCCCCGGATGCAAACAACGTCAGTGCAAAGAGTGGCCGGATCCCCAAAGCTGCTTCTGTCCCACCCACCGCCCCGCACCCCCTCCTCCCCCACCCACCGCCCCGTCTGTTGTGATCGTTTTGGCTGAAGTCTGCGAAGGAAAACCAGCCGCACACGGGGACGTAGCTGGAAAAGGGAAGACGTCAGGGACCCCTGGCATGGGTGTGGGAGACCCCTTGGACCCCATTTTGAAAACCGCCAGGCGACCGAGAACAAACTGAGGGTTGATGGGGGGGTGGGGGATGGGTATTGCGGAGGGCACCTTTTGGGATGAGCGCTGGGTGTTGGATGGGAACCAATTTGACAATAAATTTCATATATTGAAAAAAAAAGGAAAGAAAACCACCAGGCGGATAACAGTTGTACTTGGTACAAAAGCCAAGCGGTACAAAGTAACAGACAGTGAAAACTCGGGCTTGGTGTCTCCCCCAGGGGCACCTGCTTCCCTCCCCAGGGACCAGGAATATTAGCCGTTCATCCTGCTTCCTTCCAGAGACATCGTACCTTCCCCACCAGGGCCTTCCTGCTGGCGGCATCCAGGGCACACGGCCTTTGCTCCGTCCGTCCAGCCTGGGGCGCGGCAGACATGGCCAAAGAGCCCTCCGGGGAGGGGGACCGGATTTCTACCCCCACCGGCGATGGGCAGGCGCGACTCTCCCTCAGCCTCGCTAAAGGGACCAGATGCGAGGTCAGGCCCCAGGGCATCCCCGCTGAGCCTCAGCGTGGGCCCGGGAAGTGGAACCTATCTGTGCAGCCCGGCGAGGGTGCTCCTTCTGTGCGACAACCAGTCACCCGAGGCTTCCTGAGCGTCTACGCCCTGGGACGCGCGTCCTTCGGCCACCTCCAGCCCCTGGGCCTGTGACAGATCCCTGGGGGGCCCCGATGAAAACGCAGTTTCTCTTTAAGGGGCCCACGGTGAGGTCCCAGGGCCTGCCGTTTTGGACGAGCGCCCGGGGCTTGGTGTCACACACTAATCGGCAAGTGTCTCGACAGGATCCTCAAACTCCAGCATAAATAAGAGTCACCAGAGGGCTTGCCCCAAACACAGCTTCTGGGTCCGACACCCGCCCCCCGGGGATTCTGATTCTGCAGGTCCGGGGTGACGCCCTGAGAACCTTTCTTCTCAACGAGCTCCCACGTGATGCGGGTGCGGCCAGCCCCCAGACCACCCCTGGAGTTCGAGCTGGTTCCGGGCCCTGCCTAGCTCCGCTGAGCCCCGTAACTGCCCGGTGCGCGACCGAGATCGGGGGCACTTCGTGGACGTGTGGTGAATGCGGTGGGAGGGAAGAGCCAGCGCGAGCCAGTGCCCGGATTCGGCTCTCGGGCTAGAAGGAGGAGGGGAGAGGTCCGCACGCCTGAGATCCGTCCACGGCTCGGATCTGAGGTCTGAAGGGTTGTTATCGCCTCTTCGTTCCTCCCCGCCTTCCGACGGTGGGTTACAACTCAGTTCTCGCAGGACGCCTGCGGGGTTCCCTCCAGCCGCATTCAACTTCGTGGGTGCGGGCGTGGGGCTGGCTGTGCCCGAGGCCGGATTTTGCCGGGTGGACACCACGAGGTCAGGAAAGAGCCTGAGAGCTGAGGGTGGAGGTAAGGGGGTGGGGGACGGAGATCAGAGCAATGGCCCCTGGGGTCAGGCTGGTGGGCAGTGTAAGGAGGCTGACGGTCTGTAGAAAATTGACATACCCACAGCCCCACTGGGGTCAAGGACCTGTTGGTGCCGAATGGCAGGAGAGGTGGGAGTGGGGTCAGAGGCTGGGGTGCCGGGAGCCAAGGTATGGGAGGCCGTGGTTGCTCTGACGGTGAGATCCGGCAGTTAGGGTCACGGGCGTGAGTGGCCGAGGAGCACGGAAGACATGGCCATGGGGGAGAGGGTTCAAGGAAGCCCTTGGCCAGAGACTGGAGGAGACCTGTACTTCGGGGGAGGGTAAAATACAGTTTCAAGGCCCCCCCCCCCACCCCATCCTGGGGCACACGGCCTTCCACAGCGTGACTGCACCACTCCAACTAAACCAACGTGTCCTATCTCCCGACTCCTTGGCTGTGGCTGGGCTCGGTGACGTGCTTCGACCCTCACAACGCAGCAGAGGTGACACGAGGTGACTTCTGAGGCCAGGCCTTAAGACGCTCGGCAGCTTTTGCTCACGCCCGAGCCCCACCCCTGCAAAACACAAAACAAAGCAAAACAAAATAAACAAAAAAACCCATAAGCCCCTCAGAGCCCCCGCACCTGCCTCTCCCGGATGATTTCTGGCTGCAGAGAATGGAGTGGGAAGGGCTGCAGGGAGGAGGTGGCCTCTTGGGTGATCCAGGCAGGGTGGCTTCTCGTCTGTCCTGGGTCATGGTCGTGCCCAACATCCTCATTCACGACGGGACATGACCCAGCACAAGAGGGCAGCCGGGCAGAATGCAGGGGACAGATTACTGGACCTACTTCCTCTGGTTTGCCAGGCCGGGTTGGCAGCACGTTGTGGGGCAAGACAGCCTGGGAGCTACCAGGCGCGAGAGCAGAGGTGGAGATTAAGGAGGAGAAAAGACTGCCTGGGGAAGAAGGGGTGGTGGAGAGAGAGGCTAGGGAAGGAGATTAGACGAGGCGGGGATAAAAGGCAGTGGTGTGGAGGGGGCAAGGGTAGGCTACTGCCTAGGGGCCACCAGTGTCCCCCAAAGGCCCTCGTGTCCGTCTGTGAGACGCCCGTCAACCTGTCTTTGGTGTCCCCAGAGGGGCCCGGGGTCGGAAGCAATCTCTTTTGCCAAGTAGGCAGACAGCGTGGCCCGGGACTGGGTGGCAGAGAGAGCACTGCCAGCCCCTCCCCTCCCCCGGAAATTCACCTACAGTTGTAGCACTTGAACCTGAAAGGCGTACCTCAATGACGCGCAGGCTCCACGCAGGCAAGGAGCCTGGCCTTACGGCGTCCCGGTCAAACAGAACATAAGATTTCGGGATGTTGAGGTTGAGACAGGAAAGGAGAAGTGGGAACGGCTGCGTCAGTCAGCATCAGATGTCGCGGATGAGACCCAGAAAGGCAGCATGGGACATGAAGGAGGAGGGTCAGCAGGCCAGATCGGGGGTTGACGCTGCAGGGGGCGCCCCATTAAGGAAACAGAGGCCGAGGCAAAGTCAAGGTTAGAAGACCGTGGTGCGCGCCTTCCTGACACTCCTGTCTGTTCCCACTACATCTAGGGCCACGGCCACTGCCTAAATGCCCAGCCCTGTGCGCTGGTGGAGAAGAATCTCCTGGGGATGATATCCAGCCACAAAAGCCAGAGAGAAGCGGCCCTCAGCCAGTGGCGGGCAGGCAGAGATGTGATGGATACGTGCCCGGTTTCCTCAACCCTCTGGCCCCACAGTTGGGGTGACTCTGAGGGGCTCCCTGGGTTCCCCAGGGGGCCTGGGTGCCACTCACCTTCTGCAGGAGTGGCTCTATAATGCTCCCTTTCCTGGCCCCCTTTCCCCTCCCCTGCAGTGTCTCCTGGGATCCGCTGCAAATACATTACTTGCATCTGCGTTCCGTCCCAGGGTTTGCACCTAAAAGGGAAACCCAAATTAAGGCAGGCGTTGGTAATGCTTGCCAAGCTCGGCACCAAATCATTCATTCATATGCATGTATTCATTTAACCTTCTATAAAGTGGGAATTATTAGCCTCGTTTTATAGAAGAGGAAAGAGACAATCGAATGCATAAATAATACACCCAAAGTCACCTCTTTGTCAGCTTAGTTGCCTTTTGCCTCCCTCTTCCCCCATCTGTCTGTGGACGGGCTGCCAGAGAGGGGAGGCCCGACCCCAGAAGACTCCTGGAGTGTTCCTTTGAAGGGCACACGGGGCACCTTGTCTAAAGTCTTCGTTCTACGGATGCAGAAACAGAGCCTTGAAGGGACAAGTGACATTTGCAAATCACATTCGCATTCATTTCTGAAATGGTGCTTTGCAGCAATCCTGTGAAGGCCACTAGAGTCCCATTTTACAGGAAAGGAGTAGAGCCCAGAGTGGCGGGCAGGGGGCAAGCCAGCACAGTGGCAGAGCAGGTGCTGGCGGCTGTGGGGAGAGTCGTGGGAAGCATCCTTCGTCACTCCTCCTTAGGCCAGGTGCTCTGTGACACTTGTCACCTCCAAGCTGACCTTGTGCATCCTGCAGCAAGCAAGAGTGCTTGGCGATCTCATGCGATGGAGCGGGAGCCAAGACTTGTCAAGGCGTGGTTACCCGCCCTTGTGTCAGGGGAGAGCTGGGATTTGGCCGCAGCCTCGGTTGTACCATCGCATTAAACAGGAACCTGCGATCAGAAAGAAATGGCTGAAACTCAGCCTACAGACCTGTACTCACTTCGGGCTGGAGGTTCCTCGAGATGAAACTGTTCAGTGGGGTCTGCAGGGGTGGAGACCGGGAGCAGAAAGGGACAGCAAACAGAGGTGGAGGACACAGGGGGCGCCAAAGAGGACCTGTCATGTCTGTCACGCTATCAGCCGGTTCATTTGGAGAACCAGGATCCAGCGTTGGGGTTTAAATCCTTCCATTTGCAAACTCTAAAAAAAAAAAAAAAAGGCTAGTCACTGACCACAAACCCTCTATGCCCTGCCCTCCCTCACCACCCCTCAATACACACACACACACACACACACACACACACACACACACTATCTCAGCCTTTGATTGCTTCACAAATTCTGGGAACAGCTCACACTACCTCTCCCCACTCAACTCCACCCAACCCTACCCTACCCAATCCCCTTAAGGCAGAGCTCCCTAGAGAGAAGCACAGCCGAGTGAGCAGAGAAAATCCTTAGAGTGAGCCCAGCCTTGAGGAACAGGCCACGAGCGCGTGTCGCGGCCACTCATGGACACCCGACCATACAAAGGGAAGAACTCTGTCCCCTTCTCGTCATTCTGAAAGACTGTGAACCCTGGAGTCCTAAATCATCACACAGGAAGCTGAGGACTTCCTGTTCAATCAGGACGTTGAGCCTTGAGTTCATCAAAATTCGAAAAGCTCCAGAAACAAAGACTTCGTGGACAAAACCCCTGAGACCAGAGTAAGTGGTACTTGTTTTTCCTCCTGTCTTGTCAGTTACCACCGAGGGCAATCTTGTTAGAAGACATATACGCAGCCAGGACTGACGTCCTCGCACCGTAGGACATTCCTGAAAGGTGAGGAATTCTTCGAGGGCCAAGCGAATGTCTAATTAGCCCCTAGATGCGTCTACAAGGCAATTAATTATACAGCAATACTGACAAGGGGTGAATTTATGAGACCGTGGGCTCAGATGTAAAACAGGGGTGTTCTTGCTAAAAAAGGAAAGCCTTTCTTGAATGACTGGTTGTTGGTAACCGATTGAGAAAATCAGCCTTTCTAAAGTCTGTTAAGAAACAAGAGGCTCTCTGCGGAAAAACTATTCAGGGGGAAATCACTTGCCAAATTTCCCTATGTAAACAAAACCCAAACATGGTATACGAAGAAGTTGTAGCAAAAAGGAAATATTAATTACAAAAAACACTGCAGGTGCTAGTGACCAATTTCTTGAGAAGACTAGAACCAAGGAGCCTCACAGTCAGGACTGCTGATTTGTCTCTGGAGGAGGTAGGATTTTACCCTCCCGGAGACAGGGAGATGTCCTCTTGGGACGCATCCATTCCGTTCTACTAACAAAGAGGCAGGTCAGACTGTGTTCCGAAGGTGGAGGGGCACGGGAGGGGTGGGGTGGGGGCTACTCGGACGTATCTATTTCAACTGTTCCTTCATGGAAGAATCTGGAGTGCCCCGATTTTCCGAGTCAGAAGCTCTCAGAAGTTTGCATAGCTTGTCAGCCAGGCGGTCTGCTACTCACTGACGCTGGAGTCCCCGCTCCGACTGGGGGGACAGCTCTAGACTATTCAGCCTGTGGGCAGTGAAGGGCCGGTAAAGGTTTAGCCACTGGCCCTCATGGGAAAAAAAGAGCCCTGATTTCTAGTGTTGGTGGATTTCTGTGGCATCGATATCCCCACTGTGGTTGATTTCTTTTTTTTTTTTTTTTAATTTTTTTTTTTCAACGTTTATTTATTTT
The DNA here is from genome assembly GCF_016509475.1 of Prionailurus bengalensis. Taxonomy (NCBI): domain Eukaryota; kingdom Metazoa; phylum Chordata; class Mammalia; order Carnivora; family Felidae; genus Prionailurus; species Prionailurus bengalensis. The sequence goes on along the minus strand of NC_057348.1, from coordinate 16,034,238 downwards.
TGGGACAGAGAGAGACAGAGCATGAACGGGGGAGGGGCAGAGAGAGAGGGAGACACAGAATCGGAAACAGGCTCCAGGCTCTGAGCCATCAGCCCAGAGCCTGACACGGGGCTCGAACTCACGGACCGCGAGATCGTGACCTGGCTGAAGTCGGACGCTTAACCGACTGCGCCACCCAGGCGCCCCCACTGTGGTTGATTTCAAAGCTACCAAACCCCTGAATGCCGAGCTGGGGAGAGGTGGGCACGATCGGTTTTTACGAACCAGCGTAAGCCAGCCCCAGCATGCTACCGGGCTTGGGCGTCTTAGCCCCACAGACTGCCCTTTCCCTACTCAAAGCCCTCACCAGCTCCCAGGCTAGAGGGTCCTGCTGATCACCTCGGGGCTGAGGTCTTGCCGGCCTCAGTTGCACCACGGGCCTTCTGTCTCCCTGCAAGGCCCCTTCCTCCCCACCCCCACCCCATCCCTCTCCCGGACTTGCTTGCGGATTGTTGCCTGGCGCCTGGCAAGTTGGGAAAATAGCCAACGAAGTTGGAGGGGGTGGTGGTGAAGGCGGGTCTCTGTTCAAATGGCCCGGGGGCAATGCTGACTCGGTTTGCCCTCATCTTCGCCCCAATTCCCCAGGACCCCCGGGCTCATGGGCTCAGGCTTGCAGCAGCGGCTCCTTGCGCTGCCAAGCTTCTGGTCGCTTCCGCCGCAAATCTGCCGGCCTACCCAAAAGTGCTGTCTGCCAAGCCCACCTGCCCGTACTGGCAGTGGCAGCAGAAGTCAGAAATTGCCCACACAGCCTGGTTAGTGACTGCCAGCCTGGGTCCTTCCAGAAGGAGAGCCGGCCGGGTATAGGCAAGTCCAGAGCCGGACGAGTGAGCCACAGGGACGGATTTGACGGGAAATGACAGCTCCCCAGCCAGGATGCCGGACAGCCCCCTGCCCTGTCCCGTGTGCCTTATTTTCCAACGGCCGCTGCAGAAATGTGAATTTTGTAAGCTGGGAACATCCGCTAAGCAATTTAGAAGACTAGAGACTCCAGATTCAGCATGGGAGTGGTGATGTGGGCACCGGCTACTTGACTGAGGCCAGCCTGGGACTGGCCTCAGACAGGGGCCGGTGCAGGGAAGGAGGAACCCCAATATTTACCGAGGGCCCGAAAAATACCGAGGTGTCGCTTTTCTCATACGTGCATTACCTTACAGCAGCCCTGCAGGGTAGGTGCTACTTTCCCACGGTACAGAGGAGAACCTAAGGCTCAGAGAGGTAGATTAACTTATCCCAAGTCACACAGCCGGTAGGTTACGCCAAAGCCCGTCCATGCTCCCTTTGGGGAAGTGTCTTCAGGAAGTGATGGGAACAGACTGAAAGAGCCTGCTGACCATCAGGAACTGGGGGAAGTGCCACAAAGGCAAGCCATCCAGTGGCTGTTCTGTGTTTTTGTTTGTTTCAAGACAACCCTGGGTGCAAATATCTAAGAGCCAGACGGTACTTTCCTCTGAATCTTCCGCACGGCTCTCACAGGTGGTCTACCGAGTTGCCTGTAGACCCACCTGTGCCACATCTGGGCTGTATGACATGAGCCAGGCTGACCCACTCTGCGTCCTCAGCGTCCTCATCCACTAAGGGATGGAGCTGGCGTGCTAGAATTTCACTATGGCAGCGCTGTGGGTAGGATAATTTTTGCGTGGCAGGACATCCTTGGCCCTGCCTAACGAATGGCCAGACAGCAGCATCCCTCGTCTCCGGGGCACCACCCCCCCCCCGGAAAAAAAAAAAAAAGGCCACACATTTTCATGTGCCCCCGGGGCGCTATGTCACCCCTGACTAAGAACCTTTTAGGCCCCCGAAGCCATGAAAATCCCTCTGTAAGTTTTGGACTCTCAGCATCCTTCTGGGGACCCCAAGGCGCAAAATCATTGCTCTGAGATTGGAGGCAGGAGCCCCAGTGATTTCGGGAATGGGCGTGAGAGCCACTCACGCCCGAGTTTGAACTCCACCGTTCGTTCTCATAAATACGTGTCCTTCCCACTTTGAACGTCCGCATCATCACCTCCAGGCAGGGGGACAATAGCGGCACCTGCTTGGGGGCGAGGGGTTGCCTAGCACTGAGTCCAATGCCAAGACCGCGGGAAGCACCGGTTAGGAGCAGTGGGGCGAGACCTCCCTCCGTCTGCGCTCTGTCTCCAGCCACCAGACTTTTCCTGCACGACGCTCACCGTCAAAGCGATGGAATGAACCACTCGTGTGCTCATTTATTTATTGCCTACCCCCCCACCCCCCCCGCCCCGCCCCCGTTAGGCTCCAGGTTCCACCAGGGCAGAGTCGACCCGGGTCCCCCTTACTCCGTGCTGTGTCCCGGGGTCTGGTACACAGTAGGCACTCAGGAAAACAGCTGTCAGGTGGTTGAAGGCTTCTAACCATCCCTGCCTCGTCTTTGTTGTCCAGGGCCCGGCGCCCTCTGACGGCAAAGAAAACAGAGACTCGCTCCAGGATGACAGAGGCCAGCGCGGAAATCACAGTCCCTACAGAGAACTTTGACGTGACGACAGAATATGACTATGAGGGCATAACGCCGTGCCAGAAGGGGGAGGAGAGGGCCTTCGGGGCCCAGCTGCTGCCCCCCTTGTACTCGCTGGTGTTCGTCGTCGGCCTGGTGGGCAACATCCTGGTGCTCTTGGTCCTGATGCAGTACAAGAGGCTCAAGAGTATGACCAGCATCTACCTCCTCAACCTGGCCATCTCTGACCTGCTCTTCCTCTTCACGCTGCCCTTCTGGATTGACTACAAGCTGAAGGATGATTGGATTTTCAGCGACGGCACCTGCAAGCTGCTCTCGGGGCTTTATTACATAGGCTTGTACAGCGAGATCTTTTTCATCATCCTGCTGACGGTGGACAGGTACCTGGCCATCGTCCACGCCGTGTTCGCCCTGCGGGTTCGCACCGTCCTCTTCGGCGTCCTCAGCAGCGCCGTGGCCTGGAGCCTGGCCGTCTCGGCCTCCGTCCCGGGCTTCTACTTTTCCAAGACCCAGCGGGAGTTCTCCCATATCACCTGCAGCCTCCACTTCCCTCACGAAAACCTAAAAGCCTGGAAACGGTTCCAGGCTCTGAAGCTGAACACGTTGGGGCTGGTGTTGCCTCTGCTGGTCATGATCGTCTGCTACACCGAGATCGTAAGGATTCTGCTCAGGCGACCCAACGAGAAGAAGGCCAAAGCCGTCCGCCTGATTTTCGTCATCATGATCGTCTTCTTTCTCTTCTGGACCCCTTACAACCTGGCCATGCTGGTCTCTGCCTTCCAAGACACCCTTTTCACCGACGAGTGTCGGCAGAGCAAACAGCTGGACGTGGCCATGCAGGTGACGGAGGTGATCGCCTACACGCACTGCTGCGTCAACCCCGTCATCTACGCCTTCGTGGGAGAGAGGTTCCGCAGGTACCTGCGCCAGCTGTTCCACGGCGTCCTGGCCACGCGCCTGGCCAAATGGCTCCCCTTCCTCTCCGCGGAGAGGCTGGAGAGGACCAGCTCGATGTCGCCCTCCACGGCGGAGCAAGAACTCTCTGCGGGGTTCTGACTCGGGCCCCTGGGGGCCGATGCGGGACCCAGCCGGGGTGACCTGCCAGGCGCGCCGACCCAAGCCCAGGCAGGTTGGGGCTCGTGGCCAGATCCGGACACGTGACCACCACGGAATGTGCAGCCACGTGGGGGTGAGCGACTTTAAAGGCGGTGCGGGCTGAGTTCCCTCCGGGCCTTGAACCTTCTCCAAGAACTTCTCCCTGGTGGGAAGGAGACGAATGAGCCAAATGGGACATTCCAGAAGACCGCGACGGAGTTTACCTGTGAAGGCCTTGGGCCCAGACAGGATTTCAGGTTCGTGAGCATTAGCATTTGTACACAGAGCCCCTTGACCCCAGGCAGCCCCTGCCCCTGCTCCCACCACCAGAGAACTTGGAAGCAGTGATTTCTGCTGCTGACTTCGCTCCGAAGGGAGAGCCAATCAGCAGCCAGCAGCCCCTCCCCACCTTCCCCTCCCCTCTCCTCCCCTCCTGACCGCTGCAGGGCTTAGGTGCTTGGAAACCCTGAGGAACAGAGAACTCAGGGTGGGACAGGCAGAGCCCTGGCGGGGAAATAGGATTGGGGAACTGCTGTTGGCAGTAGAACTGAGATCTCTGCCCCTCCCCTGCTCAGGCTCTGTCTCTCAAAAATACTAAATAAAAATAAAAAAAAAAAATTAAACAGCTTAAAAACACAAAGGGAAAAAGGAAATACCAAAATCGCCCGTAATCTCACCACCCAAAGACAACTACTGTGCATTCTTCGATGTATTTTCTCTTAGTTTGCTTTTCTTCCCCCCCCCCCCGTATGTATTTACGATGGTGACAAAGGTGGACTTCAGCTGTTTTCCTGTCGTTGTTGTTGCTTCCCAGGTGAATAGATCAATTTAAAGCATTGTTTCTGATGGCTGCACTGAACCCCACAGCAGGGATGCACCCAATTTACTACTCCACGCGTTTCCCCAGATTTGCTGGCGGGAATCAATTCAATCCGGCAGTGGTGACTGAGGACGTGCTTTTTTCAAAGCGAGTGCTCTGAGCTCTGGGAGGCACACAGGCACAGGGGTGCCCTGGGGCCCGTGGTGCTTGGGCAGCAAAGGGGAGGAAGGCATCCACCAGTCAGAAAACATCCTAAGGTGGGGGGGGGGGGACGGCAGTGGGGAGCGCCTGGGTGGCTCAGTCAGCTAGTTAGCTCAGGTCATGATCTCACAGTTCGTGGGTTCAAGCTCCACATCGGGCTTTGCGCTGACAGCCCAGAGCCTGCTTGGATTCTCCCGTCTCCCTCTCTCTCTGCCCCTCCCCCGTTCATGCTGTGTCTCTCTCTATCTCAAAAATAAATAAACGTTAAAAAAAAAAATTAAAAAAAAAAAAAAAGAAAGAAGACTTGTTTTTTTGACGTGTCACCGAGGCAGTGATGTGCACTGCAGAAAACTGGAAACATCTAGAAAGGCCAAAGAAGAAAACGGAAGCACTTGGACCCACTGCCTACAGACAGCCTCTCTTAGCACATTAATGTTGAAGTGCATCTCCTTCCTGGATTGTTTCCTAAATGTACACACACACGCGCAATCACGCTTAACATTGTTTCGTGTAGCCGCGGTAAAATTGGACCATAGCAAGCGCTCAGTAAATGCTGGTTGAATGGATGAATCTCTGAAACCCCCATTTCTGTATAAAGTGAGGATAAACCTAGTGTCTACCCCCACGGGGCTGTTTGGAGGATTAAATGAAACAAAGCAAGGAAAGCAGGTTGATCTCTTTTTTTCCTTTAAGTTTTTATTTTAGGGGCGCCTGGGTGGCTCAGTTGGTTAAGCGTCCGACTTCGGCTCGTGATCTCGCGGTTTATGGGTTTGAGCCCCGCGTCGGGCTCTGGGCTGACAGCTCAGAACCTGGAGCCTGCTTCGGATTCTGTGTCTCCCTCTCTCTCTGCCCCTCCCCTGCTCTCTCTCTCTCTCTCTCTGTCTCTCAAAACTAAACATTAAACAAAATTTTTTTTTTAAGTTTTTACGTTAATTCCAGTTAGTTGACATACAGTGTAATATTAGATTCTGGAGTACGATGGCGTCATTCGGCACTGCCATACACCACGTGTTACTCATCACGACAAGTGCCCTCCTTCATCCCCATCACCTATTTCACCCATCCCTCCCCCCACCGCCACCTGCCCTCCGGTCACCATCAGTGTGTTCTCTCTGGTTAGGAGTCCGTTTCTTGGGTGATCTTTCTCCAAGTCTCAGATAAGAAATCTAACACCCCCTGATGGTGCCCCTCCTCAGTTACTCACGGCACCTCTAGCCCTTCCTGTCCCTTCTCTTCCTGCCCCCCCCCTTGCTCCTGTGCGCGCCAGTCAAGCCCCGCCTCCACGTTATTGCTGTTTCTATCATTTCATCCTTCGGAAAGGTGGCCAGAATAGCACAAAGAACTCCCACATTCCTCATCCAGATTCCCCAGCTGTCGGCATTTTATCACGTTTGTTTTAATTCGTCATTCTCTCTCTCCCTCCCTCTCTCTCTCTTTCTCGCTCTCAACAGATAGACCGGCGGATCGATGTATATAAACATACTATTTTTCAGGACCATTTGAGGGCAGGTCGCAAATATGATGCCTTGTCAGCTTTTCATCCCTCAGAATGATTTTACCAGTGACAAGGATGCTCTCTCTCCCACATCACCAAAACAGGAAGCTCACCTGACTCACACAATATCATCATGGCAGCTGTAACCCTCTTTCCGATTTTGCCCGCTTTGCAAATATTGTCCTTCAGAGTCCCAGGGTCTAGAATCACTGTTTACTTAGCGGTGATGGCTTTCTACCCGTTCGTCAGACCTTTCTTGTCTTTACTGACCACGGCATTTTGAACGCTACAGTCACCCGGCAGATGGTTCCTTGTTGTGGGTTTCCTGATGTTTCCTGATGATTCCATTTGGGTTATGCCACTGGAGCAGGAATCTCCCAGAAGTGAGACGTGAGATAACGTGTGCTCGGGGCATCATATCGGAAGTCACGTGGGGCCACCCTGCCCCCTCACCGAGGATGTTGAACTTCACCACTTGATTTAGAAAGCTTCCACCAGGTTTCTCCACTGTGAAGTATATGGTACTTATTTATCAATAAATGTCTATTATTAGTTGGCATTTCACTATATAGAAAAGGCACCTTTTCTCCTCCACTTACGTATTTATTCATTTCTTTATTTATATCATCATGACCTCACGGATTCCTTTTTTGTTCAGTGGGATACAATCTGATATTACCTTTCTTGTTTTGCTATACAAATCGTCCCAGATCTATCCAGTGGGAGCCCGTCCAGCTCGATCCGATGTCTTTTGCTTCTCTTCCCATCAGTCTTTGAGCCCTTTCTTACTTTTTTGGCCCATAAGGTGTCAGATTCTGCACAGTCCAAGCACCCATCGACGAAGGAAAAAGGCAATCTATGGGATAGGAGGAAATATTTGTAAGCCACCTATCCATAAAGGGTTCACATCCAACACATACGAGGAACTCGTACCGCTCAACAGCCAAAATAACAAACAATCCAGTTTAAAAGGAAGCGAAAGACCTGCATAGACATTTTTCCAAAGAAGATACACAAATAGCCAACAGACACGTGACAAGGTGTCTCAACATCACTCCTCATCAGGGAAATGGCAACTGACACCACAGTGAAATATCACCTCACACCTGTTAGAATGTCTATTATCAAAAAGACAAGAGAACAAATTCTGGCGATAACATGGGGGATAGGGAACCCTGTACTCCGGTGGTGGGAATGTCAGCTCAGTGGGTTGAGCGTCCGACTTCGGCTCAGGTCACGATCTGGCAGTTGGTGAGTTCGAGCCCCACGTCGGGCTCTGTGCTGACGGCTCGGAGCCTGGAGCCTGCTTCGGATCCCATGTCTCCCTCTCTCTCTGCCCCTCCCCCGCTTGTGTGTGCGTGCACACGCACTCTCTCTCTCAGAAATAATAAATGAATCTTTTATTAAAAAAAAAAAGGAGGTTCCTCAAGAAACTAAAGATAGAGCTTCCATTTGATCCAGCAATCCCACTTCGGGGTACATATCCAAAGGAAATAAAATCATTATCTCAAAGAGATGTCTGTATTCCCATGGTCACTGCAGCACTTTCCCCAATAGCCGAGGCATAGAAACATCACAAGTCTCCATCAACAGATGAGTGAAAACAAAATGGAATGGCCAAAAGAGGCGCCTGGGTGGCTCAGTCGGCTAAGCATCTGACTCTTGATCTCAGCTCAGGTCATGATCTCACGGTCTGTGGGCTTGAGCCCTGCATCGGGGCTCTGTGCTGACAGTGTGGAGCCTGCCTGGGGTTCTTGCCCTCCCCCTCTCTCAGCCCCTCCCCTCCTAAATAAATAAATAAACATTAAAAAAATGGAGTGGCCGAAAGCAGAAGTCCTATTCTAAGGATTTCCCCCAGTCAACATATAATCACTCTACATGTGTAAGGCACACAGCATGCTGCTTTGATTTACGTATATTGGGAGATGATTACCACCATAGGTTCAGCTAACATCTGCCTCCTCATTTACAATTTAAAAAAAGAAGAAGAAGAAAAGAAGAAAAAGTTTTTCTCCTCGTGATGAGAACTCCTCTCTTAACACCTTTCCTATAGATCACACGGCAGCGTTGTCTGTGGTCATCAGGTCACACATCACGTCCCTAGGACTTACGAATCCTTTGCAAGTTTGTACCTTCTGACCCCTTTCCTCCAATTCTCTCTCCTCCACCCTCTGCCTCTGGTGACTACAGATCTTGTCTCATTTTCTGTGAGTTTGTTGTTGCTGTTGTGTTTTTAGATCCCACATACAGATGAGATCACAGAGTATTTGTCTTTCTCTGACTTATTTCACTTGGCATAATGCCTTCAAGGTCCATCCAGGTTGGCACACATGGTAGGATTTCCTTGTTTTTAATGGCTGAGTAATATCCCATCGTGTATATATATATTCCTTATCCATTCATCCACCGATGGACACTTAACGTGGTTTCCATGCTGTGGCTATTATAAATAACGCTGCTCTGAACATGGAGGTGCAGATATCTTTTCAAGTGAGTGCTCTCATTTCCTTTGGACATATTCTGAGGAGCGGAATTGCTGGATCAGGGGATAGTTCTATTTTTAGCTCTTTGAGGAAACCCCATACTGTTTTCTATAATGGCTCTTCCCATTTACAATCTCAACAGTGCACAAGTGTTCTCTTTGTCCACATCCACACCGGCATTTGTTACCTCTTTGTCTTTTCGAGGATGATCTTTAAAACAGGTGTGAGGTGATACCTCATTGTGACTTGAATTTGCATCTCCCTGATGACAAGTGATGAGCATCTTTTCATATACCTGTTGGCCTTGCGTCCATCTTCTTTGGAGAAATACCTATTCAGGTACTTTGCCCATTTTTTATTTGGGTTACTTGTTGTTTGTTGTTTTTGTTTGTTTGTTTCAGCTTGTTTTTTTGTTTTGTTTTGTTTTGTTTTGCTTGTGATTGAGTTCCACCAGTTATTTACCTATTTGGGATATTAACCCCTTATCGGACATATGGTTGGCAAATATTTTTTTCCATTCCAAAGCTTGTCCTTTCACTTTGTTGATAGTTTCTTCTGCTGTGCAGAATCTTTTTAGTTTGATGTGGACGCACTTGATTATTTTTTATTTTGTTGCCTATGCTTAAGGTATCACACTCAAAAAAAAAATCGTTATCAAGACCCATGTCAAGGAGCTCTATTCCAGTGTTTTCCTCTAGGGGTTTCATGTTTCAGGTCTAATATGGAAGTCTTTAATCCATTTTGAGTTAATTTTTGTGAGCGGTATAAGATACGGGTTCAGTTTCATCCTTTTATGTGTAATATCCAATAAGTTCTGGTATGTTGTTTTCATTTTTGTTTGTCCCGGGGAACTTTTGTATCTCCCCCTTTCGTTTCTTCTTTGGTTCATCAAATGTTCAGAAGGGTGTTGTTTAATTTCCCTACGTTTGGGATTTTTGTAGCTTTCTTCTTGTTGCTGACTTCTAGTTTCATGCCATTGTGGTCTGAGAAGATACTTGGTATGATTTCAGTCTTGTCGCATTTGCTAAGACTTGTTTTTGTTTATTCTTTTTTTTTAAATTTTTTTTTTAACATTTATTTATTTTTGAGACAGAGAGAGACAGAGCATGAACGGGGGAGGGTCAGAGAGAGGGAGACACAGAATCGGAAGCAGGCTCCAGGCTCCGAGCCATCATCAGCACAGAGCCTGACGTGGGGCTCGAACTCACGGACCGCGAGATCGTGACCTGAGCCGAAGTCGGCCGCTTAACCGACTGAGCCACCCAGGCGCCCCTGCTAAGACTTGTTTTGTGGCCTAACATATGGTCTGTCCTGGGGAATGTTTCATGTATCCTTTTTTTAATTTTTTTTTTCAACGTTTTTTATTTATTTTTGGGACAGAGAGAGACAGAGCATGAACGGGGGAGGGTCAGAGAGAGAGGGAGACACAGAATCGGAAGCAGGCTCCAGGCTCCGAGCCATCAGCCCAGAGCCCGACGCGGGGCTCGAACTCACGGACCGCGAGATCGTGACCTGGCTGAAGTCGGACGCTCAACCGACTGCGCCACCCAGGCGCCCCAGTTTCATGTATCCTTAAGAGGATTATGTATTCCGCTGTTGTCAGATGGGATTATTATTAAAAAGGTGATTCTAATAACTAAAGCTTGAGAAACGCCGACCAGACGGAATGGATTTTGATTTTTCCACCTGTAGTGGACTCTGTATCGGCAGGCGTGAATAGACACCCTGATATTGGCTGCCTTCTACGTTTCCTTCCCTGTCCCACTCATTCCTCCTCTCAGTCAGGCACTCTGAACTCAGTGCCATCACGAGCACCTTCTACCATGACATTTGCTGGGTAAAATTTTGAAGAAAGAAAAGTGATTTTGAAGTCCGTGGCTGTCACTCTGTTCAGACGTAGTTCGGGGCAATCGAATCTCTGTGTTGTGCAAGAATTTGGACGCCGTAGGGTTTTCCTGCTCTGAAGTTGTCCGATATTTATTCTGGTCCTTCATTTCCCATCCCTTCTTTCCGTGGCAGGAGTTCAAGAGCGGTGTAAAGACTGATACCTGGATGGCAGGAAAGGAACAAGGGTCATGTCTAAGGAGAGCTGGTAGGGCTCTCATTCTGTCTCCACCCCTGGGCACTGTGCCTCCTGGAAGCAGGAGAGGGTTATTCAGGTTAGCTCCATCCCCCTGCCGTGCCCCATGGTAGGGAGCACTTGCTTAACTAGAGTTTCCCTCCAGCTTTAGCCTCACACCTGTTACCCTGCCCCCACCCCCCTGGAGCATCTCCATCGTCCCGCTGCCATGGGTGGGTGGGCTTGCTTGCCTTGGGCCAAGGCTTTGGGATCACTTAAAGCACAGGGACCCTGGAAGCCTGGAGCTATGAGATGTTCTGAAGCCATCAACGTAAGTTTCAGACACAACTAAATTATAGAAACGCTGTAAGTCTCTTTTGCTACCTGGCCTTGTGGGAAAGCGAGGGGAAACAGTCCTTGGGACAGGGCACTGAAGGGGAAAAGTAGGGTTGCTAGTAAATTTCATTTATCCGTTTATGTGTTTATTCATCCCAAGTGTCACTACCCACTCACCCATTCATCCATCCCTTCATTCAGGACAAGCTCCTTGAGCCAGAGACCTGGGGTATGTAGACCACTGGGAGAAACACTTGCCACGCCCACGGGCACTGGAGCCTTCCATGTGCCAGGATGGGGCAGGAGCCACATAAGGTGGTCAGTTCAATGGGGGGAAATACGCCCAATGAGTTGATTTTGAGCACAGACTTGGAAGGCCAGCACCAAATTACTTTGCAGCTTGTGTTCAACCTCCAGAGCATTTTGTCTCGGCCCTTAATTCAACAAATCTAAAACTCACTTGGAGAAACCAGGTGAGACATTCTAAGCAAATTTCAAAAAAGAAAAGAATTCTGCTAAGGGGAAATGTGCCTGCGTTGTATATCAACGCCCATTACACAGATGTCATGCCAAACAACAGCAACAACACAAACCCACTAAAACTACAAATTAAGACAAAGTGGCCAAAAGTCAACGCGTGTAATACGTAAGGCAATCTTAGAAATCAATAGGAAAACCATCGGGATTTTCCTATCCCTCAGCTGTCCCGCGCGCCCAACTGTTTTATCAAATGAACGGAAGTGTAGACAGGTACAGAAGAGACACAATAGCCATTAACGTACTAATCACAATAGTAATAAGAGAAACGCTCATGGAACCGAGATACTTCTTTGGCCTGATGAGAGGGTGGAGAGACTCGAATTCCATTAATGAAAATGCCTACTGCAGCTAAGCACTTGGCAAACAATGTTTAACAACTATGGAAGGCGTCCCCTCCCCAGGGCGAACCCCTCATTTTATTAGACCTTCTTTCAAGTTTGCCTCGGAAGAAAGCGTTGCTGCATTTTGTCTGAAACGGTGTTACACTCCAGCGATTTCCTCCCCCTGCTCTGACGCCCAGATACCTTCAGGAAGCTGACCCATTGTAACGTTCACACTTGACCTCACCCCGGGGGGCTTGTCCACACAGCTATTTTGCCCTGCGGGCATTTGTTTAACGCAATATTTGGTTCCCAAGAGGAAGACTAAAAAGGAGAAGTCACGCCCGTAATTTGAATTTTGAATGCGTGTCTTTGTAGAACTGCAGAGTTCAAGCAGCTATGTACTTCTCCTGTTTTGTCAAAACTCGATTTGCTGCATCGTCTCCAGGAAGCAAGGCTGCGCTGTCCCGAAAGTAAGTAACGATGGGCATCACTAAATGCGACCACGGCAAGGCTGCGAGGATGTTGTCCACAGCCCTGCTCATGAGGAGGGAAAACTAGAAAGGCCCTGGAGGGCCAGCATTCATTTAAAGCAGTGGATAAAATAGCTTCTTCCTGCTTTGAGGAAACACCTTTTGTACACTGAGGACAAACAGAGGGGCAAACAAACAACAACAATAACAACAACAAAATGACCAGTAAGACGCTACAGCCAGCTTGTAACAGTCTCCAAAAACCAACTGTGTGATCCAATTCCATGATGACTTATGTAACATCGGTACCTGGAAATTGGAGGTGGTCCGGAATATTTGCACCGGGGAAATTGGCGAACGCTACAAATCGGGGCTTGTTCTGAAGGACAGTTGTAAACACTTAACCAGGATCCCAGTGTTGATAGTACGTTTGTGAAATGGAATATTAAGCTGACATCAACATTAATGTAGGAAAAAATGTTTCATCATAAAACAGTATGTGCCTGCAAAAAAAAAAAAAAAAAAAAAATGAACTTAGACCCGCATCTCACACCAAGAAAAGATTAATTCAAATGAATCACAGACTTAAAAAAAATAGTTACAAACAGACAGGGAGGGAGGCAAACCATAAGAGACTCTTAAATACAGAGAACAAACTGAGGGTTGATGGGGCTGGGGGTGGGGGAGAGGGGAAAGTGGGTGATGGGCATCGAGGAGGGCACCTGTTGGGATGAGCACTGGGTGTTGTATGGAAGCCAATTTGACAATAAATTCTATTAAAAAATAATAAAGTGGGACTTAAAAAAAAATGAAACATAGACTTAGACGTAAGAGCTAAAACAATAAACTTGTAGAAGAAAACACAGAAGGAAGTCTTCAGACTTTGGGCTAGGTCAAGAAAACAATCCCATTTATACAATGGCATCAAAAAAGAATGAAATACCTCGGAATAAATTTAACCAAGGAGGTGAAAGATCTGTACTTTGAAAATAACAAGAAATTGAAGACACAAATAAATGGAAAGGGACCCTGTGTTCGCGGATCAGAAGACTTTAGCATTGTCAAAAACGTCCATTCCACCCAAAGTCATCTGCAGATTGGTCACACCAACCCCTACCCAAATCCCAATGGCACTGTTCACAGAAACAGAAAAACAAAAGTTTCTTTGTAATTTGCGTGAACCGTAAAAATCCCTGAATAGCCAATGCCATCCAGAGAAAGCAGCATAAAGCTGGAAGCGTCACAATTCCCGATTTCAAACTTCATTACGGAGCCAGTGATCAGCACGGCACAGGAACGGCACAAAAACAGACGCACAGACCAACAGAACGGGACCCAGAAATAAGCCCCCCCACACGCCATCAACTCATATTTGACAAAGGAGCTGAGAGTAGCCTGTACTCAGCACTTCAGTAAGCAGAGCTGGGGACACCGGATATTCACACGCAAAAGAGGGAAACCGGACCCCTGCCTGACACCACTCACAAAAGCCAACTTGAAATGGAGCATAGACTTAAACATGAGACCTGACACTGTGAAACTGCTAGAAGAAAACAGAGGGAACAGCGCCCTGTGGTTGGTGTTGGCAACGATGTTTCGGAGGAGGTGTGAGCACGAGCAAGGAGGCAAAAATCAGCAAGGAAGGAACAACATCAAACTGAGCGAGTTCCGCACAGCAAAGGAAACAGTCAGCAGAATGAAAAGGCATCCTGCTGAATGGGAGAAAATATTCGCAAGTCATGTAACCACTGAGGGGGTTAATATCCAAAATATACAAGGAACCCGCGGCAACCAGAATATTCAGATGTTGGTGGTGTTGGCTCAGCACTGCTATCGACAGCAGCCTTCAGCCAAAAAGCGTAGAGTCCTTTGTTTCTCCCTCTATCCTGCTGTCTTCCTTTCTTTAATTATTTTTTTTTTTAATTTTTCTTTTTCTTTTTTTTTTTTTAACGTTTATTTATTTTTGGGACAGAGAGAGACAGAGCATGAACGGGGGAGGGGCAGAGAGAGAGGGAGACACAGAATCGGAAACAGGCTCCAGGCTCCGAGCCATCAGCCCAGAGCCCGACGCGGGGCTCGAACTCACGGACCGCGAGATCGTGACCTGGCTGAAGTCGGACGCTTAACCGACTGCGCCACCCAGGCGCCCCACTTTAATTATTTTTTTAACATTTATTTATTTATTAAACATTTATAAAATGCTTATTTAACATTTATTTAACATATTATTGAGAGAGCGAGCGAGCGAGAGACAGAGCACAAGCAGGGGGCGGGCAGAGAGAGAGGGAGACACAGAATCCAAAGCAGGCTCCAGGCTCTGAGCTGTCAGCACAGAGCCCAACTCGGGGCTCAAACTCACCAACCGTGAGATCATGACCCGAGCCCAAGTCGGTCGCTCAGCAAACTGAGTCACCCAGGCGCCCCTTGCTGTCTTCCCTTCTGAGAAGAAAGCATCCTGTCTGTGCGGTCCAGGGACGGCTGGGCCAAAGGGTCTGGGCTGGCGGTCCTAGCGTCCCCTTCCTCCCTTGACTGAGTTGGATTTACCCACATCAACGTTCATGCCTCTGCCTCCCCTCCTCCCTGAGTTGATCTCTCCGCGAAAGACCTTAGAGTTGCAGAAGCTTCTCCTCGCCCTCACTCTACAGGACCTGAAAAACCACACGGACTCCTTTCCCAAGAATATCATGTATCAGAACACGAGGACACGGCCGGTAAACTTACCATTGTGGGTGATGAGCCGATAAACAAAATGTAAATGCGGCTATGTCCGTACAAGGCCGTATTATTCAGCAATAAAAAAAAAAATGAAGCACCGAGAGTGGGGTTAAGTGCTGGACGTCGGCTCAGGTCACGGTCTCACGGTTTGTGGAGTTCGAGCCCCGAGTCGGCTCTCTGCTGTCGGCACAGAGCCCACGTTGGATCCTCTGTCTCCCTCTCGCTCTCTCTGCCCCTCCCCCACCCTCTTTCAAAAATAAACATTTTAAAAATTATAGAGAAAAAAGGGGTTACTGGTACACGAGACCTTGAAATGTGCTAAGTGAAAGCAGCCAGTCACAAACAAACCACCTATCCTGGGATTCCCTCCATGCTCAATGCCTGGAACAGGCCCATCTACAGGGATAGAAAATAAGACGAGGGGTTGCCTAAGGCTAGGGCAGTGGTGCAGGGTTGTTGGTGATAAAGGAGGAGTGACCACTTAGAGGTACAGGGCTGGACGGGGTCCAGCAGGGACCTGACCACCAGAAGCCTTGGAGATCAACTGAAGGTTAGGATCTTACCCAACAGCAAACGGGTCTTAAGCTTGGGAGTGCCTTGACCGGATTTGCGATTTGCGTTTGAGAAAGATCATCTTGGCCACGGCAAGGATTAGGAGAGGGTAAGACAGGAGATGGGGACTATTTATTGGGAGGAGGTTCTCAAGGGGTGACAGGATGGTGGTCCGACACAGGGCGGTGGCACGGAGGACAGAGCCAGGTGGATAGGAATTCAGGAAGAAGGATGGGCCGCACTGTGCTGATGATGTGGGGGTGAAGGGCAAGGACTCCCAGCTGTCTGCCTCTAGTGGAGGGTGTTACCATTTGCTGAGTGTGTGAACTCAGCTTGGGCGGGGGGAGGGGCGTGATGACGACTTGGGTTCTGGGTGGACACGTTTCCGGTGACTACAAGGTGCCCAGGGGGTACCTGGAGACAGGCACTCCCGGAAGATCTTCTAAACGTCAGCGTTTAGGAACCAAGAAATCTCAAACAGAATCTGGATTTCTGGCCAGAACATCTAGCCGCTCTGGACTTGGCATTCACTCTTTCCCAGGGGTCAGCAAACTGCAATCTGCACATGAGATCTGACCCTTGGCTTGTGTTTGTATGACCCCTAGAGCTAAGAACTTTTTTTACATTCTTACAGGGTTCTTGAACCAAAGAAGAGTAAGTGACAGAGGTGACACGTGGCCCACAAGGCCTACAGTACTCGTGGCCGCTGTCCCTTTAGAAAAACGTTTGCAGGGGCGCCTGGGTGGCGCAGTCGGTTAAGCGTCCGACTTCAGCCAGGTCACGATCTCGCGGTCTGGGAGTTGGAGCCCCGCGTCGGGCTCTGGGCTGACGGCTCGGAGCCTGGAGCCTGTTTCCGATTCTGTGTCTCCCTCTCTCTCTGCCCCTCCCCCGTTCATGCTCTGTCTCTCTCTGTCCCAAAAATAAATAAACGTTGAAAAAAAAATTTTTTTTTAATAAAAAAAGAAAAACGTTTGCCGCCCCTGCCCTTGGCAGTCACCTGCTCCTGCTGAGTTGTCCCCGCCACCTTTCTGAAGCTCTCTCGCTCCCTGGGTGCCCCAGTCCCCACCGCTCCCTATCACCCCCACCCAGCCTGCCTCACCCGTGTGCGGTTTCTCCCTGGCCCCCAGCTGGACCCCGCCTCAGGAAGTGTGACAAATGAGAATAGGGGAGAGGCCAAAGCAAACAACCTCCCAGAAACAGGCAGGGAGAAGCCTGCAAGGAACGAAGAACACTAGGAGGGTCATTTTCTAGGTGAGAAGACGGAGCATTCCAGGAAACGGCTGCCGGACAGGGTGTCTGGCCGGCTGAGTAGCTGGGGTGGGGCGGGGGTGGGGGGCTTGCCGAGGGAGGGTGGGGGCCGTGAGCGTCCGCGGGACAGGGAACACAGGCATCAGATTGGAGCAGGTTGGGGACAGGTGGCTTGAAGTTTGGCTGTGAAGAGGAGGGGGGCGAAACAGAGCAGTGGCTGGGGGGATCCAGGGAAAGACTTCATCAGACGGGAGAGGGAGAGGGTGGAAGCCGATGGGGCGGTGTCTGCGGAGGGGGCAGGGCGGGGCCGGACTCACCTTCACCGTGTGTCCCGTGAGGACAAGGCTGGGAGGGGTGAAGGTGTAGGCGAAATGCAAGGGTTTCTAGCAAGAGTGAAGACTGTTTCGTCCTGATGGCTTCTGTTTTCTTGGCGAAGTTGCCTTGGTGACATTTTCTTGGGGCCACCTGCTGAGGAGGGCAGGGGGACAGCTGGGAGAATTCTAGAGTGAGGTTTGAAACACGTGTGGCGCAGAGTGGGGGGAAACTCAGAACTGTCGTCAGGTGGCCCCGAGAAGCCCACCAAGCCTGGCGGCTGTGGCTCGTGGGGACTCCTGCTGTTCCAGGCTTCACGATGTCCCCCGAGCCCAGGTTGCAGGTTGGGCGTTGCTGGACCCGAGCCGGTGAGTCGCGAAGGGGGACCTGTCTCCCCCTCCCTCTCTGCCTCCAGGAACGCTGTTTAACTGTTTAAGTTAATACTTGGCAAACACAAAAACATCCGAATCCACACCCTCCAACCCGAATTTTCAGCCGAGCAGGAAAGATGCGTCTCTTTGTGTGAAATGTGCTACGTTTACAATTTAAAACCCAAAGAGGGGCGCCGGGTGGCTCAGTCGGTTGGGCCTCAGGGTCTTGGTTTCACGATCTCGCGGAACATGGGTTCAAGCCCCGCGCTGGGCTCTGCGCTGACAGCACAGAGCCTCCTTGGGATTCTCTCTCTCTCCCTCTCCCCTGCTCATGCTCTCTCTCTCTCTCTCTCAAAATAAACTTAAAAAAATTTTTTTTTTTTAACGCAGAGGAAAAGAAAAGCAGAAGGAGCCCTTCCTTAAAGATCTTGCCTCCAAAACCGATGCAACTAAACACGAGTCACCGCTTAGCATCTGCCTCGTAGCCCGGCAGACTCACCTTGGGGCTGGGAGAAAAGTCACAGACCCAAGGGTTCTGCATTTTGCTGCGACTTCTTTCCAGCCAGGAACATGTGATTCTGCCAACACCATGCTGGTTCCCTTTTTTCTTTCTTTTTTTTTTTGTTTACTTCAACCGCATCGGGTTGTAAAAGCAATGAGCTGGTCATGATGAAGGAAACTTCCTGAAAAGGGAAGAGAACCTAATCCTCTTTTATGAACCTGTTTGTTTATTTATTTATTTATTTATTTATTTATTTATGTATTCATTTTATTTTATGTATTGATTTTTTTGCATGTGCCACTCTCGTCATGCATTTTATACAGCTCGTCACTAGGCTTTTTTTTCCTTTTTTTTTCTTTTGTCGTCTGTTTTCTCACATTTTCTAAATGTTAACTCCCCTCGGCACTCAGGCGAAGGGGCAGACACGACCCAGGGGGCTGGCGAGGGCCCTTCCGCTGCCCCTGTGGCCGCTGCCCCGCGGTGCCCGCCGGGGGACGTCCCTCGGGTGACCTGAGCATCGCCTCCCAGCAGCGATTATTCCGTTCGGCTACCGTGCAGTTGGATGTGCTGGCCGCCCGCCTCGCACCCGGGGCTGTGGGTTCCAGGCCCCGCGCCCACAGAGGTGCTGGGAGCGAACGAGGCAGGTGTGAGGTCCGGTGCCAGCATCGCCCAGATTTCACTCCCCGGCGCGGCCTACGGACACGCCTCTCTTTGGGGGCGCCTGGGGGGGGCTCAGTCGGCTGAGCGTCCGGCCTCAGCTCGTGGGTTCGAGCCCCGCGTCCGGCTCTGCGCTGACGGCTCAGAGCCTGGCGCCTGCTTCGGATTCTCTGTCTCCCTCTCTCTCTGCTCCCACTCATGCTCGGCCTGTCTCTCCCTCAAAAATAAATAAACGTTAAAAAATTTAAAAAATGCCCCTCTTTCGAGAATCTCCGTCTGCTCTGCCTCCCTCCTGGCCCCCTATCATTCCCACCACTTTCCACCCCCGCCCCTCTTCACCCTTTGTCTGATGGCTTTCTTCTGGATTCTTAGTAGGGTTTACATCGGACAAAAACCCTCCCTCTCTCTCTCTCTCTCCCTCTCCGCTTGACCCAATTTTTTGTCAGACTCTTGAACCTTCTCCTAGGCCCATCAGCCCCCTTCCCTCTAAGATCCAGTTTTAGCAAGAACTGCAAAGTCATTTTAGTAAAGATCTCCACCCTCCATATCTCATAGAGCCCCCCTGCCCCATCCCTCCCCAGGAGGCATCTGATCACCCTGAACTGCCCCAGGGAGATCCCCCCTTCACCTCCATGTTTCCTGTTTGTCGCTTCCCACCCACGCACCCCTGCCCCTCCACGCCCACTTGCCCGTGCTGTTCGGACTTGAGACATCTCTCTCCCTCGCTGCAGAATTCCATCCCACGTATCTGGGTAGCCTCCCCTCGAATAAAGCCTGCCTCACAGTGCTTGAACAAGAGTCACCGAATGTTCTCTGTCCCCTCGAACCATGCCCACCGCTCCCAGTGAACAGCTGTGTCACCCCGGGCAAGCGACTTCTTACCCTCCACTCTTGAACTTCTTGACCTCAAGTCCTTTGCTCCCCCCCTCCACCCCTACCCACCCCCCCCCCCCCACCACGTTCTTAGACCTTGTCACCTCTGGGATCTGCCTTACCAAGAAATCTTTAACTTACCTTCTCCTCCTCTAACCACAACGTCTTACAGTTCCTGTTCTGTCACCCCGGTACTCGTATGCTCCCACCTCGTTTCCGCCCCCCCTCTGGCCTCTGGGACCCGCCATCTTTCCTGATTCTTGCCACCCCCTGGCTGCCTCGACTTAATTCTTGACCCAGGACACACGGTCCCCGCCCCAGTCCATGTCTCGCCGATACCCTCTGCACACTGCCCTTCTGACCCATCTGCCTGGAAGAGGCCCAGCCTGGATTCCATCTGCTTCCATCTTGCTTAACCCTCTGCCACCAGCGTCGGCCTTCCTAGAGGAGACAGAGTCACCAGGGCCAGGTTTGGCATTCCGTCTCGTTCCCATGTCTCCGCACCCGCTGCCCATTCTCCCTTCCCGGGGCCCACAGATCCCACCAGCCCCGACCCCCGACCCCCCACCGGCTCCAGCAGCAGACCCCCACCCTCCTACGCCTTCAACCTCTCCTTCTAGAACACAGACAAGGCTCAGGCTTCTCCTGACAAAAGGCAAACCCCCAAAGAGACTCTCGCGTCTATAAAGACGGAGTCAATATACTTTTTCCTACTCTCTTCTCGAAGTACAACTGACAGCCCAGGGCGTCGTGTCCCAGACAGACAGAAGACTCTGAAAGTTGAAAGACAAGAGGGCAGACTGACCCGGGGTCCCAGGACTACAGGAATGACATGGTGGTGAGTCCCTGGGGTTTCCTTTTTTTTTTTTTTTTTTAATTTAAGTTCAAGTTAGTTAACATACAGTGTAGTTTTGTCTTCAGGAGTAGAACCCGCTGATTCATTTCTTACAGATGCCACCCAGGGCTCATCCCTAATGCCCATCACCCACTTAACCCATCCCCCCACCCGCCTCCCCTCCAGCAGCCCTCAGTTTGTTCCCCGTGTTTAAGAGTCTCTTTTTCACTCATGTACCCCAAAATTGAAGCTGAAGAAGCTAGCAACCAGGAGACTCCGACAGGCAAGGGGGGAAAAAAAGCCTTGGCCAAAGTCTGCTCTCCCGAACTCCCCTGCCAGGGGTGGTGTCAGTGGAAGCCGAGCGGGGAGCAGGGACTCTCATCCCCACTGGACTGTAATGAGGTCCGCCCCCTCCCCCATCCCAACTCCCTTAGACGTCAGTAGTGGAGACCGGATGGGGAGCCTGGACTTCGACCCCATCGACAGGAACCAGGTGGCCCTCCCCCTCCCCACCACCCTGACAAAGGTGGGGTGGGGGGTTCTTCTGGAGAGTCAGGACTTTCGCCATTGTCTTGGGGTAAGGAGGCTCCTGCCCCATCCCCCATGTGGTCAGAGGAGGCCACACGGGAGGCAAGAAGGAGGCACTTCTACTCCTCCGGGCCAGGGGTATCGATGGAGACCTCGTAGGGAGCTGGGACTCCCGCCTCTGCCCCGGGATGAGAAGCCTCATCCCTTCCGGGATCAACGCACGCCTCATGGGGAACCGAGCTTCTGCACTAGCTTGGTGGAACCCCGGGCGATGCCCTCCCTTCCCCTGCCAAAGTCCGCTCACACAGAAGGTTTACGTCCCAAGGTCTCGTAACACAACGCTCCAAGTTTTTAGGTTTTAGAAACTACTTAACCATTTTCATGTGTTTAGTTCGGTGGCATCAAGTACTTTCTCGTGGCTCTACAATCATCACCACCGTCCGTCCCCAGCACTTGTCCGTCTTCCTGAACTAAACTCTGTACCCGCTAAACGCTAATGAGTAAGGCATTAAAAGTCTCCATCACCACCCCCTGGCAACCACCGTTCTATGCTTTCCGTTTCTATGGAAATGACTATTCGAGGCACCTCACGTAAGTGGAGTCATAGAGTATTCGTTTTTGGGGGTCTGACTGATGTCACTCGGCGCAATGTTTTCAAAGCTCATCTCTGCTGTAGGCTGTGTCACGATTTTCCTCCTTGTTCTTTAAGGGCCGAATGATACTCCATAGTCTGTATATACCCCAGTGTGTTGATCTATTCATCCATCCGCGGACATTTGGGCGTTTTCCATTTTTCGGCCGTTGTGAGCAAGTGTCTTTTGCTTCCTTAGTTAATCCCTGAGTATTTTATGCTCCTTGCTACTATTGTTAATGCAGTCGGGTTCTTTTTTTTTTTTTAATTTTTTTTTTTTCAACGTTTATTTATTTTTGGGACAGAGAGAGACAGAGCATGAATGGGGGAGGGGCAGAAAGAGAGGGAGACACAGAGTCGGAAACAGGCTCCAGGCTCCGAGCCGTCAGCCCAGAGCCCGACGCGGGGCTCGAACTCACGGACCGCGAGATCGTGACCTGGCTGAAGTCGGACGCTTAACCGACTGCGCCACCCAGGCGCCCCTGCAGTCGGGTTCTTAATTTGCTTTTCAGGTTATTCATGGTGAGGGTGGAGAAGTGCAACTAATTTGGGGTGTCAGTTTTGTGACCTGCAACTTTGCTGAATTCAGTTATTAGTTCTTACAGTTTTTGCGTGGGGGGGGAGGGGATCTCTAGCGATCATGTCATCTGTGAACAGAGATAATTTGAATTATTCTCCAGTTTGGACTTTTTAAAAAAAATTTTTTTTTTAACGTGTATTTATTTTTGAGGCAGAGAGGGACAGAACATGAACGGGGGAGGGTCAGAGAAAGAGGGAGACACAGAATCTGAAACAGGCTCCAGGCTCCAAGATGTCAGCACAGAGCCTGACGCGGGGCTCGAACTCACAGACCGCGAGATCATGACCTGAGCCAAAGTCGGACGCCTAACCGACCGAGCCACCCAGGCGCCCCAAGGACGACTTTTCTTTCTTTCTTTGTCTTGCCCATTTGCTCCGGCCCGGCCTTCCAAGACAATGTTAAACTGAAGAGACAAAAGCAAATATCCTTGTCATATTCCTGGTCTTTAGTAAAAAAAACAAAAAACAAAAAACTTGTATTTTTTTCACCATTGAGTCTGGTATTAGCTGTGAATTTTTCATACGTGGACTTCAACTTCGTTATGTTGAGGTACTTCTATGTCTAGTCCCTTGGATGTTTCTAGAACAAAAAGGTGTGGATTTTGTCAAATGCTCGCTCTGCGCCCCTTGAGATGATCGTGTGGGGTTTTTCCCTTCATTCTGTTAATGTGATGTATTATGTTGAGTTTTGCGCCCTGAACCGTCAATGCATTCCAGGAATAAATCCCACTCGGTCATGGCATACGATTTTTTTTAATATGCCGCCGAATTCAGTTTGCTAGCGTGTTGCTGAAGATTTTCACAGCATAGACGCACAGAGACATTGGTCTGTAATATTCTTGTCTATTCTCGCTTTGGTATTGGGATGATGCTGGGCTCATCGATATGAGTGGGGAACGCTTCTTTCCTCTTCAATTTGTTTTGAACAGTTCAAGAGGGATTGGTTTCACTTCTTCTTTAAATGTTTGGCAGAGGGGCGCCTGGGTGGCGCAGTCGGTTAAGCGTCCGACTTCAGCCAGGTCACGAACTCGCGGTCCGTGAGCTCGAGCCCCGCGTCAGGCTCTGGGCTGATGGCTCAGAGCCTGGAGCCTGTTTCCGATTCTGTGTCTCCCTCTCTCTCTGCCCCTACCCTGTTCATGCTCTGTCTCTCTCTGTCCCAAAAATAAATAAACGTTGAAAAAAAAAATTTTTTAATAATAAAAAATAAAATAAAATAAAATAAAATAAAATAAATGTTTGGCAGAATTAACCAGTTTAAGCCATCTCGTCCAGGGCTTTTCTTTGTCGAGAAGGTTTTGATGGCTGGTTCACTCTCCTTCCTAGTTACAGGTCTATTCAGATTTTCTATTCGTTCATGATTAGTTTGTGTATCTTTAGGAATGTCTCCATTTCACCTTAGGTTACCCAATTTTCTGGCATGCGGTTGTTTAGCGTGCTTTCTTATAATCCTTTTATTTCTGTAAAATCAGTAATAATGTCCCTGCTTTCATTTCTGATTTTAGTTATTGGAGCTGTGTCTCTTTTTTCTTGTCAATGTGGATTTGTCAAGTTTGTGGATCTTTTTTTTTTTCTGAAGAACTAAATGCTGGTCTTGTTGATATTTTCTATTGTTTTTCTATTCTCTTTTTAAAAAATTTATCTCTACCTTAATCTTTATTATTTCCTTCCTTCTGCTAGCTTTAGGTTTAGTTTGCTCTTTTTTTTCCCCTAGTTCCGTAAGGTATAAAGTTAGATTGTTGATCTGAGAATTTCATCTATTTTCATGTAAGCATTTATAGTTATCAAAATTTCTAGGTTTTGATTTAAAAAAATCACTCATCTTACCAAGGATCAGGAAGATCTGAAACGGAAGTTTTAAAGAGAGACTCAATAGATGCCACACCAAGAGATTTTACAATTATTCGACAAGAACTTCAAGCAGCTATCATAAAAATGCTTCAGCAAGCAACTATGAGCACCCGGAAAAGAAGAAAAATAGAAAGTCTCAGCAAAGAAGTGGAAGAGATAAGAACCATGTGGAAATTTTAGAACTGAAAAATACAATAACCAAAATTAACAAAAACAAAAAACAAAAAACAAAAAACGAAAACAACACCTCAGAGGATGAATTCAGCAGGAGCTTGTAACTGTTGTCTAATATCAGGCAAAGCAGCCCCTGGATGTATCAATGAACCAGGAGGACATTGACAGATTTCTAGGAAGTTTATACAATTTATAAAATATTTATATTAATATTTTATCCATACAAATATAACCTAGTGAAGATTGAAGATTTCTTCTTATTTGATAGTGCTTCCCATGCACTCAAAGAAGCCAAATTATTTTTAATATCCCTCTTTTTACAAAAGTGAAAGAACAAATTCTTTTTGATTTTCCAGGGACCCTCTAAGAAATCTCAAGGTCGATTTGAATCAAGGTTTCATTTAGGATTTGATTTGGGGCGGTGTCTGGGTGGCTCAGTTGGTTAAGCATCTGACTCTTGATTTCAGCTCAGGTCATGGTCTCACAGGATCGAGCCCCATGTCGCCTGGGACTCTGTGCTGACAGCACGGAGCTGCTTGGGATTCTCTCTCCCTCTCTGTCTGCCTCTCCCTCACACATGTGCACTCTCTCTCAAAAATAAACAAACATTAAAAAAAAAACACCAAAAAACATGATTTGATTTGGGAAGGCAAAATTCAAAAGTTGTCAACAAGATAAAAAAGTTTGAATACTTGGAACATGGGATCATGGGTCACTCAAAAAAATGCTTGGCCACCTATTTAACCAGTGATAATAAAAAAAATTCAACATTTGATAAAGTTCAACATTCATTCATGATAAAAATTCCCAGGAAAAACAGGAAAATAGAGAAACTTCCTCAACTTGATTAAGAGCATTCACAAAAAACCTACACTTGACATTATACTTAATGATGAGAGACTGACTGCTTTTTCCCTCTAAGTTTCAGAAAAATGCAAAAATGTCCACTCTCACCACTTTTAGCTGACATATACAGGAAATTCTACCTGTGCACTAAGCTAAGCAAAGGAAATAAAATGCACATATGACAGAAATAAAATTATCTCTATTTGCAGATGACATGATTGTCTATGCAGAATATACCCAAGGAATCTACCAGAAGAAACAAAAAAAAAAACCTCTAGAACTAATAAGTGACTTCAGCAATGTCACACAATACAAGACAAATATACATAATTAAGTTCTATTTGTGCATATTAGCAATGGGCAATGAACAGCAATATTAAATACAATTTATAAGCACTCAAAAACAATAACAACACCACCAACAACCCAGCAAATACTTAGGTGTAAATCTAACAAAGCCTGTATAGGATGAGTATACTGAACACTACAAAATATCGAGGAAAGAAATCAAAGATCTGAATAAATGGAGAGACTTACCATGTTCATGGATTGGAAGACTCCACATAGTAAAGGTGTCAATTCTCCCCAAGTTGATATATAAGTTTCACATTCAAAGTTCCTTTCAAAATCCTGGAGAGATTTCTATAGAGATAGACAAGATTGTTCTACAATTTCTATGGAAGGCAAAGGAGCCAGAAGAGCTAAAACATTTTTGAAAAAGAATAACAAAATGGGAGGAATCACTCTACCCTACTTCAGGACTTATTATACAGGTATAATACTCAAGATTGTGTGGTTCTGGCAGAAGGAGAGACACATAGGATAACATAAGAGAATAGAGAACCCAGAAAGAACCCACCCAAATATAGCAAACTGATTTTGACAAATATGTCAAAGAAATCATTAAAGGATTGTCTTTTCAACAAACTGTGGTTGAGTAATTGTACATCTACGGGCAAAAATAAATAAATAAATACCCCAACCTAACCTCGCATTTATTTAAAAAGTAACTCAAAATGGATCTTAGATTTAATGTAAAACATAAAACTATGACACTTTTAGAAAATAACACGAAAGAAAATCTTTCAAACCTATGACTTGTGAAGAGTTCCCAGACATGACACCAAAGCATAATCCATAAAATGAAATATTGAAAGGCTGGGCTTCGTCCAAGGGGGGGAAAAAAAAACTTTGACACTGTAAAAAACTCTCTTATGAGGATGAAAAATCAAGCTACAGACTGGGAGAAAATTTGCAAACCACATATCTGATAAAACTCGTATCTCCAGTATATAAAGTTCTCTCGAAACTCACCATTGAAGAAATCCAGTTAGAAAATGGGCAAAGACAGGAGGAAACAGTTCACTGAAGAAGATATACAGATAGCAAACAAGCACATGAGAAGATATCCAACCTCACTAGCCATTAGGGAAATACAAATTAAGACCACGAGGAAATATCCCCATTCCTCCTGCAAGCCAGGATTCAGAGAGGCTGGATCACTCACATACTGCCGGTGAGAACGGAAATGTTGCGGCCATCCTGGAAAAGAGTGTGCTCATTTCTTTAAAAACTAAACATGCAACTACCATATGATAAAGCAATGGAAATACTTGGCATTTATCCCAGAGATATAAGAACTTAGGTCCACACAAAAACCTGTACGCGATTGTTAACAGCGGTCTTATTGGTAGTAGCCCCAAGGTGGAAAACAACCAAAATGGCGGGCTTAATGGGTGAACCGGTTAAACTGTGGTACATCCGCCCCCTGGGGTGCTACTTACCAATTACAATTGTGTGTATCCACAACAGCTTGGATATGGATCTCAAGGGCGCTATGCTGAAGGGGAACTAAGGTCAAAACACGGTATGTTCTATGATGGTATTTGTATAACATTTTTGAAATGAAAAACTTGTAGAGACAGAAAAGGAATTCGTGGTTGCCAGGGGTTAGGTTAAGGGGAAAGGGGGGAACGGAGGGGGCTCCGTGTGATTATCAAGGAGTAGCCTTTTTGTAGTTTGTGGGGATGGAACAATTCTGTATCTTGACTGTGATGGTGATCGCATGTATCCACACATACAGTGAAAATGACATAAAAACGTTACATAATCCAAAAATGACCGTGGCGTTGCCCCAGAATCGGATCCTTGTTATTTATATTATACTACGTGTATGGACGACGTAAACATTGGAGAAACTGAGTGAAGGGTCTTTGGGACTTCTCGGTACTTACTATTCACAACCTGGGAATCTATCATTATCTTGAAATAAGGCTTTTTAACCTTTGAGAAAGAATAAGAGCTTTGGAATTGGGTAGACCTCACTGTGTCTTTAATCACCTTCCTTTTCCCCCTAAGTTGTGGCCCAAACTTGGCCGCCTTCTTCCCATTCGATGCGCCGGAAAGAGTTGCCCGCATTCTGCCTCCACGTCCCACCCCGCTCACTCTTCTCCCCTCCCCCGCCCCGCCACTCTACACTTCACTGGCAACTTCCTCGTTGCAAAATGGGACTGAAACTTCTCGGTACTTGCTGCACCCCAAAGGTGCAGGAAGAGAAAAGAAGAAGCAAGCCAGAGAGAGCCGTCTATACTGCAAATCTGACTGTTTCTCTCCAAATGAAAATCTCTTTGGTGGCTCCACACCATCTTTGACAAAAGTCATCCTTCTGTCCTCCGAAGGTCTCTGATACACCTGCTATGCATCAGACAGCGTTCTAGGCCCAGGGGCTAGCCTATTCAGTAGCTTTTACTTGGCGAGGAAAAAGCACAGTCCGCATCTTCACGGGGCTCCCGTTCTACTCGATGCTGGCGTGGGAGACAGAGAAGAAACAGAAGAAAAATGAAGCAGGGTAGGTGGCCAGAGGTTAGGACTGAAGCGCGCTTGCAGAACAGCGAAGACTCTAATGGGGCTGGAGCAGGGCGGGGCGGTGGGGTGGAGGGTGTGGAGGAGGGATGGGCTCAGAAAGGTGGTGGGGCCAGATGGTAGGACCTCGTAAAGGCTATAGGGCCAGCCCTAGGAAGCTTCTCATGACCCGCCCCTTCTGCCACACTCTCCACCCTCCTCCCTGTAGTCACCTCGAACACCTGTTCCCCTCTCAGCCTGGCCAAGCCCTACTTATTCAAAGACCCGTCTGGACGCGCACTCTTCTGGAAGGCTGTCCCTGACCCCCCAGGCTACATGGGGCACTCCTTCCCCTGCTTTCTTGGTTTCTGCAGCTGGGCCTTAGCTCTTATCTCTACGACTGGGAATTTTCTCTCTAGGCTGGTCACTCTTGGGTGCCCAGGCTCTGGTGCAGCGATGGCTAAGACCAGACACAGAGATGTTTGAACGAGTGACCGCCTGGGCCCTCTGGCCTCTCCCCGAGCAGAGAGGCAGAAGCCCCCGCGTGCTCCTCTTTGGCTCTGAGCAACGGCCCAGTCGGAACCCATCCTGTGTCCCTGGCTCCTGGTTCAGGCTTCGGGGAGCAGGGTGTGGCCCAAGGCAGGAGAGGCCTCTGGGTACTGGTGCGATGATATTTTTTGTCGAATAAATTTAAGAGGAGGAACTGAAGGTACTGAGTTAATAGATTAGGTGCTTCTTCCCAGTTTTCTGTTCTCACCAGCGTGCGACCTTGTTCTGACTCGGTGAATCATCCGAGATTGGATTCTTCATTTACTTCAGCGAGAACATTCGGATGAAGCGTGGGGTTGGATGGCTCTCCTCCTGCAGAGCTGGGGGAGGGGGTGGGGACCCACGCTCTCTCTGTAGAGAGTGTCTTTCTCGAACTGCACTTTGGATCTGAAAATTGTTTTCTTTTTTTCATTTAAACTTTATTTTTTTTTAAATTTACATCCAGATTAGTTAGCATCTAGTGCAACAATGATTTCGGGAGTAGATTCCTTAGGGCCCCTTCCCCATGTAGCCCATCCCCCCTCCCACAACCCCTCCAGTAACCCTGTTTGTTCGCCATATTTAAGAGTCTCTTCTGTTTCGTCCCCCTCCCTGTTTTTATATTATTTTTGCTTCCCTTTCCCTTATGTTCATCTGTTTGGTCTCTTTTTTTAAAATTTTTTTTTTTTCAACTTTTATTTATTTTTGGGACAGAGAGAGCCAGAGCATGAACGGGGGAGGGGCAGAGAGAGAGGGAGACACAGAATCGGAAACAGGCTCCAGGCTCTGAGCCATCAGCCCAGAGCCCGACGCGGGGCTCGAACTCACGGACCGCGAGATCGTGACCTGGCTGAAGTCGGACGCTTAACTGACTGCGCCACCCAGGCGCCCCATGTTTGGTCTCTTAAAGTCTTCAAATGAGTTATGTCATAGGATATTTGTCTTTCTCATCCCTTTTGTCCCCACAACTTCATTTCTAGACATGATCCTGAAGAGCTGGTCAGAAATATTTGCACAAGAATATTCAGCACAGAGGGCGCCCCGGGGTGGGGGGTGGGGGGCTCGCTCGGTTGAGCATCTGGCTCTTGATTTCGGCTCAGGTCATGGTCTCAGACCGTGGGATCAAGTCCCGTCACGGGCTCTGCATTGACAGCGAGGAGCCTGCTTGGGATTCAGTCTCTCTCCCTCGCTCTCTGCCTCTCGCCCACTTGTGCGTATGCACGTACTCTCTCTCTCTGCTCCTCCCTGACTCACACACATGCACATGTGCTCTCTCTCTCTCTCTCAAAATAAATAAACTTTAAAAAAAAAAAAAACCTCTTAAGGGGCGCCTGGGTGGCGCAGTCGGTTAAGCGTCCGACTTCAGCCAGGTCACGATCTTGCGGTCCGTGAGTTCGAGCCCCACGTCGGGCTCTGGGCTGATGGCTCAGAGCCCGGAGCCTGTTTCCGATTCTGTGTCTCCCTCTCTCTCTGCCCCTCGCCCATTCATGCTCTGACTCTCTCTGTCCCAAAAATAAATAAACGTTGAAAAAAAAAAAAAAAAAAAAAAAGCAAGACTATCCAGTGTTGTACTAGCATTCGTATAGAAAAATGGGAGGTGGCCCATGCCTCACGCGCGTGCCTGGTGAAGTAAATATGGCATAGCCCTGTGACAAACTACATGCGATCCTTCGAGATTATCTTGGATAATTTGGCTACAGGGAAATAAATGCGATGCTAAGTGAGAAAAATGGAAAACTGTTTGATACAAACTGTACCCCTCCCCCTTCACAATGTCGTAAGTGGCTACAGCTGAGTTGTGAAATCTTGTTTTTATTTTTGTTGTAAATCTTTTTAAAGTCTTTTTTAAAAATTTGTTTCATGTTTATGTATTTTTGAGAGAGAGAGAGAGAGAGAGAGAGAGGGGCGGGGAGAGAGAGTGCGAGCGGGGGAGGGGCAGAGACAGAGGGAAACAGAATCCGAAGCAGGCTCCAGGCTCTGAGCTGTCGGCACAGAGCCCGATGCGGGGCTTGAACTCATAGGACGGGAGATCATGACCTGAGCCACCCAGGCACCCCTACAGTCATTTTTAAAAAGAAAATATGTATTGCTTCTCGGCCTTTTGGCTAAGATCAAGTGTGAAAGGAAATATATAGTTGCTAAAAAAGATTTACAACGGGGCGCCTGGGTGGCTCAGTCGGTTAATCGTCTGACTTCGGCTCAGGTCACGATCTCATGGTTCGAGGGTTCAAGCCCCACATCAGGCTCTGCTGACAGCTCAGAGACAGGAGCCTGCTTCGGATTCTGTGTCTCCCTCTCTGCCCCTCCCCTGCTCTCGCTCTCTCTCTCTCTCTCTCCCTCTCCCTCAAAAAATAAACATTAAAAATTATTTTTAAAAATAAACAAATAAAAATGACTACAGCACTCGTTATGAAATATTTCAAATATGAAAAAATACAGAAAAAAATTGAATGAGCAGAAATGCCTTAGGTCTCTACCTCCCACAAGAAACACTTAATTGCAGATCGATTATGGCACATAAATATGGAAAACAAAATAGAGAAACCTTGAGAACACAGAAAGATAGATGCTTTAGGGCTTCAAGATAGCGAGGGCTCTCTAATAAGACCTGTACTATTTAAATATTGCTGCCTAACAAACCAGCCCAACATTTAGGGCTGGGATTCTCTCAAAGTAACGGCTAATTTTTCATTGTTGGTGATTCTACAGGTCAGCAGTTTAGGCTAGGCTGAGCTGGGCAGTTCTTACGGTCTTTGCTGGGCTCGCTCAGGCAACCATGGCCAGCTGCCAGGTTAGCTGAGCCGGCTGTGGGCTGGGGCCACTGGGGTGACGGGGCCACATCCTTCATCATCCAGTAGGCTAGCGTGGGTTCATTTACACGGCAGCAGGCAGAGCTCCCGAAGTCCTCTGCGCTCAGAATAGCCACAGCATCGCTTCTGCCGTCTTCCCTTGGCCGAAGCAAGTACAGAGACTCCAGAAGGATAGAGATAGAACAGCACCTCCTAACAGGACGAGGTGCTACAAAGACACGTTGCAGAGGCATGAACACCTATGGCGAAGATATTGCAGCCGTTTATGCATTTAAGGAGAAAATAAAATACACACACCATAAAGGGAAAGGTTGATACAGTCGAAAACATTAACATTTAAAACTCCTGGGGCGCCTGTGTGGCTCCGTCAGTTAAGCGTCTGACTCTTGATTTTGGCTCAGGTGGTGACCTCATGGTTCATAGGACTGAGCCCTTAGTAGGCAGCTCAGAGCCTGCTTGGGATCCTCTCTCTGCCCCTGCCCTGCTCTCTCTCTCTCTCTCTCTCTCTCTCTCTCAAAATAAATAAAATAAACTTAAAAATAAAATAAAATCGGGGCACCTGGGTGGCTCAGTCATTTCAGCGGCCAACTTCAGCTCAGGTCATGATCTCACGGTTCGTGAGTTCGAGCCCCGCATCCGGCTCTGTGCTGATGCCTCAGAGCCTGGAGCCTGCTTCGGATTCTGTGTCTCCCTCTCTCTGCCCCACCCCTTGCTTGCTCTCTGTCTGTCTCTCTCTCAAAAATAAACATACATTTAAAAACTTAAAAAAATAAAATAAATTTAAAGCCCTTGAATAAAAACTGATATCTTGACTATGTATTCCTTTTATCATCTTAAAGTTAAAACAAAGATTTCAGGGGCGCCTGGGTGGCGCAGTCGGTTAGGCGTCCGACTTCAGCCAGGTCACGATCTCGCGGTCCGTGAGTTCAAGCCCCGCGTCAGGCTCTGGGCTGATGGCTCAGAGCCTGGAGCCTGTTTCCGATTCTGTGTCTCCCTCTCTCTCTGCCCCTCCCCCGTTCATGCTCTGTCTCTCTCTGTCCCAAAAATAAATAAAAACGTTAAAAAAAAAATTTAAAAAAAAAAACAAAAAAAACAAAAAAAAACAAAGATTTCAGGATGCTGTACCAGACCACATTTTTTTTTTTAAGGCATTGAAGAAACCATCTATGTAAAAAATCTGAACTTCAAATTGAGGACATGATTGGATACACATTCTCATTATGCCTGGACGCTTTCTCCTCAAAGGGCGTATTATAAGACTGAGTTGAATAGTGAAGTCCACTTTCCACATTTGAAAAAGAATTCCTTCCACGGAAAATTATCATTCTAGGGCACACCTACTATGCCGAATAAGGCATTGCCTATTTGAAATTGTGTGTCTTTACCTTAATTCTTCTCATTTCAGAACGATTATTGAACCAATCACCGGAATCCTGGGAGGAGGTTCTCTTCTGAGAGAAGCAGGACAATTGAGGGAGTTGATCTTTTGTGTCCCCGGGAGAGACAGAAGAGAAAGGAACGGAGTCCAGGAACAGACAGAGGGAGCCACGATATTTTTTCCAGAACCAGCGTTCAGAAGTCTGCCCTCGCCCTTTGGTATGACTCGGGATTCGCCCCCAGCGCCAGCCCGCTGTGGCCACTCTGAGGCCAAGTACGAACATTTTGGGGTCAGACCACGCAATGACTCATCCTCGCGGCGTGTGCCCGTCAACGGCGCAAGGAGAGGGGGAGGGGGCTTCTCAAGGACGCCAACCCACCTCTGCGGGCAGCAAGGAGCTGCTGGGTGTGTCCAAACGACTAGAAGCCAAGCTTCCAGCTAAGAAAAGCGGACCTGGTTCCTATCCCCACAGGAGAAAAAGAGAAAGGAAAAAACAAAAAAACAAAAAACAGACTAAGAGGAGCGGGCACAGAATCTTCCAGATGCCTGTTTCCTCCATCCTCCCTTCGTAATTACCCACAGCAGCAGCCGGCATCCTGGAAAGAGCCAGGTTTGGGCTCCGAGACCTACGTAAAGGGCCCTTGGGGTCGTGAGTCACCTCTGACTCTGACAGCTCGACAAAGGTGACAGCTGAGAGCAATGTGGTCTCTTTTACCCAGCCGTGCACGGCCCCTTCCCGCCAAAGTGGGGTGTGACACATATCTCCCCCCCCCCACCCTGCTCCCCGTGGCTACCTGCAAGCCCAGCTCTCCTTGAGTGGGGGAAGGGGGTGGGCAGGATGGTTCCTCGTTTGCATACATCAGGGCCCTGTTTGCATGGATCCCCGGCAGCACCGGGGCTCCAGGACAGCCGGCCCAGACCCGAGGGACCTCGAAGCCCCGTGGGGAAGACCCGGTCCCTCACCCGGACACAGAGAGCCGCTCCCAGCCCTGTCTAGGCACGGGCCACACGGTCTGGTCACTGAGGGCCAGGAAGCGGGGACCCAAGGCTGACCCGGTGGGGGGCAGGGGAGTGGGCAGAGAAGGCAGGCGGGGAGACTGGCGTGCCGGACAACCGTCCTCAGATGGGCACTGTGCGTACCAGGCCAAGGACGGCCTCCGCACCCAGTGAAGAAGCTGGTGGCCGTGGGTGTTGGGGGCAAGGAACATCCTTCCGTCCCAGTTTGCTCCACAACGGTGAGAAGAGGAAGAAAACAGTTTTATTATCGAATAAGCGTGGAAGCCGATTGCAGCGCGCCCCCACGCGAGGCTCCGTGGAGATGACACAGCCGGAAAGACGGTGTACCGTTTTTTGTGCCACCGAACAGCCACAATCCATTGTGAACACGTGCCCAAGACTAAGGGTAGCCCGTCGTCCCACAGGAGGGCCTGGCCGCGCCGTCTGCGTTCTCCACACGGTTACCCGAGTTCACCCACCGGCTCCGGGAGCCGGTTGTGCCGGTGAATTTGCCTTTGCCTCTAGGACAAGCCGGCTGTCACAGCCTGGAGCGTGGTGACAGGCACAGGCACCGTGGGACCGCAGACGTTGACGTTGACGTTTGCATTTCAAAGAGATAATGAGGACCGTTAAGCTGTTACTGAACACGCCTGGGCTTTAAAGCTGGTGAGAAGTGTACAAATAATTCACACTTGGATCCCTACCTATTCCTACGCGTGTTGTACACACGAATTCCGGCGTGTCGAAGGGACAGAGGACGAATTCACAAGCACTGGGTTTCTCCTGGGAATGCTCTACAAAAGAGAAGCCTCTCTTCCCCTTTCCGGCCACTAGACAAGTTCAGCTTTAAATTTACCTTACATGGGGGAGGGCAGGGCGCTAAGACATGGGTGGGGCCTGGGCCTCCTTCCCCAAGTTCTGGGACATTCCAAAGCCGGCTTCCTTACACATTTCCAGGAGGACATGACTGGGAAGCATGTGATGGCCTACAGCCGACACGAGGGAAATTTTTCCAGGACCTGGGAGGTGGGAACTTCCTTCCTGCCGGAGAGACACATGCCTCTGGCTTGGTTAGAGGTGACGTTTTGTTCGAGGGGCTTGCCAGATACAGTCGGTGTCATCTCTGCGAACGATGCCTGAGGTCCTCTGTGGGGTCCGGAGTCGCTGAGATGCTCTCGTGGGAACTTTGTGCACCGGACGTGCTTGGCCAGGTGTGAAACCGACTCTCATCACAGGGCCAGCCTCAGAAGGACCAGTCCATGGGCCCCTGGGGGGGGGGGAGTCTCTTTCTGCGGGCTGAGTCCCGGGGGCGGGGGGGTGCTTTCTGACATTTAAGCCATCCCACCTCTGCGTGGAGTGCAGTCATTTCCAGGAACAGAAAATGGCAGACGTTTCTAGAGCGGCTTCTGCAAACCACAGGTGTTGTCTCCCGTAGCCCAAGCCACTACCTCGAACCACGGGTGTCACGGAGACCACTGTGACCTGAGCAGGAGGAAACATTCTCTCTCGAGGACCAGGGTAGCCGCCACCCCCCCCCCCCCCGCTCCCCTGCCAGGTAATTGTGGAAATCACTCTATTGCATCCTGGAAGCCCCTTCCCCAAGAGAAATAATGCAGATTTGGCCACACAGACACGCAAAGATTCCAGGGGGGGGAGAATATGGTGCTAGGACTCCAGAAGAAAGGGGATGTGTTCAGAAGCAGCACAAAACCACCATGATGTCGTTTTCTTCCGTGTTAATTTCAGACCATGGCAAGGCCCGATTCAAACACCCCCTCCTCCCTGCAGTCTTCCTGCTTTCCCCCATCTCCCCATCCCCCCCAGCCCAGAGCCCGCGTTTGCCTTCACCCACAGCACCCTCCTATCCACCGAATGAATAAAAGACTCTGATAACCCTGAAGTTTTCTGACTTCAAGAGATGGTCATTGTAGAACATCTGGAAAAGCACAAAGAAAATTAAAATCACAAATAATCCCCCCCCCCATTCTGGATGGATATTTTCCCATTCTTCGTCCTGTGAATTTTATGTATCCTACAACGAAAAACAAATAAGAACCAGACTGAAGGTGTTGCTTTGTAAGCTGGTTTTTGTCCTCTTAACCTTACCACGTGTTCTTCTACAGTATCATCTTGTCGCTTACGGACCACAGTTTATTTGAGCAAAGCAAGTAAAAGCGTGCGCTCTGGGGGCACCTGGGTGGCCGAGCTGGTTAAGAATCCGACTTCATAGGGGCGCGTGGGTGGCGCAGTCGGTTAAGCGTCCGACTTCAGCCAGGTCACCATCTCGCGGTCCGGGAGTTCCAGCCCCGCGTCGGGCTCTGGGCTGATGGCTCGGAGCCTGGAGCCTGTTTCCGATGCTGTGTCTCCCTCTCTCTCTGCCCCTCGCCCGTTCATGCTCTGTCTCTCTCTGTCCCAAAAATAAACGTTGAAAAAAAATTTTTTTTTTAAATAAAAAAATGTGCATTTTACCAGCTTATTAACCTCTACTTTCGTAACAACATGAGAGCCTTCTCTATCAAAATCTACAAGGGCAGGCTAAGAGAGAGGTATATCTCTGGAAAACCACAGGTAGGAGACAAAGTGGTTTATTGCTGAGTTATTTATAATATTGAAAAACTGGGGAAAACATCCAGCAAGAAGGACATAAGTAAATTACGGTATAGTCAGCCAATACTACATAGTTCTCCAAAATGATGTTTGTGGATAAGTTCTGATGACATGGGACAATTTTTATGATGGGACACACAGTGAAAAAAAAAAAGGTTACAAAATCGTACGTCGCGCATGATTTGGGTGATGGAAAACAACACATGATAACATGTTAGTGTTATCAGTGAGGGAAGAGAGTGTAGGCGATGGCTGATTCTGCGCATTTGCTGGGAGCTTATTTTTATCCTTGCTATGCTGGCAGGAAGGGTTTCTGCTCTAGAACCTGCCCTTCCCCATCTGCTGCCTCGCAACCAGGGATTTCAGTAATCCTTTTCAGAATCTGTGCACTCAGCTTCCAGTCCGCAGCCTGCTGCTCGCCCCACCCCCCACTTCCATCCACACCATTTCTGGGGAAAGCCGCTTGATGAGGACAAGGGTTTTCCAGCTTTGCTTTTGACAGCTCCTTGCAAAGCAGCACATATCGTGGTGTGTGTGCTCCTTCATTGGCTTGAGAGCTGCAAGAGTACTTCTGCCTGTTCATAAAACGAAATTGAAAAACTTTGGGGTTTGGTAGGTTTGTAGGAGAGGGAGAATTTCAGATCGGTTTCAATTCCCCCCCCTCATATAATTAACATCGGGAAGCCCAGACAATCTCGTTTCTGTCTCTTAGTGAAAAGAAGCCCTTTTTATTTGGGCTTTATTCTGTTTGGTCCTCTTTGTGTGTGATAGCTGCTCACACACACGTGTACTAGCCGGAATGGGGTCTCGATCTGACCTAGAGGAGTGAAAAACTGGTATATGGGCAGGACACACACCAGCTTTCTCTTGATTATGACAGGACATGGTAGGGCAGCCTAGAGGGTCAAGCCTTTGCTCTGGGTTGGAAAGATGACCCAGTCCAGGGCAGGAGTAGCATCAATGGTTGATGCTGGTTGAAGTGGTCGCCTGGAGACCTGAGTTCTAGTTCCGTGTCACCTACTTATCAAGCGTGCAATGGGAGGAAGGGGGGGGGGGTCATAGCCTCAGTTTCTTCATCTGTAAAATAAGTCGGTTGGCTCCGATGATCCCTTGGATCTCTTTCAGGTTCTGAAACCTCACGATTCTTTCTCAAGCAAGGAAGTAAGGGAGCAGGTATGGGGTGGGAGAGGGTGTGAAGGGAAAGCATGTGAAGGCCTTATTTTGTTTAGGATGGTCTCTTAATAATGGAAATAACAATTGCCATTGGTGAGACCCGTTGGTTTCTGGGTCAGAAACAATCCCTACTCTGGGAGTTACTGTACCAAAGGAATAGTTTTTCCTGGAAAATGGACAGGGAGCTCAAACCAGAAGCGTAGACAAGGGGATCCCAGATTACGGGACACCATTGTGGTATTTTTCTATAAATATAAACTATGATTAAATATGTTAATAAGGCGTGTTCTGATTAGCTATGGCTCATGTGTAACAAACCACCCCAAATGGTGCTTTAAGCAAAACCAAACTGGAGTTGACTGGGCTAAGCAAGGTGGGTCTTGCTTTGTCTGTCATGTGGTTGCAGAAAGACAGAGGCTGGACCAAGGTCATCCTGAAGGGTTCTTCACTCAGATGTCTAGAGCCTAGGAAGACTGAAATCGCCGGGTATTCAATCTATTCATCAAGCCACGGATGGATCTATCCAGCCACCCATGGATCTATCTATCCATTTCTGGGTCTAACTATCTACCCACCTACCTACCTTCCTGCCTGAATATCTACCTATCTGTTGGTCTCTCTGTGTGGTACGTCCCCAAAAAGGCTTCAGCATAGCTAGACCTCTTATGTGGCAGCTGGAGCCCTGGAGTCAGTGTCCCAAAGAAACACTGGTAGAAGCTGCATGACCTTTTCTGATCTGGCTTCAAAGTCGCACAGCACCATTTCTGCCACATTCTGTTCACTGAAGCGGCCATAAGAGCTTGCCCAGGTTCAAGAGGAGAGGTCACAGACTCTACTCCTTACTGTGAGGAGTGTCAACGAATTACAAGCATGTTTCAAAACCACCACCAGGAGCAAGGATGAATTAATCAGTATCAACTAATATGATATCGACATTATATATTTACAAAATGAAACCTACAAATTCTGACCAGCATGTAGCGATTGTGCCAAAGGTGAGGCTGGAAAAACAATTTTTTAAAAATAAACAAAAGCTGGCCTGAAGGGCTAGGGCTTACAGCATGGTGGGGGCTGGGAGGAGGCATGGTGGGAATGGATCCTGGAGTAGGGTGGGGAGGGCCGGAGGCTGCAAGCTTCTTCCCATTCTCCAGCTTACTCTGAAGCCTGAAGGTGAATACCCCTTCCACAGCTGGAGAGCTTACAATCAACCTTTTCACTCAGAGAAGAGGAAACGCTCCCCAGTTACCCAAATTACACCACCCAGCCTGGTATACATAAATAGTAATGGGCTGCCCCAAATCACCATTCACACAGGAAAATAGAAGACCAAGACGAGTAAACAGAATAAATAAACCTAGAGGAAGAAGAACTAAGTAAAAACAAACCCCAAATTCTAATTATCCTCATGCAGAGTCGAGGTGATGCACCCACAACACAAAAAGTCTATGTATTTAAAAAAAAAAATTTTTAATGGTTATTTATTTTTGAGAGAGAGAGGGAGAGAGAGAGAGACAGCAAGCAGGGGAGGGGCAGAGACAGGGAAACACAGAATCTGAAGCAGGCTCCAGGCTCTGAACTGTCAGCACAGAACTCGAAGCGGGGCTCGAACCCACAAACTGTGAGATCATGACCCGAGCCGAAGTCAGATGCTCAACCAACTGAGCCACCCAGATGCCCCCAAAACAGTTCATTTAAAAGGAGCCCTTGGAAACAAAAAGCCTGTTTTAAATCCCTTTTGAAATGTACTTTTAAATTATTATAATAAATAATGTTTATGTTTCGTTAAATAACTTATTATAATTTGTTT
Organism: Prionailurus bengalensis; assembly: GCF_016509475.1. Classification (NCBI taxonomy): domain Eukaryota; kingdom Metazoa; phylum Chordata; class Mammalia; order Carnivora; family Felidae; genus Prionailurus; species Prionailurus bengalensis. The sequence continues at coordinate 15,995,096 of NC_057348.1, read as the reverse complement.
TAAGCCTTTTAAATAAATTTAAATAATTTTGATTAGATACAATAATGTATTAATTATTATAACAGATATACGACATACAATTTAAAAAAACTCAAAGAGGGGCGCCTGGGTGGCGCAGTCGGTTAAGCGTCCGACTTCAGCCAGGTCACGATCTCGCGCTCCGTGAGTTCGAGCCCCGCGTCAGGCTCTGGGCTGATGGCTCAGAGCCTGGAGCCTGTTTCCGATTCTGTGTCTCCCTCTCTCTCTGCCCCTCCCCCGTTCATGCTCTGTCTCTCCCTGTCCCAAAAATAAATAAACGTTGAAAAAAAAAATTTTTTTAAAACTCAAAGAAAGACGACACCAAAAAGTCCAGAAGACCTTGCAGATTAGACAGCAAAATGACAAAAGGCAGATAATTTGAGAAAAAGAGACAGGAAGTGTCCAATGAGGTGAGCCAAAATTTATGCAATAGGGACTTCAGAGAAGGAGAAAAGTCAAAATGGAGAGGTGGAAATTATTGAGGAAATAATTGAAGAAAATCTCCCAGAGTGGAAAGAAGGCAAAGCTGTATTGTAGCTCAGAAGACCCCAGGGACTCAGCACAGCGAACAGACCGTGATCCACAGAAACAACCTCATGGAATTTCAGAGCACTGATACTAAAGAAGATCCGGACAACCAATGAAAGAGAAAGACCAAGGTTGGCATTATTCTCATCAGCACCACTCAATGCTGGAAGACAGTGGAGGAATTGCCTTCGAAGTCCAAAGAAATAATTTTGTACCTAGAATTTGATATCTTGCCAAACTATCCACCCAGAGTGGAGGAGAAGTAAAGGCTTATTAGACATGCAAGAATTCAGAGAATGAACTCCCATAAGTTCTTTGTGGAAATAAAATTACTTGATGATGTGCTACCTGAGAAAGAGGAAGACAAGAGAACTTAAAAAAAAAAAAAGGAAATTAAACCAGCCTAGAAATACAATGAAAAGAAACTCACACTTCAGTTCAGATGTGCAGTTGGCTTAGCCAAAAGTCGACATATTTTGGAGCACAGAATAAATGATACAATTAAAGAAGTGGAAGGTATTTGTGTTATTATGAAGAAGGAATATGTTTCTGTTGTCAATCAACCAAAAATCAGAAAACAGTAAGTTGTGGAAATATACATAGTATATATTTTTTATTTATAATATATAAATACACTTATACATAGTATATTATATATACATATATATTATAATAAAATATGTACACGTATATCGTGGCCCAAATACAAAAGCAACCAAATAAAAAATGATTTTGTGTAGCTGGGAGTCTAGGAAAAGAAGACCCACTTGACCTTGACATCGGTCATCCAATTGGACCTTGACCAATCCATCGTATAGATCTCAACCTAACACCCAATTCTTAGAGAATAATAGTTACAGCATCTTGGTACCTTATATACGGTTTGTTCCCTGGCTTTCCATGATCAGAATTCAATTAGTGACAAAGCACGGAAGACAAATTCACCAGAGAGAATGCCCGTGCTATAAATTTGACAAGGGGAAAGAAGTGGTATAGTCGAGAGAAGGTGGGCAGCAGAAAAGAGAGAAGTGGAAGGAAGGAAGGGGTATTAGTTTCCTGTCTTACACGGTGGGGAACCGAGAAGTACTACCTACAGTTGGCGTGTCAGTAAACAGAGACGGAGGGATATATAAAATCATAAGGTTAACCATCAGAAGCTATGAAAATACACCCCCCTCCAATGATTTGGAGGTGGGAGAAGGGAGTGATAAGTGAGTAAGTCGCTCACCTGTCACAGCTGAAAGTCTGTAGATAGTGCCTAACACTGCTAACCAAAGACCTAGACGGAGTATGTTATCTAGCAGTATCAGTCAAGGTCAATACCTGAGAAAAACCGAAACAATCGAAAGAAGGTACCAATCAGGAGGAAAGCGAGCAAAGGAGTGGGAAAGGCTTACTATTTATGGCTTTCTAGGCTGTTGGCATTTTTATTTCCAGGCACCTATATGTTAATAATTAAAAAGCAAAATAAGAAAAATACCAAAGGACTTGAAAGTAATAGATAGGCGTCGGGTCAAAAAGAGATTGTGCGGGTGATTTATTTACTTCTGTTTTCCAATTAGGTTGTAACATAGTTGTTGTTATTTCCATAATGGAAAAACTCATAAAGAAATGGTTAACACATTATTTTTTTTTTTTATCAAAAAAAAAAAAAATGGAGGAAATGGAGTTGACTAAGGGAAGAAATCCACCTGAAATATTTGCGGGGTGATTCTAAATGACCACGAAGGCCAGGCCAGCTGTGTGATCTCGCGGAAGTCACTTAACCCCTACGGACTTCGGTTTCCACCTCCGAAACATAGAGAAATTGGCTTTAGGAGTCCTCAGGTCCTGCTCAGCTCCCATAGCTTATGAGTCTCTGAATTCCTAGCAACTCTGAGGATAGCCACTGAAATTATGCGACCCAGACAACCTCGACTACAGAAAGGACTGGGTTCTACTTTCCGTCGCCGTTGAGGGGCTGAGCGACATTTCCACTTGAAATCTGCAGCTGTGAGGTGCTGCTAAGCTCAAGTTCCTCTAGCAGTATTGCGATCCTTTGCTCCAATAGAAAGTAAAGTCCGTGCGAATCTTAACTCTGCTGTTCAAATAGAAAAAAGCCAAAGGCTTCACACACTGAGGACCACAGATGTGCCTCCCCACCCAGGCCCTGCTCAAGCTCTTGAGGAAACCTGTAATCATCTGGGCTTTGGCCTCCAAGCGAGGGGTAAAGCAGCCTTTGTTTTGCGAGAAGAGCAGGAAGTGTGTTGAAAGGCATAACCACGGCAAAGTTGCCACATCAAACTGAGAGGTCTCTGAAACATGAGGAAATCACTCACCACAAGAAACCCGGAGGGAACCAAATCCCGCTGTCGCCTCTACCTGTCTCGCCAGGATGTAGACACTTTATCCCAGATGAAGTTCTACCTTTAGTAGGTTATGAACCCCAGAACAGAAATCTTGTGACAGGGTCATGTAACAAGTGATCGCCCTTTGCTTTTTGGAATGATGGTGTCTTTGAACATCTGAGGAGCCAAGACTAAAGAGCATCCACAAGTTGCCAGTAGAGAGTCCCCAATCCTGCCATACGTGCCTTACGTGGTGGGGTTGCCAGCACCACTGGGAAGCTTAGGCCCCACACCAGACCGCCAAATCAAGCTGCCTTCTACCAAAATCTCCGGGTGGTGCGTTGGGGCATTACCATTTGACAGGCGCAGGTGAACAAGGTGAGCTCGCACACCTGCCCATATCAAGGACGCACACCTGCCCATGTCAAGGACTGAGGATTTAATGACGCACACGGTCAAGCACCTGAACCTGCAGAAGCCCCTCCAAAGAAGGGGCTGTTGTGTTATACTGGTTATTACTCCGTATACAGATGAGGACACCCAGGCCCAGGTTGGCAGGACTGGAGAGAAGGCTTAGGGAAATCAGAGACCTGTCCAAGGTCAGACAGTAGTTGCAACCGGGGCTTCAAACCAGATCTCCTTGAATCAGAGACTCGTGCTTTCAACCATTACTTCCAGCTGCCCCCACTCCAGTTGGATGTTTTCAAGTGATTCATTTGAACGGCTGCATCCAGTTGGGAGCGTGTCAAGAACCATTTTCCGGAACGTCATCCTCAGGAGCTCCCTTTCCACCCCCACCCCCACCCCCCACCCCCCCCGGGAGGGACCCTTCAGAGCTCCGTACCAGAGGGTGTGGCCCTCCTCGGCAATCAAGCCTGAGTCACAGAGGAGCTAAGTGTGACAGCAGCCCCAGAAACACAGCCTAGAAACGCCTGTGTTTAGAAACAGTAGGCCGAGGCTTCCGGGAAAGATGATCTATTTTGCGATGCCTTAAGGTTTCAGAATGACTGTGGGCCCCTTCACCTACCTCCTCTGAGCTAATGCCATCATCTGTCCTCTGAAACCCTTGGGTCTGGAGACAGAGGAGGTTGGGGTGCAGGTATTTGCAGCTGACGAGAACCTTGCTTTTCAAGAATTTGAGCCCCAGGACAATGCTGGTCAGGGCTCCCCAAACCCCTCGTGGTACGATGTGGGGAAATGGGGGTTTTCTAGAAAGTCATGCATGCTCTTCCTGGAAGCAGGGAAGGGAGATGTGGGAGAACACACTGGTGAGCTTCCCAGAAGCCTCATTTTCTTGGTGACCCTGCACCAGAATCATCTTCTCTATCCGCAAGGACGAGATTCAGCTACAAACAACAGGATAAACGATAATAATAGTGGCTTCAACCAGTGCTTCCCAAACCACCGTGTGCACAACATGACACCTGTGGACCTCGTTAAGAGACAGATTCTAATTCGAAAGGTCCGGGGCGGGCCCTGAGGTTCAGTGTTCCTAGCAAGCTCCTGAAGGATGCCCACGCGGCTGGTCCACAAAGCACACTGAGTAGTGAGGGCTTCCACAGGGCAGAAGTTCATTCCTCCCTTAGGTACCAAAAACCTGGAGGTTGATTCCCCAGCTATGTGGGACCCATAGTGGCATCAGAGAGTCTGACTCTGACCTCTCTGTTCCTCCCTCTTCAGGGGTGGCTTCTATCCATAAGATCGCCTTGTGATCCAAGATGGCTGCCGGCGATGAAGGATCCGCGCTCCAAGAAGCAGGAGAGAGAAAAAGAGTGGTTCTTCCAGCCAAGCCAGCTTCTCCAAAATATTTTTCTTGCAGGCCATTGCTGCTTGGCCACCCCCGAGCTGCAGAGAGGCTAAAATTGGGTTTCTTTTCCTAAGAAAGGAGACAACGGGTGGCTGGTGGGCAATTAGAATGTCGGCTCCATCTCTCCAGCCACTCATCACCATTGTGAAACCCTAATGCAGAGAAGCATGACCTTGATAGCCTCTTTTTTTCCAGCGGTTATTCTGAGGAGGAAGAGGTCGGGCTCCACTGTGCATCGTCTGGGTGGCTGGTGAGCCATGGCGAGAATACATTTTAAAAAGTTCTGACTGCAGGGAAAGAAGGAGGAAGACTCGGGCAGAGTCGATGGGATTCTTATACAGTGCTGGAATCTGGAATCTGGTCTATGGTCTGGAATCTGACTACAGTCATGCGTCTGAGGCATGAGATCTATCTTGTTCCCCAAAAAGTGGGCCTCCTCCCGGGGCCCTGACAGCCTCCTCAGGTGCCCGGAACGGATTTCCTCGCCGCGATGTTTTAGCTACAATATTTCATCCTCTCTCGCTGCTCACCGCAGTGCATGCTCCAGCCCCAGCTTCACCCCTGGCTCACGCCCCTGGCACCTGGCCTCACCCGTTCCTGGGTCCCTTCTCTTGCTCTGAAGAGAACCTGCCCGGTGCCTTAATCTGCCAGAATCACCAGATGTGGCCGCTGACAATTCCTTGATGCTTTGGGTATTTTTCTTCACGCCCGATGTCCCCTCTAACTGAAATTACGTGGCCTATAGCCCCACCCACCCACCGAGGGAAAGCAGTTCTGGGGTGATGCTTACTTAGACAGGGGTGCCCACCGAGGGGACCGGGAGTGGACACCCCACCATAAACTGCTTAGTGGCTCGTGACGCGACCTGACGCAAGGGGAACCGACCAAACCAAGGTGAGAGCATTTGCTATGCCAATCAGAGTCTCTCACCAGGGGATCCGACGTGGAGTCACGGGACAGAAAGAGGCGCACCCGTGGCCTCTTATTAACGACGCCACCGACTCCTGTTGCCGACGTCCCCAGCTGCCAGCGCCACGGGGCCGGCGTTTTGGGATGTCCAACCTGATGGTGTCCCATCCCGCTGGCCATCTGGGAACTCCGGCTTGAAGGCGATACCACTTTTCTAAACGTAACCGTGGCTCAGCTGCCGAAACCAAATCCCAACGACACGGCTGAAATAAAGGCAGGTCTAAGGGGCGCCTGGGTGGCGCAGTCGGTTGAGCGTCCGACTTCAGCTCAGGTCACGATCTCGCGGCCCGTGAGTTCGAGCCCCGCGTCAGGCTCTGGGCTGATGGCTCAGAGCCTGGAGCCTGTTTCCGATTCTGTGTCTCCCTCTCTCTCTGCCCCTCCCCCGTTCATGCTCTGTCTCTCTCTGTCCCAAAATAAATAAACGCTGAAAAAAAAAAAACCTTTAAAAAAAAATAAATGCAGGTCTAAGCTGGCGTGGCGGCTCCAGTCCGCAAAGGTGTCCGGGGCCCAGGCTCTTTCTGTCTTGTCGCTCTGCCCACTGTGGCCCCGTCCCCACCTGCACTGCGCTGGGGGGCTCACAGCGTTTCCACCTTCTGCCAGGCGGGAAAAGGGCAAAGGACCCGGATGACGCGCCCCTTCCTTTTAGAAGCACAGCCCGGAAGCCACACGGAGAACTTGCACTCGTATGAATCGCTGGCCCGAACGCGGTCACGTGGCCACCTGCAGGTGCAAGGAAGGCTGGGACATGTTGACCCTAGTCTAGGCAGGGAGGTGTCGGGCGAAACACCCAGGACTGTGTCCCCCGAGAGATAATGAAGAGTAGGGGGCGTCTCCAGTTTCTGCCGGTCAGACCAGCTCCCTCTGGAACACGGGGCTGGAGGGACCACAGATAATTTTCTTCCCGGGAGTGAGAGGAGAGGGAGGGTGACATGTGGAAAGATCGCAGCCGTGAGGCCACGAGAGAAGTCAAGAGCCCACGTGGGCCCCAACGTGCCTGTCACGCCAGACATCACTGTCCTCTCAGGAAACCCCCTTCTCTCAAGGGCCCTGAGGCTCTCAGGAGTCTCTCCTCTGCACGTCCAGGGTACCCAGTCCCGGTGGAGGTGAGGTGCAAAGCAATGTTTGACTAGTGGCTCCGGTCTACAGATGAGCAGACTAAAGTCTACACCCTTCACCCGCTGTCCTGGGACCCCTGGCCCTGATCGATCAAAGGGAAGATACAGCAGAATCTCTTGCTTTTAGGCTCTCGATCAGCGAGATGGAAACAAACCACCAACACGTGATGCTATCTGGCTTCCTCCGCGTGGAAAGTGCAGCCAGAGATCGAGAGGGCCCTGCCCGCCAAGCCCACAGCTCGGGGTGAGTCACCCGTGACGCGAGGCCGGGGTGTTCGCATGGGCACGGGGCACCGGACACATGGGCCTCGCTGAGCGTCCACAGTATGAGGCCTCCCTTGGAGATCCCAGTTGACTGAGCCACGGTGCACACGCTGGGGCCTGGGGACACATAGGAAAGGAGAGTAGGCCGGCGCTGAGGGGACAGGATGAGCCTCAGGTCCTGGAGGAGGACATCGTTCCCAGGAGGCAGAAATGGTGCCCGAAGAGGATGACAGTGTGATACTTTGCCTGGCCGCATAACTTTCGAAAACACGAAAGCAAAATCCCTAATCGGGACTTCCCGGATCTACCCTGTGCGTGAATTAGCCGCGGGCAAGCCCAGAGGCGAGCACCCCTTGCCAACCCCAAGAACGGACGTCTACCGGACGTGCCGGCCACGAGCCAACCGTGCTGCAGTGCTGGGGTCTCTGTTTGGGCCCAGGTGGCCCTCAGGTTAGGATGGGGACATGCGGAGCCGCCTCGGGAGGACAGGGTGGGGGACTGGTCCGTAGCGACAAGCGCCGGAAGGCCAGCAGCACGGGGCTCCCGGGAGGAGTGAAAGCAGCTGTCAAGCAGCTACTGGCTGCTGATGGAGGAAAAATTCATTAGAAACTTCAGCTCAAACCAGCGTGAGCGAAAAAGGGAATCTGTGGGCTGCACAGCCAAACCGCACGCGCACAGAGGTACAGCTGGACCCAGGGAGGACTGGATTTAGAGACTCAACGGTCGTGAGGACTTCCTCTCTCCATGCACAAAACCCCACAGACGGGGCAGTCTGGACAGCGGGCATTTGTGCCCTGCAGGTGGGCAAGCCCAAGGCCAAGGCACCTGCACACTCACTCTCGAGGAGGGTCTGCCTCCGGGCTCGCAGGCGGCCGCCTCCTCGCCCGCCCTCCCATGGGCTCTGCTCTGCCTGAGCGCTCGTGGGCGCAGAGAAGGGCAGGCCCCCGAAGGGCACTCATCCCGTCCTGGGGGGCCCCACCCTCAGGACGTCATCCAAACCTCCTTACCTCCTAATACCGTCCCCTTGGGGATCAGGACTTCAACATGTGAATTTGGTGGGGAGGACACGTTCAGGCCGTCGTGACCCAGGCCTCTGATTCGCCCCGACCGTCGGATTCATGCTCACAACGGAGCTGTCCCCGCAAGGCCGAGGTCACCGGAGCAAGGAGAAGTGCGCCAGAATCCCAGCCTCCCCTCCCAGCTCTGGGCTGAGAGAACCAGGAGGCCTCCTGCTTGGCTTTGCCAGGCCACGTGCACTTTCCTGGCCAGCCGCTTTGGCCAAAAGGACGAGGCCACTACGATTGGCCCGGGCAGATCACATGCTCATGCGGTCACATGGCCGCCAGGAAGCTGGCGTGGGGAGGAAGCCTCCTGAGCGCCATCGTAGGCACCTCGCGCGACGCATGCCTGCTGCAAAGCGACCCGGAAGCGGAAGCGGATGCCGTGGGGCTGTGCGGAGCCCTCGCTGGCAGGAGACTCCTTGGTGGCGGGGCTGGAGATAATTCAGGGCACTTACTTTGCAAGGGGTTGAAAGCTGTGCGATGGCATTTTGTCAACCAGAAATGCTGTTTGTTACTATTAGGACAGAGGCGGGATGCCCCGGTGCTGTGGTTTCGCTGCCATTTACTTTAAAATGCTTCAGCGCCAAAAGAGCGATCTGAATGTGAGTCTGTAGCCTCAGGGAGGCCAGGTGCCCCCAGGAGGGCAACTCCAGGGGGTGGTAATTAGAGTTTAACCAGAAGGCCATAGTCCAGAGGGGCTCCCACAGTGCTTCCGCTGTCTCTCTGATGGATACCAGAGGTGGCGTTAGCTGGCGTCATGAATGGAGGGATGGGTCCTCGTTGGTGAAGCACCGAGAAACCCCACGGACACGTGGGCGGGGTGTTAGAATCTACTGAGTCTTTCCTCCCTCCCACTTAGGAGTGTTGACCACCCACCGCCTGCCTATCCAGCTGCTGATTCCGGAGGATGGGGGCCAACCCGAGTCTCACCAGCTGGGTCTCCAATCCCGCTGCGAGAGGACTGTCACATTGGCTTCAGGTGAGACCTTCTAGGGTGCGCCATGTTGGTGGAGCGCCCTGAGGAACGGAGAGTTTAGACTTCATCAAGCCCGCAGGAGACGGTGGGACTGATAGGTGCCCACTCGATAGGCAGTGTATGGGGGAGGAATTCGGTCAGAGACATGTAGCGGGAGTCACCCAACATGTAGCTGGGTGAGAACGGGAGTTACTCTTGTGACGAATGGCAGCTGCTCATATTAACCAAAGGAACGTCGTGGTTGTACGTGACCAAACTGGGAGGCGGGGGTGCGCCTGGGTGGTTCAGTTGGCTTAAGGTCCGGCTCTTGATTTTGGCTCAGGTCATGATCTCACGGTTCGTGAGTTTGAGCCCTGCGTGGGGCTCCACGCCGACAGCGGGGAGCCTGCTTGGGATCTCCTCCCTCCCTCTCTCTGTCTCTGTCTCTGTCTCTCTCTTTCAAAAAAAAAAAAATAAACAACAAAACAACGGGAGGTGGGAGGTGCCCTTGCGAGCTCAGGGGCCCTTCAGTTTTCATCAGAAATATCTGGCATCCATCAAGTCTCAGGGTCCCAGCTGGGCTGGAGGCTGGGACAGGAATCCAACCCCCAAAGACACGGGAAAGGGTGTTGGGTGAAAGGCAGGGCCCATTCACACTGAGACTGGGGGATGAACAAGCTTCATGAGGGAGAGAGAAGTCCCAAGGGATGAGGCAAAGACCCTGCAGCCAGAACTGGAGCCCAGCTGGAACCAGAGCTCATAAGAGGCTCCACGGATTCAAGCCTCAGAGTCTGGACTGCAGCCTCCTGAGAGACCTGGCAGAAGGGGACACGGGGGTGATGCCACCTGTGTCACCTGCAGAAAGGAGGCGGCCTCAGAGCCTGGAAACCAAGCCTGCCAGCCTTCCGTCCATAGCTGACACCCCGGAACCACTACCAGGAAATTCGGAGAGATTAGAACTCATGACGCCTTCGTCTTTATCAAGAACATTGACTCATCACCCTCTGTTTTCACCGATCAGCACTCTCAAGGTCATTGCAAAGACTACGAAGCTGGCGTGAAAGTTGCCTCGAGAAGTTCACTACTCAAAGTGGCAGCTCAATTTTTCTGCAGAGGGAAGGAGTTTTTCCAGAACGTGAAAGAGGAAGAAGGCGGAGTGGGGCTGGGTGCTGTGGGCAAAAGGGCAGGGAAGAGGAGGGGACATGCCACGGTAGCCCAGAGGAAGATTTCCAGGGACTTGCTGGACACATACATGTGAGGTGGTGTCCCCGGTCCCTCCTCCACCTGGCAGAAATCCTCAGCAAGTTCCCCACTGCTCACAAATGCAGTTAGAACTGACCTAGGCCAGTTAAGTCGCGGGTAACCATGCGGTTCCTTTGGTTAATACCAACAGCGGTCATTATTTAAAGGAGTTGAAAGTCCCCTACTCCCCTGTAACCTTGCTCCGAGGTTACCATAAAAGCAAGTCTCAGAATGAGTTCTGCCCTGAAAGTCGACCTCTTTTTAGCAAGCAGGCAAGACTTTCAAGTGCAAGGGGATCATCTGGGGCCACAAAGGATGTAAACAGAGACCTCAAACAAAACATATCTTAGCGAGAACTGATATAAATGGATTTTCTTGTTTTGCTTTCCAAATTCCCCCATGTGACCTGACTCCCCAAGCAGAAGGGAACAAGACGGTATGATAAAACATGAGCCTCGTGCACTGTGAAAGATCTGCAGGCGCAAATACGAGACGTTGTACGGCCCCAAAGAAGCATTTCCCCCTCAGAAGCGTCTACCGCGAAGATCTACGAGGAGACTGCCTCATGAAGGCACAAAGGGAATTGTGGGAGGGACAGGCTTTATCTGCTGCAGGTGCAGGGAGGAAGTCCAGTCCAGGAGGGTAGGACTGGGTGTCTAGAATCTGCACGGGGCAACAGTCCTAAACCGGGTGAGCATCCGATACTGGGGTCCAGTCAGTCCTGTGCCATTGGGGGCAGAACTCAGCATTCAGCACAGAGGTCCCAACAGTGGTGATCCTCCAAAATCCAGGCAGATGGGTGGCAGGTAGGAAGGCAACTGGGGGTTATAGCACCGTAGCCAGTGGGGTGACATTTTGGAAGACCAGAGGACCCCGGCCCTGAGCAGGCACTGAAAATGACAGAGGCTCAAGAGTGGGTTCTGGAGGGACTGAGTCACTTCCAGGTCGAGACTGGGTTCAGAGAGTGAGAGAAAAATCCCAGTTATCGGAGACCGTCTGAACCAAGTTCAGGGCCACATACGCTGGCCATAACGGAAGCTTAAGCCCAGAGTGTTGAGCTACATCTCCTTACCTGCCCCTTCTAAGGTCGGGACTAATCCCCCCCAGCAGAAGGGTTTTACCTCGGAGGCGTTCAGCTGCAAGTAACCAGGAACCGAACTGTCAGTGGCTTTAACAATAAGGAGATTGTTGACTCACAAAATGGAAAGATGAAGACAGCAGGCTGGCGGCCGACCTCATCCGGCAACAGCAGCAACGGTTCCACTTTCCAGGAACTTTCTAGACTCTGCTTCTAGACTCTGCCTTTCTCGGGATGGTGGCTTCATTTGCGGGCTGGTAGCAAAATGGCTGCCTTGGGTGTGAACGGCACACCACCACAAGGGTGAGCTCCCTTTGAGGCTCATAAGCCTTGTGGGCAGGACAGATTCCCTGAGCAAAACCCTCCTCCCCTTAGGAAGAAAGACGAGGAACGATACCAGCCACAACCCGAGTTTGCCAAGGGCAGGATGGGGCGCAGGGGGATAGGAGACTGGGATTCCCAGTGCTGTCGCCCCTCTGCTCAGCTGCTGGATCCGGGGCGAGCCACTTCAGCTCTTCGGTCCCCAATGTTTTTCATCTGAAGATAAAGTGATTTTAAACTAGAGAATCTTTAAGACTCTCCTCAGCTCTAAATAGTCTTTGACTCCATGAAATGGGTTGTTCGTGGATTACTCTCTACAAAGCCTCCGAGTATGGGAAACGATTGTCATCCTTTGCGGAAGGTTACACTTTCTAAAGATGGCCACGGCGACTCGTCCCATCCCACAGGCCCATGGCCACTCTGCCATCGGGAAGTGGAGTCTGATTCTCATCCCCTTAAGTCTGTGCTGACCTGATGACTCGCTTGCTATCCCAGGGGACCACGGGAGCGTGTAACTACCGAACCGTGGGAGAAATTACTCTGACGGCCTTCCCAAAAGGCTATGCAGATTCCAGGTCTCTCAGAACACTAGCTGCCGAAGAATCTAGCACCGTAGAAGAAACCCCACTAGGCTGAGCCCGCCATGCTGGAGGGGCTCTGTATAGGCATTCATGCGGACCACCCGGCTGAACTTCCAGCCCGCGGCCAGCCTCACCTGCCGGCTCTGTGCATGTGCCATCTCGGCCATCCAGCCCCAGCAGACCTTCAGATGACTGAGGCCTCAGGTGACATCATACCGTGAGCTGCATGAGAGATCCCACAGGTGAAGAGTCCAGCTGAGCCTTTCGGAATTCCTAACCCCCCCCCCCCAAACCATGAGCAAAATAAAATGGTTGCTGTTCTACACCCCTGTGTTTTGAAGCAATTTATCATACAGCAGGAGTAACCAGAATATCCACGCGGAAAAGTGGGCGTCAATGAGCCGGGAAAGATGTAGGGTCGACTTTGAGCAGTGGTTCCCGATCCGTGGAGAGAACACCAATGGATGAGCCAAGCCTCCCTGTGGCGAGCGCCCATATGCGTTGGGTACATTGCCACTCAGTCCCGATTGTCTCCACGTGGCGCCCTCATACGGGACAACAAGGGGGGCTGGAGTCCTCTGAGCTACCCAGTTTCCCAGCCGGGTCCCCCTCCTGCTCCTCGTGGCGCTTCCTCTGATGGCCTCGGTCCCGCCCCCTTTTACAGCTGTTTTTAGCAGCCGCTGCCTTGACTCTTAGCAGATACATCCTCTGGTTATTGGTTTTCCTCGCAGCGGGTGTGCAAACAAAACCTCACGACGACGGCCCCGCGAGATGGGCAGGGCAGATACAACCACCGCTATTGTAGCAGCCGGCCTTCAAGGTGACCCCCGGGGGGGTCCGCACCTTCTGACCTTCACATCCTCGAACAGGGTTGCCTTGGGTAAAAAATAGGATAGTGCAGAGGTGACAGGGCTTGACTTCGGAGGCCAGAACATCCAAGATAGTGTGGCTTCGGTCCTTCTGTCTCCGATTTGCTCACTCTGGGCGGAGCCAGCTCTCCCACTCAAAACTCAAGTGGCAAGAAACCAAGGGCTCCTGCCAGCAGCCGCGTGAAAGAGCCGTCTGGAAAGCAGGTCCCCCAGGCCCAGTCAAGCCTTCAGATGACGAGAGCCCCAGTGGACATCTGGCCCACCTGCCATGAAAGGTCGGGAGCCCGGACGCCCCAGCCGAGTTGCTCCCAAATTCCTGAGCCTCAGAAACAACGTGAGATGATCAGTGCTTAAGACACTACGTTTTGAAGGAGGTTTTTTTTTTTTTTTAAGTGATAGATAATGAATAGAAACATCCGCTGAAACACAGAGCCTCAGAGATGGACAGTGACTAGCCCAGAGATGCACAGCTAGAGCTGTGGCGGAACAGGGAAGAGAGCCTTCACCGTGTGACCTACTGATCTGTGACCGGCCTCATGATTCAGCTATTCCCCACTTTGGCCCCAGAGAAGGGAGAGATGAGGTTGTAGGCATGACACAGCAAGCTGACTGAGCGGGCCTGGCCGGGCTCGGAGCCTAGACCCGCAAGGCAACTCGACTGGGAATCCAGGCGAGGGAGACTGGCTGGGACCCACTGTTCCCCCTCACGCAGGGCCCCCGTGATGAGAAACAAGCCAGCGACGGGGACATCTTCTCACCCGGGCGGACACACACACACACACACACACACACGCACACACCCACTTCACACATGCGTCCTGGACGCCAGCCCCTACCACAAATGAGACTACCATGACCTGCGATGCTGTGATTCTGCTGGGCTGTGGTGAAGAAGGTTTGCGGTGCTGGGGCTGAGCGCGGAAGGTCCCGGACTACGACTCAGGGTCAGCCTTGCCTCCCAGTGTCCCTGCTGCTGATTCATGTGTCCACTGTAGAGAAGTCACCCCAGCAAGGGGTGCTTTCGGTTCCCACGTGAATCACTGGCCGTGTGATCGCTGGTCACCCGTCCGCAGGCTGGGCTGTGGGCTCCATGAGCCTCCCGTAGTGACCAGCGTGGTGGTCATGGGTCAGCAGGTAGCCAACCTACGTGGCTGTTTTCTCATCCTTCCAGCTGGATCGGACTTATTCCAGCAAGAGCTGCGGTGGCCCCTGGGTAGGAGTAGGATCGGGCAAGTCAAGAGGGTAGGCAAGATAAAAAGATGGGGAGGGCTATGCAGTCCTGGCTCGTGTTCCTGGTCCCCAGTCAGGCTGTCAGCAGTGTGGAGGGAGCTGCCGGGTAGAGCCATAGAGCACGGACTGCGGTTCCCAGCGGGAAGCAGAAAAATGCCCAAGCCGCAGAGGGCAGCCCCTTGGCATCCCACAGAAGGGAGCTAGGGAGAGAACCTGAGGTGGTGACATATCACGATAAAGGACCTCAGCGACCCGGCAGAGGGCCCTGTGCCTGCTTCCCCATGCGGCATCCGAGGACATCCACACCGGAAAGGAAAAAATCATAGAGTCGGGATGCCTGGGTTCGACTCTAAACCCCAGATCCCATCACTTGGAGAATCTGGGAAAAGTTGTTAGTCAATCTGGGCCTCAGTTTCCTCAAGAGTAAAGTCAAGCGAATGGTTTTCAAACTGGGCTCCTTAGAGCCCTAGGGTTTCGCAGACCCACCTAGAGTCTGCCATCGGGAGGGAGCCTCTAAGCCAAGACTGTCCAGTCAAAGTGTAAAGTGGGTCACATATGCCATTTAAAATGTTTTAGCAGCCACGTTTTTAAAAATCTAAAACTCGGGGCGCCTGGGTGGCGCAGTCGGTTAAGCGTCCGACTTCAGCCAGGTCACGATCTCGCGGTCCGGGAGTTCGAGCCCCGCATCGGGCTCTGGGCTGATGGCTCAGAGCCTGGAGCCTGTTTCCGATTCTGTGTCTCCCTCTCTCTCTGCCCCTCCCCCGTTCATGCTCTGTCTCTCTCTGTCCCAAAAATAAATAAACGTTGAAAAAAAAAAAATTTAAAAAAAAAAAAAAATCTAAAACTCAGTGGGTGGTGTTAATTTTCACTCAATATATCTAAGAGATTATTTCATGTGGTCAGTTTATTACATTTGCTAATAGGATATTTTACGTTCTCTTTCTTGTACTAGATCGTCAGCGTCTAGCGTGCAATGTGCACTTAAGCACATCTCAGTTCACTCATATCCACATACCCAGCGCTCGATAGCCACGGTTGTGTACTTGGCTGGTGACGAGGGAGGCAGGGGGGCCTGTAAAGGGAGAAGGCTGCCTCCTGGTGGACAAAACAGGGGAGTGGTGTGGGGAAAACCCCCGAGAAGCCATGTGTGTTTGGGGCTTCATCCAGCCAAGGGCGTGAAGGTAGGGGATCGTGACAGCAGAGGTCGTGAATTCATCCGGCCTTTCCCGCACCACGAGATGTTCGTGACAGCTAGCCAAGGTCTCAGTTGCTCTGAAAATGCCTTTGCATTGTGAACTGTCACGCGCCTTACCTCGGTTTGAGGCTGGCCTTGTATAGGATTATGATCCAAGGGAATGGGTGGCCATTTGGGGAGAGCACACGCAAATTAGAGAAGCAGGGAGATGCGGGACTCCTGAGGAATTTGGGCGTGAGAACGAATGGCAACCCCAACACTGGGGAGAGTGGATGTGGGCTCTTCCCTCAAGGAATTTTGCTGTGAAGGAGCGGGGCATAGCAGGGGGTGGAGCACAGACCCGAGGGTGTTTTGAGTGGGGGGAGAAAATACTGGGACAACAATACAGCTGCCGAACGATTGTCATGAGAAGATCAAAGGAGTCAGAGTCATTCATTCGAGAGGCAGGAGAGCAGAGCTGGTTAGGAATCGACCCCGGAACCAGCTTTGCTGGCTCCCGGAGGGGGTGTGACTTTCAGCAGGTTACCCCGTCTCTCTGTGCCTCAGTTCCCCCGTCTATACAACGTAGATGATAACAGTCCCTGCCTCTGCGTGTGCAGCGTGATGAGTTGTGTTTGACGTGAGGATTAACATATGCCGAATGCTTAGAACAGACGTAAGGAGGGGTCATGTATTAGCTGCTATGATTATAGGAATTCCTTTAAGGGGCAGTATTTTCTGTGAGTGCTCACACAGGGGTCAGCCCCTTCCTCAGTGAGTTGAAGTTCAAGGGGAATTATGTGGCAAGTCTGAGTATCCTCTATTCAGAAGTGACAGTGTTATTTCAATAGAGGGCAGTGGCCCACAGTAAGTTCTCTAACATCTTCAACTTGTGACTGCCAAGAAAGCCAGCTTCCTGACCCGGTTGGGGACACTTGGCACCGGGGAGGTCCAGCCCCCTGTTTTACCAATATAGAAGCTTCCCTCAGGGCGCCGGGATGGCTCAGTTAGTCAAGCGTCCGACTCTTCCTCTCGGCCCAGGTCACGATCTCGCGGTTGGTGAGTTCAAGTCCCGCATGCATCGGGCTCTGCGCTCACGGCGTGGAGCCTGCTTGAGATTCTGTCTCTCCTTCTCTCTGCTCCTCCCCTGCTTGCTCGGCTTCTTTCGCTCTCTCTCTCTCTCTCTCAATAAATAAATAAACATTAAAAAAAAATTTTTTTTTTTTTGTAAGAAGCTTCCCTCCTTCCCAGGGAAGTAGCTGAACTTACCAGGATTCACAATTCTACCTTTCAACTTTGATGTTGATGATTTCAATAATCTAATTTTTTTTTTTTTTTCAAAATAATGCCTACCGTTTGTTGGGCCACTGAATGGCCACCAATGACCAACATCACGTCTAGCCCATCAATTCTGCAAGGGGAGTATCTTTTCCGCGTTATAGCTGTGCCTCCCAGTCTTGCCTAAATTACAGGACTCTCCTGAACAGTCGTTTTGCTTACCAAATCTAAGCCCCTGGGCCACCTCGATCTTGGCCACGCTTGGGAGGGAGGGGGGGCGCGACTTAAAAAAAAAAAAAAAAAAGAAAGAAAAATCCTGGTGGTCCAGATCCGCGCTCCAGGCCAATTAACCGGAAATCTCTGGCTGGGAGACCGTCAGCATCTTCAGACTCCCCTGCGGATTCAGTGTAGCCCAGATCAAAACCCACGGGCTCTGAAGACGCGATGTTGGTTCTGGACCCGAGCCGCCCTCAAAATCGTGCCTGGAGCCTTTGTGCAGTCTGCTTGGGCGCAGAGAACCCCAGTGTGCATGCGTGTAGTTGACGTGAATGACACTGTGCCACAAACACGGTCCGGATTACTTCTTTCTACTCGACATCATGTTTTTGGGCTGCAGCCGCGGAGACCCATTTCTGGCTGCTGCTTTGTGTCACTATGTGCGCACGTGTCGACACTGTATATGTGCGTCCCCTAGTGACAGACTATTTTATTTTATTTCATTTTATTTCTTTGCCATCAAACACGATGCTGCAGTGAGGGTCTCCCCAACTCCCTGCTGAGGCCTGTGCAGAGTGTCTCTGGATGAGGACCCTCCCCCCACCCCCCGGAGTGAAGCTGGGGGGTCCGAGGATATCTGCAGGCTCAACTCCACCCAGATGGTCCTCTGAGCGCTACACCCGTTCACACCCCCACCAGCCCTGCCCTGAGGGTCCTCGCCTTCTCCCTTTTCATCAGCCTTTGATACTATGAGTTTCTGATTTTCACTCGGGTAAAAAAAAAAAAAAAAACGATGTCCGTAGCTTACATCTGCGTATACTTGATTGCTGTGCAAGTCCCATATTCCCAGAGCCGTTCGGGACCTGAATTCAAAGGGCTGCACAAAGGGAAGTCTCCATCCAAGAGCCAGTAGAAATTCCTGAGCGATGACCAGGGCTCGGCCAGGTCTGTACCACGAAGTAGACACGGCCCAGGAGGAAACGGGGACTCAGAGGTCATCATGACCGACCCGTGGGTCATCTAGGCAGTTCCTGTGAGAACCGGCATCAGGATCCAGGGGTTCTGACCCCTCACCAAGGCTCCTCCTACTAGATTGGGTGGTACCTGGAGCCCATCAACAAGAGAAGTTTCCCTGCCAAGCCCGGGGTCCAGACTTTTGTGGGACAGCTGGGGGTTCTCTTTGTTTTTCTGTTTTGTTTCTTTTATTTAAAAATTTTTTTATTTGGTTTTATTTTGTTTTACTTTATTTTATTTTAATTTAATTTTATATGTTGAGAGACAGAGAGAGCATACATGTAAGCAGGGGAGAGGGGTAGAGGGAGAGAGAGGGAATCTTAAGCAGGCTCCACGCTCGGCGGGGAGCCAGACACGGGGCTCGACCCCCTGGCCCCGGGATCATGACCTGAGCCGAAATCGAGAGTGGGAAGCTCAATCTGACTCTTTGTTTCTTTAATCAGCTTCACGGAGGTGGGTAATTCACATTCGATGAAAAGTACCCCCGTGAAACGGGCACTCCCACAAGTCTACACCAGTGTGACCACCACCAGTCAAGATAGAAAACATTCCTGACACCCCCAAAAGTGCCCTTGCAATCACCCACCTTCCTAGACAAATCACCCGCCCCAGGCAGCCAGCGATTTGCTGTCAGTGTGGTTTAGATTCGTCTCTCCCAGAGTTTCTAATCTGCAGATTAGATTTATCCTTCCCCGAGTTTCCCAAGTTCCATTCAGTGCTGAATGAACTCGTGGGTGTTACTCAGCATGCCGTGTGTGAGAGCCTTCGGCGTTGTTGCACGTAATGGTAGCCCGTTCCTTTCCATCGCTGACTTCTCTCCCGTCGGATGACTATACCACAGTCTGGCGGTCCGTTCACTTGTTGATGGCCCTTCGGTGGTTTCCAGTTTGGGGCTATAGCGAATAAAGCTGCTGCAAACCGTTTTTGTCCAAGGCCTTGTGGGGAGAGCAGGGCCGGGACGGGGCAGAGGCGTCCAAGGTGCAAAACTGAAGGACAGTCCCCCCCAGCTCCAGGAAGGGGCCGGCTCAGCACCCGCCTGGACCTGAGAGTGGGCACCTCCTTAAACACCACCCCCCTGGCGTCTTGCTTGCCTCACCCTGGTCCTGGGACGGGCGAGCAGAGGTTTTCGTTGTGCGGCAGGATATTCACGGTCAACTTAGAGCCCAGGAACAGAGCCAGAGTCTGAGTTTCTCAGCGTGTGAGCTGAAAGACCCCTCGCGCGGCCTGGTTACCTGCTGAGCTCATTGGACTTGGGGATCCCTGCCCCCTCCCCGCCACCTTCCCGCATCAGGATTTCTGGGCCAAGCGCCTGGAGATCGTGTTTGGTACAACATAAGGGACACACCAGTACTCTGCAGTCGTAAACCCACGGCCGTGGGCAGTCAACAGCCGTTGAAGCTTTTAAAGCCGAGCAGTAGGGGCGCCTGGGTGGCGCAGTCGGTTAAGCGTCCGACTTCAGCCAGGTCACCATCTCGCGGTCCGGGAGTTCGAGCCCCGCGTCGGGCTCTGGGCTGATGGCTCAGAGCCTGGAGCCTCTTTCCGATTCTGTGTCTCCCTCTCTCTCTGCCCCTCCCCCGTTCATGCTCTGTCTCTCTCTCTCCCAAAAATAAATAAACGTTGAAAAAAAAAAAATTAAAAAAAATTAAAAAAAAAAAAAAAGCCGAGCAGTAGGAGGACCAAAGCTTGTTTGTTCGTTTAGGTTGGAAGTCACTGACGATTCACAGGAAGCGGTGAAAATGGCATAGAGAGAGAGCGCCTGCCCATCACTCCTTTCCTGCCGAGGGTCGCGTCCTTGGCTGCGGCGCGATATCACCGGGAACTGGACATTGATACAATGTGTGGTTCTGTTCCGTCTTATCGAGTGTGCAGATCCGGGTAACCACCACTCCCGCCGAGACTCTTCCCTGACCGCGCCAACCCCCTATCCCCTGGCAACGACCCATCCGCTTTCCGTCTCCAGGATTTTGTCATTTCAAGAATGCTATGTGAAGAGAATGGCACGGCCTGTGACCTTTTGAGATCGCAGGGCTTTTGTTTTTGTTTTTGTTTTTGTTTTTGTTTTTGTTTTTGTTTTTGTTCTACTCATCATAACCCCCCCCCCCACCGAGATGTACCCGAGGAGTTGCACACCCCAAAAGCGTGCTCCTTTTTATTTAATCAGGGGGTAGCAGCAGCCCACGACATGCCATCGAGCCATTCACCCATTGAGAGACTTTTTGGTTGTCTCTAGTTCGGGGCTCTCGAGCATTAACCTTCTGCAAATATTCACGTGTAGGTTTTTGTGAGGAGGTGAATTCTCGTTTCTCTGGGATCAACGCCCAAGAGTCTTTGCCAGTGTGTGTTCAGGGTGGCCAGACGCTGCCGAGCTCTTTGCCAGGGGGGCTGTGTCTTTTTGCTTTTCCGGCAGCGACGCAGGGGGACATCTAGTTTCTCCACATCCTCGCCGGGATCTGGTGTTGTTACTGTGTTTGATTTTCTCTCGTATAGGTATGTGGCGGTATTTCATCACCATTCATACTTCCCTCATGGCTGGCGACGTGAAATGTCTTTTGGTGCACTTGTCTGCTGTTTGTCTATCCTCTTCGGTGAAATGTCCCTTCAAGTCCTTTGCCAACTTTTAACTGAATTGTTTCTTTGTTTGTTTTACTACTGAAGGTCAAGGATCCTCTGTAATCCCGAATGCGTATATGCAGAATCCTTTGTCTCCTATGTGGTTCGCAAGTATTCTCCCCCAGTCCGTGGCTGGTCTCACAGGGTCACTTGCAGAGCAAACGTGTTTCATTTTGCTGGAGTCTGATCTATCTGTCTTAGGCTTGTGACACTTTGGTGTTATGTCTGAGAGCCCTTCACCAAGCGGTAGGTCCCCCAAATCATCTCTTATGTTTTTCTAATTTTACATATGTGAGTATGTCCATGATGCATTTTGAGTTAAGTTGTGTGAAAAGTCCAACATTCAGATCGAGGTTCTCCCTCCTTCCTTCTTTTCTTCCTATTCCTTGCCTTGCCTTCCTGTGTTAGCCATTTACTTCCTTTACTTTCCACATTGCTTTTAGAATAAGCCTGTGCATGCCTACAAAAAAAAAATCTTAAGAGATTTTGACAGAATTGCATTGTAACTACGTATCGTTTCGGAGAGAAATGACACTTTTACTGTGATGAATCTTCCACCCCGTGAACATGGGATGTCGTTCCATTTACTTAGATCTCCTTTCGATTTCGTCAACATTTTGTAATTTTCAGCATCCATGTTCTAGACACCTTTTGGTGATGCATGCACAAATATTTTCCGAGAGATTGTAAATGGTACTGTACCTTAATTTTGCTTTCCATGTGTTTATGGTTAGCATAAAGACATACAATTGCTTTTTATATGTTGATCTTTTTTTAAATTTTATTTCTTATTTTTTAAAATTTACATCCAAGTTAGTTAGCATCTAGTGCAACAATGATTTCGGGAGTAGATTCCTTAGTGCCCCTTCCCCATTTAGCCCACCCCACCTCCCACAACCCCTCCAGTAACCCTCAGTTTGTTCTCCATATTTATGAGTCTCTTCTGTTTTGTCCCCTCCCTGTTTTCATATTATTTTTGTTTCCCTTCCCTTACGTTCATCTGTTTTGTGTCTTAAAGTCCTCATATGAGTGAAGTCATATGATATTTGTCTTTCTCTGACGAATTTCACTTAGCATAATACCCTCCAGTTCCATCCACGTAGTTGCAAATGGCAAGATTTCATTCTTTTTGATTGCCGAGTAATACTCCATTGTGTGTGTGTGTGTGTGTGTGTGTGTGTGTGTGTGTGTGTATACACCATATCTTCTTTATCCATTCATCCATCGATGGACATTTGGGCTCTTTCCATACTTTGGCTATTGTCGATGGTGCTGCTGTAAACATGGGGGTGCATGTGTCCCTTCGAAACTGCACACCTGTATCCCGTGGATAAATGCCTAGTCGTGCCATTGCTGGGTCGTAGGGTAGTTCTATTTTTAGTCTTTTGAGGAACCTCCATACTGTTTTCCAGAGTGGCTGCACCAGCTTGCATTCCCATATGTGTTGATCTTATATTCAACTTTGCTAAACTCTTTCACTGGCTTAGGAATTGTTACAGTCTTGTTTTGTTTTGGGATATTCATGGTATTTTCTATGCAGATTATTATGCCACCTGCAAACAGGTACAGTTTTATTTCTTGCTTCCCATTTTGTGTGCCTTTTATTTCCTTTTCTTGCCTTACTATACTGAATAAGAGTGTTAAAAGCATGTGTCTTTGTCTTGTTCCCAGTCTTACCAGGAAACATTCAGTCTTTCACCTACTCGTGTGATGTTAGCTGCTGGTCATTGTTACACATGTTCTTTATCAAGTTAAGAAAGCTCCCCCATCCCCGGTTCTTGAGTGTTTGATCATGAATGGGTGTTGAATTTTGTCAAATGCTTTTACTGTATTAGTTGCTATGTATCTTTTGTACTATTTTTTTTGTCTCGTTTGGGTATAGGGTAATACTGACCTCACAACGTGAGTTGAGAAATGTTCTCCTCTATTTTCCTGAAGGGATTATGTAAAATTAGCACTTACTTTTCTTTGCACGTTTGGAAGAATTCCCCATCCAAATTATTTGGACCTGGAGATTTTTTTTTCAGGAGTTTTTGTAAATTGTTTTTAACGTTTTATTTATTTTTGAGAGAGCGCAAGTTGGGGAGGGGCAGAGGATCCGAAGTGGGCTCTGTGCTGACAGCAGAGAGCCCAATGCGGGGCTCGAACCCACGAACCACGAGATCATGACCTGAGCCGAAGTCGGACGCTCAACCGGCGGAGCCACCCAGGCTCCCCTCTCAGGAGTTTTAAAATTATGACTTCAGGGGCACCTGGGTGGCTCCGTCGGTTAAGCGTCCGACTTCGGCTCAGGTCATTCACGCGGTTCCTGAGTTCGAGCCCCACCTCAGGCTCTGTGCTGACAGTTCAGAGCCCGGGCCTGCTTCTGATTCTGTGTCTTTCTCTCTCCGTCCCTCCCCTACTGGTGCGCTCTCTCTCTCTCTTTCTCTCAAAAATAAACATGAAAACATTTTTAGATTAAATGATGACTTCAATTTCCTTAAAAGTCACAAGGCCATTGAGGTTAATTTATTTCATTTGGGGGGAGCTGTGGTAGCCTGTGTAATCGGTTTGCTTCATCCAAGTTGTAGAGTTGTCTATAGGATTTGACTACTCTCCTGTGATGTCTGCAAGGTCTGTAGCGACACGTCTGTTTCATTCCTGATATTAGCAATTCGTGCCTTTCTCTCTCTCGTTTTTTCTGTCAGTCTTTCTAGAGATGTATCACCTTTATCCCATCTTCTCAAAGAACAAACTCTTGTTTCGTTTTTGTGTTGTCTTTGTTTTCAATTTTATCATTCTGCTCTTTATTTTTCTTCCTGCTACTTACTTTGAGTTTATTTTTGCTTTTCTTGTTCCGGGCTCTTAAGATTGGGGCTTAGATTATTTCTGTGAGCGAGTTTCTCTTTTCTGATGCAAGCAATTGGCAATGAATTTCCCTCTCAGTGCTCCCTTTCTGACTCATTTTTATTCCATTCTGTGCGCTTTTTTTATTATTATTATTCCCCTCGAGACTTCTCTGATCTTTGGGTTATTTTAAAGTCTGCTGTTTCTTTTGCAATAACTTCCTCGGTGAAGATTTTCAGGAGCAGGAAGTTGCTTTACTATTTTTACATATTGTATTTTATTATATTCTTCGCAGCTGTTGATTTCACAGTAAGGATGTGCTGGAAGCCAAGTTCGTCTTTGTGATGCAAGGAGCCCAGAGCGTTGTCCGCTAACTTGCCTTGACACGGAAATAGAGGTGAACCCTCCCCAGCCCCCGACCCCCGCACACATGGTACACACACATGCCCGTGATCCACTGACACCCACACCGAATCAGCGGGGCTCATGTTCAAAAACAAGGCTAAGGGGCAGACGCCACGGTAAACAAGAAACAGGAAAAGGAAGGTGTTTAGGAAAAAGGTATCAAGTCAGAACTAGGTCAAACCAGAAACCCCCAGCGGAAGTATCAGAAACATTTCAGGGTCTGGGTTGACGGTAGACAAGGTGCATTTCTGGTACGTTGGTAACACCTGCCTTCAAAATCCTCCCCCCTCCTCCACTCCCCACCATCACTGCCCCTATGGTGGCGGCTCAGTCATTCGCTTTGAAAAGGAAACAAAGACGCTACGTTTGATACAACTCTGGAACAGAAATTCCAGGCACTAACAATGTATCAGAGTGAAAGAAAGCTGTGTCCTGCAAAGCAATTCATCACCGGGGACAGATAATAATGGCCTTCTGGAACGCTATGTGCTGAGGCTCATAGATACACTGTGTTTATGATGATATGCAACACATATATAAACATATAAGTAAGTCTTTACCCATCCGTCCGATAACTATTTCTGTTTCCTGTTTTTTCTGCTGTTACTTCTTACATTTCAATCTATCTGGAACCCCCTATGGTTGTAGCTTGATAACACATTGACAGATCTGGCAGTGTCTAGGGTTCCTCAGCAACCGAGCCACGAAAGAAGATCTTTGGGCTCTACACTTCAAACGCACAGGGAGGGGAGGCAACTTCACCTCCCCTTATAAGCCAAAGGCACCCAGCCAGCTTAGACCAGGGTGTCTCAACCTTGGTGCTGTTGCCACTTGGATAATTTTCTTTCCTGGGAGTCTATTCTGTTGGCCAGCGTCCCTGGCCTCTATCTGCTAGATATCAACGGCTTCCTCCCAGTTGTGATAACCCCAAATGCCCTCCCGGACATTGCAAAATTTCTCCAAATGAGAGTGACTTGTTCACACGTATGCCTCCTTATCCCCTGCTCCGGACTCTGTACCAAGCCATGATGCCTGGTGCCACAGCAGCCATTTTGCGATCATGAGGAATGGTTCTACAGAGGTGCTCAGGCTGGTACGTGAGACAGAAAGAGCCCTAGTTCTTGACGACATTGCTGAGTTACTGCAGCCACCCTAGCATCATCTTCCCCTGGGAAATTAACAGCCTGCCATTACTTAAGCCACTTTAGTTGTCACTCGCAGCCAAGAGCATCCTCTCTGCTTAAAACCTTTCACTTCTCCATTCAGGATGAATTTCCTTAGCTTCGCCTCCGTTTCCTGCCTCATCTCCCATGGCTCCTGCCAGGACACACTTTCTCTTCTTGGGCTGTAATTAGAGTCCTTTGAACCAGTCCCAGGGCTTCCTGTCTCCTGATTTCTACATTTGTGGTCCCCAGATGCCACATTCTCCCTCCTCTTCTCTCTCTGCTCACTCCTACTCACCTTTCCAGACTTAGCCTGTGTCATTACCTCCTGGACATCCTCCCTGAGTCTCCATGTGGTGGTTTTGAAATGAGGACCCCAAATTATTTAACACTCCTCCATTTGAAGGGGGCCACACATTTCCTCAAGGCAGGGATTTGGACCTTTGTGACTTTTCATTCTCTGAGCACCAAAACAGTGTGCTGGTTGACTCACCCAGGTGGAGTGTTATTCGATGACACACAAGGTGACTTTTTTAAAAAAGTTTTTGGGGCGCCTGGGTGGCTCAGTCGGTTGAGCGTCCGACTTCGGCTCAGGTCACGATCTCGCGGTCCGTGAGTTCGAGCCCCGCGTCGGGCTCTGGGCTGACGGCTCAGAGCCTGGAGCCTGCTTCCGATTCTGTGTCTCCCTCGCTCTCTGCCCCTCCCCCGTTCGTGCTCTGTCTCTCTCTGTCAAAAATAAATAAACATTAAACAAAATTTAAAAAAAAATAAAAAAGTTTTTATTTAGGTTCCAGGTAGTTAACATAACAGGGTAATACTAGTTTCCGGTGCACAGTATAGTGATTGGACACTTCCATACACGGCCTGGGGCTCATCACAAGTGCCCTCCTTAATCCCCATCCCCTGCATTCATCTCCCTTCTGGTAACCCTCAGTTTGTTTGAGCAAAGGCGAGAAAGAAAGAGAGAGAGGAGAGAGACAAGGTGACTTTTGTGGTCAGGATGCACAGTGTGTGAGATGAGCTAGCCAGAACTGAAGGCGCTGAGCGAGCCAACTCAACCCGACCAGCAGAACCTGCTCGTCTTTCAAGCCACAAACCCCAACAGCACCTCCTCTTATGCACAACCTCCCCCCACCCCCCTCCGAATCACGGGATGGTCCGGAATATGCACTACGGCATAAGCGTCCCTACACCCGGCATCCAGCCCCCTTTTCCCTGGACAACCTCCCCTCATCCCCCAGATCTCCCTTGGACATCACCTCCTCTAGGAAGCCTTCCTCGCCTCTCCAAGGCTGCTGTGTCTAGAGTCTCTCCCTCACATCACACTGAGCACACCGCCTCCGAAGGTCCTTTTCCGCGTCGGTGAGCCCGCGGGCCTCTCGAGGGCAGGGAACGGTTTGTTCCTTTTTGAACACCCAGCACCTGGAGTAATGCCAGCCGGGGCTGGCTGCGCAAATGAAGGCTCACGGCGCAATTCTGCCCGTGGTGCGGCTGAGTGTTTTTTGCTCTTGTCCTCCATGCAAACGTGTACCCGGATCTGACCGTGTTCTGAAGGTACAGCGTCTTGCCTTGCGTTTCACTTCCCCCATCCAGGTACCCGGAGTTGGCAGCTACGGGGCACTCGCCTGGCATTGTTCTGAGGGCCTCACTCATTTCCTTGATTTTTAAAAAAAAATTTTTTTTTCAATGTTTATTTATTTTTGGGACAGAGAGAGTCAGAGCATGAACGGGGGAGGGGCAGAGAGAGAGGGAGACACAGAATCGGAAACAGGCTCCAGGCTCCGAGCCGTCCGCCCAGAGCCCGACGCGGGGCTCGAACTCACGGACCGCGAGATCGTGACCTGGCTGAAGTCGGACGCTTAACCGACTGCGCCACCCAGGCGCCCCTCATTTCCTTGATTTAATCCCCGTGACAAGTCAGTGAGGCCGATGCTGTGATTACCTGTGGTGTGCATAGGGAAACCGAGGCACCGAAATTACGCGGCCCCTGTGTCCTGCGGTCTGAGTTTGAGCCCTCCAGGCGGACCCCAGAGCCCATGATATGCATCCCCACACCTGCCTTCTTCTGGCCCACCTAGCCACCTGCTACAAATGCAGAGGCCAGACTCCCCCCGAAGAGCTTGTTTCTGTAGGACCGAGGAGGGCCTCGGGGGTTGCATTCATCGTGAGCCCTACGTGGTGCAGGTTCCACACGGATCTCCCGCTCAGAAAGGATGGCCGAGCCCTGGGACCATCAGGGAGCGGCCAAGACGCTGCGGGGTCTGGAACCTGCCGTGCCCTTCTTGCTGCATCACAAACGCTGCCTGGGCTCCCCCTTCTCCAAACTCTTGTGACCTCTGCCAGGCATGCTGTCACCCCCACCCACCCGCCCACCCACGTGTGTTTGAAGAGCCATGAGGGGGTGAGAAGAGGGTAGACGTCCTGTTCAGAATGAGCTGGCAAATGCCGCGAGCACCACCAGGGACGCCCCCACGCGGCCCCTTCCAGAGGCCCTGGAGAGGCCAAGGGCCCTCCAGCTTCTTGAATGTCTGTTGAGTCCAGAAAGCTGCAGAGGCTCCATCCAGAACTATTCATGCTGTCACAGCACACCCACCAGGCTCCAGTCCCCTCGCGGCAGCCTGTGGCCGCCCCCCCCCAAGCGCCGCCCGGACAAATCCCCGGGGACTCCAGCAAGGCTTCGCTCTGCCTGGGACAGGTGTGACCGGGGAGCGAGGCGACAGCAGAACCAGGGGCGGCCCCAGCCCGCTACCTGTGTTTCCCCGACTCTCAGTGTGAAACTGTCTACCAGGTTCATGTGTGGTCGGATGGGCACAGCAGGCTTCAGAGGAAAAGGGCCTCTACCCGGGAGCCGGTGACTTCACCGTCCCCCAAGCTTGGAGGGGGCTGCATGAGGATGCGGCAGGTGGCCCGGGACAACGCGGCCGTTGGAGCTTTGCCAGAGAGCAGGCGGGGCTGCATTTGGGGGATTTCCAGGCAGTGTTGCCAATGGAAGCTAACTAGAAAAAGTACCTCTCAGCGAGCCACATCAAAGGCAAGTTTCTGGAGAGTTTGCAGGACTCCTGGTGGTGACAGTCTTCGAGGGGAACCCAAGAGTGTGGGATGGGAGAGGTGACATGGAAAATCAGGCTGGGGACTTCCCCCTAACCGATACCGTGTCCTCTGACCGTTGCTGTGTGATAAAGCCCCCCATAGAGAGAGGCCCCAAGTAAGAGCCCTTTAATTATAGCTCATAATTTTGTGGCTCAAGAGCCTGAGCAGGGCTTCTTTTCTTTTTCGAATTACTTTTTTTTTGATGTTTATTTATTTATTTCGAGAGAGGCGGGGGAGAGAGAGAATCCCCAGCAGGCTCCACGCTGTCGGCACAGAGCCCGATGCGGGGCTCAAACTCACGAACCGTGAGATCACGACCTGGGCCAAAATCCAGAGTCGGACGCTTCGCCGACTGAGACGCGGGCGCCCGGTGAGCAGGGTTTCTTTTTCACGTGGCCTCAACAGAGACCCCTTCGGTGCTGTTGGGCTGGTAGATGGGCCACTCTGAGGCAGCTTCGCTCCCATGTCTGGTCCTCAGCAGAAAAGGCTTGATCGTTGAGCTCAGTTGGAACCACCAGACGTTACACATGTAGCCTCACCAGCCTGGCGGCCGCGTGCAGTTGAGCTTTGTAAGTAACGGTTCAGGGTTCGCAACGAACGTGTTCCAAGGGACCCAGCTGGAGGCAGCAAGGCTTCTTACAACCTAAAACCCCCAGAATGTCACTTCCGGCACATTCTGTCGGTCAAGCAAGTCACCGAGACCGGCCCACGTTCAAGGAGGTGCATTAGACTTCACCTCCCGATGGAAAGAGCAGTAAAACATTTTCAGCCACATTTAATCTCCCGTCTTGCAAAAGCGTTAGGAAACACTTGCCGGGCTCACAGCGGGGATTTTTACTCCACACGTGTGTGTCGAGCTCCTCGTATGTTCCAGGCACTGTCCTAGGCCTGAGAGATGGGGACACGAACGATAGAGAGCATGGTCCCCGCCCTCATGGAGGCTAGAGCCTAGAATAAAGTCTAACATAGTTACACGGTGCCTGGCATGTGGTTAAGTGCTCAGGAATGTCGGCTCCTAGTATTATGACTAGCAAACAAGTCACCGTTGGATAAAAATGTTGCCATACGTGGGGAAATGCCTTGGGACCAGAGAAAACAATCAACAAAGCGCCTGGCATGTTCAAAAGGGTGACGTCTGAGCCCAGGAGGGGTGGTAATGAACCAGGAGGGGGGGAAGCAAGAGAGCCTTCGTGCAAATGGAAACAGTGTGTGTGGTGAGAGCAAACCTCCCCCAAGGAGGCTGGACTGGGATGGATTGCCCGAGGCTCGGAACGGGGACTCTCATGCTTGTCCCTCCAGGTCTGCCTTCTGCCGTCCACCTGCCTGGGCTTCGTCAACAGCCCCTCTTGCCCCCTTGTTGGCACCAGCGGAAGGCTCCAGCAGGAGTTTGGTGGTGTGGGATGGGAGGAGAAAGAGGCCGGTGTATTTATTCCTCCGGCTCCCTCCCTGCTGGGCAGCCGCAGGCCACATCCGGTGTCAAGCAGCCAGCCCTCTCCTAGGGCTCCGGGTCTCTCCAGGGCCTTCAGTGACACTTCCTCCTGTGCCTTCCCTCCTGCGATCTATCTGCGGCAGCTGCCCCCTATTGCTAGATCAGGAATATTTCACCCCTGCTGTTTGACTTCCTTACACCCTGCCCACACCTTTGGGGAAAGTCCTTTCCTTGAGTTGTCCTCACTCACCCCGTCGAGAGGGCCATCTGTCTCTTACCGGCATCCTGAACGCTAGCCCTATACCAGCTAGGATAGCAACCGGGGGGGACTCTCTCTCGGGAGCAGTCCCAAGACAGGGATAACCTTCCATGCAGCGGTGCGCTGGCAAATTTGAACAACCTGCCCTCCAGAGGAAAGAGCCCTGATTTGTAGCGTTTGTCAAATTCTGAGGCATAAATATATGGCCCGTGAGCTCCTGTTCTCTTGGAATTTCAAAAGCAGACACCAAGTAAGGATTAGACGTCCAAGAGGTTTATGGGAGGGGGGGGGGGACTCCTGAAAGGCTAAAGGGGGAGGGAGCAGGGGTGGGAGAGCCCTGAAGCCATGCTGCACACACTTCCACCAGAGGACACAACAGCGATCCCACTGGCCCGGAAGTTGAGGCGACCACCTGGCCGCTTTGGGATCCTCTTGCCTCTGACTCAGCAGGCAAAGAAGGGAGTCACTGTGCTGGCTGGGTGATTGGTCCTGGCCACCAAGAGGAAACCGATCGGCTACTACACATGAGAAGAAGGAATGACTGTGTCTGGAGTACAGGAGATCCCTTAGGCTGTCTCTTTCCACATATTACCATGTCCTATGATTCAAGTCAGCGGGAAACCACAACAACCCAATTCAAGCAGGAACGCTAATGGTCCAGGTTCCAGGTATGAAGGTGTGGGTCACCCCCCAGGCAAAGACCCGCGACCCCGTGAGGTGCTCACTGAGGGCAAAGGGAATATGAAACAGGGAGTGGAAGAAGGTAGTTGTAAATAACCGGCTATGACCAGGTGACAAGATACAGAAGTGAGAACTATCATTATTATGAGTATTTCTTCCCTATTTTGTTATGAATATGTTTGTATACACACGTATCGAGCACGTATTTGTGTTTTCTTCCTTCTCTTATTCTCTTTCAACCCAAGATGTATTAACGATAATTCACCGTACATCGCATTTTCAAGTGTATCAAGGAAAAGAGTGAATATCACCCAAAGACTTTGCAACCTGCGTGGGGAAAGGGTTAGCATAGACGGTTGTATCATGTCAGGTGGCAATATGACTCTATTATTATAAGTGCATGCACGTCTGCTATTATAAACACATATGTTAGTAAATGTACAATATATCTTACACATACCTCGATATTAAAAGTTGGATCAAAGGAAAAAAAAAACAACCTTGGGCGGGGAGGGGGGGTTGGCGTTGGCCATGGGTATTCAGGCCTCAGCCAAGGGGAAGTGAAAAATGGCCAAGGACCCTTTCTTCTTTTTGGTAGAAATAGGAAATGTGACCTGTAAATTCATGTTCCCTAGAAGTGACAGTGAGAATCCTTACTTCTCTTCCCTGAATCCGGAAGTCAGGGAAGGAAGATTTTCTTTCTGAAATCAACTAGCAAATTTGCCGTGTACCGGATGCGGTCCATGGCCCTGAAATCAGGGGCTATCTATACATAGCAGGACTGGGTGTCTGGGTACCCATTTCTCCTTCCAAGCAAAACGAACAGCCAGGTGCAATGCTCAAAATGCTGCTCACCGAGAGGATTTCGCTTCATCCCTGTCACTCAGGAATGCCCCAGAGAAGGATGCCACCATTTGTAGGTGGTACCTGCATGTCAAAGAACAACCAAAGAAGACCCGGGAGAACTTAGGGTTCTATACCTTCAGCTTCCTTGAGATCTTCCTGTATATCCCTATTCCAGTTTTCGGAATCCCATTCCTTCCCAACCAATGCCCTCCTTTAAGAGAAGACACCTTGTGATACCGTGGACTTGATTTACATTGTAATTCAGCCACTGGCGGGTGGAGAATTGGTTTAGTGTTCAGAAATCTTAGCCCTGTGGCTATAAGAAATAGGGTTTCTTTAAGGGCAGATAATAGATGTTTTCAGGTTATTTACGCAGAACTTGAGCCGGCAACTGGAAACCCCCGGGTTCCTCCTTTTCTTTGTCCCCTTTCTCATTATACACCTTAGTTTGGCTAAAATGTCCTAAGATATCAAATACATGAACACCCAGAACTTTACCTGTATAAGTATTTGATTAAGAGTTAGTGGGGCGCCTGGGTGGCTCAGTCGGTAGGGCGTCCGACTTCAGCTCAGGTCGTGATCTCTCTGCTTGCGAGTTCGAGCCCCGCGTCGGGCTCCGTGCTGACAGCTCGGAGCCTGGAGCCTCCTTCAGATTCTGTGTCTCCCTCTCTCTGCCCTTCCCCTGCTCACGTTCTGTCTCTTTCTCTCAAAAATAAATAAACGTTAGGGGCGCCTGGGTGACGCAGTCGGTTAAGCGTCCGACTTCAGCCAGGTCACGATCTCGCGGTCCGGGAGTTCGAGCCCCGCGTCGGGCTCTGGGCTGATGGCTCGGAGCCTGGAGCCTGTTTCAGATTCTGTGTCTCCCTCTCTCTCTGCCCCTCCCCCGTTCATGCTCTGTCTCTCTCTGTCCCAAAAATAAATAAACGTTGAAAATAAATAAATAAATAAATAAACATTAAAAAGTAAAAAAAAATTTCGTAGGAAAAGAAAAATTGGTGTGGAAAGCTCACAATGCTGGTCTGCACATGTAACAAGGGCTGTGCCTGCGGCAGCGTTTCTGACAGTGGCTGGAGGGTGAGTAGACGGGGACCGTCCACCCCAGCCCGCGGAACCAGGTACTGCATCACGGCCCCAAGCCCGACCTTGGACGGCGGTGTGGCCCACCTTAAACCAAGCCATCCCCCCCCCCCCCCCCACCGCCCTGCAACCTGAGACCTTGGAGCCACACAAGCTGGGATAGAGCCCACTCAGCTACTGTTTTCTTGCTCTTTGGCTGTGGGTGAGTGACTTAACATCTGGGCACCTCTGCTGTGCCCTCCTCGGGGCACCGATATTGTGTCCTCCTCAGGATATCGTGTCTGGAGGCACGTGACGTCCAGCCGCCCCTTATTGGGGATGTTAAACGTGATCATTTGGTCAAGGCTGTCTGATTTCTCTGCTGTGTAATTGTTATCGTTTCCTTTATAACTAATAAGTAGTCTGTGTGGAGACACTTTAGAACTATGCAAATGAGGATGCCTGGGTGGCTCAGTCGGTTGAGCATCTGACCCTTGATTTCGGCTCAGGTCGTGATCTCGCGGTTCATGAGTTCAAGCCCCATATCTGGTTCTGCACTCTCTCTCTCTCTCTCTCTCTCTCTCTCTCAAAATTAAATAAATAAACATTAAAAAAATAACATTATTTTTAAAAAAAGAACCATGCAAATATACTGCCCCTCATCAAAAATCCCCACCCCGAGAGTTAGCACCCGTTGGACGTTCTTGTCTGAACCAGCCTTCTCTGTGATGGTTGCACAGTGATTTTCCAACCCCAGTTCAGCCTCCACATTTACCTACTGGCTTTTCCCCTCAAGCAGAGCCCTACCCGCTCACCGATTTACTTATTATTGATACGGAATTGTGAATTCCTGTTTTCTTCTTTCAATGTGTCCCTTTGATTTTGATCTATGATCTGCCTGGACTCCTGTGACTCCGTTACCCGTTCAATAATAATAATATAATAAAAATAATATTTGAGGACCTATTGTACAGTGACTCCCTGTGACCCCCCATGGAGTCATGCTTTCCTGTAACCGTTGAAGCTAAGATGATTTAATTTCCTCCTGTAGATCTAACTCTGCCCTAGACTCTGGCACAACTAGAGAGACCCCAAGCTCTCCAGCCTAAGTTTCAATAAAAGCATGTTAACCTCGAAGTCCCGATTATGATGGCCCTAGCACACGCTCCCCGCTGACAGAACCTTGGCACTTGTCCATCCCGTCCCCGAAGCCTACGTCAGTTAATGATGAGGTGCCTGCAGCGGTGTCTTGTGTGGTCATCCACAGACTGTGGTGTTCTTCCCTCGTAACCCCTCCGTGAGATCCTTTGTCTCTGGGACTCCTCACTTCCATGACTGAAGATGTCCCCTGGGAATGGGCCACCCAGTGAGGCCAATGTGTATCTCTCCAAGGACTCCCGAAGCTGCAAGACCCTTGATATACACCTGCTCGTGGCTGGTCTCATGTGGATGGGCTCAGACAGAGCCATACGGTCCAATGAGGCTGTGAGACCCAGGAGATCTAGAATCAGCAGTGCCTATTACAGCAATTAGTTCCTGTCCCACTCGATGTTGATGCCTCTGGTGCTAGCTAGTCTCTGCCCTGAATCCCACTTCCCCACGCGTGGGTCCAGACCCGAACTGTGGTTACCAGGCCCCCATCTGCACGGTGCTGTACTTAAGACTGGACTTCCCCTTCTGCATGTCGAATCTGCATGAGGCTGGAACTCAGTTCCACCTTTGTCCAGCCCGACCAGTGTTTCAGTAAGGCATGACCACGGATTCTTTTTCACACCGAAATCAAACATGAGGAAATGCGAAAACCTGAGTTTCAAATTGTGTCTTCATATTTAAGGAATAAACACTTGTTGAACACTTCCGAGCCCTCTCAATCGGTACCTACCTTGGCAAAGAACAATCACACATACACACACATGCACACACACACACACACACACACACACACATTGATGTTCCCTGTATCATTGTGGTCATTTGAAAATTTGGAAGCAAATTGGGTGTCCATTTGGACACCTCTCCTGTTTCTTTGGACAGGGAAATACGTAAAGTATGACACCACAATGCAGCAGCTAAAAGGAGTAAAATAGGCTTGGAAAGATGTTCATGGCATTTTGTTTAAAGGAAAAAGGATAAATGTGATCCCATTTTTGGAGAGAAACTCAACAAAACTAAAGCTGTTTCTTTAAACATTTGATAAAATCAATAAGCTTCTAATCAGACTAAGAAAAAGATAGAGGATTCAAGTTACTAATACCAGAAATGAAAGATGAGACATCACTACAAACCCCATCAACATGAAAAGAAAACTAGGGGAATATTCGGCACAATACTGGGCCCACAAATTTGATAACCTACGGACCAATTCCTTCAAACACACAATCTGTCAAACCTCACACAAGAAGAAACGGACAACGTGAGCAGGTTTATATCTAATAAGAAACTGAATCCATAATTAATAACTTTCCAAAACAGAAATCCCCAGGCCCAGATGGGTCCATGGGTGAATTCTATCACACCTTTAGAGAAGAAATTGTATCAATTCTCTACAATCTCATTCAGAAGGTAGAAGCAGAAGGGATATTCTTAACTCATTCTGTGAAGCCAGTATTAACCTAGTATAATTGATCACGAGAATAAAAAATGTATACGTAAATTTGGTTTCATCAAAATTAAAAACTTTCGCGTGTCAAAGGACACTATCAACACATTTAAAAAGTATTCACAAAATGGGAAAAGTTATTTGCAAATCATATATCTGATAAGACTCTGGTATCCAGAATATTTAAATAATGCTTGCAACTTAATAATTAAAAGCCAAATAACCCAAATTTTAAAACCGTTCTCACATTTCTGGGATAAACGCCACTTGGTCATGATGCATTATCCTTTTAAAATGCAAAGGTTCAAGGGCACCTGGGGGGCTCAGTTGGTTAAGCGTCCGACTCTTGGTTTCGGCTCAGGTCATGATCTCACGGTTCATGAGATCGAGCCCGGAGTCAGGCTCTGTGCTGCCAGCATGGAGCCTGCTTAGGATTCTCTCTCTAAATAAATATTTTTTTAAGGCAAAGGTCCTGTTTTTTAATGTTTATTTATTTATTTTTGAGAGAGATAGAGAGAGAAAAAAAGAGAGTGCACACACAAGCAGGGGAGGGGCAGAGGGAGACGCAGACAGAGAATCCGCAGCAGGCTGCGGGCTCCGAGCTGTCAGCACACAGCCAGACACAGGGCTTAAAGCCACCAACTGCGAGATCATGACCTGAGCCGAAGTCGAATGCTCGACTGACTGAGCCACCCAGGCGCCCCCAAAAAGGCAAAAGTTCTGAATGGGTACTTCTCGACGAGACACCCACCTGACCAATAAGCTCATGAAAAGATACTTAACCTTGTTATCCATTTCGGAAACATAAATCAAAACCATAGTGAGCTGCCACGTCATACCCTATAATTAAAAAATAGAAAACTCGCCCGTGTCGGTGAAGATATGGAGAAACTGTTACCCTCACGCATTACTGGTGGGACAGTAAAGTGGTGCAGCTCTGTGGAAAACAGGCCGGCAGGTCCTCAAAAAGTTAAACATAGGAGCCAGCCTACAACCCAGCAATTCCACTCTTGGGTAGAAACCCGAGAGAGCTGAAAATATATGTCCACGCAAAAAACCTGTGCGTGACTGTTCAGAGCAACATTGTTCATCGTAGCCAAAAAGTGGAAACAACCCAAATGTCCTCCAGCTGATGGATGGGCCACGGAAATGTGGTTTATCCACACAAGGGGATAGTATTCAACCATAACATTGAATGAAGTAGTGATACATGCCACGATGTGGATGAACCTTCAAAACATTATACTAAGTGGAAGAGGTCAGTCACCAAAGGTCACATATTGTATGATTCCACTTAGACAAAACATCCAGAAGAGGCAAAACCATAAAGACAGAAAGTAGATCAGTGGTTTGCCGGGGGATGGAGGGACATGGGGAACCGGACAGACCGCTAACAAGTGTGAGGTTTCTTTTGAGGGCACTGAAAATGTCCCCGAATTGGAGAGCAATGATGGCTCATAAATATTGTGAAATATGCCAGAAACGACCGAATCCTGCCATTTAAAATGGCAAATTTTGGGGCACCTGGGTGGCGCAGTCGGTTAAGCGTCCGACTTCAGCCAGGTCACGATCTCGCGGTCCGTGAGTTCGAGCCCCGCGTCGGGCTCTGGGCTGATGGCTTGGAGCCTGTTTCCGATTCTGTGTCTCCCTCTCTCTCTGCCCCTCCCCCGTTCCTGCTCTGTCTCTCTCTGTCCCAAAAATAAATAAACGTTGAAAAAAAATTAAAAAAATAAAATAAAATAAAATAAAATGGCAAATTTTATGTTACATGAATTTCACCTCGACTTAAAATCATCATCGTCGCCATCATACGTAACTGGTACATTAATAAAATGTAATTTCGGCTAACATACAAATGCAGCTTTTGAAAAACGTACCCTTTAGGATCCCTTCCCACTCCAAAATTGCCTGACTCTATTCTCAGTGGGATCCGGGGGCTCAGGTGACTCCTGCATTGTCGACCCCACCTGCCTTTGGAGACACGCTGGGTGACCAGTGATGGGGCCAGGTTGTGACGTGAGGTCTTGGGTGGGGATAGGGAGGTTGGGGGTGGGTCAAGGGGGAAGCCAGGAGGTGGGAGAGGAGGGATTAGTCAAGGCTCCCTGTCTCCCTCTGACACAGCGTACTACAGTTTTCTCCGACCTTCCTCTAGCTTCTGGCTGTTTCAGTTTCTTGGAGCACAACGTGCAAGAGGGAAGCATCATTTCTGCCTCAAGACACACAGGAGGTGTACATATAGGTGAGTTCCTTTATGTGTGTAACTTGTGTTTGCCTCTAATGTTAATAGCTTGTACCATGGGTTCTTCAACTCCCTGTGGGCATCGGAACCAACTGGAGAGCTGGTAAATATGGAGAGGCCCCAACCCTCATGGGGATTCCCCCAAATCTGCATCGCTAAGGTCAAGCATTGTTATTCTTAGTGGTTGGATAATTTAAATCTGGGTTTCTCGATCCAAGTTATATGGCGGACAGGAAAAGCTACATTTGCTCTCTTGGAGCTGAGGTGGGCAAGCAGAGACAGGGAGGGAGAGCAGTGACAGGCAAAAGGGAACCGGGCTCCTAGAAAGGAACTCGGAGAGTTACTTGGTGCCATTCTCCCTTGTGTCCCCAAGACCTCCCAAGCCCAGCCCAGAAGCTTTTGAGTAAATGAATGAATAACCAACAGAAGAGTGGAATCGCTTTTACAGACGTCCAATACCCCTTTAATTTCTGATTTGGTGAGAGTTGGCATCATGAGTGGGTATTGAGCTTTGTCAAATACTTTTCTGCGTTGATCAAACAGTGTCATGCGGCCTTTGTCTTTATTCTGTGAATGCAAAAAGGATTTAAATTGCTTGATTCTTCAGACATTAAGCGATTCTCATATTTCTGGGGTAAACACCGCTTGATCACGACGTATCCTCCTTTTAAATTATGTTGCCGATTTGATGTGCTAATACTTGGATAAAGATTTTTGTGTCTGCGTTCATGAGGGATATGGGTCTGTGGTTTTCTTTATTGTGCTGGTTTTGTCTGGTTTTGGTATCAGGGTGACGGTGGCCTCATGAAACGATCTGAGCAATATTCCATCCCGTATCTCAGATCGTTTGTCTAAGATTGGCGTTACCTCTTCCTTAAATGTTTGACAGAACGTATGAGAAAAAAATCATGTAGTTCTGGAGTTTTCTTTGTGGGAAGGTTTTTTTTTTTTTTAATAGCTAATTAAATTTGTCTCACAAAGGTAGGACTTTTCGGATTTGCCATGTCACTTCATGCCAGCTTTGGTAGGTTGAATTTTTAAAGAAATGTGTCCATTTTATGTAAGTTGTTGAATCTGGCATAAAATTGATCGTAATGGTTCTTTGTCGTTTATTCTTTTTGGTTTTTTTTTTCTTTGTTAGTCATTTAAAGTTGGTAAGATCTATCTGTACAGCAATAATCTGCAGCCATAACCATTCTTTCAAATCTGCTATTCAGAATTTGTGTCCCCTTTCTTTCTGCTCTCAATGTAGCTAGAATTTTATTATATTTCAAAAAAAAATTTTTCAAGCAACCACTTTTGGTTTTGCACATGTTCTCTCTTCTGATTCTCTATTTCTTCTTTTATCTTTATTTCTTTTCTTCTATTTTCTTTGGGTTTTAATTTGCCCTTTTTTTTCTGCCCAGCTTCTGAATCATTGATTTCGGAGCCTTAATTTTAGACCTCTTTCCTTTCTACCCTAAGCATTGAAAGGTACAAATTTGTCTCTAAGTATGCTTCAGTTGTGTGCCATGAGTTTTAACATGTGCCATTTATTCTTAGTATTCAGTTCCAAATATTTCACAGTTTGCCTGGGAATTCTTCTTTGACTCAGACTCTTTAGAAGCATATTGCTTTAGGGGGCACCTGGGTGGCTCCGTCCTTTAAGCGTCTGACTTCAGCTCAGGTCATGATCTCACGGTTCATGAGTTTGAGCCGCACGTCCGTCAGCCTCTGTGCTGACAGCTCAAAGCCTGGAGCCTGCTTCGGATCCTGTGTCTCCCTCTCTCTCTCTCTTCCCTCCCCCTGCCCCGTCTCCTTATCTCAAAAATAAATAAAAACATTAAAACAGTTAAAAAAAAAAAAAAGAAGTATGTTGTTTTCCTTCCAAATTATTCTGGCTCTTCCAGATATCTTATGGTTATTGGTTTCTACTTCCTTTTGGTTCTTTCATAGATTTTTTTTTTCTCCTTCTCTGCTGGGATTTACCTGTCCGTTCATTAGGGATATATTTCCCTGTAGTCTGGGGCACAGTGAAAAGTGTTGCATTCCCATGCATATCTGTAGATTCTAATATCTGGGGCATCTCAGGGTCAGTTTCTTATCTTTTTTTTATACATCTATTTTCTTTTGGGGAGAGCGCAAGCAGGGGAGGGACACAGAGAGGGGGACAGAGGATCCGAAGCGGGCTCTACACTGACAGCAGCGAGCCCGATGTGGGGCTTGAACCCACGAACCGCGAGATCATGACCTGAGCTGAAGTCAGATGCTTAACCGACTGAGCCACCGAGGCGCCACGTTTTTGAGGAGGGGCCACGTTCTGCTTTTTCTCCCTGTGCTGCACAGGTGGTATTGTAGCCTCATCATCGTGGACGTTACGCTGTGCAGACCGGACTCTGTTTCCTTCTTCTGAAAAGTTTTGATTGTTTTATATGTTGTTGGTTTCCGCACATAATCAACGTGGCCGGCTCACATTCTAAACTCGGCCTCCCCTGACGTGGG
Source organism: Prionailurus bengalensis (assembly GCF_016509475.1). Lineage (NCBI taxonomy): Eukaryota > Metazoa > Chordata > Mammalia > Carnivora > Felidae > Prionailurus > Prionailurus bengalensis. The sequence continues at coordinate 15,955,365 of NC_057348.1, read as the reverse complement.
CAGTGAGTCCACCTCAGTTCGGCGCCTCCGGTTTTCCCAGGGGACAGTCCTGGTTCAGAGGTCAGCTAGAGAGTGAGGACAGCCTCTCTGTGATGTCCCCTCGCCTCCTCTCCAGTGGCTGTGGTTGTCCTAAACTCAGCCCTCTGGTTTTTCAAGACCAAAAAATGGTGACTTTGCTACTGGAATTTGAACTGCCCCTCATGACCGGGTCCTGCCCCGAGGCCAAAGCCCTAAAAGCGGGACTCCCACCATTCTCCTTTTTCAGATGCCCAGTCCCTTCCAATGTTTGCCATGTTTTGGTAGCTCAGCAGTGCCCACAGGAAGGTTTCTGGGTTCGGGTCTCATTTTTGTTCCAGGGTTTGTAGATAGTTCACTGGAGCTTAGTCAGCCTTTACTGAGAAGTGAAACCCACTCAGTGTTCTCTTCACCATAGTAAATAATTCAGTACTTGGTAACCTGGCAGAACAGGAACTGGAAAGTTCTCTTACCAGCCCACTCAAGCTGCACTACTCAGGACCACAGATCAGGAAAAGACTAGGTGAGGCGGGAGATACCGACGTTGAGCACTTTGGTCACTGGCTTCCTGTCATCCCAGACCAGCCCGAGGACTTCTTTTATTCTGGACAGTGGAGCAGAAAACGTGAACTCCACTACAAGGAGAGACGTGTGACTATTCTGCTTCGGTGATTCCACACAAATCATCAGCGCAGGAAGCCACCCCATCTCTCCGGTGCTTTCTTCGGTGGTCACAAGAGATGTGACAACACCGAGAGTGTGTAAAGCCACTTGGTTTTTTTTTTTTTTTTTTAATATATTTTTTTTCAACGTTTATTTATTTTTGGGACAGAGAGAGACAGAGCATGAACGGGGGAGGGGCAGAGAGAGAGGGAGACACAGAATCGGAAACAGGCTCCAGGCTCTGAGCCATCAGCCCAGAGCCCGACGCGGGGCTCGAACTCACGGACCGCGAGATGGTGACCTGGCTGAAGTCGGACGCTTAACCGACTGTGCCAACCAGGCGCCCTTAAAGCCACTTGTTTTTACTAAATTAAAAGAGGGACAAGGTACCTACCTCCTTTGTCAGGAGAAGCCATTTCATTTTGAGAAATTTCCAACCATGCAGCTGGGGCGCTGATGTTAAGAAGATGGGTCGGCCTCCACTGGGTCTGGGTCAGGGGAAGACAAGAGCCAAGCAGCAGACTTGGGGATCACCTATACGACGTAAGGGGTGCGTACAAGGCTCCTGTCCCAAACTACCTGCACGTCCACTAGTCACACGACAGGAGGTCCCAGACTTTTGTACGATTTCTGATGTCATTCCGAACTACAAGCCTCTTGCAGACAGAGACTATTTATTAGTCGTGTTTCCACCCAAGAGTCCAGCATCTGTCACAGGGCCTGCCCCACGTCACAGGTCATCAGGTACTGTTGTATTGAATCAGATGTAAGCTCCTACTTTCTAAATGTCAAAAAATGAAAAGACCCGGACAGAATGAAAAGCTAAAAAGCACAGTGGGTTGGGGCGCCTGGGTGGCTCTGTGGGTTACGCTTCCAACTCTTGATTTCGGTCCAGGTCATGATCTCACCATTTGTGAGAGTGAGCCCCGCATCGGGCTCTGCACTGACAGGGTGAAGCCTGCTTGGGATTCTCTCTCTCCCTCTCTCTCTCTCAAAATAAATAACCTTTATTTTTCTACTTTTAGTGTTTATTTATTTGTCAGAGAGTGCAAGCTGGGAAGGGGCAGAGAGAAGGGGGGACACAGGATCCGAAGCGGGCTCTGAGCTGTCAGCACGGAGACTGACGTGGGGCTCAAACTCACAACCCACGAGATCGTGACCTGAGCTGACGTCAGACAATCAACCCACTGAGTCACCCAGGCCCCCCTAAATAAATAAACTTTGAAGCAAAGGCGAGAAAGAAAAGGCCCAACTGGTTGACAAGACTAAGGAGTGCTCTTAAAATCCGTAAGAAAACAGTATTAAAAATAGGACACGTTGGAGACCCCCTTTGTTATTCCTCCCGCCCCTAACTAGGTAAGTGAGACACTCGGGCTACCTTTCCAATTCTCCTTCTCCAAATACAAGGCAGGAGAGCCTAGGTCTGGCTCCCGGCTTGGCCCTCCTTCCTGCTCCCTGGCTCTATTAACACTGGGAAGGCCATTTCACCAGTCGGAGCCTCAGTGTCCTCTGACGGCCTTGCAGACAGTCACGGCAGGGAGGGAGCAGACGAGTAGCCTGTGCCAGCGTGGTGCCTGGCACCTAGTAGGTGACGAGGGGGCCCCTACGTGGTGCAGGCAGCCGCTTCGCCCAGTCTCCCGTCTTCCTCCCCAAAGCTTCACTCACGTCTTTCAACGAGAGTTCTGGCTCTTCCGTCACGTTCCCTTTCCTCTCCTCGGCCTTCTAGTCTCCCCGTTTCCAAAACCTCACTAGCGCCGAGGATTGAATCAATGTGACTCCGTGCGGGTTTCTTAGCGACTTCCCTCCTACCGGATACTTAGGTTGCTTCGGCTTGCTTGCCTCTGTAGGAAGTTCTGTAAACCAGACTCCCGCGTGAGGCGGCTTTCTGCTCTGAGAGTTAATCCTCCGCGTCAACCAGCCTGACGCCATCTTGGACAAATCCACCATGGTGACCACTCTGTGACCTGGAGCCTTCTTGAGCACAGTCCCCCCCCAAGCCCCCCCCACACCACCACCACCACCATTCTTTCTTTTTTGTCCAGCCACGGGCATGATAAAGAACCCCGTAAGTATACACTTGGGGCATAGCGGCCTTGACCTGCTCTGGAGACAAGACTATGACACACAGCTATTCTCAAACATTTCCTCCTGAGAGTCTCCCAGGATGTACTCCCCAGCCTCTAGGGCTATAAGATCGGGTCTTACGGGAGGCGGGGTGCAGAGATCTACTCAACTCACAGCCATCCAAGACAGACTTCTGTCCATAAGATCCTTTACTAAACCATTTCTTGGCAAATTGGACCAGTCAGCTTTTTTTTTTTTTTTTTTTTTTTTTTTTTTTTTTTTTTGCCTCATGGCTCCTTTGGTCCTCAGAGGTCACTCTGCATATACTTTCTTCCACAGAACATCTGTGTTAGTGACGATTTGGTCTCCCAGAGTCTCAGTGTTCATCGGAGTCTTGAGATTATTTCCTACCTGAGTTCCCATGGGAGATGTTTGCTCCTTTCTTTTTGGACCTGTTCCAAGAGACAGCAAGCTTCCTGAAACAATCCTGCCGTCAGGATTTATGGAAGGAAGGAGAGGAGGGGGAAGAAAGAAAGAAAGAAGAAAGAAAGAAAGAAAGAAAGAAAGAAAGAAAGAAAGAAAGAAGAAAGAAAGAAAGAAAGAAAGAAAAAGAAAGAAAGAAAAGAAAGAAAGAAAGAAAGAAAGAAAGAAAGAAAGAAAGAAAGAAAGAGGGAGAGAGGGAGAGAGGGAGGGAGGGAGGAAGGGATAGGGGGAGAGACAGAGTGAGGAACGCAGGCAGGCAGAGTCAATGCTCACTTAGACACTTGGTAAATAGACGAAGGAACAATGTGGGGATCCTTAGCCCTGTTTTATAGATGAGGACCTTAGGGTCAGGAAGGTTAGATAGCTGGCCCAGAAATACAGTAATGGGGCCCAAGTTTGACCTCAGTTCTTTGAATCTGGTTCCGCTGCTCTTTCTCATACACCTACTGGGAGACCGGTCTAGCTTAGTGCTACTCCAATGCCAGGCTTCAAGAGAAAGTGGGTTTGTGACAGAGTAAATGAACATGAATGAATGCACCACTTCCCCCATCAAGAGAGCCTGGCTAAAAAAAAAATGCCCACCAAACTATACAGTTTGCTTAGTGGCTTCATGTTTCGGCAAAAGTTCTTAGTCTCATTACAAATAGTTCACGATGGGCGGCTGGACCATGGACCACACTTTTTCTTTTTTATGTTTTATTTATTTTTGAGAGAGAGAGAGAGAGAGACAGAGCATGAGGGGGGGAGGAGCAGAGAGAGAGGGAGATGCAGAATCCGAAGCAGGCTCCAGGCTCTGAGCTGTCAGCACAGAGCCCGACGCGGGGCTCGAACTCATGGACCGTGAGATCATGACCTGAGCTGAAGTCAGATGCTCAACTGACTGAGCCACCCAGGCGCCCCTGGACCACACTTTTTTATAACGTGGGTCCTATCGATCCTCGCCTAACCATGTGGCTTGAAACTCCTCATCTCTTTCATTTCAGATGCTCTCCATGTCTAGATGGAGCCCTCAGGCATCCCAGAGTCCACCACTCCTTTTGACTATGACGATCAGAGCTTTCTGTGTGAGAGCAAGAACTTCGCCTTTGCCACCCTCAGCACCACCATCCTGTACTTCCTGGTGTTTCTCCTCAGCCTGGTGGGCAACAGCCTGGTGTTGTGGGTCCTGGTGAAGTTCGAGAGCCTGGAGTCCCTCACCAACGTCTTTATCCTCAACCTGTGCCTCTCAGACGTGGCCTTCTCCTTCTTGTTGCCGGTGTGGATCCTGGGGTACCACTGGGGCTGGGTGCTGGGGGACTTCCTCTGCAAGCTCCTCAACATGATCTTCTCCATCAGCCTCTACAGCAGCATCTTCTTCTTGACCATCATGACCGTCCACCGCTACGTGTCGGTGGTGAGGCCCCTCTCGTCCATGCGCGTCCACACGCTCCAGTGCCGCGTGCTGGTGACCGCGGCCGTGTGGGCGACCAGCATCCTGTCCTCAATCATCGATGCCATCTTCCACAAGGTGTTTCCTTCGGGCTGCAACTATTCGGAAGTCAGATGGTTCATAGCCTCGGTCTACCAGCACAACATCATCTTCCTGCTCTCCGTCGGGATCATCCTGTTCTGCTACGTGGAGATTCTCAGGACCCTGTTCCGCTCGCGGTCCAAACGGCACCACCGGACGGTCCGGCTCATCTTCACCATCGTGGTGGTGTACTTCCTCAGCTGGGCTCCCTACAACCTGATCCTGTTTCTACAGACACTGCTGAAACTCGGGGTCATCCAGAGCTGCGAGTTCATCCAGCAGCTGGATTACGCCTTGCTCATCTGCCGCAACGTCGCCTTCTCCCACTGCTGCTTCAACCCGGTGCTCTACGTCTTTGTCGGGGTCAAGTTCCGCAGGCATCTCAAAAGTCTGCTCCGGCACTTCTGGCTCTGCCGGCAGCAGGCGTCCAGCATCCCCCCTCACACCCTGGGCCCCTTCAACTATGAGGGCGCCTCCTTCTTTTGAAAGGGAGTTCGGTGGTGCAGGAAGGAGCACCGTGGAGGGCACCGTGGGGAATGCCAAGGCCATGGGGCTGGGGGCCAAAGCAGTACCTTTCCACCAGCAGGTCCCACTTGTCGCCCCTTCTGCAGAAAGTGGCTCCCAGCTGGAAATGTTATACTGCCGTCCACAAAAACAAGCCTTGAATTCTGACTTCATCACTCTTGCCTTTATTAATTCATTCGCTTAGACATCGCTTCGTTCAGAAGGCTCTGAGACTTGAAGGAGTCCCAGAAAGGAGGATCTTCCAAGACTTCCTGAGGGTCCGAGACTCAGTCCTTTCCAGCAGGTGCTACTGGCCTAATTCTTAAAACTGGACCTTCAGTCTTCCCCAGCCAAGTAAAACGCCCCCAAGCCTGGCCACCCAAGTGCAAATACGTCATGGAACCTGTAGCCGGAGGTGAAGAGGAGAAGGCTTCACATGCTCTCTAAGCTCCAGCCGAGGGCGGTTATTGGTAGCTACTTTATTCAACAAGCATATATTCCGTGCTTCCCGTGTGCAAAGTCCCACTCTGGGGACTGTGGAAGACTCTGGAATTCAAGGAGTTACAGCCGAATGTACCTAACTGGGGTGCACGTCAGAATCACCTGGGGAGCTTTTCCAAAGGCCCCGCTCCGGAACTAAATCAGGTTTACAGATCGGGACCAGGTTTGTTGTATGGAAAGGTTAGAAGGTGGCTTTCATGTACGTCCTTGGGATGTGAAGCTATGGGACAGTGTAGGAGGCAGGCATGTGTGCTGCTAACCAAAAAGCAAGGTCAAGTGACAGCCATTGCCACAGAGACGAATAAGCGTGGTGCTCAGAGAGTGTAGACTAGGGAAGAAAGGTTAATATCGGTAAACTAGCCTCCTGGGGCAAGAGGCACGTGCCCCCCAGGCGTGGCCCCCCAAAATACATACGTTGGAAGAATAGTGACACCTGTCATTCTTTGCTCCCACTCATACACAGTGATGGAACACCAGGGCCCATGCCTAGCAGGTCGGAAGAGCAGGTTCCTGCCCGCAGGAAGTTTGGGAAAGTTCCTTGGTGCCAACTTGCAGGGGCCCGGAAAGACTTCCTGAGGTGTTGGGGCTCTATCTGCAAGAGATGAGGAGCCGCTGAGGGTCCCGAAGCACCCCGGTGTCCATTCAGAGCACACTGGGTGGGGAAAGAGATGCTGAGGAAGCGAGGTCATCTGCGGGTGGAACCATGGACACGCAGCCACCGTGGGCAAGAACAACTCTGAGGGAATGGGGGAAAGGCAGAGTCAGCAGGACTGGGCCGTGGGGGTGGAGGAAGGGGAAGCGCAAGACTCAAAGATGACTCAGGTTTGGAATGGGCGTGGCCAGGGAAGGCGGGTGCCACCCACCAGGCAGGTGGAGAACATTCCTGGTGACAGTGATGAATCTGAAGGGTCAGCTCAATATGCACCCTGAGAGCAGGAGGTGTTGCAGGAACCTTCACCCTGGGTGCCTTGGCCAAGGTGGGTGTTTACTTATCTGGACCTTTGGAGCTGGGCTCTTGGCATTCGGAGGGAGGCAGTGGTATCTCGTCATCTTTATATCCTCCAAGTAAATGCTTCATGCAGAAGGTGGCACTTACTCCATTCGTTCCTTCCCCCAAAGAATCACGGGCCAAATATGCAGGGGCCGGCTCATGTGAAAGAAGCTGGAGCTATGATATGCAACACGTCTCCCATCCAGTTGCGGGTTTTCAGCAGCCAGATTGCACTCTGACTATGCTTACTTTAGGATGTGCTCACGTTGGCCCTGCAGACGGTCTCACCCGGCAGTCACCGAGGACTGAGCAGAGCCAACCCCTCCAAAACCAGCCGGCACAGCCGTCCGGTCAGGCAGGGGCCAGCCCGTCTCACCAGCAGCCCGCCTCTGCACAGTTGTCAAACGCATTGAGTCTGGGACCCTCATGAAGGGATAAAGCTCTCATGGACTTGCCAGCCAATAGGTGGGGACATCACTCACCACGGACAGAAGAAACAGCAAAAGGAAAGAGGCAATGAGGTAGTCGTGGCTCAGAGTTAAGCCTTCAGGCTTCTGATCGGGGTAGTCGTCCAGCACCCCCTTCAAACTAGTATTATTAAAGTTTTGTTTGACTTTTTTTTTTTTTAATTTTTTTTTTTAACATTTATTTATTTTTGAGACAGAGAGAGACAGAGCATGAACGGGGGAGGGGCAGAGAGAGAGGGAGACACAGAATCGGAAACAGGCTCCAGGCTCCGAGCCATCAGCCCAGAGCCCGACGCGGAGCTCGAACTCACGGACCGCGAGATCGTGACCTGAGCTGAAGTCGGACGCTTAACCGACGGCGCCACCCAGGCGCCCCGGTTTGACTTTTATTCAGAGGGCAGGCTGAGCCCTGGGAGGAGAGGGGGAGACGATTCCAGCTCGCAACCCCCCAAACCAACGCAGTGCGGTCTTAACGCCACTCTTCCTGGAAGGCAGGTTGGGAGGGGGGTCGTCACTACAGAGGCTCGCCTCGTTTGCTCCTCACCCATCCCATCCCTTCACCTCCAAAGATGTTCATCTAAGCATTTCTTCCGACACATTCAGCCGTACCCCTGAGGGCACTTCACTGAACGCAGTCGTGTCCATGTCCTTACATTTCTCGTGATGTTTCGTCATCTCCAAGGGTAGAGAGTAGAGCATCTTCTCTTAATTTAGTTCCTTGGGAAACTGAGGCAAGAGGCGCAGAGAAACAGAGACGTGATGGGAAGACGCCCTATCAGAAAAGGAGCCTATGGGCAACACTGCTGAAAAAAATCAGCCAGAGCACTGCACACTAGTGGCCACCTTGACCACACACTCTGTTGGCCACAACCTCCTTCTGTCCCCTCCCTCCGCCCACTGAACCACAGCTGCACTCTTGTGGGCCTGTCCCACGAGAGTCAATAAAAATTGCCCTGGACACAGGGCTGCGGACCTTCTGCTGCTCCGGGAACACAAAAAATCCACGGTAGTTCCCAGGGAAGATGTCTTCACAGCATTCCCACCACCCCGCTCTCTTGGACAAAACCCGGAAGGGAGGAGCCTTGCTGGTCTCTGAATAGGAACTCCAAGCCCAGGGCAGCCCCAGACCTCAGATGACCCCAGCCAGAATGGAAGTTCCTCAAGGGCAGAAGCCACGTGTGGCCGATCTAGAACCTCCCTCAACGCCCGGCAATGTTTGTGGTTGGTTGAGTAAGTGAATAGGAGAGCATCTTTCTGGCTTTTTCCTACTTCTGTTTTTTCTTTCCACACTTGCTTACATTATGCCTTCTGGTCAACACCAGGCACTGCCCAATGGCGTCCCATGACTCTTCCCTATGGCCCATCAGCCCACACATCGCCTGGTTTGCTGAACTCCTGACAGCTTTCATTTGTAAAGCCTCCCTGTGACGGGACAAAGAGGCCCATGAGTCTGGAAAAACCAGGAGAACAGATCCCAAAGTAGATTGTCTGAGAAGGCCCTTGGGATGTGAGCCTTGGACCCAAACCCCAAATCTAAGGTCCTTTACTGAATCACTGTGACCACGGGCCTCCCAGACTCTCCGCGTCCTCATCTGTAAAGCTGTATAAATGCCAAAAGCACAAAGACAGACTCTATTCACACAATGAAGATACACATGAGATCATGTGTGTAAAAGTACTTGCTCTGCCAGTGATTCAGCCCCAAATAGGATTTACGACTGTAATCATCTCAGAAAGACAGGAAGCGTCATTGAATCATATGCACAAATAAAAGAGTAGTGTGTATGGACTCATCCCTGGCTGTGTTCCCCTCATCTCGACCTCGGTCTTTATATAAGATTCCTAAAAGTCCTCTGCTTGTGGGGGATCTGGGTTAGGATTCAGGGTGAAGGGAGGGATACAGGAAGAGGATGGGGCATAGAGCGTGGAACAAGCCTTGTGTGGGTCAGGATGGTGGGAAATTTGCTCCATTTAGGCCTTAGGCAAAATTATCCAGGAGGCCAATGTGTCCCGAGTGCTCTGTGGCTCTCGAGTTTTCTGTCCCTGTCTCTCCCCTGGGCTGTCTTCAAGTCCAAGGTTTTTCTCCCCGCCCCCCCCCCCCCCCCCCCCCATTTCATGACCCACTGTGTTGGAACAAGGACTTTTCAGAGATCAGCCCTCCAATCAGAAGGAATGCTATGCTTCCTCCCGGGAGTTTGGGGCATCCTGAAAACTTGGTGGGAGATACTTTGCAGGTTTGGGGGAAGTTTGGGAAGGGGAAGAAGGATTATCCTGAACTATGCTCTCCACTTTGGGGCCGGCCTGGATTTTAGGTGTGGGTGGTTGTAACCGCCCCCGCACCCCACCCCGCCCCCGCCCTGCTACACACACACTCCCAGCTCCTCCACAAGAGAAAGTGTGGCCTGCAGGATGTTCCTGGCCACGTGTGTACAGGCCTGCTCTGTGTGAAGGCAGAGGGAAGCCCATGTTAGGGGGCGTACGATTGCAAAGAAGGATTAGCACCACTCTCAAGTTGGTCAGCCTCTGGCCATTCTTATTTGGAGAAAGATTTCTGTAGGATTACTCTAGTCCCAAGGAATTGGTGGTCCTTTCTCTTTTTTTTTTTTTTCAACGTTTATTTATTTTTTGGGGGACAGAGAGAGACAGAGCATGAACGGGGGAGGGGCAGAGAGAGAGGGAGACACAGAATCGGAAACAGGCTCCAGGCTCCGAGCCGTCAGCCCAGAGCCCGACGCGGGGCTCGAACTCACGGACCGCGAGATCGTGACCTGGCTGAAGTCGGACGCTTAACTGACTATGCCACCCAGGCGCCCCGGTGGTCCTTTTTCCAGATGACTTAACCTTGACTCAGAGAAAAGTATATGACTCGATTGTCCACACAACTGGGAATGCACGCCTTAAACACGTCACCTTAAACGTGTCATTAAAACTATTATTCCAAAGCACCTTGCAATGAACTATGGGAGTTTGGGGAAGGAAGTACCCACTTGTATCTGTCCCCCCACTTTGGTTACAATTGGTGCAACAATCTGCCTCTGGTTTTTTTCCAAAAATAAGGATAATGTGAGTTAAAACAACAACAACAACAACACTGAACATTACTAATTTTTCAAAGCATCTTGTTTATTTAATTTTTTTCAATGTTTATTTATTTTTGAGACATAGACACAGTGTGAGCAGGGGAGGGGCAGAGAGGAGAGGGAGACACAGAATCCGAAGCAGGCTCCAGGCTCTGAGCTGTCAGCACAGAGCCCGACGTGGGGCTCGAACCCGCAAGTCATGAGATCATGACCTGAGCCGAAGTCGGACGCTTAACCAACTGAGCCACCCAGGGGCCCCTCAAAGCATCTTGTGTGTTTAAAAGTTAGAGGAAACCCACAAATATTGGCCTCAATAGGAAATCACATCCCCCGTTCTGACTGGATCCTTAGCAAGCCACTTCCTCTCCTTATCTATTCAACTCAACTGGAGAGGCTTAAACTCTAAGATCCCTCCCTGTGATTAAAAAATGAAGTCTATGAGTCTATAATTTCATGAGTTGCATTTCCATGACGTTCTTTAGGGGATACAAATCTGTAGCTTCGTGCACGTTATCGGTTGAACTGTGTCCTCCTCCTACTCCCCAAGAAACTCTTGTGTTCGTGTCCTAATTCCCGGTACCTCTGAATGTGACCTTGTCTGGAAAGAGGGTCACTGCGTATGTAATTAGTTAAAATGAGGTCACAGGGGTGAGGGCAGGCCTGTAATCCAATATGACCGGCGTCCCTCTAAAAACGGGAAATTTGGACAGAGACCCAGACCAAGGGAGAATGCCAGGTGAAGGCTGGACTTAGGCTATCACAAGTCAAGAACACCAGAGATTGCCAGCAACCACCAGAAGTTAAGAGAAAGGCATGGGATGGGTGTTCCCTCACAGCCACAGAAGGAGCCAACACTGCAGACAGCCTGATCGTAGACTTCTAGCCTGGAGACCTGTTTAAGCCACCTAGCTGGTGGGACTTTGTTATGGCAGCATAAGCAGACCAACACGGGGCGCCATTTCAGTGGGTGTGAAGGGAATCCTAGGGCATCTCAGAGCCCCTCATGGGCTTTTAGTGTCTACCTGGACCACACAGAACACGACTCCTGACTGAAGACACCCACAGGAGACTGGAAACTGACTTTTACTGAGATCTGCTCTGTGCCAGGCCCATATATGTGCACATCTCACAGCCACCCTGTGACATTTCTGTTTCCCACTTAGACCAAGGAGGGCATCAGAGCTCAGAGAGGTCCACTCTAACATTCATAGCCCCGAACACGTGGGATCGCTGCCTGAGGCAAGAGGTCATAGCTCCAAGGAGCGCAGTGGGCCACAGCTCAGAGGACACAGGGTGATGCACCTGAGCACAAGGTGGCACAGCCCTGAGGACGTGAGCTCACAGTCCTGATCAAGTAGGGGCATGGCTGCAAGCCTGTAAGGTCATGACCCCAGGGACATGGGGGCAAGGCTTCTAGCACATGGGGTCATGACCCATTCACTGGGGCCATAGCTCTCAACATGCGGGGTCACAGCCCCAGTCACGTGGGGTCACAGTCCTGAGGACGTGAGCTCACAGTCCTGAGAAAGTGGCACTAAAATCCGACATTAAAATCTCTCCCACCCTCAGTATGTCACAAAACCATTCAGACTGTGGTTGGCACAACGATTTTCCCTTTGCCATCGTCCCCCTGTTCCCTCTTCCTTTCATAGTTTTTAACAGGAAGAATGGAAATCACTTCCCCACACCCCCCACGGATTGACTGTTCCATCCATCTCATCACTGATTTGTCTGTCCCTCATTAATCTATAAAAGATGGCTGATGACATGCCATACCCCAACCTTAAGTAGGAAATCTATTTCCTTTCCCGTATTATCCCACCCAGCCAATGGCTGGGGCCGTGGCGCTTGGCTGGACACCAGTAGCTAAGTCCTGCGAGGTAAAACGGTGTTTCTCGATGAAATGGTGGGAGCTAGGGCAGAGGAACGGATGCTGCAGCCAGAACTAAGGAATGGCAGAGCCCAGGCTTCCGTCACAGGCTAAGTACCCCGGGTGCGGTTGCTCTCCTGCTTTGGATCCATAGTAGACATCATGAATGAATGCACTCTCTTGAGTCCGGCCTCAGAATGCCTTGCAACTTAGAAACAGAGAATAGAACTTACAAATAGAAATCGGGCCGAGAGTGGGGCAGAAGTCAGGAGTGGCAGTTCATTCATTAACACATAGTTTTTGAGCACTGAGTTCAAATAGGTCCCTGGGTTTAGAAGTGAGGGGGATCCGGGAAGCCCAACGACACATGCTTTTTCATTTAGCCCGCCCAACCTACCAAAAGTATTATCTTTTCAACATGCAATCAGTATAAAAGTAGTAAGAAGCTACTTCACGGTATTGTTTTCATACGAAGTCTCTGGAAGTCAGGTGTATTTTGCACTTACAGCCCGTGTACTGTTCAGCTCAAACTAGCCACACTGCAAGTTCTCAAAAGCCACACGGTGACGGCGCTGCTTTCAAGGTGCCACACCGATGACTCGGGGACGTACCGAGCCTGCGGGGACTGAGAGGCTTAGCCCAGGGCGGGTGGCACCGCGGCGCCAGGAGACGCAGACCTGAGCGCGCGCCGCGAGCCGGGAGTCCTAGTCCACGCCCCTCTGCCGTGGGGTCCGACGGGACTTGTAGGCGTTGGCCTGCGGAGCGTGCCGGGAGTTGTAGTCCGCGCCCGCCTGCGGCGGCTCTGCGTATCATGGCGGGCTGCGCCGCGCTACCGCACTCTTCCGCTGGGCCCCAGAAAGTTTCGCTTCTGCCAAACAGTGGACCCACGAGCGCGTAAGTGCCGCGGGGGGCCGGCCGGACCTCGGGGGCGCCTGGGCCGCTGTCGGCCTCGGAGCGGAGAACTTCCCTCCCGACGCGGCTTGTCACCTGTTGCCCTCACCGTCCCCGCCCATCCCGGGTCTCCCCCAGACCCGGTCCGAGCCCTTGCCCTTGGCCAGAGGGCCGGGGAGGCACCTCTCGGTCCGCTGCTGAAACTGACCCTGGAACCCTGGCTGCCTCTGGTGGTCCGTTGGAAAGACAGATCCCCAAACACCGGTTCCAGGACCCCCGAAAAGGAGCCCACCATATAGGAGTCTCAGAACAGCCCTTGGATCATTTAGGCACAGGAGGACAGGTCGTGGAGTTTCTGCCAGGATTGTCCGAGAGGCCACTGACTATAAGAAGCGAAGTTCCGGGCTCAGCCGGGCGGGGATAGCCCAGACCTTGTTTCTCCCTCCCTCCCGTAAGGAGTTAAAACAACATCCCGGGCCATCTTCGGGCCACGGCCCGTTCTCTTTACCTTATGTTCAGGTGCAGGGGCTCAAAATAGTCCCCCCCCCGCCCCCCACCCCGTGATCTTTCCTGAAACACCGTGGATTTGGGATTGTCTGTGGTGTGGCTGCTTGGGACTTGCGCTAAAGAGTCCATGCTATTCGGAACCTCGGCTGGGGGATGTTCTAGGGGGAGGCCTGGATTTTATTTTTGTGTAAGGAAAGCGTGTGTGTGTGTGTGTGTGTGTGTGTGTGTGGTTGACACATTAACCACACGTCTCCCTGTTCTGTGCACATGTATCTTCTGATGCCCCTTGTCACTCTTCACAACTCCCACTGGCTGCCCCCTCCAGAAAAAAAAAAAGAGCATTTACTGAAGCTGCTTGTGTTGGCCACAGCCTCTACTCCTCTGCTTGTCTTTACCACGGCAGTTTCCTTTCCCACAGAGAAATGGGTCAGGGGCTCTTTGAGGGCAGAGGATCAGGCTGTAATCAGCTCACTGCCCTCCTGCCCCTGCAAGCCTTGTGGTCTCTGTAGCAAGCTTTACTCCCCTGCCATCTGCCTAATGCGGCTTCCCCTGCGTGTTGGTGCTAATAAAGAGCGGTCTCGCTGAGGTTTTCTGCTTTTAGTGGCTCCCACCTTCCAAAGTGTGCCCATATCAAGTGGGCTCCACTGGACTTTCCCTTCTGTGACAGCTGCTGTTCATAAATTACTGAATTCCCTGTACCAGTTGTGGACCATTGTTCTCATCACCCTGGAAGCCAAAGTTAATGGTCTCAGTGATGGGACTCGGCCTTCTTTGATTAAAGGGATCTGAGAAGCCTCTTTGCTTTAGGAAACAGGTTTTCTGCTTCTCTTACAAGTGTTCATCTCTGGGTTGTGCTTCCTTTCGTTTTTAAGTTGTTTTTGGTATTTTATTAGGAAAATAGTGAAGCATAATCATTGAAAGGATTGTATAGTGAACATTGGCTCGCCTGTTAGAATCTACAACTAATAGTTTACTTCAGTTAGTTTTGTAGTTGTTTTAATGTCAGTCCTCTGGCTGTTCCTTGGATGGTCTTTGCTCCGTGTGGCTGGTTTTGGGGCAAAAGCAGAAGATCAAGAGCCACACTTTAAACCACACTAGTCCTTGGGGGGCAGGAAGACACTTCCCGGCCCCCCCAGATGTTTGTGATGAGAGAAACTACCCAAAAGAGACAAGATCAGAACGTCTGGTGACTTTGACCTGTGCTGGTCACCGAGGCTGTGGGCTGCTGCCTCCAGAATGCATAGTAGGCACTCAAGAAATGGCAGTCCCTCCCTTCCCTGGAGGGGAGAGGTTTGGCTGATGGGTAACCTGTGTTTTCTGGTGATTCCAAGGACAACTTGGGTGACTCCAGACTGGAATGTCCTTAAACACGAGGCAGAGGAAACGTGTTGTCTAGCCGTGGTCTCATGGTGAAAATCACTGACAGGAGCTCAGTGTCTGGGGCCACATTCCCTGGAGCAGCCTCAGGACACACAGCAGGTGAGGGTCAAAAACTGGTGCCTTGTGACCAGCCAGAGGCCTCCCGTGAGCAGAGATGAGGGGGGTCCAGCTGGTCAGCATCTGCTCACCTGGGCCTCAAAGTCATTGTGTTGCTCCAGAGATAAGCCAGACTCTCTATTTGTGATCTCATTGTCAGTTTGGGGATCTTTGCTTGTTTTTGTTTTTAAAGCTCTTGATTGGTAGAAGGGCCTCCGAGCAACTAAATGGATCAGTAGTGTGGGTACTGAAATGTTTCCTTGGGTCTATATTATCCTCTTGCTGCTTGTAGACATATTGTTTGGCACCGTAATGTCCCTGTAATAAGAGCTTCAGCCTCAGAGCACGTGGGCTCATGGCTTTTATGAGATGAGGGTGGTTGAGCGGAACTCCGTGGGGCAGGGGGGGCATTTCCCCCTTTTCCACATGTTGCAGCCGGTCAGCCTGATGGTTTTCGTGACCACCAATGGTCTTCCACATTCACAAAGGCCTTTGTGGCATTTGAAAGACACTGAGCGCCTGTTTCTAGTTTGGCCCGATCCTGTTTCCAGGGATGAGGACGTGTACATCAGTGTGGTTCTGAGGGGATCTGTGGTGTGGTTATAGTACGTCACCCTGCGGCTGTTCTGGGCCCCACGGGCAGGTCTGGCTAACCACCTCAGGAGCCTGGGGTACTGCATCCTTGGCCTGGGGCAGAAAACCGAGCCTGTGGGATCCAGAAGAAAAACCTGAGCTGAAAAAGCAACCCAAGCAAGCTGTTGGTCTGCAGGGGGATAGGCCAGGAGGAGAATCCCCGTAGGAGGACCGGGGTGGGCTGGACAGCTGAACCAGACGTGGTGGTTTCACAAGGAGCCAGAAGGAATTTCCTCAAGCTGAACCTGCGGCCCCTTGGGCTTCTTCCAGGGCCGTCTGCAGCCTTGGTCAAGAGCAGGGAGGGGGCACTCGAGAGCCTCAACCAAAGTTAGCCACTGGGAACGTCTGCTCTTCTCCTCCCCTGCCTCCTCCTTGAGGAAGGTAAAGGGTAACCTCCCCACACTGCACACGGGGGAAAAAAAGCCCAAACAAACAAACAAACAAAACAGGAAAAAGTAAAAAACCACAAACGCCACACACAAGGTAGGAAAAGGTCAAATAACTTCCCCAGGACAGACAGATTTGCTAAAATTGCCTGAAAAGAGTTTGGTGAGCTAAACATAGCACAGTATCACCAACTGGGGAATGATCTTTATCGCATAATCCGTGGCACGTTAGGGAATGGAAATCTCACATTGACTAGTCCGATTCCAGAATCTGAATAGGGTCCAAATTGGCAAGCCTCCATTACAATTGGTAAAAGAGAAGCCGGTTTTCTTGCCCAGCGCCAAGCCCCAGCCTCAGAGCCATCCTGGGTCTTGCTTGCCCTTCCTGTCTGCCAGCATAGCCCCACCCCCGAGCCCGTGTGCACCCCGGATGTTCCCCTTGTCATCCAAACACGGCTGTGCTCAGACCCATCCATACTAGAGAACACTCTACCCTGGGAGTGTTCTGGTTGACGGTTCCAGATCAAAGTCCCAGGGATGCAGAGAGGAGAGGGCCTTGTGTGGGCTGGGTGAGTCGGAGAGGTGGCTGTAACGGCCGTGGCAATCCTTGACCAGATAGAGTGAAGGAGGCTTCTGGATAAGGCTGCCTCAGGCCGGAGCTGTGGGGCACGCTTTATCCAGCCAGTCCCTAAATTATATTATTCCCTTTCTTCTCCGGATAGTAATGCTGTAATATTTCCACAGTAATGACGGTATAATGTCTATAATTACAAATTACACAAGTAATTTATGTCCAGTAAAGGAGACTTGAGAAATCAGAGAAATCGAATGTTTTGAAAATTTGCCCACGTTTTCCCGCCATGGAAGGATAATTCTCATCATTTACATGTTGGTGCCTTTCTACACCTAAAGTTTAGTTAGATCTGCGGAGTAAGAGACCACGGGTCCGGTTTTGTCTAACTGGTTCATTCATTCCCCAAGTAAGGTATTGAGGGCTCTCTAGGGGTCAGGACTGCACTCTGTGCTGGGGAGATGGTGAGTAGCAGTGGAGCTTACAGACTCATGGAGAAAACAGATTAAACGAGAAATGACCGTACGGGCGAATGGCCACAAACGTGGAAGAAAGGTAGTGGTGGCTTAGGATCCCGAGCAGCGTTGAACCTGGGGTCTCACGTGTTCTGTTCATCGAAGAACTTCTCAGGCCTCCAGTGACCTCTTTTTGGTCTATAAGCTTAGGAGGAGCTTTGCCCCTCTGGACGGGGGTTCCTGGAAGGCCAGTGCCCACTGGCCTTGTTCACGGCTGCGGCCCCCGCTCCTGGGTCAGGCCCACCTCTTACCAGTGGTGCCCAACAAACCGCCCGGCAGGCAGTTTGTTAACACGTACGGGTTACAGTTGGCTTCTTCAAGGCTGTGTTTATTGGCTACAGCATATTCTGGCAGAGATTCCGTTCATGATTCGTCATTGGGTGTGCTCGCCCCCTTGATACTCTGGTCAGGATTGTCCCCGCCCTGAGCATAGGATCTTGGAGCTCTGTGACGTTCTCCATGTGCACGGGGTTAGTGCTGTTCGGGGCAGGAATACATAGATGCCCCAGATGGTGTCTCATGTTCGTGCAGCTGTTCCAGAGGCTGCCCAGAGCTTCCCACGTGCTGTCACCACCTCCCGGGCATTTCCTCTGGGCTCTCCGGTGACAAGGCCTCCGCCCTGCCGCCCCAGGTATGGGGGTGTGGCTCCTGCCAGAGCGGCCTGCCTTCCACCTTCCTGAAAGAGATGGTTCGGTTTCCCCAGGCCCAGAGGCAACACCTCACACCCACGGGTCTCTCCGCCCTGCCTTCGTGGGCCAGTGGACGGGAACGGGGGGGGGGGGGGGGGGGGACCAGTTTTGTGTGTGTCCCGGAGGCATGACCAAGAAACCCAGGATGGTTGGCGTTGGTGGGAGCGCGAGGGCCAAGAGAAAGTTCAAACAGTGATGGGCAACTCTCAAGTCCCCCTTCCCTTTAAGAAAGGAGAGTGCAAGCGAGAAGGAGTGTTTGGGGAAGGTGACCCAGGCCTGCAGTTGGTCAACATTTTAATTAGGTCTGTGGGGTTGGGCCGCCTCGTGAGGCTTTGTTCACGAGTGCTGTGACGGCACCCTCTCGAAGCTCTGCTGAGGGCAGCCTGCTCCCCGACCCTTTTGTGTGGAGCCAGCAGGACCGCCGGGCCTTCGAAGCCCCAGGTACCAGCCAAGTGCCCTCCTTTCCAGGGGTGGCAACTACATAGATGCTAGTGGCTGTGCTCAACCAGACCGAGGCGATGGACTTTTCCAGAAAGGCTTTGTGCTTTCAGCCCATCTGAACCGTCCTTGCCAACGTGCTTTCCTGGTCAGGGTGGAATTCACAACTGGCATGCTCCACCTCCTCTGGGAGCGGGGGCCCCTATCTGGGTCCCTTCTCAGCTAGCGGGTGAGGAGCAAGCACAGAACGTTCTGAAGACCAGGCAGGGTTGTCTTCCACGCCCCAAGCCTGCTCCCCCTCGGATCCTTCTTTCCTAATGTGACTAGTCAGTTTGCTGTAATTGCTCCTGCCAGAGCCAGTTTCTGGGCAATGTTAAGAGTATTAGTCATTTGCACCATAGTGTAAATAAGTTTACGTGAGCCGTTTGGTGTCTTTCTTTCTTAATCTGGGACTAGACTTCTGTCTCTATTGTTACGGCATCTGGGCAGACATAGGAGGAGTTTGGAGGCCGGGGAAGAGTTTTACCTCTAATATAATACCTAAGCCATGACTAGGAACTCAGGCAATAGTCCCGGGTGCATTTAGTCCCTTTTCCACTTTACCAGAATATTGGATGCTTGCAGACATGCTGGATAAGCGTAAACATACTTTTGAGCTGTTGGCACGAGATTTCAATGTTCCCCCAAATTTTATAAAATGAATTTCTCTGGCATTTGAAAGAGCTTGCCAGAGACAAGCGAGGGAGGTTTTTACAAGCCATGCAGCAAGGGCCCTGGGTTCATGGAGGCGTGGGATACGCTCTTTGGGGCCCTCGCGAGGTGTGGGAGTCCTGGAGTCGTTCCCCTGGTGCTGAAGCGGCCAAGGCCGAGGCAGTGCAGACCGAAGCTCTCCGTGTCTCCTGAGTTAGGAGAGCAGCTGGCTGATGGCCTGTCAGGATCCTGCTGCTTCAGGCCATCTCTGTGATACCACAAGAAACAGATAGTCAGTGGTTGTCCCAGGTTCCAGGCACACAGCTTCTGGAACCCTAGGAATTTCCTGAGTGATGGGAGTGTCTTTTGTTTTGTGCGCCTCTTTTCAGCCACGCCTGAGTTTATGCTAATAGGGTGACCCTCCTCAGCCCCTGGGATGGCTTCAGGGTGGAGGCTGGTTGCCTGAAGAGGCAACCATGTGATTAGAGGGTTGGAACTTTCAGCCCCACCCCAGACCTCAGGGGAGTGGGCTGAAGGAGTTAATCACCCAAGTCTGCGGAATGAGGCCTCCATTAAACCCCAAAGTGAGGGGGTTCTGCGAGGTGCTGCTGGGTGGGGAGCCCTGAGTGCATAGAAGCTTTGCAAACCTCAAACCAGCCCCCCCCCCCCCCCCCCCCCACAACTCTGCACCTCTCGTCTCTTCCGCCTGGCTGTTCCCAGATTGTATCTTTGAAGATAAACCAGTCATCTCAATGTTTTTCCAAATCCTGAGAGCTGTTCTAGCAAATTATGGAACCTAAGGAGGGGATCGTGGGAATCCCCAATTCAGAGCCGGTTGGTCAGAAGTACGGGTAGCAGCCTGGGACTTGGGACCAGCGTCTGACAGCCAGGGCCGTCTAGTGGACAGAGCCTTTGACCTGTGGGGTCTGCACTGACTCTAGGTCATCAGTGTCAGAACTGAACCGAACTGGAGAACCCCCAGTCAGTGTCAGAACTGGTTATTGGTGTGGAAAAAAAGCCACATGACCGTGGTGTGGAGAGAGTGCCGCATTCTGTGTCTTCCGGTGGTTAATAATGACCTCAGACCAGGGAAGAGGGAGGGCAGACTGCTAAGAGCCGTCACCCCAAAGTTCAGGAAAAGAGCATTCCTATAGGAACCATGATCTTCCAAGGAAGCTCTGATTAACTGCCTGAAACCCTGTGAGGTGGGGGCACCTGGGGGGCTCAGTCGGTTGAACATCTGACTTCAGCTCAGGTGGTGATCGCATGGTCCGTGGGTTCGAGCCCCGCGTCGGGCTCTGTGCTGACAGCTCAGAGCCTGGAGTCTGCTTCGGATTCTGTGTGTCCCTCTCTCTCTGCCCCTGCCCCACTGATACGGTGTCTCTCTCTGTCTCAAAAATAAATAAATGTTAAGAAAAACAAAAGAAACCCCTGTGAGGCGGGACCCCCATCCGCGGTGGGGAAGCCCACCGCGACCTGCAGGTCCAGCAGCCGGTTCTCTTGGGGCACATTACCTGGGTGGTGACTCAGGCTTTCCGGAAAAGCAGCTTGTGTAATCAGCAGCTGGGCACAGCTCACCCCGTGACCCGGGAACTTGGCATCAGCTGAGCGCGCTCCGAGGGTCAGGCGGAGGCGGCCTCGCCCGGCCGTGCGGACACAGGGCCGTCTCCCCAGAGTCCCCGCACGTCTCGAAGGAGCACGTTTCTGGCTGTCGAGGCTCGTGACGGCAGGCCTCAGAGACAGCTGGTCCCCAGTGTCCGGGTGTCCACCCGGCCGGAGCCTGTCCTGCGAGGTGCTGCTGGGTGGGGAGCCCTGAGGGCGTAGAAGCTTCGCAAACCTCAAACCAGCCCACCAACCCCGCCCCCCAACTCTGCGCCTCTCGTCTCTTCCGCCTGGTTGTTCCCAGATTGTTTCTTTGAAGATAAACCAGTCATCTTAATGTTTTTCCAAATCTTGACAGCTGTTCTAGCAAATTATGGAGCCTAACTCAGAATCTGCCCTCTTCCACGAGTCGGGTCTCGGCCTGGTCTGAAGCGTGACACAGGCCCAGGGCCTTTGAGGACTTGGGTGTCTGTCATTTTCCTCTGAGCGTCTTTCTCCCAGGAACGACAAGGCTGTCCGTTGACAACAGCCAAATGAGAGGAATTTCGGGAGAGAAGCAGCCTCCATGCTCGCTGTCCCCCTTCCCCCCCCATCCCGGTGCCCTTTCCTCCTTGGGTCTCTTCAAAAGACCTCAACCTTATTTTTCAGGCCTGGCACGCCTCGGTTGCCCCCGCCTCTCACCCTCTCCCTCCCCCAAGTGGAATTAATTTTCCCTTCCTGAGGCCCCACGGCATCTTCCTAAATTCGTCACAGTGCGGCCTTTTTTGTTGAGATACAATCTGCAGTCTGTGAGTTTTGACAAATGTATGTTTGTCAGATACTTACGGTCATGTAACCACCACCACGGGCAAGACACGGAACAGAACTGCCGCCCCCCCCCCCCAATTTCTGCCGACTCTTGTAGTCATGCCCCCCCTTCACCGCCACCCCCTCCCGCCCAGGCCCTGGAAGCCACCGCTGTGACCTCTCCCCCACGTTTTGCCTTTGCGAGAATATCATGCAAATGGAATCATAAAGGACGTAGCCTTTTCCGCCTGGCTGTTTTCGCTCAGCAGGAAGCATCTGTTGTACGTGTCCATGGCCCAACCCTTTCATCGCTGAGTACCCGTCGCTTTTTATTCCTATCTCTGCATGGAGCTCTTCTGCCGTGTCCAGATAGCGGGATATTTTTCTGTCTGTCTGCTTGGTGCACAGGCGAGCTCCTCCAGGGCTAGACCGTGCCTCGCGTGCGTCCGTGTCCCCAGCCTGCGCATGGAAGGAACTTGACACAGCATGGTGTCGGGGCAGCTGTGCATTGACAGTGCGGACCCTGGACTCTCTCTACCTCTCCGGGAGGGGCAGCGTGCCCACTGAGGCATCGGACCCCCTGCAGAAGCCCGGCTGAGCCTGGGTTCTGGCTCTCCGCAGGGCCCTGGCTGGCCCCTGCTCAGGCTCGGTGCTCAGCAGGTGCCCCGGAGAGCCGCCTAGGGATGGGCAGGCTGCCTTCTCGAAACCCACTCCCACCCTTGGTTTAGTGTCTGTGGCAGGCAGGGGGTATCTAATACCTCTTAAGGGGCTTTGGAGGGCTCTCTGTGGGCCCCCTGCCTCTCTTGGGCTCCGTGTCAGGAATCGCTGGGAGTGTGGTTTTGGTGTGTGCCTGTCTCATTCCTCCGAGGCCAGAGAAGCCCTCTTTGGGCCTTGTTTGCACTGAGTCCCAGCTGTGCCAGCTTGTTAGTTAAAAATAGGCCAAGGCATATCCGCCCTGTGACAGGCCCTTCTTGCTTCAGGCTCATGCTGGAATGCTTATGTAAATATTTGGAGGAACTTGAAACCTGGGACTGTTTCTATTCCAGAGTCATATTGCCTGGACTCTTGGAGCGGGAAGGGGAATAGGGCTGTGGGAAAGGGAGGGCCAGCACGTGTGAGAAACACTCAGGGTGGCGGCTCATTATTTGGGAGACGCTGGAGTTCAGGGTGGTTCCTAGAAGCCAGTGGAAGGGGTTGGCCATTTGTAGTAGGGACGATGCTGAGCTATAGATCCACAGGGTTTGAATCAGACTGACCAGGGCCCAGACCACGATTCACTCCTTATCGGCCCACGGCCTTAGGCGAGTTTTATGTGGCTTCTCCAACTGGTGTTCTCTACCCCACTAAGGCGGTTGTGGGGTGAAAATGATCACGCGTGTAAAGCCCCTATCAGGACCCAGCGCATAGCACACAGTAGGCCCTCACTCAGTGGTGGCTGCTCTGGCTTCCTCTAGTCTCACCACCTGCTTTTGCCAACAAGCATGACACAACCTGGTGGTGGATGTCTACGAATTGGAGATGCTCAATTCTTTTTTTTTAAATTGTTTTTTAATGTTTATTTATTTTTGAGAGAGAGAGAGAGAGAGAGAGTGGCCGCGTGCATGTGTGAGCAAGCTGGGGAGGAGCAGAGAGAGAGGGAGACACGGAATCTGAAGCAGGCTCCAGGCTCTGAGCCGTCAGCACAGAACCCAACGCGGGACTCAAACTCACAAACCTCGAGATCGTGACCTGAGCCGAAGTCTATGCTTAACTGACTGAGCCACTCAGGCGCCCCTAGAGACGTCCATTTCTGACGTTCCTGCTGTAGAAGGGACACTGGAACGTCCCCGTGCATACCCACACTTGTCTCCAGTGGCACTCGTGTGTTCTCACCTCTGCTGGTCTTCAGCCACTACCGTGTCCTTAAATCACTTTAGCAGCTGCCCGAGCAGGGCTGGTAACTCAGGACTCACCAGCTGCAAGAGGACTATAACCAAGCTTAAAATAGAGCTGTGTCCCTTGACTGGACCGAGGGTTGCCCGGGCCCCCGATGCAGGCCAGGCGGCATCTACACAGCCAGGCCGAGCTGGGTTCTGGGCAGCTGGAGCTGCTGAGCCTCCACGAGCGAGAGCGAGCTGCTTCCCCCACAAGGCAAGCCTGGCTTTCTTTGGTCCCGAAGCCCCAGGGGTCCTCAGCCTCTCGCCTCCACCGCCACCGGCCGGATGTTACTAACTGTTGGTCAGAGGAAGCCAGCCTGGGGAGGACAGGGGGCCGGGCGTGGGGGAGACAGGGGTCTGGTGGTGGCCGGCACCATCAGCTTAGCAGGCCGTCTGAATGTGGGTTGGGCTGGGTCTGGCCTCCCCAGAGTGACGGGAGCCCCTGGGAGGCATTTCTCAAGGTCGAAGGAGGGTGAGGCAGTCGCGCCTAAGAGGGGAGAAGAGGAGAGACGCTCAGTGAATCATGCTGTTTGGTTGAACCTATCGCCTTTTAAGCCCCAACCCAGGTCATTGTGTCTGAATAGAAGTGTGTCAGAAGCCAGCCAGGGAATGCCCACCGGGCAAGGCCCACACAGAAAGGTCAAGCCCTTTCCGCTGAGGGAAGACACCCAGATGGGGCGACTTTGGGCCCCGGGGCATGCCCCTCTCGTCCTGTCTTCATGTTGTGTCTGTCACTGAGCCCTCCACGGCCTCCCTCTCCCTCTCCAGGTGTCACCATGGAGTCTGACCTCTGCTGAGCCGACCCAGGCGGGAGGCGCACAGCCGAGAGAGGCGGCCCGCAGCCAGTGGCCATGGCCTCCCCCATGGCAGAGAGCCAGCTGCAGAGAATCATCCGCGATTTGCAAGGTACCGTTGGGGAGGGGACACGCCAGGCTTGGCGGTGGGGGAGCTGGGCTGTGCTCCTGCCGCCCTCTCATCCTCATCACACGGGGAGTAACTGGAGCCCTCGGGACACGTCGCGTGGAGGTGTTTGGGGCTTGGGTGTCCACCCTGTGTCAGGCGGGGGGCGGCTGACCTGGGCCTCCTCTCAGGGCCCTGGGAAGCCAGTTTGTCAACAAAATCCAATACCGTTTTCTTTCTTCTTCTTTTTTTAAAAAAAAAAAAAAATTTTTTTTTAATGTTTGTTTATTTCTGAGACAGAGACAGAGCATGAGCGGGGGAGGGGCGGAGAGAAAAGGAGACACAGAATCGGAAGCCGGCTCCAGGCTCCGAGCTGTCGGCACAGAGCCCGACACGGGGCTCGAACCCACAGACCGTGAGATCGTGACCTGAGCCGAAGTCGGTCGCTCGACTTTGGGACCCAGGGGTCTTTATTGGGAGGGAAGAGAGGACCCCCGCTAGAGCCTCTGGTCCGGGGAGGGGGCCAGACATTGGCACTTGTTCACGTACCCTTTCCCACCCTTGTCCCGACTGTCCCGGTCATCTCTGGCATCCCAAGGCCATCTGACCCGCCCGCTGAGCACTTGGAAACACCACTTTCTCAAGACCCTTCCCTTGCATCTGTTGGTAACTGTCTTCATCGGCACACGACAGATCTTCAGCATCTAGCCTGGGAGTGGAACGTCCCCAGGCGAGGGGTCCTTGGGCAGTGCGCAGCCTTCGTGCCTGCACAGGGCAGCCCACTCGTCCTCCTGGGGACAGCACTGACGAGGGCTTTGGGGTCAGCTCCTGGCTCTGCCTTTTAACCCTGGAAGATGTGGGATGAGTCCCGACACCTTTCCGAGGTCCCGTTGCTTTCTTCGTGCGCGAGGTCAGCTCGACGGTAACACCCACTTCTCAAGATTGTTGGCAGACACAGATGTATAATTCACATAAAACTAAGATTATCCCTAAGTAATGCATTTGGATTATCAGAGATTAGAGCGGCAAACTTTGTATTTCATACCCAAGCCTCCTTCTTTCAAAATTTCAGGAGTTCCCAGATCAGGTTGTGAGAGTTAACCCAGGCTGAGTGGTGGAGAGGGGAAAGGCTTGTGCCTTCCCTGGTCCCCGGCCCTCCCCCGGCTCTCGAAGCCAGCCGCGGCCAACACTTCTAGAGGGTGCCACTGGACGGCAGTCACTTGTGAGAATTAGTCCCAAGAGCCTGTCTTTGCCCTTTGCTGACCTCTGCCTGAGGGGTCGGTAGCGATTGCATTTTCGCGGCTCGGGCTCAGCTTCAGTGCCGGGCCGGCCTGCTTTCCAGCCGTGGTGCCTGGGAGCTCCTATTCCTTACGAAGAAGGAAGGTCGCAGGGGAAGGTCGTTTTGTCCAGCGGGCCCCAGCCATCTAGCTGGGGGCGCTTTGCCCAGTGTCTACACCAAACACAGCTTCTCCCAGTCTCTCTGTCCCACAGCAGAGGCCGTAAATGAGAGTCAAGGTGGTTTTCCTTTCTTTGTGCACAGGGAGGTCAGTTCTCTCAGAAGTGGAGAGGCGAGCCCCGGAGTCAGAAAGCCCTTGAGAAGACCAGGGTTCTCATTCCAGTTCTGCTGTTCACCGCCCTTGGTCTTTGGCGAGTGCTCTGACTTCCCCAGGGGCTCCTTATCCGCCAACAGGGATGATGATATCAGCCTTCATCGGTCTTTTTTTTTTTTTTTATATTAAAAAAAAATGTTTGTGTATTTTGAGAGAGAGAGAGAGAAAGGGAAAGAACAGGAGTGGGGAGGGACAGAGAGTGAGAGAGAAAGGGAATCCCGAGCAGGCTCCGTGCTGTCAGCACAGAGCCCGACGTGAGGCTCAATCTCACGGACCGTGAGATCATGACCGGAGCCGAAATCAAGAGTCAGACGCTTCACCGGTGGAACCACCCAGGCGCCCCATCAGCCTTCATCATTCTTAAGTTTTTTTGTTTTTGTTTTTGTTTTTGCACATTTTAACAGTTTGGAAATTGGGATCATTTTAAGACCAGTCGCGTGTTGGATTTGTCAAAACGAAACAACCCTGCCCCTCAGTGCCGTATTCAGTGAGAAGGCCGTGCAAAGACCTGGCCCCTGAGGGGCCCTCAGCTCCCAGAAGCAGGTGTCGTTGTCGGGCTTGGGATTACTCTCTTATTTGCACATTCTGGGGCTTCTTGAAGCCGGGACTTACCCTGTACTGAGCAGCAGGGTTATGGGGAAGAACGACAAGGAACGTGGCCGGAATGAAGGGCAAAGCTTTCTGGAAGTCACCGGCAGGGGTCTGCTGAGTGACCCGTGCACATAGCAAACGTGTGTTGCATGCATATTACGGGCCTACATGGTAGAGGCCTACAGGGATGGCCGAGAAATGTGCCCCATCAGGGAGCTGTTCTAGAATACCTCCCTGGGGGCTCTCGGGCCACCTGGACGCCTTCAGGCCCGGCATTACATCCATCCAGCGTTTCATATCGCTTTTTGTTTCCAAGGGGCTCTGCCATCATCGACCACTTGCTTCTCGCGCGTCCTGGGGTTATTCTGTTTCTCCCTCTGAGGTCAGTTACGCGTTCCTGTCTGTTGTCTTAAAGATGCCGTGACAGAGCTAAGCAAAGAATTTAAGGAAGCAGGGGAGCCCATCACGGATGACAGCACCAGCTTACACAAGTTTTCTTATAAACTCGAGTATCTCCTTCAAGTAAGTGACTCCCGTACCATGTTGATTTCTGCTCTGTTCTGTTTCTCTCTTGCGTGACTCATCAGCCTTCAGGATGTGGGTCAGACAGCTCTGTGGAGCCATCAAGCCCTGCTGGTTAGACTGAAAGTTCGTGCAGTCCCCGGCGAGAGCTTGAGCCTCCCAAGTGCAAGCCTCTGAAAAGTCAGAATGTTGCCCCTTAGGATGATTGTAGGAATCAAGAACATTCTTTAGAGATTTAGGTCATCTTAAGGCAGGTCATGAGGTCACTGGAGAGCAGGGATCTTCACTTTGGGGCAGTCACAGACCCCTTTGAGAGTCTAGTTAAAAGCTGTGGAATCTGTCCCCAGGCAGACGTGCATTGCATGCACACCCAGTCACACGTTCTCCACACTGAAGATGATCCAGAAGCCCCCGTTTTAGATCCTTGTTGCTCAAAGTGTGGCCCACAGACCAGCAGCAGCAGCATCACCTGGGGGCAGGTTAGAAATGTATTCTCAGTTCTCTCCCTGACCTGCTGAATCGGGATCTCTGAGGTCAACCCGGGAAGTTTTGTTTGAACTTGCTCACAGTGTGATGCTTCTGTCCGCTTGGTTCAAGAAACGCAGATCTACAGGGGCGCATGGGTGGCTCAGTTGGTTAAGCGTCCAACTTTGGCCCAGGTTAAGATGTCAGAATTTGTGAGTTCAAGCCCTGCGTCGGGCTCTGTGCTGACAGCTTGGAGCCTGGAGGCTGCTTCAGATACTGTGTCTCCCCCTCTCTCTGCCCCTCCCCCCCCCCCCATGCGCTGTCTCTCTCTCAAAAATAAACAAAACATTAAAAGAGAAAAAAAACACACAACCACACAGATCTAGAGAACTCTGCAGATGTGGAAAGCCACAGGCAATCACAGGAGGCAGGAAGGAAGTGGACCAAAATGTTAACGGAAGTTCTCCGAGGGACAGGGCATTGGGCATTATAGTTTTTTTCTTTTTTTTAGTTTTATCCAGATTTTCTACCGATTTATCTGTCTTACTTCCATAACCAGAAAAACTACTACAAAATGCTATGTTATAGAAAGACGCACCTTTGTCATTCCGAACACCCTAAGTTTGCAACGTCACATCCCACCAGAGCCTGTGTAAGGGATGAGAGCCTGCTGGGGCCTGGGGAGAGAGGCCCCAGCGTGCTAGAAGATTTTAGCTTTCGCCTGCCTTTTCAACTGGTTCTGGTTCACGTTGGGAAATGATTTACGGACCTTCTTTGTTTTCAGTTAGGTTTTAGTTTGGGATTTGAAATGACTCAGAGCCAGCATTAATTTGAACTTAACTGCACGCATATTAAAACAGTGTTGGAACTTGAGTAGCTGGGATGAGATGTCACCAACCCATTTCCCTGCGTTGAGACCAAGTTGACCCTCATGTGTTGTGGCCCTGAAGACTTTCCACTTGTATTTCTTCATCCTGTGTTACTAAGCCCCCTTCGGTGGTCTTCCTCCCCACAAGGTGCACAGAGGGGTTACCTTTTTTTTGGGGGGGGGGCGGTTGTTATTCCTAAATCTCACCAGTTGTGTGAACTTGAGCCGGCCACCTAACCTCTCCTAGCCTCTGTTTCCTCATCCGTAAATTGGGGATTAAAACACCCTCCTTTGCCAATGAAGGGCCTTGCCCAGCCCCGGGTAACTAAGAAGGTTTTGCTGTTCTTTATCGTTCAAATGGTGGGATGAACAGCAGCGGGCGTGGCCCTCCTCTCTCTGTCCCTTCCTCTACGCAGTTCGATCAGAAGGAGAAGGCCACCCTTCTGGGCAACAGGAAGGACTACTGGGATTACTTCTGTGCCTGCCTGGCCAAGGTGAAAGGAGCCAATGACGGGATCCGATTCGTCAAGTCGATTCCGGAGGTAAGCGCGTGGCTGAGGATCCCACATCTCTCTCTCCCCCCGCCTGAAGCATCTCTCACCTGGACCCCCGCAGCAGACGGCCCCGTGAGGACGTGGGGGTGGGGGGTGGACGGCTGGTAAAGAAGTAAGGAAATTGGTGCCCGGTGCGGGCTCCGGGAAGCCACCCAAGCGAGCGCTTACCAAGCCCGGGGGTGGCTCGGTCCTGACCCTGTTCCCTAGACCCCAAGTGGTCTGCCTGCTTGGAGGCTGTTCGCGGGACCATGAGGGAGGAGGGGTTGCACGCAGCACGGGACGCCTCCGCCTTTTAAAAAAACATTAGTTCCTTAGATAAAATTCTTAGAGTTTACTAGGTGCTTTCCCTATCATTTGCCCAGGAAACTTGTTTTTGTAATGAAGAGAGTGATGTGAGACCTCAGGAGACGTTTCTTAAAATGCTGGTTATGCTAAGTAGCTTCCTGCGTTCTGTTCTGAACCCCTGGAGAGCAGAAAGCCAGGGCTTTGCTGTGTTAGAGAACTCTGGAACAGCACATTCTCCCTCTCCCTCTCCCCCCTCTCTCCCTCCCTCTCCCCCCTCCCTCCCTCCCTCTCCCCCCTCTCTCCCTCCCTCTCCCCCCTCCCTCCCTCCCTCTCCCCCCTCCCTCCCTCCCTCCCTCTCCCCCCTCTCTCCCTCCCCCTCTCTGTCTTCTCTCTCTGCCTCCATCCCTCTCTCTTCTCTCTCTCCCCCTCTTCTCTCTCTCCCCCTCTTCTCTCTTTCCCCCTCCCTCCCCTCCCTCCCTCCCTGCCCCTCTCTCTTTCTCTCCCCTCTGTCTCTTTCCCCCTCTCTCCCCCCTCCCTCTCTCCTCCCTTTCTCTATTCCTCACTCTCTCTTCCCCCCTCTCTCTCTCCGTCCCCCTCTCTCCCCTGTCTCTCCCTCTCTCTCTGTCTTCAGCCTAGTCCCCCTGGGAGTGAAGAACTTTGCAGATTCAGGAGCAACTAAACCCCTAGATGTGGGGCGGGAGGCCTAAAGGGTTTTACCTTTCAGCTTCCTTTTCAGTGCCTCCTTAGTACAGTTCAAGTCCCGGTAAAGCCGGCAGCTGTGCCCCCTGGTGGCCCTCCCGGGGGCTCTGAGGTAGCCCTCAGAGGGTGCTCTGAGATCCCTTCCCGCCGCCTGCCAGCTGGAGCCCGAGGGGTTTCTTCTTACAGAGAATGACAGCGTTAGATACGTTAGATACGTTGACACTGAGGGTCGAGCGTTTTCCACCCTCTGACATCTGAGAAAAGGAGGAAAGACCTTGGGTGTCAGGCGTCTGTTCCTTGGATTGCCATAACGTCCATGCGGCGCCACGGTCTTGAGCATTTTAATGCATCACCCACCCAGAGAGGGTCTCATTGCCTTCTCTCCGAAAGTCTGGAAGAAGTTCTCGGTGTCGCTGTCCGGTCTTCCACTCCTCAGAGCACCGGAGGCCTTTGACTTTACGGCTTCAGACAGCTGAAGTCTGCAAATAAGTTTAGCTTCGTCCTCACGGCCCAGGGTTACAAAATGCTGAAATCTGCCTCTTGCATAGCACACAGACCTTTAGATGATCCAAGGCCAGGGAAGCTGACTTCTCAAGCAAAAAAGCGTTCCCTGCTTGCACGGACATTGTCGGTTTCCTGGAGGCTGTGTAGACCGGGCTCCCCGCAGGCACCCTTGGTGGGGATTCCCGGGAATGGCACCAGGCCACAGGGCTGCCGGGTGCTCGGGGTAACCGTACCGATGGAGTGTTGCCCAAAGCCGACAAGCCAGAAGGTAAAAGTTAATGGGTAAGGAGCATAGCTGGGCCCACCTCAGGCCCCCTCGGGGTGGGAATCAGCCATTTAGGCTAAACTCCCCCAAGCTGTAATCAGCCACTTCCAGGGGTTCCGAATAAGCTCAACCTGGCCTACGCGTCTTTCCCCGAGACGGACAGGCTCCCTTCTGGGGTGCAGCGCGCCGTTGGGCTGTCAGCACAGTGGCCTGGCGGGAAACCGAATCTGCTCTGGAGTCCCTTGCGGACTTCCTGCCCTCTCCAGCTGTGGTAGAGCTTCTCGAAACAGTGCAGCGAAGTTTAGACTAGGTGCTAAGCATTTAAGGCGTTAGGTAAGGAAAATGAACCCATGACCCCAGGACACTAAAAAATAAAAAAAGCTGTGCACTGTTTTCACTCGCAGTACAAAGGATGTTGCAAGATACGTCTTAAAATAAATCACTCCACATATATGTAACATATATAATCAATTTGGGGGGCGCCCGGGTGGCTCAGTCGGTGAAGCATCCGACTTCGGCTCAGGTCATGATCTCACGGTTCGTGGGTTCGAGGCCCCCATCGGGCTCTGTGCTGACAGCTCGGAGCCTGGAGCCCGCTTCGGATTCTGTGTCTTCCCTCTCTCTCTGCTCCTCCCCCACTAACGCTCTCTCTCTCTCTCTCTCTCTCTCTCTCTCTCTCTCTCTTAAAATAAGAGGCTCACAGCCTCTCCTGTTCTTGACGCTTCACACCTTTTTATTTTTTTAAGGCTACTTCATATTGTGGTATCGTTTGCTTGAGTCAGCAATCCAAAAACCCCCAGCTCTGAGCTGCAGGGGTGCCGCATACTGGAATGTTTACCTCATCGATTCGAAAAGGCCGTACTTGAGGCTGGACCACAGATTTCCTGTCTCAAGCCCGTGCCACGATTGGCGTCCTGATGGCATGGGGTGTCAGGACCGTCTTTTGGTTGGAGCGGGGCTGCCCCTGTCCCCCGCCACCAGGCTAAACATTTCTCACCTCTGACGGGGTGAGGAGCGTATGGGGTCTCTACTTACCCCGCTCAGACCCCCGAGCCTGACAGGGCAGGGTACACATGGCAGCTTGAGGGGGGCCCTGAATTCCTTCCGCTCACGTGGAGCTGCTGGGGGCGAAACATCGGGAATGAGTCCCGTTACGCAAACCGGCCGCCTGTGCCCACAACTGGCAGAGCCCTGCTTTGGCCGCCTCACAGCAGAGTCTCTGGCCGGCACACCCACCTCCCTCCCAATAAGCTTCCGGAAACCTCTCGAGAAGCCACGTTCGGGCACCGTGGGGTGAGGTTTCCAAGGCGGGCCCGTAGCTGGACCCTTCCGTGCTGTCCATTTCAGACTCCCTGAAACGGAGCCACACGCGATGCTTTTCTTTGTTACCCCAGTGTGACCGGGCTGCCTCAAGAGAGCCCAGCTGTCTCTTACCCCCTGGGTACCTTCTGACCAAGTGCAGAGCTGGCCCATCTTAAATCCGACCGGGACGGCGTCGACATGTCCCGATTTTACTGATGGTTTCGTGAGAACACCGAGTGGGCCATCACACATCCATCCGAACTTCTTATGAGTCCCCCCTACGCACCCCTGCCTTTCCCCTCCTCCCTCTTCCCCTCCCACGGGGGCTCCAGCCGGCCTCCTGGCCTCTTCCCCTGCACCTCAAAACTAAGCCGGACATGAGGCCAACCGGGATGGCCCCTTCCTCGAGCTCGCTTCATATTGGTGTGAGGGGCCCCTCTCCTACCTGCCACATTTTCTCCCAAGTGTCCCCAGTGAGCTCCCACGGTGTCCCGTCTGCCGCCAAACCCAGAGCTCCGGGTGGAGCCGGGGCGGGAGAATGACACGTGCGTCCTGAAAGCCGTGTCCCAGAGCCTCCCGCGAACGCGTCTTCCTTGCCGTGTTCCCCGGAGTCTGCGGGTCCTTCTCCCCCGAAGGACGCCACGGGGCCTGGCTGCTTCAGGCCTCGCCCTCCGGGCGACTGGAGGTCAGGCTCCCGGCTCCTCATGGCCATGTGCTCTCCTCGTTTCCAGCTCCGGACATCTCTGGGAAGAGGAAGGGCGTTCGTTCGCTACTCCCTGGTACACCAGCGGTTGGCAGATACCTTACAGCAGTGCTTCATGAACACCAAAGTGACCAGGTAAACGCACGGCCGCGCTGGGCTTCACGCCGCGAGCTGAGGTCCCCTCGTTCGGGACAGTGAGCCCACGGCAGACGCGCCTGCCGGGGTGGCCCCCCGGCCCTCCCACCCACGCGGTCCTCTCCCACCTGCCCGACAGCAGCACCGCCTGGTCCCAGGTGAGGACCTGAAGCCCCGAGAGGCCGAGGGCCTTTCTCCGGGCCGCACTGACGCTGAGTCCTGACGCAAGAGCCCGGATGCGGATCTCTGAGCTCGTAAGGCCGGGGCGTTTGCCCCCACGGCTGGCGTGTCCTTGGGGCTGACCCTGATGAACACACGGGCCCCGCTGGCCACCCTGAACCACCGGGCCGCAGCCTTGGCCTCTCGGCAGAATCAGCTGTGGGATTTTTAACCCCACCGAGCCCGGGGCCTCGCCCGAGACCCCGAGTCGACACCTGCTGGCTGTGTCTAGGCTCTCTGGACGTTGAAGTAGGTGGCCAGGTCGAGAGCCCGGGGTTGTCCAGGGGGTCGGACTTTGTGGCGGTGGTGCTGAAGCCTGGGCCGCGGGGGAGGGAGGGAGGGGACTGAGCGTGTCACCGGCCTGTGGAAAGAGGAGCTACAGGTCCGGCACCTATCAGCAGAACCTGCCGATTTCCCAGCAGCCTTTTCCAGCCCCCCCTCCCTAGGGAGGGTTCTTCCACTCAATCAAAGAAATCACTTGTGGATTAAAAAAAAAAAGATTGGGGAAAATACTGTGTTTCATTTGTCGTCTTTAAGATTGATTTGCATAAAGATGTATGTCTCATGCATGTGACGGGCTTTGTGAATTCAGGTGCATTAAGAATCTTCTCACGTTTGGTTTGAAGATTATTTTGTTCCAGGTGTTTGGTGAGAACTGTCACAAGCAGCTTGGCTTCCAATGTGTCCCATTTCACAGGCGTCTTTGCACTGATCAGCGTGGCCTTTTTATTTATTTACTTTAAACTTTTTAGTGTGTGTTTATTTTTGAGAGGGATAGATTGAGAGCACAAGCAGGGAAGAGGCAGAGAGAAGGAAAGACAGAATCCCCAAGCAGGCTCCGCACCGTCAGCGCACAGCCCGACGCGGGGTTCGAACTCACCGCAAGATCATGACCCGAGCCAAGATCAAGACTCGACCGCTTAGCCCGCTAAGCCACCCAGGCGGCCCTCAGTGTGGCCTTTTTAAATTAAAAAAAAAAAAAAAATTTTTTTTTTTTTAATGTTTACCTATTATTGAGAGAGAGAGACAGACAGACAGACACAAAGTGTGAGCAGGGGAGGGGCAGAGGGAGAGGGAGACACAGAATCCGAAACAGGCTCCAGGCTCCGAGCTGTCAGCACAGAGCCCAAGGTGGGGCTCGAACTCACAAGCTGTGAGATCATGACCCGAGCCGAAGTCAGATGCTTAACCGACTGAGCCACCCAGGAGCCCCACAGTGTGGCCTTTTTTAAATTCTTCTTGCTCCACGCGAAGCGAAACAACCAGCACCTCCAAGTGAGGATATTTTGTTTCTTGGCTTTAACATTGGCGTCTGGACAGAAATTAGCCGTGAGCTCACCGTTCTGTTGTTGATTTCTCTAGAAGGAATAGAAGATGAGGTTACATTTCAAAAAAGAAGAGTTCTTTCCCCAACAGCTGTCCCTTTCCGGGCAAATAATTGAGATTTAAGTTTTCTCATATCCTTTTTGGGAAAATAGATAGGATGTAAACAGTAAGTGAATATGCATCTAGTTCATTCCAGCAATTTCCTTGAAGAGCAAGCTCATTCGAAAGAAAATCAAATTGGTGTGTGTGCGTGTCTGTCTGTCTGTCTGTCTGAGTTTAACTCATTAGTCACCGGAGTTAGAATTTGTTAAGGCAGAGCCGTATCAGGTTCAGTCTTTCCTTATCCTTTATTGCTCTTGTGATCAGTCCCTATCTGTGCTTCCCTGCAGTGACTGGTATTATGCACGGAGCCCCTTTCTGAAACCGAAGCTGAGCTCCGACATCGTGGGCCAGCTCTACGAGCTGACTGAGGTTCAGTTTGACCTGGCATCCAGGGGCTACGATTTGGACGCCGCCTGGCCGACGTTTGCCAGGTACTTGGACGAATCGCTTGGTTGAAAAGACAGGGAAAAGAGATGCTTGAAGTTCTCAAGATTGCCCCCAGCGTCCTGCCAGCAGTTGGGTCGCTCGGTAAATTACGTAAATAAAGGTTTGGCAGCTCTCTCAGGCCCTCCTGATCGTACAGACGTTGTCGTGTCTGTGATCGACGATGATAACATCGGAAGGCTCCAACCTGAAACTCTCCCCATCAGCCAGGTGGCAAATGAGTCAGTGGAGACACATATGCAAAACCTGAGGTTTCTTCAGTGTGTTAAGGAACTCGGGGGCGGCCTGCGGGGAGCCGGTAGGTTTTTTCCTGGTTGTGTCCTTGCAGAGTTGAAGGCCGCAGGAGAGGGAGGTACAGCCCACCCATGCACGGGTTGCTGGAAAAGCTGCAGGATTTTCACTTCTTACCAGTGTGGCACTCCCGTGCCACTCCAGGAGGGAGATGGGAGGGGACAGGCTCAGATGACAGGGGGGCCTGCCCAAGGTCACCCGGCAGGGCTGAGGTGCCAGACTCGAGCTCACCTCCACTCCAGCGTTCTTTGTTTTGCTTTCTGTTGATACAGATTTTCTTTTAATGTAAATTTTTATATTTTACATTAGGAGTATTTTCTGTGGAGAGAAAAGTACTGGACATGACGATGCCCATGGGCCAGGCTCCGAGATCAAATAGCTAACCGTTTGCCCGTATTTGCTGCACGTGTCCTTTTTAAAACTTTGTAATTTTGCAATCAATTCATAATTACCAGCAGAGTTGCCCCCGAAACGCCACAGAGCGTTCATCTGGCTGTTACCTCGATTTCCCTAATTACCAGTGTTTTACTACAACTGTTTCTGTCATTCTTTCTCTTTATCGGTACATGTTGGTGTATTTCCTAGGCCATTTGAGAGTAAGTTACAGAGTCGATTCCCCTCTCTCTATTCCTAGGTACCTCATGGTGTATTTCCTAAAGTCAAGGGCACCCTCTTATGTATAACCTCAGGGTAGTTATTAAGATTGGGAAATGAATATTGATACAATGCTACTGATTTATAGGCCAGATTTTAGGAAGTATCCCAATAATGTCTTTTATAAACCAAAAGCCAGCCCAGAAACACATGCTGCAATTAATGCCAGGTCTCTCTGATCTCTTTGAACTTGGAACAGTTTCCCTGTCTTTGTCTTTGATAGTGTAGACATTTTGGAAAAGCGCAAGCCAATTATTTTGTAAAATGTTCCTTCGTTTGTGTTTGCCTAGGCTATTCCTCATTGCGAGGTTCAGGGTAAGTATTTCCAGAGGGAGTACCCCAGATGTTGTGTCCTCCTCAGCATATCGTCTGGAGACACACGATGTTGATTTGTTTCATTACCAGGGTGGTTAACCGTGACTATTAAGTCATCTGGTGTTTTCCAAGATCTCCCTAAAGTTACTGTATCTCCCTTTGTAATCAGTGTGTTTCTTTTTATGTTCTTTTTAATGTTTATTTATTTTTGAGAGAGACAGAGCGTGAGCGGGGGAAGGGGCGGAGAGAGAGAGGGAGACACGGAATCCCAAGCAGGCTCCAGGCTCTGAGCTGTCAGGACAGAGCCTGACAGGGGGCTCAGAATCTCGAACTGTGAGATCGTGACCTGGGCCGAAGTCGGACGCTTCACCAGACTGAGCCACCCAGGCGCCCCAAGTAATCGGTGTGTTTCTTAGGGGAAGGTATTTTACGATGAGGTTGTTACCCCATTTTTTGTGTGTCTAAATCTGCCACCTGTTAGTTTCAGCATCCGTTGGCAATTCTTGCCTGAGTCCGCCATGATTGCCAAAGTGATTTTTCTGACCCATTCCTCCTTCCACATTAGTAGCTAGCAGCCCTATTGTAAGAAAGATCTTTTCCTTCTTCCTCGTTCATGTATCGATTGATTGATAGCAGTGTTGACTCGTGGGTTATTTTATTCAGCGGGTTATAGTCTGTCACTGTAATCTTTCATTTTGAAACTTAAATTATTCCGTATTTGCCCAGTGGGAGCCCCATCAAGCTGGGATTTGGGGGGTTTGGGGTTGTTTTTGGTTTTGGGGGGGTATTTTGTTGTTGTTGTTGTTGTTGTCATGTCTGATACCATCTTTGTAGGAAATAAAATCTTCCGGCTCCAAATAAAGGCCCAGCCACCGTCACGCTTTTCTCTTCAGTTGCTGCCTAGAAGTGATCACAGCCCTGTAGTTGATGCAGGTCATTCCCAAGTGTTCTTGTGTTTCACTGTGGGTGTCTCCGTAGGTATCGTATAGATGTATGGTTTTGTTTTGTGTTTATTTTTAAATTTGGCGCACACTGAGCCGTGAGACAGCCATCCTTTTGCAGCCTGCTTTTTTTCCCATTCCGCGTGGTTTTAGACACATGGAGTTCTGTAGCTGTAGAGTGGGGTCGACAGGCCACAGCCCACACGGCTTCCCGCACTCATCTCCGTGTTGTCCACGGCTGCTCTCCTGCCACAGTGGCGGAGTCGAGTTGTTGTGACGGAGACCATAAGGCTTGCAAGTGGGAAATGCGTTCTAGCTGGTCCTTCACTAAAAAAGAGATCGCTTGAGCCACGGTATAGAGTATTCTCTTGTGCAACTAAGCCAGTCTGTTTATTTATTTATTTTTTTTAAGTTTATTCTGAGAGGGAGAGCGCGTGCACGAGCGGGGAAGGGGCAGAGAGAGAGGAGGGGGAGAACCCCAAGCGGGCTCTGCACTGTCAGCGCAGAGCCCGACGCGGGGATTAAACCCACCAGCCGTGAGATCATGACCTGAGCCGAGATCGAGAGTTGGACGCTTAACCGACTGCACCACCTGGGCGCCCCGCAACTGAACCAGTTTATCTGCTTCCCTAGGGATACAGACTTAGGCTAGTTGTACTTTTATGACCACTGCAAGGCTGCCTCCAAGCACCACATCACCTTTATTTCTCAGATTGATTGCCACTTTTCCCTCGCGAGCAGACTATGACAGGAACAAAGATGTAAGGAAAATTTAAAGCAAAAATTGGGAAGTAATATGTTCATTTCGTTCTTTCTGGGCAGCGGGTAGAGAGGCCTTACATTGAAACTCAGCGGTGGAGTGCATCCGCTGTAGCCCCACGTAAATCTGCCCCTTGGCAGAAGCTGATGGGTTTTGCCTTGTTACGCTCTATCTGGGAGGGCACTGCCCCCTCCCACCACTGGGTGCCTTGTGATAACCAAGGCCCCCGGGTGCACGTATGCGCGTGTGTATTTCCTGCTCTGACCCAGGTCTGTCTGCTCTGTGGCCCCACAGGAGGACGCTGGCCGCTGGCTCCTCTGCCTACCTGTGGAGACCCCCCAGCCGAAGCTCCAGCATGAGCAGCTTGGTGAGCAACTACCTGCAGGTAATGCCAGAAAGGCTGGGGACTTCCTCCCTACCGTGTCAGCCAGCGTATGTCCTTGCTGCTTACAATGGGGGAGGGGGGCTGTTCTCAGACACCTTTTGTTCCAGCCAGAGCAACGTAAACCCTCAGTTATACCCTCTGCTTCCTACAGTCCAGGTTTTTATAACCCAAGAGAATTTAGGCCTTTTAGAGGTTAGATTTTGTTAGAAGCTTTTAAGGTATCTTCTTCTTTTTTTTTTTTTTTTTTTAATATTTATTTATTTTTGAAAGAGCATGAGCTGGGGAGGGGCAGAGAGAGAGGGAGACAGAATCCGAAGCAGGCTCCAGGCTCCAGGCTCCGAGCTGTCAGCACAGAGCCCGACGTAGGGCTTGAACCCACGAACTGTGTGACATGATAACCTGAGCCGAAGTCGGACGCTTAACCGGCTGAGCCACCCAAGGTGCCCCAAAGCAGTTTGGCACTTGGGTTAAAAGCAGCTGACTGTCCCCCATGAGTTGTGTGACCCTGGGCAGACCACTCACCCTCTTGAAACCTCAGCTGTCTCATCTAGAAAATGGGGGCATGAAAGTCATCGTAGCTCACGAGGTGATGTCACAGACTGAGTGACGGAGTGCACGCACAGTGCTTCCGGGCTTGACATAGACCAGTGAGTGCTCAGTCGGTGTTCGTGGGCAGGGTTAATTTTGTTAACTGTGTTAGAAAGTGAATGTATCATAGCTGCATGTAGTTCTATAGGAAAGAGCAGTGCAGTTAAAAACAAGATGTGAAAATAGGAAAAGCATTAAGACTGGCGAATAAATGGAGCTTTAACTCTGTTTTGTGGTTGAATCACAAAAGGAGTTGTAGGTCTGGAGCAGTGGTGGACAATAGTTTGAATGTAACTTAACGAATCTAAGCACCAGTGTCCATTACGCTCCCAAAGCTACAGGAGGCTGGATGGGACACGCGGGTTCCGAGGCCCTGGGCGGAGCTCACGTGTGTGGGTTGTGCCTTTAGGATGCGCCCTGACCTCCTGCAGCTCGTGCTTCCAGCCCTTTGGCTAGCTCGATAGACCAGCCTTACGCCCCGTGATTGCTGTATTTTGGTTTTTGTTCTCATTAAACTCGAGCGCTTTCCCCGGGAGCCGCGTAGCTTCCGTGCCGAAGCCACTTGTGTCCTCTTTCTCCTCCCCAGACTCAGGAGACGGCCTCCAGCTTTGACCTGAGCAGCCCCTTACACAACGAGGCGCTGGAGGGCTTCGACGAGATGCGCCTGGAGCTGGACCAGCTGGAGGTGCGGGAGAAGCAGCTGCAGGAGCAGGTGCACCAGCTGGACACAGAGAACCAGGAGCTGAGGGCGACCGTCAGCCTGCAGGGGGAGCAGCTGCAGACGGAGAGGGAGAGGGGCCGCGCCGCGGCTGAGGACAACGCCCGCCTCACTCGCCTGGTGGCCGAGCTCCAGAAGCAGTGGGAGGTCACCCAGGCCGCACAGAGCGCCGTGAAGGAGCTTCAGGAGTGCCTGCGGGCCCTGGAGCGGGGGGCGGCGGAGGAGGAGGATTCCCACTCGGCCCTGCGGCGGCTGGAGTCCGTGCTGCAGCCCCTGGCCCGGGAGCTCGAGGCCGCGTGGGGCTCGCCGGACAGGAAGAGCCCGCGGTCGGCAGAGCAGGAGGCAGATTCGGTGCCTGCTCCAGTGCCGGACACGCCGGGGCGGCGGAAGCCCCTCCCCGGGGACCCGGCGCCGGAGACCCAGGAGCTGGGGGAGAAGCTTCGGGCCCTGGAGAGAGAGCACGCCAAGGTCCAGGAGCTCAGCAGGCAGCAGAGCGCCCAGCTGGGGCAGCTGGCCGAGGAGCTACGGCTGAAGGAGGAGGCCCGGGCCGGCCTGGAGCACCGGCTGGAGGAGCTGGCCGGGAAGGGGCAGGAGGCCACCCGGCTGCGGCGACAGCTACACGAGGCCCTCGCCCACCTGAGCTCCCTGGAGGAGGAGCTGGCAGAGGTGAGGCAGGAGGAGCGGCAGCGGCGACAGGAGAAGGAGCTGCTGGAGCAGGAGGCCGGGGCGCTGGCGCGGCAGCTGCGGGTCCTGGAGGCCCAGCTGGCGCAGCTGAGCCAGCACGTGGGTGACCTGGAGGAGCAGAGGCAGCAGCTCGCCCGGGACAGAGACCACCTGAGCCAGAAGGTGGGGGCGCTGGAGCGGCTGGCCGAGCAGCCGGGGGCCCCGGGCGCCACCCCGCGGCAGGCCTCCAGGGGGCCGGAGGAGGGGCAGCGCAGCCCACAGGAGGGCCAGACAGGTGGCCCCGAGACGCCAGGGAGCGGACGGGAGGAGAGGCTCCAGCAGGCCGACGGGGAGCTGAAGAAGGAGCTGCAGAAAGCACTGGAACGCAACCAGCTCCTCGAGGGCAAGCTGCAGGCCCTGCAGGCCGACTACCAGGCGCTGCAGCAGCGGGAGGCGGCCATCCGGAGCTCCCTGGCCTCCCTGGAGTCTGAGCAGGCCAGCATCCGGCACATGGGAGACCAGATGGAGGCGAGCCTCCTGGCCGTGAGGAAGGCCAAGGAGACCATGAGGGCCCACGCGGCGGAGAAGGAGGCCGCCCTGCGGAGCAAGGAGGCCGAGTGCCAGCAGCTGCAGGAGGCGGTGGGGCAGTGCCGGCAGCGGGCAGAGGCCCAGGAAAGGGAGCTCAAGGCCCTTGAGAGCCAGTGCCAGCGGCAGACCCAGCTGATCGAGACCCTCCGCGCAGAGAAAGGCCAGCAGGGGCTCGGCCCCCCCGAAGGCACCGCCCCCCGGGAGCCGGGGGCCCAGCTGGCCCCGAGTCAGGCAGAGCCAGAGGCCCGGCAGGGGGAGGCGGGGGTGCCAGACCTTCAGGCCGAGCTCCAGGCAGCCCTGGGTGACCGGGAGAAGGCCCAGAGCCAGCTGAGCGTGGCCGAGGCCGCTCTGAGGGAGCACAGGGCCCTCGTGCAGCAGCTGCAGGAACAGAACGAGGCCCTCAAGAAGGCCCGCGGTCGGGAGCCGCCGCAGGGCTCGGGGCACGAAGGGGCGCTGCGGGAGGACAGGGCCGAGGAGGAGCAGTCCCAGGCAGGACACGGCTCCCGGGAAGCCCCGCTGGGACAGGCCGAGCCGCGGGAGCAGCTGC
Source organism: Prionailurus bengalensis (assembly GCF_016509475.1). Lineage (NCBI taxonomy): Eukaryota > Metazoa > Chordata > Mammalia > Carnivora > Felidae > Prionailurus > Prionailurus bengalensis. The sequence continues at coordinate 15,914,173 of NC_057348.1, read as the reverse complement.
CCGGGGCCAGCGCAGACACAGCCGAGCCCCACGGCCACCGCTGCACTCGGCTCGCGGAGAAACAGCAGGCGGAGGAGGCCCTGGCCCGCGCCGTCCAGGAGCTCCGTGACGCCAGAGAGGCGGCCTCGAGGGAGCGGGAGGGCCTGGAGCACCGGGTGGCTGGGCTGCAGCGAGAGAAGGACGCCTTGCAGGAGAGGCTGAAGGTGGCCGAGGAGGCGGCCCGCTCCTTGCCCGGCCTGCAGGCCCAGCTGGCCCAGGCCGAGCAGCGGGCGCAGAGCCTCGAGGAGGCCGCACACGAGGAGCTCAGCGCTCTCAAGTTCCAGCTGAGCACCGAGATCATGGACCACCAGAGCAGACTAAAGGTAGTCCCGGCCTCGACCCCCCCTGTGGCGGGGCCCAACGGGCCCACGAGAGGATAGGACGCGTCTGCAGCCATGTGGCACGCGACGGCCTAAGAATGTACCTACCGGGCAGCCGGCAGACATGGCTGGGTCGCAGCACCCTTCCCCCCCCTCACGGATGCTTTAGGGCATGTGTCCAGAGCAACGCCCTAGCCCAGAAGTCTAAACCCAAGGTGGTTGCAGACAGGTTTGGCTCATACGGAGTGGCTTTTTAAAATTAGTAGCTAGAATTTAAAGAGCAAGGTGTTTACAAATTCAGTCTGGGGGCTTCCTTTGAAATCTCAGAAGATCTCAGAGACTGTGCCCTCCTTGCCACCTGGCAGCAGTCACCAGGAGCTGGGTGGTGGCTGCCCCCTTTCAAGGACACACGCACCCTTTGGTGTTTTCCTTACACTCATTTAGGTACTTGCCCAGCCCCTCTGGGCCTGTGAGTTTGAGACCCTTGCCCTAGCCTCTAGAACCTACTGCAGCCACCAGCACTTCCCGCCTGCGAGCCCTGTCCCTGGGTTTTCTGGCCCTTCACGTGCCATCCTGATGACAGGCGCCGCGGTAAGAAACTGGCTCAGTTAGTTTGTCACAAAGCCCTTGGGATAGACAGCGGGCTCCCATGTGCCTTCGGGACTGCACAGAGAAAAAGGGTTAAGAGTGGCTACGACCCAGGACACGAGCAGGATGGCCGTGGGGTTTGGGCTTCCAAACTTGCTCGTTTGCACCGAGGTCTGTGCTCACTCCCAGACACAGATGTGCCTCCCGCGCTGTGTCACCCATCCTGTGCTGCTCCGTGTGGCTCATGGGGCACTTTTCTCCTTGCAGAAATTAAACTCTAAGTTTGAGGACCAAACTCAGTTTCTTAGTAAGCTCGAAAGGATGTTGTCACCAGTGAAGCCCAAAGCTTACTGAGTTTGGTGCAGAAGAGAGGGGTAGCTTTTTACCCATTCGGGGGAATGGGGCTGAGGGGGGTCTCCGTATGTCAGGACCCCACTTGGACGACCCCTCTCTCATCATCTCCAGGCTGCCAGTGAAGACTGCGGGAGCCTCAGGGCCCAGCTTGAGGAGCGAGGCCGGCAGCTGCAGGCCGCCGAGGAGGCTGTGGAGAGGCTGAAGGTAGGCCCCGGGGAGTGTGCTGACCAGCGGCCCGGGAGCCTGGGGTGCCCACCTCTGCCCGGTCGTTCCCACCCCAGTGTGTGCGCCTGTCAGGGAGCAGGGCCCGGCATGCTTTCCACTGGACCCGTTAGGAGGGCCGCCCGCAAGGCTCCCAGTTCCCGAGCCGGAGCTCCCGTCCGTTCGGCCCTGTAGGCATCCTGGGTGTGCACCGCAGCCTTCTACCTCCTGGACCCCTGGCTGGGGCCGCCAGCTGTGGTTTCCAGCCAGCCCTATGGAAAGGAAACAGACTGTGCTCCTCAGCCGTCTCTGCAGGCGTCTCTTGAGCCGGTGGTTCTGAACCCAGGGGGAGCCCTGCCCCCAGCCACCCCTCCGAGATTCGGATTCCTGCGGCCCCCCCCCCCCCCAACCGCCCCAACGCCTTGCAAGTAATACTCGGGGGCTAGAATTACAGACAGGAGTGTGTCACGCCCCGCCAGCGCAGATCAAAGGTTCTTGGCCTCTTGAACGTAAAACCCCCTCCAGTTAAAAGAGACCCAACCAGATGGGGCGGAGAGCCAGGTCCCTTCCCGGCCTGCCGCGAGAGCTCTTGTTAAGACACTCTTGCTAAGCGTCTTCTCCCCGATGTCCTGTGCCAGGCCACCCGGGCAGAGCTGGGAGAGAAGCTGAACTGCACCGGCAAGCGTCTCGCAGAGTGCCAGGCCGCCCTGCGGAAGAAGGACGAGGAGGGGGCCGTCCTGCGCGAGAGCTTGGACAGGTTAGTTACACGGTCCGCCCGCACGGCCAGCGGTGGGGACTTCGGGGAAGGAGGGCTTTGGTGCAGTCACGTAGAAGCGCGGCCCCTCGCATCGGGTGAAAGAAGACCTTTTCCAAGAAAAGCCACAGGCGCGGAAGGGGCTTTGCCAGAAGCGTACCCCGGAGGGCCGGCGGCTGGCCTCGCACAGCCTACAGGCGGTGGCAGAGCCTTTCTCCTCGTGCCTTTTTCTGAGCTCCGGCAGGTGCTTTGGAAGAACTGACACGAAGTAAAAGTTGGGATATGATAACATAACGCTGACGGCAAACACTTAAATAACGCCCCAAACGGGGCAGGCACCGCTTAAACACTTTGCATCTCTTTGTCCCCCATATCCTCCCAACAGTCCTTTGAGGACGGAGTGATGTCTTATCCCATTTTATAGACGAGGAAAGTGAGGCTCAGAGGAGCTCAGTCACTTTCCCAGCGTCCGACAGCACGTAGGTGATGGCGACAGGAGCGCAGGCCAGACCGTTTGGCTCGAGTCTGTTTCCCTGACAACTGCCCACCAAAGTACTCGGACAGATAGCTCTGCGTCTGGTCTCGTGTTAGGGTACTGGCGTGTGTGTGTGTGTGTGTGTGTGTGTGTGTGTGTGTGTGCGTGTGTGTGTGTGTGCGCGCGCGTGCGTGCTTCCCCACTACGAGCTGTGACTCGAGCTCTTCCTCGTTTCTTTTGTGAAATGAGAGTCTGTGGGTTGGGGAAGCCTTCCGGGCACCTGCCGAGGGTGAGTGAGTGTGCCCGGCACCAGGCCGGCTTGTCTTCCTGCAGACTCTTGCCGCTGCGTCTGTGTCTGTCCATGGTGCTGCCACCCTCCATCATGACTGTTCTAACCTTGGAGGGTGGCCCTACTGGTTCAGCCCCGAGGCCGCCGCGAGCCTCCTCACTTTCAGGCAATGGGGGGGGGGGGGAGGGGCTGGGGTTGGGCATCATTTGGTGATGAGGCCAAGCCAGTCCTGCCGGGGATGCTGGGTCCCAGTTACCTGGCTGCCCCCAGCGAAGACTGGCACCCCGCATTGTCCCGAGGCTTTCCGTTCTCTGCCCGTCCCTCATCGCCTCCCACCGCCCGGCTTCTGAGGTGGGCCCAGGCCCAGCGTGAGATCTAGAGCACGCTGGGTGTTCAGTAACCCGGATGTACATCTCTTCCCATCTGACTCCTCCAGAGTTCAGACCCCGTAGGGCTCCTGCTGCCCAGTTGTGTTCACGCGGCGATAAAAGTAGCAAGGACCTCCTAAGTTGGTGGCATTTAAAAAAAATGCTGTAACAATGCTTGTTTGTAAGATCTCAGAGTAGTTTTAGCTGCTCGATGTCGCATAATCCGCCTGCCCAGGATTGGATTTTACTTTACTCATCGGGTGGGTGGGTGTCTGTGTGTGTGTGTGTGTGCGCACGTGTGTGTGTGCACACATGTGCACACCCACGGGGTCATTTTGGTGGACAGTGTCTAGTAAACCACTTCCCGACAGCTTTATACTGGGCGTGGGAAGACTGGATTAGATAGAGATTAATTAGTCTCCGCAGAGCCCTCTGTCTCGTGGAGCTTCTGTGAACGCCTTGCCGGGCCTGGGGGTTTGTAGCACATCCCTGGGAAACCACTGCCCTCGGGGCCAGGTGAGCCGCAGGTGGGGCGGGCAGGGCCAGGAGGACCGTGATTTGGCACCGTGGAGACGAGGGGACAGAGCTCCTGAGGCCTCCGGGCCGTCGGGTCAGCACCTGGCATTGCCCATCGAGTGCCCACTGTGTGCCCAGCACCCGCCCCGTGCACAGAGCCCCAAAGACACCTGGGAGACGGGTCCTCGTCCGCGTGGTCACCTCCAGGGAGCTACTCCTGTGTTCTTTCTGTCCCGACTCTGTTTTCCTCTTGCAAACCCCCCCAGCCCCAGCCCATGAACCATACCCATGGGGCTTCTCTCATAACCTCAGCGCGGCCTGAAAACCAATTGGGTGGAGTTAACTCAGCTGAGGTGTTCCCAGCAGCCTGAGGTCACCTGCCCTCCCCGAATGTCCATTGTATTGGCTGCGGGGGCTCGTGTGCGTGAAGAGTCTGGATACGCGAGGGGGGTTTTGAAGGTCAGGGGGGTACGTAACCTGCGAGCGGGTGGTACCAAGGGGCGCCCCCACCGTGAGGGGGAAAGGCTTGGAGGATGGCGGGAGCCCTCGTTAGAGGGCTGGGTTAGCCCAGAGGCCTGGGGGAAGCCGGAAGTAGGGGCCACTCGGTAAACTCCCCACCCCTCCACCAGGACCCAGAAGGAACTCGAAAAGGCCACGACAAAAATCCAGGAGTATTACAACAGACTCTGCCAGGAGGTGACGAACCGGGAGAAGAATGACCAGAAGATGCTCGCGGACCTGGATGACCTGAATAGAACCAAGCAGTACCTGGAGGAGAGGCTGATCGAGCTGCTCAGGTGAGAGCGTGGGGCGAGCAGCTGTCTGCCCCTCCCTCCCCCGCCCCGAGCTGGGTTTCTCTGTAAAGAACGGTGGCTGTTCTTGAAAGGTCTGTTCGCGGGAAGGGGGCCCGTGTCCATCTGTGCTGTGTTGTTAAGGCCTCCCACACGGACAGGGGCTGCTTGGGCCCTCGGCAGCCTCATACGAGCGGATTTCACCGTTCCCACCAGGGCTCGGCTGAGTCTGTGTTGTCACCCTGCCGGGGAATCATTTTTCAAATCTCTGTGTGATTTGAGTGACGAGAGTGACGGCAAGTGCCGTCTCGTATCCTGAGGAATCTGTCCATCCCCTTGCCCCTCTTTCACGAGCCCTTTTCCCCTTCTCCGTCCCACCTTTCCCCAGTGCCAGGCCTCCCAAACTCCTACACCTGCAGGTGGCATCGCAAGTGTGGGCCCCGGAGGACACACAGTGCTCTGCTCCTGCCGCTTGGTGCCGCACAGGCATCGGGCCCGGCTTGCCACATCGCCTCCCCTCTGAAGAGAAGGTGCAAGCCCGGACTTCCACGTGAAACTGGCCTGACTTTTCAAGTTGGCGAGAGTGGTTCAAAACCGTTTTTTTTTCTTGTTTATATTTTTCTGTTTTTTTTTTTTAAGTTTATTTACTTATGTTGAGAGACAGAAAGGGAGAGACCGCACGAGCTGGGGAGGGGCAGAGAGAGGGAGAGAGAGTCTCAAGCAGGCTCCACGCTATGAGCGCAGAGCCCGACATGGGGCCTGATCCCACGAACCACGAGATCATGACCTGAGCCGAAACCAAGAGTCAGAAGACGCTCAACCAACTGGGACACCCAGGCGCCCCTAAACTCTTAACTTTCTCATATGGAAATTTGCGGATGTACAACAACAGACCAGCACAGTGCACCCCAAGTACCTGCCCCCCGCTTCAGCGTCCTTCACCTCGCGGCCAGTCTTGTTTCATCCAGAGACCCGCCGTGTCCCTCACTTCCCCAGATTATTTTGATGCAGATTCCAGATATATTATTTCATCTCCAAATGTTTCAGTACGTGCTTCTCTTAAGACAAGGACTCTCCATTTTGTGCCACCACGGTGTCATCGCCGTGCTTAAAAATTAACCGTGGTTCCCAATATCATTAAGCGTATAGTCAGTTTCGTATTTTTCCTATTTTTTTTTCCTTATGTTTTTTTCTAATGAGGATCTGGATCCATACGTTGCATGGCGAGATGTTAGATCTCTCTTACTTAGTCTGTGATTTGGCCACTGTGTCTCTAACTTTTTTTTTTCTTCGCAATTTACTTTTGAGGAAGCTAGGTCTTTCGTCCGTTAGAGTTTCCCACAGCCTGGATTTTGCCAGTTGTGTCTCCATGGCACCATGTGACATGTTCTCCCAATCTTTGTTATTTCTTGTGAATTGTTAGCCGAAACCAGAGCCATGATTGTCCACCCTACATGCACATTACAGTCACTAGGGGAGCTGTTAAAGTGATACCCACGTCCAGACCCTACCCAGTCCAACCAAACTGGAATTTCTGGAAGCAGGGCCCAGGGATCAGTGAGCCAGAGTGGAGAACCACTGCTCTACTAGAGGCTGGCTCAGACCCAGATTCAAAATGTTCTCAAGAACGCCTCATAGAATTGGTTTATAGTTTGGGTCTTTCCTTCAGGAGCCCACGTAAGATCTGATTAGCCCATTCTTTGCGATGTTCGCAGCCTAAAAGCACTGCCTAAATCTGCCAATGCGTTTGGGGTTGCAAAATGGTGACACTAAATTCCACCTGATCTGGAAGTGTAAAACCTCTGCCCACGTATCATCGATTTGCAGATTTGGGACTCAGGGCACTCAAGACCTGTGAGCTCAGACATGTTCTTGAGGCGTGTGATGGAGAAGCCCGAGTCCTGACTGCGTTCCCGCATTTTAGGGAGTGGGTCCCTGGCCTCCTGGGGACAGAAGGGATGGGATGTGGACCCGCGGGGAGGGTGATGCCGGTCCAGGGCATGAGTCTTCCTGCTTCCTGACTACATCAGGCACCTGAAGAACCTGTCAGTTGCATTCCCTGGCTTTTGTATTTAAGGGGAGAGTCTGTGGCCTTGGAGTCCATGTTTGGTGGTGGCATCAGTTTGTCACCGGACCTCGGTGGCTCTAGTGTTACTCTTTGGGACTGAGGTGCTGTCGGGGCTGCCTTGACCTTGGGATGGTGGCCGGGGTTCCATCTAGGAAAGAACGAAACCTTCCCAGGTCAGAAGCTGTAATAGCAGCAACACGGAAACCTCTGTGCGCGTCTGCCCTGTGTGTCAGGCATGTTCTGACACCTGCCAGACCTTTCTGGAAAGCCTCCCTGTGCTTCCGGTCTTGCTTCCCGGAGCACATAGCGTCTCCCTGAGGAGTAAGGGAAAGTAACATCCCATCAGGCTTTCCGGCGAGGACGCCTTTCATCTTCTCCAGCGATTACTTGTTACTTGAGGAGACCATAAACACATAAGGGTTTCTGAATACATGTACGATTCGTGTGGGCAGTACATTCGAGGTCCTTGGGCTCGGAGCACGCCGTGTGTCCTATAATTATGACAGCCTGTTACACCTTAAACTCCAGGTGACTGTGTACAGCGTCGTTTAGATCCCTGAGCAGTGTGTGACCCGTGCGGGTGCTGGCAGCTCTTTGCGGCCACCGGCACCCCGTACATGCATCACAGTCCCCTCTGCCCGCACACACGTGCCTTCAGCTGAGTCTGGGACCGATGCAGGGGACAGACCAGTGTTTCCAAGTGGAGTGAATCTTCCTTCCACGTCTTGGGAAATTTGCAGTCGGTCTTCGGACGTGATTCCGGGATCACCCTGCTGTTGTCATGGATTCCTCTCTGATTCCGATGTGGCTCTGTCCCAGGGACAAGGATGCTCTCTGGCAAAAGTCAGACGCCCTGGAGTTCCAGCAGAAGCTCAGCGCTGAGGAGAGGTGGCTCGGGGACGCGGAGGCCAGCCACTGTCACGACTGCAAGCGGGAGTTCAGCTGGATGGTGCGGAGGCACCACTGCAGGTCAGCGGGGCGGGGCGCAGGCGCCGCTGTGTGTCTGGGAGGCGCACGTGGCCATCCGGTCTTCGGGGAGCCGGGCACGGGTCCTGGCGGGCCGCGCAGGGATCCCTGAAGGGGGCGGAGGTCGGGTGCAGGGGTGCGGGCAGAGTCAAGGGGACCCACCCGGCTGTGGAGCAGCCAGAGAGCAGCAGCCGTCGGCCTCCCTCAGGCTGCGGGGACCGGAGGGAAAGCGGCGTTCCTGGAGCCCAGGGAGAGTGGGGGCTGAGTCTTTGCTGGGAGAACACAGATGGCAAAGACCCTCCTAGGGCCCGAGGAAGGGTAAGCAGATTTATTCCTATAAATCTCAGTGGGGGCCAAGGCAGATAGAAAGTCATCAGCACGGCCCCGGGTGGGTCTGTGGCCCCTCAGAGCCTCTGAACCCCCACGTCAGTGTGTCCCAGAAGGTGGGCTCAGCCACGTACCCTGTCCCCTGCCTCCCGGCACCTGGGGAAATAAAACGTCGCCGCCCAGTGGGCTTGTCAGGACGGCTTCAGCCGGCATCTCACCAAACTGACCGCGAGGCCGCGATCCTGAGTGGGGGCGGAGCCCCGCCCGAGGAGCCGCGCGGCCTCCGGAGCCCGGTTCCGGTGCCGGGCGGACCGCGAGGCCCGTGCTTGTTTCACCCCAGGATCTGTGGCCGCGTCTTCTGTTACTACTGCTGCAACAACTACGTCCTGACCAAGCACGGCGGCAAGAAGGAGCGCTGCTGCAGGGCCTGCTTCCGCAAGTTCAGTGACGGCCCCGGCTCCCCCGACAGCGCCAGCTCGGGCACCAGCCAGGGAGAGCCCAGCCCTGCGCTGTCGCCGGCCCCAGGCCGCGCCGGGCCCCAGGCCGCCGCCGGAGGCCAAGGTCAGGCTCCCGCCCCTGCCCTCCCCGCCCCCGGGTGCTTAGGTGCCACCCCCCCCCCCCGTCCCCCCGCCCCCCCCCCCCCCCCCCCCCCCCCCCCCCCCCCCCCCCCCCCGTGGCTGGTCAGCTTGATTCAGTGTTTTCCGGACCCGGGCGTTAAAGGGGCGCCAAAAATGTATTGCGCCAATTTGAGACTTTCCGTTTTTCTGTAGTTAGGATAGAAAGAGAATTGAAAGGTGAATAACTTTCTCCCGATACGATTCAGCGTTATTTAACGCGAGATCCGTGTACTTCGTCACTCGGTGCGCTACCAGTGGGACGTCCCCCACACCGTGGAAAATACTGCCTCCGGAGCCTCAGCCCCAAGAACCCCGCCCTCCCAGCGGAGCAGCCACGGGCCCGGAGCTGCGTGGAAACGACCACATCCTTCACCTTCTCCCTGTGGCTCGCGCCACGGCAGGCCGAGGAGGACGCGTTCTCCCGCGCCCTCTCGCTGCGCTCGGGGAGAGGAAGTGGGATCCGGTTCCCGCTGGCCCTGCTCCCAGCACAGCCCCGCCGGGCGGGCCAGGCTGCCCTCTCGGCACTGCCCTGGGGATACAGACTAGCAGCGAGGCAGGCCTGACGCGGCAGGGGCAGGAGCGAGGCTGGGCCCAGCCCAGGCAGCACCGTCTCCTGCGGCTGGTCCCTCTGGGCTCCTCCTTGGCCTCTGCCTGGGCGCAGGTCAGCCAGCCTTCCGAGATCCCGTGAGTTCCCCGCTTGTTTAACTGGACCATCAAGGAGGTTGGCAGGCCCCGTTCTGTATATTGGGTACGAAGAACCGCGTCGAGTTGGCAGGGTGCACTGTGAACACAGCCTTCCTCAAACAGTATCTTCCTCAAACGCGTTTTTCATTCTTTTTTATCAAGTTTTGGGAGTCCTGGATAGATTCTGGGTAGAACTTATTTAATAGATCTGTTTCACAGATACCTTTTCCCAACTAGAAACCCGTCTTTTCACCTTCTTTGAAAGAGCGGAAACGTTTTCCAAACACGGAAGGTTGGAATTCTCATGAAGTCCAATCCATCAATTTTTTTTTGCCTTACGGATCAATTTTTTTCTTATCTTTTGGGATCATGTCTATCTTTGCTTACCCTAAGGACACAAAGATCTCCTGGTTTGTTTGTTTTTCCTCGAAATTTCACGGTTTTAGGTCTGTGATCCATTCTGAATTGATTTTGGTGTATGCTACAAGCCACATGTAGAGATTCATTTTTTTGCATATGGCTGTCCAGTGTTCCCACCGCCATTGGTTAACAAGTCCGTTCTCACAGAACTGCCTTTGCCCCATTTTCTAAAATCAGTTGCTCTTATGTATGTGGGTCTGTATCCGGACTTTCTGACCCATCCCACGTATCCATGTGCCTTCTCTCTCACCAATACCGCACTGTGGAGATCACCATGGTGTTCTAATGAGTCTTCAAATCAGGTAGAGCGGGTCGCCTCTAGTTTTGTTCTTTATCAGAGTGTTGGCTATTCTAGGTGTTTTGCATATCCATGTAAATTTTATTTTATTTCTTTTTAACTTAAACTCCAGTTAGCTGACTAGACGTATAGGTTAGCATTGGTTTCAGGAGTAGAATTTAGTGATTCATCAGTTACATATAGTGCTCATCCCAACAGGTGCCCTCCTTAATGCCCACCACATCCCGCCCCCCCACCTCCCCTCCAGCAACCCTCAGTCTTTCTCTGTATATAAGAGTCTCTTATGGTCTGCCTCCCTCTGTGTTTTTATTTTTCCTAAGTTCATCTCTTTTGTTTCTTAATTCCACGGATGAGTGAAATCGTATGATACTTGTCTTTCACTGACTGACCGACTTTGCTTAGCATAACGCACTCGAGTTCCTCCGTGTTGTTGCAGATGGCAAGATTTCATTCTTTTCGATCGCCGAGTAATACCCCGTCGTATGTGTGTATACACACACGTACACACACACGCATCTTCCCTATCCATTCATCAGTCGATGGACACTTGGGCTCTTCCCGTAATGTGGCCGTTGTTGGTGGCACCGCTATAAACATTGGGGTAGATGTGCTCCTTCAAGTCGGCACTCCTATAACCTTTGGATAAATGCCCAGTTGTGTAATTGCCGAGTCATAGGGTAGTTCTGTTTTCAGTTTCTTGAGGAACCTCCATCCTGTTCTGCAGAGCGGCTGCACCAGCTTGCGTTCCCACCAACAGTGCAAGAGGCTTCCCCTTTCTCTGCATCCTCACCAACAGCTGTCGTTTCCTGAGTTAATTTTAGCCATTCTGACAGGTGTGAGGTGGCATCTGTCTCATTGTGATTCTGATTTGTATTTTCCTGATGGTGAGTGACGTTGAGCATGTTTCCATGTGTCTGTCAAGCTATCTGGATGTCTTCTCTGGCAAAGTGTTTCTTCGTGCCTTCTGGCCGTTTCTTCACTGGATTATTTGCTTTTTGGGTGTTGAGTTTGACAAGTTCTTTATAGGTTTTGGAGACTCCCCCTTTAGGAGATATGTCGCTTGCAGATATCTTCTCCCATTCATTCCATCGGTTGCCTCGTTTTGTTGATTGTTTCCCTCACTGGAGAGAAGCTTTTTATCTTGGTGAGGTCTCAATAGTTCATTTTTTGCTTTTGTTTTCCTTGCCCCTGGAGACCCGTCTAGTAAGAAGTTGCTGAGGCCGAGGTCAAAGAGGTTGCTGTCTGTTTTGTCCTGTGGGATTTTGATGGTTTCCTGTACCCGTGTAAATTTTAGAATTTAGTTTGTCAGCTTCTACGAGAAATCCTGCTGAAATTTTGACTGACGTGTGCTTTCTAGATCACGTCGAAGAGAATCGACATGTTAACAAAATTGAGTCTTCCAATAAGTGAACATGTATAGCTCTCCACTTGTTTAAGTCTCCTTTGATTTCTCTCCGTTGAATCTCCCTCGTTTGGGGCACCTGGTGCTCATTGTCCCTTCCTTTCTCATCCTCCTTCCTTCCCTCTACCAGCCTCAGAAGGCAGATTCAGAAGTGTGACTGGGTCTATGGAAGGAAACCAGGCTCTGGTCTCCTTCTTCAGCCTGTGTCTCAAGCCCCACGTCCTGCTCTTCCTAGAGCACGGCCTGTCCCGCTAGCCCTGTGGTGGAGCCGGCTGGAAACTTGGAGCTCTCGTGAACTGTTCTTGCTCAACAGTCCAGGAATCTCCCCTGCCCTGACTCACAGGCAGGTGTTCCAGTGATGACAGAGGGTGGCACTGTGCCAGAGTCCCGAGGTCACTTGTTTTGATTTCTGACATTTCCTGTCTCCTTGTCTGTCTGCATTTCTTTCTGTCTTTCCTTTTTTTCTATCTTCCCTTCTGTCTGCCTTTCTTTCGCCTCAGGCCTGCCGTCACATTTTCCATGCTGCATGCAGGAGCGTGCGTGTGGGTAGGTGGCCGGCACAGGAATGTCCATACGGCGTCCCTCCTACTGAGTGGCCTGCAAAGTCAGACACAAGTCCCCCAGTCAGAAGCACAGCGGTCACTGCCACCTCGGGCAGAGGGAGGGTCTTTCCCATCCCCCAGTGGATGGAGATGGAAACACAGGATCCAGATAGAATCTTGGTTTCAAAGGAGGCATAAATAAGTCGTGTCTGTGTCTTCGGGAGCAAGGACTCAGCAGCAGAGAAGTGTGTTTACTTTTCTGTTAGGTTCTTTCCTGATGAGGTTTTGACAGGTTTTTTGTTTGTTTGTTTCTGGATAAGAGGCCTCAGAGAATATGTAAGGGCTTGAATCTCTTTAAGACCCGACTGAGGAGCTTCAGAGAAATCTCTTAATTCATGTGTTCAGCTTCCCTGTAGGCCCCACCGCTTTCTGGAATGTCTCAGCAGCCATTTCTCTCCCATCCAGACAGAGTAGCTGTGGGTTGAGCGGGCACTTAGAGCGTGTCCCGGTGGCGCATCCCGCACAGTTACAGCCCCTCACCTCCCGGCGTCCCCCCCCCCCCCCCCCGTCCTGTGCGTAACTGCGTGTGTCTCTTCTCTCCCCACCCGCCTCTGTGGCCCAGGTGTAGACGCGGACTGCAGGCCGCCGGACGATGCCGCGTTTGACATCATCACCGATGAGGAGCTGTGTCAGATTCAGGAGTCGGGCTCCTCGCCTGAGACACCCACCGAAACTGACTCCCTCGACCCTAACATGCCCGAACAGTGAGTAGACCTCACCTTTACTTCCTGTGTGCTCACTGGGTGTCGGGCCCTTGTGCCCCCTGATTAAAGGACCAGGAAAGTGAGACTTCGGAAGCAGGATTGGCTGTCTTCGCTTAAGGGAAGGCGCCTCAGAACAGTGCTCGGGACAGTTCTGGAGCCTGGAAGTTCCAGGTCAGGGTCCTGGGCTTGCGGACGGCCACCCACCCGCTGCCTCTTCACCCGGTTGCCCCGCCGTGCACGTGTGCCCCTCGTGTCTCTCTGTGTCCTGCTGGTCCGTTGGTACTTACTCTCCACCAGTCTTCTCGCTTTTCCAGGCCAGCTCTTTTCCAACCAGGTTTGCGAGGAGAGTTTTGCAAAGGCCAATTTTTAAATAATATGAGGTAACCTCACGAAGTGCCACCGTGTTTCAGTGTCGAGAGTTTATGCCAAGGGGACCCACAGGAAAAGGTCAGGCCCCCCACCCCCCACGGCAGCCCTGCTCGGCGTCTCTCAGCCCCTGGTATCGGGCTTAAATGCGGTTTCTGCAGCAAAGCACAGACTGCTCCAAAGCCAAGAAAGAATTTACATGGCCCCCCCCTGGGTCCAGGCATTTCTCGGCCCACTTTCCCTCCAGTTAGGGAGTTTCGTGATGCACCTGGCCAATACCCACATTCACATCTCTGCCCCTCTCTTCCTGCCCAGGACTCAGAGGAGGGCTAGGATTAATCAGCCAGGATTTCTGCCGTGCAGGAGATGTATTGAATCCTCACGGAGCACTCAGTGCCAGAAATTTTAGGCTTACGTGTATCCCTCCGCACTCCCCTGTTCTCTGACTGGAGGGTGACCAAACGCTCGTGTTGTAGCCTCGTGGAGAGAGCCCACAGGATCACCCAGCCCATCAGCCCCTGTGCAGTGCTGCTTCCGCGGCTTTGGGCCTTGCCTTTCCCTTCCTGGAACCCCCGCCTCCTGAAGTGCCCCTGACCCCACAGCCTGCAGTGTTCTCCCAAGGGCACTGAGCCACGGAGCCGCCATCACCTGGCAACTGTACTCCCCGCCAGGTGGGTAGGTGGTGAGGTGAGCAGGACTGGGGCCTCCAGACCTGGGAGGACGGCCTTTGGCTGTCGCCTGCAGGAGAGAGTGACCCCCTGCAGCTCCCTCTTTCCCTCGCCCCTCACCTTCCCCTTTGCCAGTAAGAACAGAAACAGGAGGCGCTCTGACCGCTGACAAATACCTGTGTTTCGGTCCCGGGAAATCAGGAAGTGTCCCAGGGAAAGGAAACCACCAGTGCGCTGGCCCGCGGCCCCTAGGGTGGATCTGGGCCTGGCAGTCGGGAGCCTGCGGTCCCTGCGGCCTCCGCTACTCAGCTAAGGGCCTGCACCCTCACACGCCATCTCTGTGCATCAGAGAAGACCCAAGTGTCTCTGGTAGCTTTGCCGTACGTTCTTTTTCTTCCTAAGACCGATCAGAAACGCCAGGACCCTGAAAAAGTGCGGGCGGTAAGCCTGGATTTGCGTAAGCCTCCCTGATGGGAAACTTCGAGAAAGAAATCAGCAAGTCCAAAGTAAGAAGTGATCCGGAAGGGATTGAACACCGGGTGTGTCCAAATCCACAGAGGAAGGAAGGCTGCTTGGAAGCCATGTTGTCGAAAGCCACTCTGCCGGGCACCTTCCTGCGCCGGCCGCCTCTGTGCGTGGCCTCGCTCGGTCCCCGCCCAGCCCTTCGAGGCTTAGGGATTACGGTCATCATTTTACAGGTAAAGCTGCTGAAGCCTCGGGAGGCCAGATAAGCCACTCCAGGGCACGGGGTTGTAAGTGTCAGCACTAGGCTTTGAGCCCAGAACCCCTCCCTCCGTCCACAGGCTTGAGGTTCATTCCGAAGAGTTCATTTCTCTTCTCAGGGCCCCACTTCCCCATGTACACATCAGAAGCCTGTGCTCTGCCTCTCGCCCTGCAACGTATACACATTCTGCGGGCAATGAAGTTGTCTGCCTCGCCCTTCCTGGCAGTGAGGGGACAGGCAGAGGTCCCCACACCCCTGAGCAGCCTCCCACTGGCCCCCACCGATGAGAAACAGAAGCACAACCCCTTCCCTGGGGAGAAAAGATGGCGTTCTTCAGAGCCCTCCAGACGGGCCTATCCGCACCCGCTCCCCACACTCAGCCGAGCTCCCGCTCGGCCTTCTCCAGGGACCAGGTGTTCTTCTGTGCTCGGCACCGAGGGGGCAGGCGGAGATGGAGAGAAAGCTCTCATCAGCCCGTCGCAGGGCTGGGCCTTGGGTCTCTCGGCCTCCGCTCTGCTTCCACCCCGGCCTGGAATCCCCTTCTGGTCACGAGACGAACGGGCCATACGGCCGTGAAGAGCTTGATCTCCAGAATCCGACACCTGGTCGGAGCGTAAGCTGCCACCTCCAGGTTCCGTGGACTGGGGTACCGCAGCCTCCCGAACTGGGTGCCCTCCCCTAGGAGAGGTGGGGACCGTCCCCCTCTGGGACCGGCAGGAAGATTCGATGAGAAGGGTGTGTGTAAAGGGCCGAGCCTGGTGCCTGGCGCCTGGGAGGCCTCCCGTGGAGGCGCCTCATTTCTGTGATGTCCCGCGTGCGTTGTGATGCCAGGCGCTGAGCCGGGCCCGTCTCCTGCTTGCGCCTGGTACCCCAGTATTTCTCCAAGGAAAACCTCTCCCAGTGCCCAGTGACACTGAGCTAAAGTCGTCGAGACGGTCCCTGACCCTCGGGGCACCTTTGCCAGTAATCGCTTTGTAACTAACTGGTACTTCCCGGTCAGAGTGCTTTGCTGGGGGGCTGGGGTCGGTGGATCACTGGCCGGGAGATGGGACGCCTGCATCTCAGACACAAACGAGAACAGGGTACGGTAGTGACCGTGAAGGCAAAAAGCCACCTTGTGCTCGGCTTAGCCCAGCGTTCTCCCCCCGCCCTTTGTGAGGAGGACGGAGCTGGCGGGTACCTTGAGCGCATCCGCTGCGGGAAACCTCTGTTGGCCAACACTTGGGGGCAGAGAAAGAGGCTGTTCACCGGAGTCCTAGCCCTGGCTGTGCCGGGTGAGCTTTGGCGGGTCTTAATCTCTCTGAACTAGTTTCCTCACCTGAAGCATGGGGACGAGCGCGCCGGGCCTCGCGCGGCTGGGTGTTGGGAGTCCCCACGGACAGTGGAGGACCGGGCGCATGAAAGAGGCACCGCCTGGGGGGCCCCTTAGGGGAGGAGGTCAGAGCGACCACTCCCTCCACTCCTGGACCCCGCCAGCAGGGGAGGCTTCAGCCGTTCTCTCCCGCAGCACCAATCCCTCCGTCCGGAATGCTCACTGAGATCACCCGGGCTTCTGGCTCCCGGGCGGCCCCTGGAATCGGGGTCACCCCATGTTCACCACCCGTGCGGCCACGCGGGACCGCTAACGGCCCTGAAGTGACGGGGACATGGCGAGGGAGTAGCTTGCCCGCGGACCCCAAGGCCGCGCTCGAGGCAGCCTGTGCCCACCCTTCTACAGCCCCACTCCCACCTATGCCCCATCGTGTGCTGCTGCGTGTGTGAGCACAGTCAGGGGAGGAGCAGAGCAGGACCGAGGCCGGGAACTTGCACCCCGTGGGGCTGTTGTGTGGACAGAACGAAGTCACGTCGTCAAAGGCCTCCGCTCCCGACGCGGGCTGTGCCGGCCTCTGTTGCCAGCACTGCCCTGTACCCAGGGGAGGGCTGGGAAGAGTCCCGACTCTCAGGCGTAGCAGATGAGAGTCCAGAGGGGTATAGGGCCAGTGAGTGAGAACACACAAAAGGTAAAGGAAGATTCTGCTGCTGTGCCATTCCTGGGTTTTCCTAAGCCTTAGAAGGTCACACGCAGCCTTTTTGCGAGGAGCCTGGAGAGAGGGCGTATAACCCAGGCCTGGGGAGGGGCGGGGTGCGGCCTGACCGGTGCCTGGTCTGGTTTGCCTCAGCCCGGCAGGCGCCTGGTTGGGGAGAGCCCAGCGGCCCCGTTGCCTCGGCCAGGCAGCCCCCAGCTTGGCCCCCACGGTGCGCCATCCGGGCCTCACGGGCACTCCTGGACGGAGGGCCGCCCTCAGCCGGTGGTGCGGATGGTGAACTGGGCCCTAGGAGGCCGAGCACCTCATCCCGGGACGCACAGGGCCGGAGCCCTGCTCTGCCAGTCACGCCACACGGCTGCGGGGCCCCCGGTTACGGCTTCTTCACGTCCTCCTTTCCAGGCAGGGCCTCCGTCTCTCGTTCTGGGGAAGTGAGGGGCCGGGGGCCCCTCCATCAGAAGTGCTAACCCTTGAGATGAACGCACAAAGGAGGGGGGGGGGCATGTGAAACTCCCACTTTGAAGCCAGTTTGTACTTTTTATTTTTTTTCCTGTTGCTTTTTTTTTTTTTGTATTTGAAGCCAATTTAAAGAAGATAAAAGTCAGGCTTGTCACCATAGGAAGGGCAGAGTTTGCCGTGCAAGGAAGCCTTCGCTCAGTCCCCAGGGCCTGTGTCCCATGAGGCTGCCGCCCTCCAGGGTGCATTTAGGCACGGGTGTGAGACGGTACGGGGGTCACGTGGGCCTGCGAGGCCCGGCCTGTGCGCAGCTGGACCAGGGTGCGTGTGACACGCCAGGCGCCCTTCCCGCGCCCTGCCAACCTGCACGGGACAGACCTGCGGCCTCCGTGTGTCACTAGGTCTTGAGCTGTCACTGCCGTCTTTGGGGCCCTCCCACCCCCGAGTGCCCCCTGTGCTAACGGTTCTGTATGCACTGTCCCAAGTCCCCCCCCAACACTCCCCAGCCCCCAGAGGTGGGGGCTGTTATGGCCCGTGTCTCACCAAAACAAAAGAGATTAAGAGATTGCCAGCTGGTCATGCTCACCAGTGAGCACCGGAGCTAGGGCTCCACACCAGCCCCGTAGCCCCACCGCTCAGCCGGGTCGGACCCACCGCCCTGCCTGTGTGCTCGCTCGCTCTCTCACCATAGGTGATTGGTCCTCTCCAGTTTGGTGAGTGGTTTTGCGAAGCATGAGCCAGAAAGGCAACTTTAAGCCGATAGAGCCGACGGCTACAAGGATCTAATCTAAAAACCACACACAAGCGTCTGCCATTTAGAACTGCTTCATCGTGTGACCATGTTACAGAGGTGACACAAGCGTACCTCACATTTTGGGCAGGAGGTTGAAAGCCACGGTGAAAGCATTATCACTGGTGTGTTCCATTTCCTTGATCGGGCCGCGCCCTCAAAGTTCACAATTTTAACTGCTTTCCCAATGCTCTGAGCCCACAAGTAATCACCTCTGGTATGTGCCAAGCATACGGCAAAGTAAAGTGTGCCTGGGGATAAACATAGCTTGGAGACTTTAAAAGGGTTTTATTTCGTAGCCACGAAAGACATATGCCATTTGATATGCGTGTGTTTGTATCCTACATACACTGATACATGATTTATCTGCGTGCGAGCATGTCGGGCATTGGACAGCTTAGTTTTTAAATGAGCAAACCCACCCAAGAATCCGATTCAGAACTGCTGCTTAGATCCATGATGGTCGTAAACTCTGCTTTGCACGTTCTCCTAGCATCCTGTGGACCGCTGGGACCCTCAGCTGAGTAATTCGTTTGGGCCGTTCATGTCCCCTGGTGTTCCTCCTTCCGAGATGAACCGAAGAGAACATAATCATCTCTCTATATAAAGGCGAAACCCGAAGGTGAGGCAGAACCTGATCTCATTTCTGTCAGGTACCTGGCGATTGAGGTCTGAGCCAGATGGACGAGCCCTCGTTCTCATGGCTGCTCTCGTCTCCCCGCTTCCCAGTGGCCAGAAGAACCTTCTGTACCGGAGAGCCTGGAGTGTCACCTGCCCTCAGCAGCTTTGTGGCCATGCTCCCCCTTCAGCACCCGGTCCCAGCCCCCACGGAGGAGGGCCTAAGGTCTCAAGGGTCGCACTTCATTCCCTCGGAGCCAGCATTCTTGGGGATAGAGGAAGGAAAGCCCTTCCGGGTTTTAGAGCCCTTCCCCCAACCCTGAGCTTTAGGCCTGAGGGTTTGAGAAGAGAGCAGATTGCGTTCATGCCCGAGAAGCAGGCTCCCACACCGGCTGCCGCATGCCTTCTCCGTGAGAATGCGTAAGTCCTAAACAAAGCTTTCCTCGTGGCGTCCAGAGCGCACAGCCATGCTCCTATAAGCTCCTGGGCGGCTCTCCAAGCCCGGCCGAGGCCTACAGCTGGAACATGCTGGTGGCCTCCACGTGATGAGAGGCAGAACAGGTCTTGGAGGCATCGTCGGAAGACTTCCATTGACCTGAGACCCCCAGGTAAGGGAGGCAGCCAAGGTCTTTCACGAGTTTCCAGAAGTTCCTCCGAAACTTCAAGCCAACAAAGGCATAGAGCACGGGGTTAAGGCAGGCCCGCAGGTAGGCGATGGCCTCCGTCACGATGATGGCATAGTGGAAGCTGGTCATGGTGTAGTGCTCCCAGTTCGTGCTGCGGATTAGCTTCACGAGGTTGAAGGGCGTCTGGGTCAGCAGGAACGCAGCCACCACCAGGAAGATGACCTTCAGAGACTTGTGCTTCTTGAAGCCCCGGGCGCGAAGCAGAGTCTTGATTATGACCGAGTAGCAGACAATCATGGCGACCAGGGGCAGGAAGAACCCCAGTGTCATCTGGGTGGCGAGAACCACAGTGGAAATCTCCTCGTCGTGATAACCACAGACGAGCTTGTCGAGATAGAGGACGTGGCCGTAGATTATCTGCGGCAGCGAAAGCAGCAGGGAGGCCCCCCAGATGAACAGACAGATGGCCTTGCCCCAGGCCATCCGCCTCGCCTGCTGGTTGTAGGCCTTGGTGGCCCGAGCCACCGCGACGAAGCGGTCAATGGTGACGCAGGCGAGGATGAGCATGGATGTGTAGAAGTTCAAGGTGTAGATGCCCAGCAGGGTCTTGCACAGGACGTCGCCGAAGACCCACTCGTGGATGCTCGCGTAGGCCCAGAAGGGCAGGGTGCAGACGAACACCAGGTCGGCCAAGGGCAGGTTCACCAGGAACACGTCCGTCAGGCTCTTCAGCTTCTGGTAGAAGACGTAGATGACCAGCACCAGCGCGTTCCCCGCCAGGCCACAGATGAACACCCCCAGGTACATGCAGGGCAGAAAGACCTTGCGGAACTCCAGGAAGCGTTCGTGCCCCCGGCTGCCGTCGCTGGAGGTGTTGAAGAAGCCGGGGTCCACGTAGTCGTCCTCAGCCATGGCGTGCGTTCTGATGAACACCTGGGAGGCAGACACAGGAACTCCAGTCAGGGCCGAGGGGGACACCTCCTGTCCTCCCACAGTCCTGTTGCCCCACTTTTAGGGGGCGCGTAGTCATCTCCTGAACCCACCTGAGTTCTGGTCAGTGGCAGCACATTCCAGTACCCTGGAGACAGCCAGAGCTGAGGGGCGATTGCCTGGGCGGGATGAGGGACCCTGAATGGGCCCTAAGATTCTAAGGCTGTCACCCGCCTCACAGACAACACATACCTGACCCCCATGCACAGTCCATAAAATCCTGTGCCAGCTGGCCTTGAAGGCAAAGGTCACCATGTGGTGGAGTGTGGGCATTGCCCTCCTGGAAGTGCAGAACTTTCTTTTTTTTTAACCTATTTTCATTTAATATTTATTTTTGAGAGAGAGCGCACGTGCACCAGCTGGGGAGGGGCAGAGAGAGAGAGGGAGACACAGAATCTGAAGCAGGCTGCGGGCTCCGAGCTGTCAGCACAGAGCCCGACGCGGGGCTTGAACTCACAAACCGCGAGATCGTGACCTGAGCCGAAGTCGGAAGCTTAACCGACTGAGCCACCCAGGCGCCCCAAGAACTGCTCTCTCATGGTCAGGCCTGCCTTCGTCCGCCCATCCTGGGCCTCATTTTCTGTTGAATGAGAGCCCTGAGCTGCTAACTGCGGAAGCTAAGCCAAGTAGCCCCCCTCCCCGGGGGCTCCACCATTGAGGAGACTTCTGCAGACCAGCAGGGGCTCGCGGGCTGACCCTCTCCCACCAGGGTAGACGGTCCGTTCTGTCTTTTCTTGCCCTTAGCTGCCTAGATTTAGGAGGTGGGGAGACAGGCCTGGGAAGCCCCGGCTGCCCAGCACTGTGGCTGAACTGGTCACGGCCGGGGAAGCGGGCAGCTGCCCCCCCAGCCCAGCCCCAGCCCAGCCGGCCCCTCACCGCCCGTCACACGACCCTCCTCCACCGGAGCCTGGTTTCCTGAAGACTTCTTGATCCCCAGGACCCTCTTAAACGGAGCATCTCCCCAGAAGGGAACATCACTTTAGCTTTCGAGACTAGCAGTTTATGCCCAAGGGGTCTCCTTGAACAAATGGAAGGCCCGCCAGCGGGGGGCCAGCCTTGCAGTGAGGCAGGCAGCGGCCACCACAGCCGCCTTTCTTGCCCGGGGCTCCCGGCCTTTCAGGGCCGTCACTTCCTTCTGCCCTGTGACCCTGCCGAGGAGCAGGGACAGGACGCAAGGGTGATGTACTCGGGCATGAGAGCAGAGGCGGCTACGGCAGCACCGGCCCTGGGGAGCCAGGTCACTGACCTGCAGAGAGCCGGCACGCAGCGGCTCATTTCCGGTGACCCAGGGCCATACCTCGCTAGCACCTCAAGAAGGCGTTTCGAGAAGAACAGGCATTTGGTGTAGCAAAGGCAGAATGTCAGCCAGCCGGACAAGGGCATGTACAAGGAGAGATCACGTCTTCCTTTCTGATTGACTTGAGGACTCCTTGTCCTGACTGGAGACGGTATCAGCCCTGCCGGTCCTCCTGGGAACAGAGTGCCCTTTCTCTGCAAGGAGGAAGCTCGCCTTGGGGTAAGACGCCTCTGTGAAAAGCCCCTGCCACTCAACCACAAGATGTGAGATCAGTAAGGGTGGCGGGCCAGCCGTAATAACGCTACCCTGCCAGCCGTTCGGACTCCTGGGTTAAGTAGGTCAGATGATGTGTGTGTGTTCCTGCTTCACGCGGGGACAGAAACATCTTTTTCAGCTCTTAGCATGTGCACAGGCGGCTCTGCTCTCCTTAAGAGTAACATCACATCTCCATTATTGCCTGCCTCCCTCTTGCCTTTTTGCAAGAAAATCCTCCTGGCGCTGGCGTTACACGTTTCCTCAATGGGCCCGTGCAAACTCGCTTGTGATAATTGGCAAACTTGGGTGCTGTGCCGACGGACTGGAAACCGCCCAGCTCTGTGCAGATTGAGTAGCTGAGAATGAGTTTCCCTTCCAGAAAGGTTAAGATCATTCATTTCTTTGCCTTGAGTAGCCAAAGCCCTGTGTTGATCTATGCAACTTTTTTTTTGAAGTAATACAGTATTCAGCTTTGGAAGCAGTGTAAATGTCTGATACTGAACAAATCAGCAAGTTACAATTCAGACAATAGAATATAGCTCAAACTATGTTTAGGTTTAGGAAGTGCTTTTAGTGAGTCGGGAGAAAGCAGTACGCTTAAATGTCTCACAACAGAGTAAGTCTGCACAATTAGCATTGGCTGTTAAGTATTCCAATGAATGGATGTCCAAAAGGATGTAAAATTGGTCATGATTCTGAACTTTATTTGATCATAAACCCCTTTGAGAATCTCCTAAAAGCCACAGACCTTTTCCTCAGATGTGCATATATCTTAAGTAGGCTCCACATCCAACGTGGGGCTTGAACTAACAACCCCGAGATGGAGAGTCGCACGCTCCACGACTGAACCAGCCAGACACCCCAGTTTTGACTATATGTTCTAAAACATTAAAAAAAAAAAAAAAAGCCCAGAATTGATCAGCAGCTTGCGTCTGGCTGTGGAGTCGGGGCTGACTTCTTTCCCTTCCCCCTAAGTCTCTCCTTTTCTGAAGTCTCTGCAGTGGTATATTGACTTACCTTGAGAAAAGAAACTAGACAGCAGCCAGTGTTGTAAATTATAATGAAGAAGAAACGAAAATGGAGACGGAGAGATTATTCCGTGAACAGATGTGGACAGTGGCCAGCCTGTCCTAGTCTCCCGGGGAGGGTACCCCCAGTGCCGTCAGCTTACGAGCACGGACTGTGTGCCCCGAACCCCGCTAAGTCATTTCCACAATTCTCTAGTCGTGGGGCAAAGGCAGAATTCAGACCGAGAGCGGTCGGGCTCTAAAGTCCGGGCATTTACACGGTACTGCACCGCGGGCAGGGATCAGAGGACCCCAGCAAACCGGGGTTAGCACCTGCCTTTTAACTCTAAAGAAGACGGATGACTCACCAGTGGAGAGGCGCTGTCGATGTGTTGCAGAGATGAACGTTCACAGCACAAGGTCTGCCTCTACCTGTCTGTGATGTGGTGCGTGTTTCCGTTGAATATCTTCTGAGAGCCCTTGGTTGGTGATCATAAGAGACCCGGCCCTACCCCTGCCTCGTACATCAGAATCCACATGACCTGCCTGCACGCGCGTAATTTGGGAGATCAGAGATAGGGAGCAGCGGCTCCGATGCGCTACCCTCCCTGCCGCCTGGCTGTGGACGCAGTCATCTGTCAGGACCTGAGAGGGTTTCTGTTTATAAACCGAAGGGGAGCAGTAAGTAGGTCTGGCCCAGGCAGCCCAGTGACGATGGTGGCATTTGTACTGTAAGATTACTTCACTCGCTAGTCCTGTCCCTTTGGAACCGTTTGGGTCTGGACCACTGCAAAGTGCGTGCCGTGGCCTGGGTTCTGGATATGCTTGATAGCCACTGACCCCCACTCAAAAAAACGGCAGCCCTGCAAAGTCAGTGCTGACCCCATTTTATAGATGGAAACACTGAGGACCCCAGCCAAAATAACAGCCTGGCGTGTACACAGCTAAAAACTGGCGCTTCCAGGATACAAACCCAGGTCTCTGGAGGTGTGGACTCCATTTCCGCTTTCCCAGCAGCAGACTCGCGCTGAGCCACCAGGCCTCCCTCCCCTGACCCTGCACCGCGTTCAGCCCGGTCCCCACCGTGGCCGGTGCACGTCTGCTGGTCACACGGGCTCCTGTGGCTCTTCCTAAGGGCAGGGTGTCAGGCACTGGGAGCAGGGGCCAGGCACGGCCTAGGACCTAGGGACTAGCACTCAGCTCCACTAGGAGCCAGGCTCCGCGCTGGGTGCGTCTCACCTAGCCGTCCAGCCCTCATCCTTCACAGATGAGTAAGCAGAAGGGTCGAGAGAGGAGCTCGCTTGCCCGTGACACTCCTGTCCCCCGGAGCCGCCAGGTCACGAGGGTCCGTGTGAGCGTGGAGCTATCTGGGGGGTTCCCAGCAGAAGCTTGGGAGACCGCCAGTGGATGTTGAAGGCCTTTTGAACGAACTAGTTAAAACGCTCCCTCCGCACTGGTACACACGAACGAGATGTTCCCCTGAGGGCAGGAGCCGGGAGGCTATGCGGGGTGTCTGCCTCTGGGCGGATGGTGGGGGGAACACAGGCCAGTGGACGGTGAACGAGCTGAACCAAACACCGCAGGCGAGCGGGGCCAAAGCACCCCTCCTCTGAAAGAGGACTTTTACGACAGACATCCCTTCAGAGTGAGCCAGCCTTTCATCTTGGAACCTTCGGAGCTCGGAGAGAGGAGCTTTTTTCCCCGGGGACAGGCCAGCTGTGTCGTTTGGGACCAGTCCACAGAACAGAGAACAGCCTGAGCCTTGTCAAGCACCCTCAACGCGGCCATGCCCTGCTGTCTCGGACGTGCAAGCATCTGCACCCCGTGGGAAGAGACGGGGCTCACCCCGGTGCCCCCCACCGCCGTGCGCACGCTTGCTGGGGGGGCAGGTATTTGAGGGGGCACGTCGTCACCCTTCACTAGGGGAAAGCTCTCCAGCGAAAGACGTGCAACTGAGCTGGAGGAGGGAGCCGCTCACAGCGTCGGAGGCGGGGCGGGGTGGGGGGGCGGCACAGAACCTTATTTCAACCACTTTACAAAGCGCCCGCTTGCAACTTCTTGTCTGCCGATTTGGAGTGCTCTTTGTTTTGAAGGCCTTCCTTTTCTCTGAAACCAAGCTCTAAGCATTCTTACGGGCAGACACCCAGGCATAGGTCCTAGACTTCCCCCTGGAATACTGAAACGTTTTCTAAGCAGAACTGGGGGAAGGACAGACGGAAAGCAGCGGCCGCGCCTGCTGCGGATCTGTCCTGGAAGTCAGCGCCGACCTGCTCGCTTTTCCCGGGCACCTGACGTTCCCAACCCAGAGCCCGGGGGGAGTGTCCATCCCAGGACCCCGGAGTGAGGCGGTCACTGCTGCTGGCAGAAATCTAGCTCCAAAGCCCTGGCGGATGACGGGGGCCGTGGAGGATGAATTCGGACCGAAAGCCTCAGAGAACTAGCCCGAGCAGTGAGCTGGGAGCGGCGTGCCCGGTGATGCCTGGCTCTTGGTTCTGAGGTTAGGCATGCGGCTTTGGGTGTCGCGGTCGGACCGCGGTTACTAAGTAATTAGAAACCAAAATACCAAGTGTTCTTCATCGCTTGGTACTTGGGTAAAAAAGGAAGCCACTGACTAAAAGGAAAACTACCGGGAATTTACTTTGAATAGTAAAATGTGGAAATGCCCCCGGGTCCCACACTGCGGTTCCCCGCGCAGCTCAGCCCTGTGCTGCAAGCCGGTGCTGTTCACGAGCATTGTCTGCGAGGACGGACGTGTCCTGCGTCCGCGCTGCCCCCACACAGTGGCCGTGGGGCACCTGAAGTGTGGCCACTGCAACCAAGGAGCCAAATTGTTGGCGTCTTAAAATTTTTGATGAGTTTGAGTTCAAATGACCCCTTGAGGCTGGTGGCGGCTGAACTGGGCAGCACGTCGTAAGCAGAGAGCCGTCTCCTGACCACAGATAGAAGCTGGCCTGGGGACTGTGGACCCTGGGTAATCGGGCACAGTGAAAAGGGCTGCTTAGCGAGGCTAGGAAGGATGTCAGCAAGAGACTTAGGCCACGGGGGGCTTTTCAGGCACCCTTGCCTTCCTCAGCCAGTCCCAACAGCCAGAGGACCTGCTTCCCCAGGCAGCTTGCAGGATTCAAATTATACAGTAATTAAATGAAAAGGCAGGCATTTTGATTTGTGAGCGGAAACTATTGTAGAGAACCAAGCCGGGGGGACCTCACCTGTGACCCTTCACCCAAGCAGGCATGGACCCCTGGACTGCATTGCCAGGGATTTCCTCACCGTCCGCTGGTCCCCTTTATTCTTAACTTGGTTCTAAAGTAGAACCTTGGTCATGTCCTCTGTTGGGGACATTTGGGACAGAAACCAGCTTACCCAGGGCACGCAATCTAGACATTTATTGAGCATAGACTGGCGGGGCAGGACCCCCAAGGGACGCCAAGGTGACCAGCCCCAGAGGGTGGAGCAAGTTGACAAACAGGTGTGCGTGCCTCGAGCCAAGTTCGGCTCTCCCGACCACAGGCTCTGGATGGAAACTCAGCGGGAGAGGGTGACACGTCGTCAGCGGTCACCATAGCTAGCAGTGGGCTCCTGTGGCCAGAGCAAGGAGAGGAGGAAGGGCCTGTGGGTAGTGAACTTGTCTCCTCTGAGGAAAACACCGCAGTGGCAACAGAAGGAAATTGTTCTGGGAGGAGTTAGGGTGCCCCCTAGTGGCCTTGCTTTTGTTCCCCGGCATTCGCAAGCTTGTTTGTAATCCTCCGATTTAATTTTAAATTTTGTTTTAATCCTGATCTAGAAAAGTCGCTTTTCTACCGCATCCCACAGTAAGAGACACGTTTTACAGGACCACCCAAGGGCTTGCGTGCATGCACAGAAAGGCAAAGCAAGAGCCTCGTGAAACAGTACTAACCCTTACCACGTGCGGTATACTGTTGCATTGGTACTTTTTAAAAATTTTTTTTAATGTTTATTTTTGAGGAAGAGAGAGACAGAGAGCACGAGTGGGGGAGGGGCAGAGAGAGAGGGAGACACAGAATCCGAAGCAGGGTCCAGACTCCAAGCTGTCAGCACAGAGCCCGAGGTGGGGCTCAAACCCACGAACCGTGAGATCACGACCTGAGCTGAAGTCAGACGCTCAACCGACTGAGCCACCCAGGCGCCCCATATTGGTACTTTCCGTTCACGTTCTTCCAACGTTGGTCATAACTTACTAAATTGATTCACGACCCACTAAACGGGTCTCGAGCCACAGTTTGAAAAGCCCTTGAGAAGAAACCTCTATGCCCCTAATCGTTACCCTCGAGAGGGCATCACCCGCCCATGCCTGCCTTGCTCAGCTCCCTCACGCAGGGTCTCAGCCTGGGCCGCCAGGGGCTGGGGACCTACCCTGGGAAGCATGTACCCACGGGTCATCAGGGCTTGTCATGGTCGGAGATGGGGAGCTGGAGGAAGAGGAATGACAGGTTAGGACATCTTTTATCCTCGATGCTGGAAAACCAAGAGAACCAACTACAACGTTGGAGTTTATTCCATCCCTGCTTACTTGTTTCTCTCACACGGTGTCTGCACTTTGGACAAGGATGAAAGCAAATGGCCTGAGCGGCCTCGGGCCCTTTCTGCTCCTCAGGAGCCCCGTGTCCGTGGGCGTCAAGTGGGGGTTGTATAGTCAGTCCCTTGAACACCCTCTTGCACTGACTGACCTTCTGTGATTCTGGATCTGGAAGCCAGTGGCTGCCAGAGCAACGGAAGGAGGCGGGCAGGGAGGAGGTCAGACTGGGACAGCGAGGGACCAGGCTTGCCCTCAGTAGCAGCAGGCGTGTTCTCGCTGTGCCTTCCCTGGCAAGAGTGGAGAAGGCCAGGGAGGGTCCTTTGAAACACCTTGCCTCCTCAAGCCAGCGCCGCCTGGAGCCCATCTGGTTCCGCCCCCTTCGCCCACGTGGAGAAGGGACAACAGACCTCGGAGGAGGGAAGGGCACCAGAGTCACAGCCATAAAGCCAAGGCTGGAACCACCTCGGAGTGACGACCCCACCCGGAGCCACACGGCCTCTCCTGCCTCTCCTGCCTCTGGAGTGCCCACTTGCTCAGGGCCACGCTCCGCCCCTGCAGGGCAGGGTGTCTGAAGACGGGCTGTGCCACTTACGGCCGGCCGACGGGGACTGTGTGCGGACAGCCCCAGCCGGGCAGCTGGGTGCTAGTGGGTGCCTGGTTATCTAGGCAGCTCCCTGTGCTGGCCCCGCCACCACCCACTCGCGGCAGTGCCTGACAGCCGTCTCACCCTCCAGCAGCCGACAGAGCTAAATGCCAGAGGGGCTGCTGAGCCCGGTGGCAAGTGGGCGTGACGTCTTGAAGCTCCGTCTCGTGCCGGAGGCTTCCCAGGAGGCCAGAGGCCTCTCCCTGGGCAGCACTGGCTCTCCCCCCGGACAGAGGGGCCTTGTAAGTCAGCAGTGGGCGCCCTGCGAACCCAGCATCTGCCACACCATGCGTGACCCGGTCTCCAGCCCTCCGGGACCTGTCCTCGGTTCTTCCCTTTGTCAGCATTTCTCCGCCCTCTTCTGAACTTCCACGCGAGCAGTTTGCACCCCTACGTCTGTCGCTTAGCGGGCGGCGAGCGCACCGCGTGGTTCCCGCAGACGGCAGCGGCCGCCCCGTGTGCGCCGGGCCTACTTCCAAAGGGCCCTCAGCCCAGGGAGAGAGAGGACCCAGAGAAGAGAAGGAAGGCCTGGGGTGACCAGGGCCATGGTAGACGGGGTGCAGGGAGGAGTGGGAAGGAGGGCTCGCGGGTGGGAGCAGGCTGCACCTGCCTGTGTATCTGCCCCCGGGGAAGCTGCCTGTCGCATCCCCCACACTGTGCACACCGCGCAGTCCGTGCAGGTGCACCACCACGTGTGCCGACGCCGCGGCCCCATAGGCGAGTGACAGCCGGGACAGGCTTCGCGGAGACCTGCTGGGTGTCGTCTGCTCTAAACCACCCCTTTCTGCCCCCACACGGAGAGCCCCTGGCTGCTCAGGGGGACCTTCAGGTAGACCGTCTGCAGCCGCTCCCCACGGGCACATCTTGCATCCCGACCTGTCTGTGTCGGTGCCTCTCCCTGTGGAAGGATGAATGTCCCGCCCCCGTGGTCGTGGTCGTGGGCTTGGCCGTGGGACTCGCCTGGCAGTGAAATGTCAGCAGCGGCGGGTGGAGAATCCCCTGCAGGCAGAGGTGATGTCTGCCGCCTCCAGGCAGAAGCTCTGGGCCTCAGCCGCTATGCTCTCTTGAATTCCTGGTGTCCCAGGGACGGTATCAGGTCAGGTCCTGAGCTCAGCTGAGCACGAGGATCCCCAGGCATGGCTGAGGGCCGCCCGCCGTGCCGCCCAGACTGTGCCGTCGGCCGGGCACACCGGTTTTCCAGCACAAATCACGGCTGCGCTCCGGGTGGAGCCACGAACTTGGTGCCCAGGTGGGTGTGAAGGTGGTGGACGGAGGGCTGTCTGAGCACGTGGTCCGGATGCTTGCTGCCAGCCACTGACCTTGCACGTGCCACTGTGTATGCTGAGACCCCCCCCACTTCTTCCAGCAGGATGCTTCCAGCTGTGTGTGTGTGTGTGTGTGTGTGTGTGTGTGTGCGCGCGCGCATGAGTCTGCCTCAGACGGAGAGCGTTTGCGGGACGCGGCCCGTGCCCGAGTCAGTATCCTGTGCGGTGCCCACCCCACCACGGACCGGGGCTGACCTCTCCAGGCACTTCAGCAGTAGGCGGGGTGGGGTGGGGTGCGATGGGGCAGGACTGAGTTCACTCAAGTTCCTTCAGGGCCTCAGAGGTCGAGTGAGTGTCCCCCGGGGCCAGGCTGGTGAGAACCCAAGGGTACCTGTTGGCGGTGGGAGGGGGGCGGTTTGGGGCGCACTGACCTCACCCCAGAGACCTCTGGGGAGAGCCCTCCGGGCAGTTGAGAAGGGGGTTATTGTGACATTTGGGGAAGAAGCTGTGCCAGGTGGGAGATCTTCCTTATTGACACCTGCCCACGGGGCAAATGGCTCTTCTTTTCTGGACCTAAGTTCTCTCTAAGCAGAACCGCGCACTCAAGCTGGTTGGGTCTGACGCCCCACTCGGCCATTGGCTGAGTGGACACTGGGGCCTGGCAGGGTGAGCAGGGAGCTAGAGTCGGGGCGTGGGGCTCGGGCCCGCGTCTCGGGAGCTGCCTGTGCCTCTGTGGCCCCGTCAGTGAGGAGGAGGCCTGCAGTCTGCACTCCCAGAGCAGGGGGTTCAGGAAGGGCTTAAAATGTCCCACCATCAGGGCGCCTGGGTAGCTCAGTCGGTTAAACATCTGACTCTTGGTTTCGGCTCAGGTCATATCTCACAGTTCCTTAGTTTGAGCCCCGAGTCAGGCTCTGTGCTGGCAGGGCAGAGCCTGCATGGGTTTCTCGCTCTCTGCCCCTCCCCCGCGCTTGCTCACTCTCTCGCAAAATAAATACACATAAAAAACTTAAAAAAAAAAATCAAATGTCCCACGATCAAATAAATGCAGGAACGCTAGCTTTAAATCCAGGAGATGACTTTGCTGCAGGGTTCCTAGAACCTCGAACTTACTGTGTAAATATGCGGGGATTCTCTGCCCTCCGCCCCTGGCCCCAGCGTCCCACAGGGCACTGTGTGGAAAGCACAGTGTGTCTTCATTGGCAGCTGGCACCCACCACCCCACCGCCGGCTCTCAGTGCAGCCGATAGTGGGCTGTGAGGGAAAGAGGCGATGTGGATGTGGCTTAGGTCCACTCTCTGCCCATGGCCGTGCCCCTCGGCTCCCTCCTGGCCCGCACCGTTCCCCGGGTGTCTATCCTTGTTACCCCCGAGATGGGCCAGAGCAGGCTTGGCTGTCATGGGTCCCCAGGCGGGACCCACGGTGCTGCCCACTGCTCCGCTGGCTGGCGCGGGGTCGGACCGTGGTCCTTTGTGTTGCGGGCGGCCCCTCCCTATGCCCACCAGAACCCCAGCAGGGAAACCACTGAGGCCTCGTGGTCTTCTCCCCATCCTGCCCGCGTGGCCCCAGCCCCTCGCCCCTACCTGGAGAGCCTGCCACAGCCCCTGTCGTGGCCTCTGTGACTGAAGGATCCCAGGCATTCTGAGCTTGGCCACGTGACTCCAAGGCTGTGGGACCCCCAGGTGCCGATGGCTAAAATGGCTGTGTTCTCGTGTGTGACGTTTCAGGGACGCCGTGTCAAACTCGCTAACCCCTGAGGACACCGAAGACATGCTGTTGGGGCAGGATGCTGAGGTCTGCTTGCTGAAGTCTGGAGAATTGATGTGAGTGACTGAGCCCCGAGCAGGGGCTTCCCAGGGGGCCTGGGGGACAGGAGCACCACAGGGGGAGCCCCGGCCTCCAGTGCCAGAGCCGGGGGCACCCCACAGGCTGACTCGGCACCCATGTTGGCTTTCAGTCTGTGCTTTTATTTATTTATGTTTTTAACTTTTTGTAATGTTTGTTTCTGAGAGAGTGAGCAGGGGAGGGACAGAGGGAGAGGGAGACACAGAATCCGAAGCAGGCTCCGAGCTGTCAGCGCAGAGCCCGACGTGGGGCTTGAACTCAGGAACTGTGAGATCACGACCTGAGCCAAAGTCGGAAGCTTAACCGACTGAGCCACCCAGGTGCTCCAGTCTGTCCTTTTTTCTTAAGGGACAATTTGTGGACAGTAAACTTCCCCCTTTATGTGGACAGTGCTTGACTTTGACAAATAATACGCTGTAGTCAATCATCCCGCCAGGCTCCATGCCGGGCGCGGCCAGTGGCTTCTGTGATCTCGGGGGCCTCCGATCCCACCCGGCTCCGTGACCCGGTTCTGCCGAAGAGGGAACGTAGGTCCAGAAAGGAACAGTGATTCAGCCCCGTGTGACCACAGTGAAGACGGGGAGCGGTTCCCTCCCCGTCGGAAGTTTCCCCGTGTCCCCTTAGCGTCATCCCGTTCTCACACCCATGGCCCTGTGTTCTTCTTTTTTGAAAATAACTTTTTTGTTTTCTCACTGTAAGAGCAATACGTTTTCACTGTAGAAAAACAGGAAAATAGAGACAAGGAAACCACTTCGGGGGATAGCCTTCCAGTTTTTTTAAATACATAGGTACCTCATTTTTCAACACAAACGGATATTCTACATCTCATTTTATAGTCTTGTAAAACCCCACACTGCGTGAGTATTTTCGTGTATCCTATTCTTCTGTGTCGCGTCCAGCGGCTGCATAAGTCGCTGCATTGAGTCCCGTACTCATGGACTCACTCACACGTATTTATTCAGCACCTACTAGGTGCCGGGTATGTTCTAGGTCCTCGGAGTACATCACTGAGCAAAACAGAGCCCCCCTGTTGAGCTTATATTCCAGCAGGGGTTGACAGACATTAAACAGGAATACACAAGTAAATTACATAGTGTGTCACAGGGTGGCGCTGGCCGTGGAACAGAAACAAAGTAGGGTGTTTATTTATTTTTGAGAGAGACAGTGCAAGTGGAGGAAGGGCAGAGAGAAAGGGAGACAGGATCCCAAGCAGGCCCCACGCGGTCAGCACAGTGCCTGTCATGGGCTCGAACTCACGGAACCACGAGACCATGACCTGAGGCTCAGCCAAGAGTCAGGCGCTTAACCGACTAAGCCACCCAGGTGCCCCACATTCTGGGTTTTTTAATCCTTGATTCCTCTTCTCATTAGCATAGCTTGGGGGGGGGTGGTATTTCCATCCGTCTCCACACCTCTGAAGGCAGATAGAACTCTCAGCCCCGTGACTTACTTGCTGTGCAGTCTTGGGCGAGTTACCTAACCTCTCTGAGCTTCAGTTTCCACCGCCGCATCTCGAAGGGGACAGTAACATATTTTCGCCACGGAAGGCAGTTTGGTGGAGTGGACAGGTAATGGCTTCCTATCAGACCTGTGTGGGCCTGGACCAAGTCTCTTCATCTGTGTGATTCTTGGCTTCCTCATGTGCAAGGGGGGGCACCCTGCTTCCTCACGTGGCCGTGGTGATAGCACATGAAGCCTGGGAGCAGAGGGCCCCGCCCGTAGTGGCCGCCACCTCCTCGCTTCACAGTCGAGGGGATGCGACTCGCCCTCGAGGCCACACCGCCCCTGAGGTGGCAGCTCAGCACTGGAGGCCCTGTCCTCGCATCTCGTGCTCACATGCTGGCTCCCGACTTGCACGGCCCAGGAGGGGGCGCCACCGAGTTGGAAAACAGGCAGCCTCAGGGAGCAGTCCCCCTCCGCCAAGTTCATCCTCTGATGTATGCCTCACACCCGTCAGCGGGCAGGCCTGGTTGTCCTCGTTTGCAGATGAGGAAACTGAGGCTCAGGAGGAGGGAAGGGAAGCAAAGCAGGTACCGGAACCCGGGTCCCTCTGGCTCCACACTCTGGGCCCCGCACAGGACCCTGGGAACAGAGGAGCTCACTGTCACTAAACCCTTAAACTTACGGAAGCGGCTGTTGTCCAGCTGGCGAGCGTTAGGACCGGGGACACGGTCCCCGAGAAGCCTGCGTCCCCGAGGCCATCACCCTGCCCCACCGCCCCTGCCGTATAAAGAATCTGGGACGGCTGCGTTTAAGAAAATCAGGGTGCCCCCTTGCGGTCTTACAGCAGGCCCCAGATTTCCAGAGGGCGGGAAGTTTCTAAGGACGTGCGTGCTTCCTGCTGGTGCTAATGACATGAAGGGCGGCAGGGAGTTGGAGAGGGGACCTGTGCCGGGCAGCAGGGCCGCTCCGGGAAAGCTGCAGAAAGCCGAGGCCTCCGCACCCGCTTCCCGTTCGCGGCGCGCGGATCGCCTCAGGCCGTTCTCCTCTCCGACAGGCTCGCAGGGACTGTCACCTGCGCGCTTTACACGCGTCCCCGGTGCCTCGACGCACACTGCGCATCCAGGTTTCTCGCACAGTTAAGCGTGTTGGTCAAGGCCTTGTCCTCCCCAGAGCCTCCAGGGCTTCCGGCCACCTCTGAGCCGCAGACGAGCTGGCCAGGGGACTCGGGCACTTTGCCCGTTTGATCAGGGCCCTCCCCGCCCTTGGGTTTTAGGATAAAGTTACCGCTGACGGTGGAAGAGATCGCCAACTTCGGGGAGAGCAACAGGGAGCTGTTCGTGAGGTCCAGTACCTACAGCGTCATCCCCATCACCGTGGCTGAGGCGGGCCTCACCATCAGCTGGGTCTTCTCCTCCGACCCCAAGAGCATCTCCTTCAGCGTGGTCTTCCAGGAGGCCGAGGACACACCGCTGGACCAGTGTAAGGTAAGGCCGGCCCTCCGCCAGCAGGGTGCTTGGGCAGACCTTCCCCGGTGCGGGGCCGTGGCCGTCCAGCCTTCTGCTGGGCAGGCCTCCCCTGGAGTGTTTGGGCCTCGGCCGTGAGAGGGACGTGGAGAGAAAGCAGGTGGGCGGGCCCTCCGGGCTGCGTCCCACGGGGCAGGCAACGCTCCTGTCCTTGGCCGGCTTGGGAAAGAAAAGACCTTGGAGGCTCCAGAGCACTGTCCTCAGGCGTCTGAAGGCTGCTCCTGTGTCAGACATCTCCGGTCTGACCTTGGGACAGGTCAGTGGGTGAAATTGCGAAGAATACAGACACGTGACCGGTTTAAGGATCCTTTTTTAGCCCGGCTGTGCAGAGCAAGAGGAGGGCACCGTGGAGGAGGTTAGGGGGCATTGGGCCCCAGAGACCTTGCCAGAGACACCTGGCCATTGTGTCCCTTGGGTGGTGGGTGGGGCTTGAAATCTCAGTGGCAGATGCAAGCTCATAAAGTCCTAAGACATTCTCAGCGTGGCATGCTGATGATGGCCTGGGCCACGGGTCTCAGTGTTGTCTGCACGTTAGAAACACCCACGCCTGAGGCCACCGCCACATCACTCGGTCAGAATCCAGGCAGCGGGTAGCAGAGTGTGGACACACGGGCATCCCCAGGTGCGTCCGGTGAGCCTGGCTCCAGGGGCTTGGGAGCCAGAATAGAAAGGATGGGTGGGATCCAGAGCCCGGGACAGGAGGTTGAACAGGACTCCGTGGGTGGCTGACTGACTCGGCAGAGGGGAGAGGAGCTGGTTTGGGCGGAAATTCCTGTCCCGTTTGACACACTGTGGGTGGGAGGACCGGTGAGGACGGCCAGGCTGGCCTAGAGCTCAGAGCGGCCCTTAGCGGCTATACCGTGCGGAAACTTCCAGGTGCCAGCCATGGCGAGAAGAAGGGTGGGGGAGAGCAGTTCGAAATCGCCTGAAAGGAGCCTCCTGTGACGTCTGTGTGACAAAATCCCTGAGTCCCCCCCACCCTCCGCCTGTGGGGCGCTGGCTGTGGGGGACCCTCGGCGAGAGGCGGGGTGCGGGCCCGAGCTGAAGGAGAGCAGGCTCGCCCGTGCGCCCCGTGCCTGTCTGGCTCGCTGTCGTGTCCCCTGCCCTGTTGGTACCGGCTCGTGGCAGAGACGACTCTGTCATTCCCGCCCTCTCCAAATTCACTCCTACGACTTAATTCCAGCCTCCTTGAGTTGGCCTCGTTCTGTGGAGCCTCTCATTCACGCTCTGCACCCCCTTTCCCTTCGGGGGGCCCCTGGCCGTGCCTCGTTCCGAGCTCGAGCTCGGAGCCCTTACTCCCTGGGGTTCCGAGGCTGCCCCCAGGCGGTCCTGGGGCTTGCAGTTCGGGAGCGGGCACGGACTCCGCCCTGCAGCTGGCGTGCAGGGCTCACGTTGGCAGATGAGGTCACTAAGAGGCAGAGTGGCTTGCCGGGGCCAGCGCCACGCTCAGCAGGAACTTGCCTCCGGTAGCCGGGCCGTTCGCCCCCACAGCCCCAAGACCTACCAGGGACCAGCAGCACGTCGTCCCGCATCAGACACCGGTGGCTGTTTGTGGCAGGGACAGAGGAAGGGACTCAATCGGGTGTCCAGGCCTTTGCTGTTCCACCTGTCCACGCATGGCCGAGCTGTGGGCCTCTCCCCTTGTTCAGTCGCTCACCCGCCAAACCCTCACGGCCCTGGGAGATCTGTGTGGTTCTTGCGGGCTTGGGGACCCGGAGGAAGCTTCCTCATCTCTGGCGTCCAGGTGACCTCCAGGGGTCAGGACTACCCGTGTGTTTCTCAGAGTGGACGCCAGGGGGCAGAAGGAGCCCGTACACGGGGCAAGCCAGAAGGGCTTTCGGGCGCTGTCTGCCTTCAGGAGCCCAGCATCCCCAGCCTGCCGTGGGGCTGCTGTTATTTCTCCCCGAGGTCCCCTGAACAGACATCAGCCTGGGAACCTGTTTCCAGGTGCATGTCCTCAGCGGCCGTCTAAGGGACTCCCCCTAGGATCCCCTGACCAACCTGGGCCTTACAGGAAACCCCGGGGTCCAGAGCAAATTGCAGCACCCAGAAGTGTGATTATGGAGGTGCAGACATGAGGGACTCGGGGTCTGCTCACAGCCACTTCCTGAGTTTCTGCTGAACCCCGGGCTCTGTCACGCCTATCAGAGCTAGAGAGAGAGAAGGGACAACGTGAGATCTGCCCTTCAGGAGAGAGACCCTAGTGAACAGACAACCGTGACTCCAGGTAGAGTGTCATGGTGGGGACGGGCGGGCACCTGGGGCGCAGCGATCAGGGGAGGAGGCCTTGGGCCACACCAGGAGACGTGCCCTGGTGGAGGGAGCCACACAGCACAAGGCCAGGCCCATCTCTGACAGCCCGCAGCAGACACTGCCCCCTCCCCGGGCCCCCTCCTCTCCAGAGTGTTTCCACGGGGACAAGGTCGTTCCTCAGCACTGAGATCAAAGGCTGTGAATTTGGGAAGACGCTTGACCAGAGAAACAGTAAATCAAGGACTTGAGGCTGCCTGTGTGCCGACCGCTGTCTTAAAGCCTGGGGACAGAACAGGAAACGGGACCCAGGCCCTGCCCTCTCTCTGGGTGGGGACCCATGTTTGGCCAGAGAAACTCAACAGCCTGTCTGGGGTCACAGAGACTCAGGGGAGGGACCAGCACCGGCAGCAAGGATGCTTGACATTGTATTTTTTAGACAGCTTTACTGAGATACAGTTCATATACCAAATAATCGACCCATTAAAATACAGCGTATTACAGCTTATGTAACCATTGCCACTCTAATCATCCCCAAAAGAAACATCATGGCCAGTCACTCCCAAACCTCCGCCCCCCAGCAACCACCACCGTGGCCTCTTGTGGCCTCTTGTGACTCACTTCTTCCATGTAGCATAGAACCCTCACTTTGCACGGGAGCCCCAGGCCACAGGAACCCGTCCAAATATAAATGAAACCAACTCGTGCTGTCTCGCAGACACGTGGTGTAAATCAGGGCACAGCCACCCAGGCACTGGCGCTGGTGGGAGGCACCCCCAGAGCTTGCACAGCGGAGACCTGCCTCGGGTTTATTCCAGAGACCACTCCCCGCCCCCCCCCCATCATCTTCCTATCACTACAGCTGCATGATGCTTGGCCAGAGAAAATCTCATAGATTTTGCCCCCGGTGGGAAAAC
Source organism: Prionailurus bengalensis (assembly GCF_016509475.1). Lineage (NCBI taxonomy): Eukaryota > Metazoa > Chordata > Mammalia > Carnivora > Felidae > Prionailurus > Prionailurus bengalensis. Next base: position 15,877,149 of record NC_057348.1, on the reverse strand, counting down.
AGGAATCAAGACGCGTGAAAAGTCTACAGAACAGAAACTTCTAATGCCCAACGAGCTCTCGGTGGTTGCTTTGCAATCAAGGCCGTAAATGCTGAGGTTGAGGTGTGGGGCGCCCAGTGGCCCCTGTGTCAACAGCAAGCCTTCCTGTCCAGCGGCTCCTTCCTGCCTGTGCTTGCTGGAATGTCCAGGCTCAGAATTGGTAGGTTACCGGCCACAGAAGCAGACCCAACCTCTCAACCTCTCAGAATTCTCAGTGCCCGATGGAAATAAGAATGTGAGAGACCGTTAATGGAACCTGAGGAGACCATGTGCAGGAGTGGCTGCCCCAGAGCCTACACACAGTAGGTCCTCGTTCATCTTGATCCCACCCAGGCCTGTCTTGGGCTCTACCTACTGCCTCTCCACCAGCAGCTCCCAGCCAGAGCAAAGGTACTGTGGCATCTGGAACGTGCCGTGCACAATTCTCTCCCATGCTTTTGGGATCTCCCACTTGATTTTTTTATTTCTCTTCGGCCCACAGGTTATTTAAAAGTGTGATAATTAGTTTATAAATATTTTGGTATTTTCTTTTTTTTTTTTTAATTGTTTAATGTTTATTTCTGAGAGAAAGAGAGACAGAGAGAGAGCATGAGCAGGGAAGGGGCAGAGACAGGTGGAGACACAGAATCTGAAACAGGCTCCAGGCTCCGAGCTGTCAGCACAAAGCCCGATGCGGGGCTTGAACGCACGAGCCGTGAGATCATGACCTGAGCTGAAGTCGGGGGTTTAACCGACTGAGCCACCCAGGCGCCCCAACATTTTGGTATTTTCTAGAGATCTATTCACTTTTTTTTTTTAATTTCTTTTTTAACATTTAGTTTTGGGAGACAGAGAGATAGAGCATGAGCAGGGGAGGGGCAGAGAGAGGGAGACACAGAATCCGAAGCAGGGTCCAGACTCCGAGCTGTCAGCACGGAGCCCGACGCGGGGCTTGAACTCATGAACTGCGAAATCATGACCTGAGCTGAAGTCGGCCGCTTAACCGACGGAGCCACACAGGTGCCCCGGAGATCTATTCACTTCTAATTTAAGTCCATTGCAGGCAGAAAACCAACTTTGTATAACTTGAATCCTTTTAAATATGAGTGTTGCTTTTTTTTTTTTTTAATGGCCTAGAAGATGGCCTACTGTGTATTATCCCAAGCGCACTTGAAAAAGATGGTTTGTTCTGCCATGGTCAGGTGGAGTGCCCCATAAGCGGCGGTTGGATTGAGTTAGTTGATGCTGTTCTTTGAGTCTTCATTTCCCTACTGAGCTCCTGTCTTTTATTCCATCCATGATTGAAATATACAACCATAACTGTGAATTCACCTATTTCGCCTTGCAATTCTACCACTTTTTGCTTCGTGGGTTTGTTTTTTTAATTTTTTTTAACATTTATTTATTTTTGAGACAGAGAGAGACAGAGCATGAACAGGGGAGGGGCAGAGAGAGAGAGGGAGACACAGAACTGGAAGCAGGCTCCAGGCTCTGAGCCATCAGCCCAGAGCCCAACGCAGGGCTCGAACTCACGGACCGTGAGATCGTGACCTGAGCTGAAGTCGGACGCTTAACCGACTAAGCCACCCAGGCGCCCCTGCTTCGTGGGTTTTGAAGCTCAGTCATTAGGGGCATCGGTGTCAGGACTGGCCCGTCCTCTTGATGCACTAACATCTTTATCATTAGGAAATTATCCCTGGCCACATCCCTTGATATAAAATGTGTTTCGTCTGATGTTAAGGCAGTCAATTCACCCTTCTTTTGACTCATGCTACCACAATACATCTTTTTACAGCCCTTGATTTTCAACCTATTTGTATCTTTACCTTTAAATCGTCTTTTCTTATAGGCATGATGGGGTTGGGTCAACCTGCTAATCTTTGCCTTTTAATTGGGATGTTTAGACTATTTACATTTAGTGGGCTTATTGATCAGGTAAGGTTTGAGTCTGTCATCGTCCTCTCTGTTTTCCACTTGTCCCATCTGGCTGTTGCTCCCTTCTCTCCAAGTGGAGACCTGGGGCAATTGTGGGGCTCACCTGACCCCAGGTCAGCCCTCGGTCCAATCGGAGCCAGCCAGACTTATGGACTTCACCTCGAATAAGTCCCAGCTTCCTGAATCCATAAAATGAGTGGTCCTCCACATGTGGAACACTCTGGCACTGGCCATGGTCAGAGAGGCTGGGGCCACTCCTTTGGGGCGCTGACTAGTTCACGATGCCGCGTGAAACTCATGCTCACAGCCTCTTCCCTAACACAGGTTATCAACAAATGCAGGGCATGTGGAAGACCCCTCCCCGCTCCTGGGGCTGACCACAGCCCCAGCCTTGCTCCACTGCGACCTCAGACAGGGCGCCTAGCCTCCCTGGGCCTAGTTCCCTTCCCAGAATAAAGGCTCTGCCCAGAAGACCTTTAGGCCCTCTCGGCTTCCCTGACACTTTTTCTGATCTGCTCTTCCTCCCAGGTCCTCATCCCCACGACCCGATGCAGCTCCCACAAGGAGAACATCCAAGGCCAGCTCAAGGTCCGCACACCAGGCATCTACATGCTCATCTTCGACAACACCTTTTCCAGGTAGGGATGCTCGCTCGTTAACATCCAGAACAACTCACCTGCCTCCTGGCCCCAAGAACAGAGGTGGACATTTAAAAGAGACTATTTAATTATTGGTAACTTATTATTAATAGTTTGTTTTGTTTTGTTTTTTACCTTAGACCCCTATACGGTGGTGGTTTAGGGTCTGTTATAGATTTTATAAAACACGGGATAGTACTTACAGAGTCTTAGCTCATGTCAGGTGGTTCTCAGCCCTCCGCCCTTATTGACTCACTTACTCCCGACAACACCCCCATGTCGGAGCGACCACCGTTCTCCTCACCGTGCTGCTAGGGGACTGAGGACCAGATGCGTAACAGAGTGACACTCAAGGTCACACAGCTGGCGGTGGGCCTGCCTCCAGGTCCAGAGGGCCTGCCTCCAGGCTCTGGACTCAACCGTATGCCCCCCTGCTTCTTGCGAGTGTCCAAGCTCCCACTGCCCAGCCCAGAGAAGGGGCTCAGTAGAAACAGTGGATGGTTGGATGGATGGTTGGACGGACGGACGGACGGACAAGCAAGAGGGAAATGAATGGCAGGACTAGAGCTTTGAGGAGGAGCCCCTGGGCCTTCTCAGCATGGCAGCGGGAGCAGCGTGTGCCTTCTCTGGGAAGCACTACATCAAAGCACCAGATATGGGTCAGCAGTGAAGGGCTGGAGGGCAGGACGTTGGGAATGTAGGGACACGAGCTGGAGGGGCAGCCGAGGAAGGAAGTGGAGGAGAAGAGCACATTGGTTGGGCGTGTGCCATGCGCCAGGGCCCCACATCCCGGAGACAGGAGACGGGGGTGGTTAAGGTTGCTGGCACCCATCCCTTTTGTGTCTTCTGGCTTCGGCATAAGCCCTTGTCGGGGCCACCTTTTTTAGGAGACCTGCCTGACCGGCACCAGCCACATCCTCTGTGAGTGGGGCCCTGAGCTAGTGGCCACATCCCCCCACGGGGCACCCTTCCCAGCCCACTTGGCTTTTAGCAGAATGACTAGATAGCATATTCTAGAAGAGAGCCGTACCACCCCTCACCACCTTCAGGCCCTGAACTCCAGGGCTTGTGGCCAAGGGCGTCCACACACGAGAGGCTAAGAGCATGAACTTCCCCCCCTGCCCCCCTCCTTCCCCTCTCCTGCCCCTCCCCTGCCCCATGAACACACACGCACCTTGAATTAGCAGGACTCAGGGGCACAGGCTCAGCATTTCCAGAGAACGGCCTCCGGAGCTCCAAGTGACCGTGAGCCCCAGCCCCCTGCAGGGCAGCGGGATGGGGCAGCGGTCAGGCGAGTGGGTGCGGGTCCGCCAGGCGCGGGCCCTGCCCTTCCCTCTGTGGGCCTTAGCTGAGCCCCGTCTCCTGTGCGCTGGCCGTGAGCACAGATGCCACCTCATGAGGATTCCCTGCGGGTTGTGGGCGCGGCGGAGGAGAGGCGCACTGAGGGCGGAACGCAGTCCTGTGCCCCAGGCAGGCTCCTAGTTACCGCTAGAGGTGGCCGTGCTGCTGTGACAAACCCTGGCCTTATGGCCTTGCAGAGAGCTCTGAACCGTGGACGGCAGAACACGCTCAGGTGGCCGGGGGGGCTGAAACCCATGCTCCCCCAGAGACCTCTTCTCAGTGTCTGCTCTCTCCACCCACCCCCTCCCCGTGCAGCCCCCCGCCACCCCCAACGGCTGCAGAGCAGCAACCCTGCGGCTTTTCTGCACCCACGCCCCAGGGCAGTCGGTGCTGACGTCCCAGGACCCCCCCGGACCCTTTGCCCGGGGAGAACTCTGCCGGACAAACGGGGTGAGGGGCCCAGGCCTCCCCGCGGGGCCCCTCCCCACCCAGCCAGGTCACCGCAGCCCCCCGCGGAGGCCCCAGCGGCAGCCGCTGCCCTCGGGCTTCTGCGTCTGAGTGACACCCTCCTTTTCCACTTCTGTTTCCTCAGGTTTGTCTCCAAGAAAGTGTTTTATCGCTTGACGGTTGACAGGCCTGTGATCTACGATGGAAGTGATTTCCCGTAGCCTCAAGCACCTGGATTCTAGTAGTTTCACTTTATCCACAGGAAACACTACTCTTGCTCACCTGTCACATAAAGCACTAAAAAAAAAAAAAAAAGGCAGCGGCTCCAAAGCTGACGGGCCACCCCTCAGAGCTGCTCTGTCTGGAGCACCTTGTACTCAGAACTCCGCACCGTCACTCTCAGCCTCCATGGCTTTTAAGGGCTCAAGCACCGTTTCCCGAGATTAGGGACCCGACTATCCGCACACCCAAAGGGACACTCACTCTGCCAAAGGTTTAAACCCTCAGGAGACCATCGACCTCTCCCGGAGCCACAGCTGGCTCCAGGCCGCCCCCGTGGAGAGTTGCACAGGCCAGAGGCCATGATCCCAACTTGTGCCCGGGGAGAGAAAGGCCCCACTCTGCCCAGCAGGGGCCAGGCGTCCTGGGCGACCATGAGCCGGGATGTCCCGGCCAGATCCTGTTGAGTCCTCAGGCCGTGAGGCCCTTGGTCCTCCCAGGAAAAGGAGGCCACGGGGCCATCCTGAGAGTCAGGGCGCCTGGGGGGCCCCTCCGGCGACTCCCTCCAGCCTCTTCCCGTCATGCCTCTGTCCCTTCCTGCCCCAGTAAATTTGGGGCTGCTTCAAACTCAACAGTTTTGGAGGGGCCTCGAGCTCCACTTTCTTCCTGGCTCTTCTGTCTGCAAAGTCCTGTCCTCGCGCAAAGCCCTTCACTCAGGCAGGCCCCTCAGCCACCCCCCTGAGGACGCGCACTGCGGCGCTGTCTCTGCACGGGCGGCTGAAGCCCCGAAGCCGACTAACCCTGACAGCCTGACCGACAGGCAGCATCGCGCCTTGGCCCTTAGGACGCACTGTTCAGCTGATGGGCTCTTTGTATAAATAAGAGCTTCTGCCCCACCTTCAGACGTGTTTAGTAACGATCATCATCAGGGTAAGAACCACTTTCAAATCCCGGGGCCTTCTTAACAAAAGTCTTTGGTAACCCAAGCGTAACAGGCATCACTCACGAATCTGCTTTGACTTCACTCCCCGGCCCCCACTTGCCACCCGCCTGCTCCCCAGCACCCCGTTTGCCCACTTCCCGTGGCTCAGCCTACACTTGACCCCCAGGAGCCATCTCCCCTCGGGGCCGAGGAATCCTGTGTCCTTTTCCTGGAAGGACATAGCCTTCCCACTGTCCGCGGCCCTCCTCTTCTCCCGCCGTACAGAGCTCACCTTCGATGGCCTCTTTGTGTCTGGTTCACAGAGGCCAGAGCCTGAAGTCGGGGCTCAGACACTTCCACAGGTGAGCGGGGCATCTGAGCGGCCCCCTTCGGACAGGTCAGGGACCCCAGGCCACGTCCAGCACAGACCCGTCAGCTACCAGCCAGCAGAGAGGACTCGTGGGGCGGGGGGGGGGGGGGGGGGGGCGGGAGTAACCTCCACGATAGACTTGGAGCTGTCGCTTAACTGGGGACGTGGCTGCTTGCAGTCAGGTTGGGCAGGGCAAGGGGGTTGGTGAACAGAACCTTCCGGAGACATCAACCCAGAGAAAAGCCGAGCCTCTCGTGCTCTTTCCTTGGAGCGGCCGCCCACGGCAGAAAGCCACCGGGGTCTCTAGCATCTCCCAGTGGCCCAGGCCTTGACCGTGCTCAGCACCAAGGCAAGATGCGGCCGGGCTCCCAGAGACTCTCCCGAACCCCACGCTTGCCCTCCCCGGTGTGCCACACGGCCTGAGGATGGTTCCAGAGTGGCTGCTCATAATAACAAAACCCACAAAAGAGAAGCCAGAGCGGTCCGGAGTCTTGTTCTGAGCGCTTTCCCAGGATGCCATGCCGACTGGCCAGCTGATGGTGCCCCCACCATCCTGTGCAGCTAGTAGCTCCTGTGTTTCCTGAGAAAGGCCTGGAACATTCCACCCAAGCCCCCTCGTGAACCTCTGTCAGTCAGCCCGGCAGGGGCCCAACAACACGCTTAGCGCGCCCGGCTCCTGCGAAGCCAGCCCAGAGCCGCTGCTCCAGGAGCACAGGGGCCCCTGGTGGCATGCAGTGCCCCCGCTCCGGAACGCTGACCCTGACCGCAGTTGTTCGGAGGGTCGCCCGATCCCCCGGCGGTCACGTCCTGGCTCCATATCCTATTTATTGTTTGTGCCGGACAGACTCTTCTCCCTCGTTACTTTGCAGCGTGAGCTCGAGTTTGCTGTGCGTTAACGCAACTAGAGAGAACACGTTGGCCTGTTTCAGTGTGGCTTGTACGAATAACTTTATTCTCATTTTAAACAGGTTCTCGACTTTTCTGAGGTTTGGGGGTGGGGGGAGTTTTCCAAAACCGCAGATGACAATGCAGAACAACCATTGAAGGTGGTAGCCCCAGCCAGGAGACTGAATGACACTAGAAATCATCAGGAGGAGACCTCCCTGGGACCCCAGATCACTATGCAAAACAAAACGAAACGCAACAAGAACCCAGAAGCCCCCGGATGGCCGGCTCTCTGAATAACAGTCACTCACCCTGTAGTACTCCTGCCAGCTGCCTGGTCCACCTCTGGCTCAGAAGCCACTTCCCCACCAACCTTCCCCAAGGACACAGCCTCTAAGGCACGCCCACCCATAGCAAGGAAGGGTGTCGGGATAAAGCGTGGCCTCTGCAGAGCCCTTGTGGCTGGATCCCGCTGGACTCCCGGTCACCTGGATCACGAGCAGGCAAAGAAATTCCCAAGAAGGAATCTGGAACTGAAACACCCCACCAGGCTTGAAAAGTAGAAAGGGAAGAAGCCACACGCTGCACCTGAAGAAGGAAGGGAATGGTTTTCCTAAAAGCTTCCAGTTATCCCCTCGCCTAGGGTCTATCTTTAAATTTCGGGAGACATCGCTGATACACAGGCTTCCTTAGAACCTTAGGATGAGTGTTATCCAGAGATGCCCCTGCCTCTGGGGGCTGCACAGCGATGCCCAGGCCTTGGCTGGGCAGCTTCCGAATCAGAATTGCACTTTAATTGACTAACCCTCCATTCTCGAGGCCTTACGGGATAGTGGGTCTGGGGACCCGTTGCGTTCTTACCTGCCAAAGAACTACCCAGAAGCACATCAAATTGCCAACACCCCACCTGCACGGCGGGGGGGGGGGGTGGGAGTGAGAAACTTTTGTACCCCAAACATACTTCTTTATAGCATCTGCGGCACTGTTTGGAACGGGTTTCTTTTTAACCTCAGGATTTAAATAAAGCAAACACTATGACACAGGGAGTAGCGTCGTCTTTCTTTGCACCGGGACCTGAGGCGAGTGATGAAGTTACCCAGACCGGAACGGGGGTGTGGAGTCACCCTGCTGGGACATAGAGCATCGGCTTGTACCCGGCTTTTTAGAAGGGCTCGAGCCACCAGATGCTCCGACGGGTTTGTCGTGTGGCCTGGCATCTGGGTACTCCCACCCCCGCCTACCGTGAGGTCGGCGTTCAGGCCTGCTGGAGTCAAGGCGCCCTTCCAACCCGGCTGCTCTGCGCCAGATGAGCAGAGAACCCAATGGTGACCTACCAGGATGGTGTGGGGGAGGATGCCCTAAAACCATGCTCAGTTAGCCTGTGGTACAAAGCTGGGCAAAACCACAGGGCCAGGGCAGCTGGCGGAGGAAGGAGTCACATTCCCACCATAACTTAACGCCTACTCCTGCTGAATCAGCAGAGACCTGACACAGACCCAGAAGGGGCGGGACCCCATCACCCCTGGACTGGTCAGATGGAGCACACTCACCCCACACCCCGCATCTGAGGATCACAGCCCCCCTTCCCTCCCTCTCCCTTCCTCCTCCAACCCTCCCCTGGCGCCCAGATTCTCATGTGGCCTCTTCTCTGATCAGTTACACAGGAATAAGTTCTATTTTCTGTAACTGTAACCATGTTCTCCCTTGAGGGCAGGCACCGTGTTTCCTTCATCTCCTTCCTTTCTCTCAGCCCCACAGCGTCGAGCACCATGCCAGACACAGAAGCGCTCAGCAGTTACCGAGTCAATGAGGCCACCAGCCGGTCCCCATGCTTGGTCAGCTCTGAAGCCATCGCCAATCCCATTGGCCAACTTGGCCAGGGACAGGAGCCCCTGTAGCCCCCATGGCACAGAAGGGCAAAGGACAAGCCTCCAGGAGGGGGTGTGGGGAGAATGGAGGTGAGCTGGTCTCCCTATCCTGCCCCCCCCACCCCCTCTTGTGTTAGCGATGCCCTCAAGTCAAGCCTCTTGCTGTCCCGTGAGCAGGTTGAAGGAATGGAAGATTGGTTTATCCAAATGCCCAAAACAATGCAGCGGGAGTTCTTGGGTACCAATCCCTCCGGAGACTTGGTGACCAAATGGGCCTGGGGGCTGAGAACCAGCTGAGACACATGTAGCTGTGTCCCTGCCCCTGAGGCTGGGATCCGGGAGCCTCCATATCAAAATCCCCATTGTGCCTAAACCACGGAGCAGCCCAAGATGACCGGAGTCTGCCCCAGATTCTCCAAGGCCCACATTCCATTCCAGGGATCTCGGCCTAGCTCAGGTCCCACAGGCTCCGTGGCACCTGCTGCTGCCTTGTCCCTTCTGGCCATGTTGCCCTGTGGCGCCCAGGTTCCCCGGGGGACTCAAAAGGAAACTCTCGGCAGGTCTGCCCTTTCGGTTTGAAGATGCGTGGGAAAAATCTGGCGAGAGGAGTTTGCCACCCACACAGATCGGCGAAACCTGTCACCCCAGATGAGAAAATGGACTTTTTGTTTGTTTGTTTGAGAGAGAGCAGTTGAGCCGAAGCCATCAGAAGCCAGGCGGAGAGCACAGCTATCATGAAAGCCGTTCAAAGTGGGTTAGGGTTGACAGAAAGGTCAGCCTTCTGTGTTCCCCACAAGGTGGTTTCTGGAGGAGGGTGAACCCGAGCGCAAGTGTGATCGCCGGCCTCTGGGGTTTGATACCTGTACCCCCGTCCCTCCCCAGCCCCCCTGCCCTCCCCCCCTCCCCCCGGCGCTCTGCGGGAGGACGGGGCCCTGGTGTGGTTTCCTCACACCTTCGGGCATGTATGGACTGCGGTTGTCTCAGACGCGGCAGCCCCATCTGAAGCCTGGAATGAACTGTCTTCTTTGCTAAAAAAGAAAAAAAAAAAAGAACAAAGTCAGGCATCAGCAAACCCGGCGCACGTGAGCGTCCTTACCAAAGGGAAGGCCTCGGACCCAGACCAGGTGGGGCTTGCGGGCCTGTGGCTCCCTAGAATCACCAAAGGGAAGGCAATTTCAAGTCAGGAGGGCCTCCCTCGCTTTCTGCCGCGGAGGAAGCCTCCGGCTGAGCCACGAGGAGAGAAGGAAGTTTCCCGCAAGGGCCTGGATACCCGTCGGCCAGGTCGGTGGAACAGGTACTGTCTTCTTCCCAGAAGGAAGGAAGGGGGGAGGGGAGGGGAGACGGGGGGAGGTGGTGAGGAAAGAGAGGTACATGGGAGGGGCCTCCCAGAGGCCTCGGGGAGGGCCGGGCTGGAGTCTGGGTTAGCAGAATTCACCTTTCTCATTGGAAGAAATGGCAGCGTCCGTGTGGCCAAGGCCAACCACCACATCCAGCGGAGGCAACATCTAAATGGAAGGAAGACCTGGACGGTTTGCCAAAAAGACACGGAAGGCAGTGGCTGGAGCCACGGGAAAGGTAGTCGGGTTTGTTCCTGTGTCTCTGGGCTTGGCTTCAGGGCTTCCTATGCTCTCACAGAAAGGCCCTGAGGAGGGACGGCAGCCAGAGTCCTCCCCCCGCCGCCAGGCCTTTGCACAAGGGACGGGGTCCGTGTGTGGGACCAGAGGTCTTGGCAGGGACCGCCCTTCTCCACCAGCAAGGACCCCCGTGGAACCGTTGAGTGTTCTCAGAACGAGGACCACACGCTCACGGCCATGCCAACTCTGGTTCATCAGGCTGAGCCACCCAGAAGCCTGCTAGTGGATCAGCGCAGGTGACCCACTGGGCGACACCGAGGTCCTTGAGGGTCACTGCTGTGTCACCACTGCGGTCAGAGCTTGAGGAAAGGGGTGAAATGAACTCATGGATCTGTCCTCGAATTTCACTCCGCCAGTGACCCCTGAACCTTGGAACGGGGACTTCTCCAACCTCAGCCCGTTGGCCCAAGCGCGAGGACACAGGGGCAGCGACTTCCTTCTTGGAGAGGAAGCTACTTCCAAACAAACCACCGGGGAGGAAACTGTTCTACGGGCAAAAGTTTTCACAGCCGCCATTTCTTCCACGGCTCGTGTTTGCCTTCAAGGACATGTTGCTCACTGACAGATCGTTCCTCAGTGGGGAAACATCCCCTGCCCCAAATCCAAAGTGGCTTCATCCATGTCCAAAATTCCAGAGTTCCAGGAAGAAACGGGAGTTCAGTGCCGACGGATACGTGACGGGGGAGGTCGGGTCAAACGTGGGCTCCTCACCCGGTCCATACGCAGAACTCAGAAGGTCCGGGAACTTGGATAGGGGGAAAATGGACTCTTTCCCCTGACTCTGCACTAAAATGTAGATCTTCCCCTCCACCGTGAATGTAAACAACGTGTCACACTAGCACGTGTCAGCAAGGGCTGTGATTTCGTCGCCAATGGAAATGACAGATGTTTTCATATTTAACAGACTCTCAAAATCTCATCTCCGCTCTACGGCAAAGGTTGTCATCACACCCGCTGGTCGATTTTACTTAATGCATTAATAATGAAAAAAAAAAAAAAAGGCACAGATGTTACTGGTTCGTAAACTTGTTCTGATTTTTAGAGGATTGTATTTCAACAGAGGTTTTTTGTTTTTTTTTTTTTTTGGAATCCTATGTATTTTATTTTATTCATTTTAAAACATTCTAAGAAGAGGCCAGAAGGCTTTATAGGGATTGCCAGAGGGGAGCATGAGACAAAAAAAAAAAAAAAAAAAAAAAAGGTTAAGGAACTTTGGCTTCCGGCAGGTCTTTGTGCAGAAGATCAGATCAGCTCCCTGCCTCGCAGGTTCACTAATACAGTAGTAGCAAATATAATCAATCTAACAGGCTCTTGCCATAAGTCGGCCCAAGACCCAGGGGAGCTGTTAAGTCTGAACCATTTGTGGGCTTTTCTACTACTGCACCATGCCGAGGTGGCTATGGGATGGTTTTCTCTAAAGTGTTTTCATTTTACCGGAATGTAGACATTCCAGTGATTTAAAACAAAACAATACAAAACAAACAAACTCCTTCATTAACCAGGATTTGCTATGGCAGCCCTTGACCTTCAAACCGTGTATCGTCCTCCACGGGAAGGGCCGTATCGGTTATTTATGGTCACGATAACATTGCAAAACAAGCAACCTCAAAACCAGCGGCTTAAACCCTAAGCGTGTATTTAGCCCCCAGACCCGCAGGTGGACGTGGGCGTTCTCGTGAATTGACGCATGCTGGTCACTGAGGCGCCCGCCCTGGCCGGCCGCATGTCACCTGAGCGCTCTCGCGTCTGCCGGTAGGCTGGCTGTCAGCTGGTGGCGGCTGGGCTCACCCCCACGCCTGCGGTCAGCTGCTTGGTCAAAGGCGGGGCTGGCCTGTCTACGATGGCCTTGGCCAGGTGACAGCCCTGCTCCTCGGCGTCCCCCACCCCCAACAGGACAGCCAGGCTCGTTCAGCGGAGTGCTGGGGAGGTTTCCAGGACAGCGAAGGCAAGCACAGCCTCGTGTGCTCTCCCAGAACTTGGCACGACATCACTCTGGCCGCATTCTGTTGGCCCAGAGCCAGTGTCAAGGTCAGCCCGGGTTTGAGGTGCGGGAAGAGAGACCGTTCTGGACGGGAGCATTGCCAGGTGGCTCTGTAAAGGGCACGGGGCCAACAGGGGTGGAGACCACCCGAGTCACCATCTCCCGTTCTGGCACTTTCCCTTCCGCCCTAGTCTCTCCTCCTTCGGGAAAACGCTTGCCATCTTCTCCGGACACGCCCGTCCAGGTACATGAGGGCACCCACGAGACTCTCCAAGGACTCATCGTCTGTGACAGCAAAGCAAGGAAGACCGCGTCAGAGGGGGTGGCTGGAGGGAGCGCACACCCACACCGCCGAAGACACGTGTTTCTGGATGAGGGCGCTAGACGCTCCACAGCGGCTTCCCCTGGAAATGGGGCTGGCGGGGGGCGGGGCGGCGGGGAGGGTCTGTCCAGGCTTTGGAGGTGGTGCTGGGGGGGGGGCACAATTTTGCTTTTCTCATTATACCCTTCTATACCACAGACTTATTTTTGTTACACACCAGTCTAACTTTAACATTTTTTTTTAATTTTTTTTTTTCAACGTTTATTTATTTTTGGGACAGAGAGACAGAGCATGAACGGGGGAGGGGCAGAGAGAGAGGGAGACACAGAATCGGAAACAGGCTCCAGGCTCTGAGCCCTTAGCCCAGAGCCCGACGCGGGGCTCGAACTCACGGACCGCGAGATCGTGACCTGGCTGAAGTCGGACGCTTAACCGACTGCACCACCCAGGCGCCCCTAAAATTTTTTAAACAAGTTTCTTTTTTTTTTTTTTTGAGTTTATTTATTTTGAGAGAGAGAGAGAGCAGGGGAGGGGCAGAGAGAAAAGGAGAGAGGGAATCCCAAGCAGGCTCCACGCTGTCCACGCAGAGCCCACCTCGGGGCTCGTGCTCGCAAACCTGAGCTCACGACCTGGGCCGACGTCGAGAGTCGGACACTTAACCGACTGGGCCACCCAGGCGCCCCTGAAAACTAATTTCCAAAAAGGACAAACTCACATCAGCTCATGACTACACTCAATTTCCCAGTAAACAACCAAATGCCCAGTTCCTACAAGCTCGAGTCATAATGAAGTTAACGTCTCTACGTTCACCCAAAGGGTCACCTACTCAACAGTAAGCGTGACCACATGAAGCCAGGAAGGGAGAGCCTGGGAGGAAGCCGAAGCCTGGGCAGGATTCCTGCTCCCCTGCCCAGGGACCAGCCCATCTAGGGCCACCCCACCCTCCTGACTCAGGGCCTATGCGGGAACAGAGCCATGCCTGGATTCCACGGTGTGAATGGACCACCGGAACTAAATGTGCTTGAACTCCAGGGCACCTGGATGGCTCCGTCGGTTAAGCATCTGACTTTGGCTCAGGTCATGATCTCACAGTTCATGAGTTTGAGACCCGCACCAGGCTCTGTGCTGACAGCTCAGAGCCTGGAGCCTGCTTCGGATTCTGTGTCTCCCTCTCTCTCTGCTCCTCTGCTGATCGCTCTCTCTCTCTCCCTCTCTCTCTCTCTCTCTCTCTCTCAAGAATAAATAAATGTTAACAAAAATTTAAATGTACTTGAACTCCAATGGAGGAGAAAGTGCAACAGAGCATCTCAGAGCTCAGAGTCTAGTATCAGAAAAACATGCCTGGATTCCTGGTGCCACTACCTACTAGCTATGGCTTGAGGCAAGTGACTGAGTCACTCTGTGCCTCAGTTTCTCCACCTGTTGAATGGGAGACCTGAGAGCAGCTGCTTCAGAAGGATGCTGTGGAGACCACATAAGATCAGAAAAGGGCCTTGCTGGGGCACCTGGCTGGCTCAGTCAGTGGAGTGTGCACCTCTTGATCTTGGGGTTGTGGGTTCGAGCCCCACAATGGGTGTAGAGATCACTTGCAAAACAAAGGTCCTTGCGTGGCGGTTCCCATAAGAATCACTCAAAAATGTGACAGCAGTTCTTGAGAAAGTGGCCTACATATACCTCTTCCTCTCCTAGGTTCTTTTCTCCCTGGGCACTGGACAGCTAGGCAGTTGGGGGATTGAGTGACTGGGGTCGTTGAAAGACAACTTACAGAGTAGTTTGTGGTGGTTTTAACACATGACCCCAAAGTTATATGGCACTCTTCCCATAAGAGGTGGGGGCCTGTGGCTGCTCCCCAGGACTCTGGGCCAGCCTGGCACCATTCTGACCAGTGGGAAACAACCAGAGCCAGGTCAGAAAAAGACAGGCAACTTCCCCCTGGTGCTCTTGGACTCTTGCCCAGGGAAAACCAAGGGCCGTGGAAACCAAGTACCATGACCCCCATGCTGAAGAGGCCAGCTGTGGGCGCCCCACTTGCAGCCCACATACAGATGGAAAGATGGAGAGCCCTTGGTCAAGCTTTCTGGTGACCGCAACCCCAGCCAATGTCTGACTGCAACCACATGACAGATGCCACGCCCCAGATGCCCAGTCGTTTCTAAATTGGTGAGCCACAAAATGGGGAACGCAATTAAGTGATTGCTGCTTTAGATCACTAAGTTTTGTGGCAGCCGTAACAAGACCACAGCTGAATGGAGCACATTCAGCTCCATTTGTAAAATCACTTCACAGACTTGTGAGTGAGCCAAAGAGAATTTTATGCCAAAGAAATATTAGGAAGTCATGGGGCACCTGGGTGGCCCAGTCGGTTAAGCGTCCAACTCTTGGCTTCGGCTCAGGTCATGATCTCACAGTTGGTGAGTTCGAGCCCCGCACGAGGAGCCTGCTTGGGATTCTCTCTCTCTCCTTCTCTGCCCCCTTCCCTCACTCATGTGGTCTCTGTCTCTCTCAAAATAAATAAATAAACTTACAAAATTTTTAAATATTACAAAATCAATTACCCCAAAACTCAATGGCTTAAAAAAATGGTAACGATTTTATTACATCCCAGGATTCTGTGGATCAGGAGTGTGAGCAGGGCTCAGCTGGGTGATTCCTCCGTTCCACGTGGTCTTGATGGAGGCCGCTCAGTGGTATTCAGGGGGCAGATGGGCAGGTCTATTTGGGAGGAAGTAGTCAGGAAAGCTGGGGTCAGGGGAGGGAGGACAAGCCACCACCAGGTGCTCTGTGTTCCAGGTGTCTGCCCGGGCTTGGGTACAGTGCTCTTGCACCTGTGCGCACACACACACACACACACACACACACACCCCTCCAGCAGAGTTTGAGGGTCCACAGCTGTATGTGTGTGGAGTGGCGCCTGAAGAGAGGGAGCAGGTGGGAACCTTTTTCGATTCTGTGAGGCTGATGACATCGTCTGTTGCTGGTTCACCCCCCGGACCATGTTTTGAGGGAGGTGTCAGCTGGGCCTCGGCGGTCGCACGGCATCAGTTAGAGATTGCGTGCGATGGTATCTGTCCATCTGTCCTTGTGCTCCCTGGAACTCGGCCTGGTATTTGGCCAAGTGTTGGTCAACGCTCCAAAGCAATGGCTGGTTTGTCTGACCATGGCAGGCAAGGCGGGATGGCAACACGAGGCAGAAGCCAAGGCTTGAGAGCCTGGCATACCCTGTCGTGAACTGCGTGACCTTGGGCGAGGTACTAACACATCTGAGACTCAGTCCCTTCGTCTGTAAAATGAGGTTAATCACAGTACCTACCAGGCCTGGAGAGAGCGAGCAGGGGACAATGGCTGAAAGGTCCCGGGCTGGGGGGAAGACTGTGTCTGTCCTGCACACCGAGACCCTGACCTGCCGTCGGTGCACAAGATCTCTGACGACTCAATTAAGATCAGACACAGCCTGAGCCCCCAGCCTTCTGAGATGGGTTCTGTGACAGGTGCTCACCGCCCGTAGCTCTTGGACACCCCGTGCTCTGCACCCATCAGGTCTTAGATGGGCTCTCAGGATGGGTAGCCCCCGGTGAAAGATTGTTACAGGCTGACTTCTCTAGAAGCAGACACTGAGCTGGAGTTCAAGGTGCAAGATGTTGATCAGGGATCAACACCCACGGAAGGAGGTGGGAAGAGACAGGATTGAGCAGGAGGCTCAACGGCGATGCGAGGCTGACGATCCTCCGCCAGCGGGCCAGGCAGGCAGGGAGCTCTGGAGCAGCTGTGCCTATCAGAGTGCCCGGCAGCCTGACGCCCTCTATCCCCCGCCTCACAGGCACTGGCTGCAGGGGTGACACGGCTCTGGCCAGAGCTGCTCTCTGCAGCACAGGTGAGCACAGGCGGACCCTGGAGGAGCTGCCAGCTGGCGATTATGTGCGGACCACATTCGCTGCAAGCCCTTGAGGGGAAATTCAGTTGATGGGGAACCTCCACCCAACCAGAGGGACTTCTTACTTCGCCCCTGGTACCACAATCGAGTGTAACAAGTAAGCACGTTAAGGGTGGAAGAGAGCTCATCGAGAGTCTAATGTTGGAGAGATACATTTGCATGTCTTTTGTAGGTTTTAATGATATAAAAGCAAAGAAAGACATGGAATGGGACATTGGCTCTTGGGGCACCTGTACCCGTAAAATAGACCTGATTAGAGAAACAGTCCCGGTCCGGGAGGATGCAGGCTCAGACCACACTCAACTGCAATGGGAGGGGCCGACGGGATGGGGGAGAAAGGATGGTATGGCAGAAGCACCGTTGCCTCTTGGTTGTGATGGCAACCGCACTCTGCAGCCACGGTGCTTACTGATCATGCACAGTAAACAGCTTGAATAAAGAGATTTCTCTTGAGCATCTAACATGCATAAGGTTGGGGCACCTGGGTGGCTCAGCCACTTGAGCATCTGACTCTTGATTTCAGCTCAGGTCATGATCTCTCATGGTTCATGGGATCAGGCCCTGCATCAGACTCCATGCTGGGCTTGGAGTCTGCTTGGGATTCTCTCCCTCTCTCTCTGCCCCTCTGTTGCTTGTGACCTCTCTAAATAAATAAATAAATAAATAAGGTGAGTGTGCTGGAGCCCCTTGACCAGAGTGTAGGAGAAGGAGGAGACGCTCCAATGGAGAGAGGTCAAGTCCAGTGTGGGACAGAAATCCTCAGGCACCGAGCCAGGGGAGGTGGGGGATACTTTTGCCCTTCCTTTGCCCTGGACCCCATGGGAAGCTCCAACTTATGAGGCCAAATCAGAATTAGAGAACCAAGCACAGCATTCAAAGATTATAAACACAAAAGGGCCATGTGGACACGTGTGACAGCTTTTCATTTCTTGGAGCCAAAAGTCGATGATGTCCAAAGGTTTCATGCTTCGTGACAGCCTTTGCTGGGTATTTAAGCCCATCGTGGAGCCACTACCCATCACCACCACGCTGCAGTGGTGATGGCCTCCAGAGAAGGGGGACCAGATCCAGGGAAGGAGCCCACTGGAGCTGGTGGCTTCCTTGAGCAGGACTATTTGTAACAACTGCTATGGGCAAATGGAAGACATTATAACCGCACACCTGTCTTGCAAAAGCCAACAGGCAGCAACCCAGGCCACTCACCAGGCCGTGGGAAAGCACCGTGTCCAGTCCTGCTCAGCCCGCCCACCCTTGACCACTGGCTCCTCTCAGGCTGCCCGTAGACAACAGGACTGCATTACTACCCTAAGGACATAACATCCTTGCTCTTGGGCAAGGTCGCCATATGCAACTTGTCCTGGGAACTATCTACACACCAGTCTTTAAGCCATACATGGACACCTCATGTTTGTCAGCCAAGGGATATCACCTGATAGAGCCTTCCATACTATCTTCCATGTTGGAGGCCACATGGCACTTGGCTTTTCCACATTGCCAGAGTGTAAGCATCTTGAGGGAAAGCATATTGTAACCCTGTTGGGTGAGTAGAGAGGGTCTGGCTCCTAGTATAGACACAAATGTTTGCTGAGTGAATTAGCATTCGGCAGGCCTGAAAGACAGCCCAAGACACCAAATCTCCAGTCATCTAAGTCGACTACATCAAAACAACAACCCCACTTGGATGTACACGTTGTGATGTATGGACTTAAAATTAGTTTTCTAAAAAAAATTTTGGTAAAAAAGACAATCTCTCTTTTGGCAATGAAAACACATCACATTTCGTTCAGTTTCTTGGTTGTTCTCCTTTATAAAGTTCTATCTAGTCAAACGTAATCATATATGATAACCCTCTTTTATCTTTATTTCAAAAGGTACTCACACCGCGTATTCTCTCGAAATGTTGAGTGGCTTAAATCTGCTGCCAACACCTAGATTAGTTTGAATGTAAAATGGTCCTATTTATGCAATCATTTAAAAATGAAAACAGTTTTCCACAAAACATACTTTCAGTCTTTGCCATATGATTCAATTGCAGCCTGTCTTTAATCCTCCTTTGGAGCTGTTAGGTCTGGGATGATGCAATAGTGACAATCATGTCCTAAAAGAAACCCTTGGAACCAAGCATGACTACCATGCGTCCAAGTGCGACCCAGGGTTTGACATTCTCATGGTGTCCCACATCCCCCTCCTTAAAAATCAGAGAGGGGAAAAGTATAGTCCCCGGCATTTTTTTCCAACTCATGGGCATTGGCCAAATGTACATTATGTCTCAACTCTCACTAAATCTCCATTACAGTGTCTCTTAGGTAAATCTGAGCCAGCGTAGACCCAGCAAGCACATCATGGCTCACCCCTTTCTCCCTCCATCTCTCCCCACTTCCTCAGCTCCACCAGGGCCCCCGTGACACATATCAGAAGCACAGTATCAGAAGGGCGCTGAATGGCAAAGCCAAACTAGGTCGTGTTCTTTCCACCTAACTGTGCAATGTTATTTAGGTTTGGCCCATACTTGTTGCTTATTCTCCTGGGTTCCTTCAAAGCCGCCTGGGTCTCCTGGAAATGGTAGCCGAGTGATGGCTCTGTCCATACAGTGGCCTTGGGGACATCACCCTCCCCCCTACCGTAAGTGGTGTTTCTTGCACTGGGGCCCACGTCGTTGGACTGGTCCCAGACCAATGCTTGTTTACCTCCAGCCTCCTGCACACAGGGTAGGTTAGCAAGGTCTTTGTGTCACTGCCCATGTTCTGCTCCCTTCATTTCTCACTGACACACACTTGAGACATGGACAGGGAGGGGGAAGATGAGGTGGCAGAGTCCAGGCTTCGGTGCCACCTTTGGAAGCCATGGTCTTGGGACTGAAACCACAGTAATTCATAGCACACCTAGAAAATCAGATGCTTCCTCTAGAGCAAGTAGCAAAGCCAGGGTGATTCGTGGGCTGCTCGAATAGCCCCCCCTTGGAAATCCCACTGGGCTAACTGGGACAAGCCTGGGAAATAAGTTTGACCAGAGGAGAGAGGAAGACCAGGCAGCCAAGATGGCTTTAAAGTATTTTGGAGATTTTATTTCCTTATCCCACCCTTATTCCTCACCCTCTAACATGGCTTTTGGATCTTCAGTTGGACACATTTAAAATACAGAGACAGTGAAGAAAGTGACAAGTATGGGTATTTTTGTAATGATCATTAAAAAACACTTTTCTAATATACAAATTTTTTTTTAATTTTTACTTATTTTTGACAGAGAGAGAGCACAAACAGGAAAGAGAGGGAGACACAGAATCCAAAGCAGGCTCCAAGCTCCGAGCTGTCAGCACAGAGCCCTATGAAGGGCTCGAACCCACAAACTGTGAGATCGTGACCTGAGCCGAAGTCAGATGCTCAACCGACTGAGCCACCCAGGGGCCCCTATAAAATGTTTTCAAATGTGCTAGCCAAATAGTTAAAAGAAACAAAGCAAAAGTGAATTCTATTACTTTTTTCCAGCCTAATCTCTAAATCGAAAGCTTTTGAACATGTGAGCACTATCAATTAAGAAAAGGAGCGGTATGCACGCAGGTCTCCTTCCAGCCGCCTGAGAAACAAGAGGGTCCGTAAAACCAACCCGTTTTATGGGAAGTGGAAAAGTGGACCATCACAAAAGCTACCTGGCAGACTGAGCCCACAACAGAGCCAGGGCGCTCGGGTTCTCAGAGTCCCCGCACAGGCTGACCGCCCCCGTGACACGAGTGGATACGCGGAGTCCTCGTGCAGGCTCTGTGGAGTCACAGAACCCCCCGGAAGGACCCAGAAATGGACACGGGAGCACCGAGAGAATAGGGATGATGTTCGGATATGGCTACTAGTCCAGGGGCTTGCTGGCTAGTCAAGCAGGTAGTTCAAAAGAGGCTCAGGGTCCCTCCCTGGCCCAGAACAGATCAAGGAGACCAGAGGAGACGATCTGAGGTTGTTTGAAAAGATTCTGATCAAGAATCTAGAAGACCTGGCATGGGCACCAGGCCCCAAAGTCACAGTAGAAATTCCCCCCCCAAGATAGAAGTTTTCAGGAAACTTTGTGCTTTTGTGGACTCCTGGTGGCAGCGGCCAGTGGGTCCATGTCTCCTTTTGGAAGGGGTGGCTTCAGAACCGAAGCCACAGCCATCCGCAGTATACTGGGAAAATCGAACGCCTTTTCCAGTTGCATTAACGCTCAGACGAGGGACGAAGCCAGGGTGGTCTATTAAGAGCTGTCTGTTGGTCCTTCTCTGAAAATTGTACACATTGCAGCCAAGAGCCAGTCCATGGTCTCACGGGATGGCCAGTCCATGTGGAAAACTCTGACTTGGAAATTCTAACTAAAGTAATTGTCCAAATTCATCCCTTTCTGGGCTTTTCCTCCCCCCACCCCCCGACTTCCTTTTTCTTTTTCTTCATTGGTTTCCCTCTGGTCCCATCAGTGGAGAAGCTGTACCTGTATTTCTCATTACTTCCGAGAGGGCCATCCACGTCGGAGCCAAGACCCCTCAGTAGGAGAGCGCTCCCGAGGTCGTCTCCAGCAGCATGGACGACAGCTTCACGCTTCCCTCTCTCCTCGTGAACGAGACCCACTGCGCCTGGCTGATGCAACCCAAGTTCTTCAGGGTCTTCATAAGATCCCGGCGGAATCTCTCGCCCACAAAAACATAGAGCACGGGGTTCAGGCAACTGTGGAAGAAGGCGATGGTTTGAGTGACCTGGAAGCAGATGTCAATATTGGTGGAAATGGCACAGTTGGAAATGAACGTGGCGTAGGCATCGATGGTCTGCACCAACAGAATGCAGTTGTAGGGGAACTGAGATAGGAAGAAGACAGTAAGGACGGTGACGGTCACCTTCAGGGCCTTGTGCTTGGATGACTTCTTGGCTTGTAACAGAGTGTGGATGATGATGGTGTAGCAGCAGGCCATGACCACGAAAGGAAGGAAAAAGCCCAGGACGACCTTCAAGGTTAAGACCACCGACTTCACTTTGGTGCTCTCGTCACTAGGGTAAACCATAGTGCAAATGGTAATGCCAGATTCCTTCTTGAGTTGACTATACAGGATTTCGGGGATGCAGAGCATGGCCGCCAGCACCCAGACAGCAAAGCAGACCATTTTGCTGTACACGAGCCTTTTCTGCCTCCAGGTCTGCGCTTTCATGGCCTGAGCGATGGCAATGTACCTGTCCACGCTGATGCACATGATCAGCAGCACGCAGCTGTAGAAGTTCATCTTGTACATGCTGTTGACCACTTTGCACAGGAAGGTGTGGAATCTCCACTGGTCCGCAGTGGCAATGGCCCAGAAAGGAAGCGTGGCGAGAAAGAGGAGGTCAGCAATTGCCAGATTCAGGAGGAACATGTCGGTCATCGTCTTCACTCTCGTGCAGTACCAGTAGACAAGGACGACCAGACTGTTGCCCAAGGCGCCCGCAATGAACACGAGCCAGTACAAGGGCGGGAGGAAGTAGCTCGCAAACTGCCGGACGTTGTTTTTCTTACAGTAAAGTTCAGGGAGGTTTAGGTAGTCATCCAGAGGAGACGTGGGATGGTAGCTGTAATCGTCAGACATGTTAGAGACAAGACCCTGCAAGGAGACACCAGACACCATCAGGTCAAGGACGATCCTTCGGAGGATCTCAGAACGGCAGGGGCCCGGACCCCGTGACCCTCCCAGCCCCCAAAATCTGCGACGAGGCAGAGAAATGCATGCAGGGCAAGCAGGAATTTCTGAGGGCATCTGCCCACATCACAACAGATTTATACAGTCCATGACTACCTCTCGCACGCCTATTCCGTGTCAGGTACCGCGTGCATGCCAAAAACACAGTAGTGGGTAAGTCAGATGTGGTTCCAGCTCTCGCGGAACCCACCTGCTGGTGGAGGGCACACATGAACAGTTACAGGACACATGACGAGTGATCGGATGTGGTAGGACCCCCTTGGGACCAATGATGGGCACAAACCTGTATTGAACTCTGAATGATTCTGATTTCTCCTCTCTATTCCATTTTTTTAAAGTTTTTAAAACATTTTTTTAATGTTTATTTATTTTTGAGAGAGGGAGAGACAGAGTGCGAGCTGGGGAAGGGCAGAGAGAGAAAGGGAGACACAGAATCCAAAGCAGGTTCCAGGCTCCGAGCTGTCCGCACAGAGCCCGACGCGGAGCTCGAACTCACAAGCCGTGAGATCATGACCTGAGCCGAAGTCGGACGCTTAACTGACTGAGCCACCCAGGCACCCCTCTCCTCTCTATTCCATTCTTCCATAAAGGTCCTCAGAGGCTCCTAAACTTTTCTGGGTCCAGATTCTTCTGAGACTTCTGCAAACTATGTATCCTCTGCTCCTGAAACAGCAACACACACGCACACACACACACACACACACACTCACATGCACACACTCATTCATACCCTTTCACATACGTGCACAAGCACTGGGACAGGTTATATAGCTTTCAGGATCCCTTATTCAAACTTTGTTAAGAATTCTAAGGGGCACCTGGGTGGCTCAGTCGGTTAAGCATCCGACTTCAGCTCAGGTCATGATCTCACGGTTTGTGACTTCGAGCCCCGTGTCGGGCTCTGTGCTGACAGCTCAGAGCCTGGAGCCTGCTTCAGATTCTGTGTCTCCCTCTCTCTTTGCCCCTCCCCTGCTCATACTCTGTCTCTCTCCCTCTCAAAAATAAATAAATATTAAAAAAAATTTTTTAATAAAAAAAAAAATAAAGATTTCCCTCCAGCTTCAGCCATTACCCAGAAACCCAGTGTCTTGGGAGGACAGATTCCCTGGGAGACACATATTTTGGTGAGGATGCCGGGAGACTTCTCCCAAAGCCAAACCTGGCAGCCTGGCATCGTCGTGGCCCCCCAGGGAGGTTGTCCCCTGAGAGGTGGGGCTTGAGTAGACTTGGGGCAAAAAGAACTTTTAGGGCAGGAAGGAAGAATATGAAGAACACAGAGACCCCAAGATGGGGATCAGTGTAGCTTTAATAGGTCGGCACGGTGACATTTTGGGGAAAAGTCATCTGCTCGTGCAGATGAGCAGGTGTTAACTGTGAATCCACACGATGAGTAAGCGTGAAACTGCTTTTGTAGAGGTTCTTTTCTTTTTTTCTTTTCTCTTCTTTTTTTTTTCTTTTCTTCCCTTCCCTTCCCTTTCCTCTTTTTCCTTCCTTCCTTCCTTCCTTCTTTCTTTTATTTCTTTTTTACGTTTTTTGGGGGTGATCAAATACTTTTAAGAGACTGTCACATGCACCTGAGCCCCAAGCTATAAATCCGGGAGGGAAACAGCGTCCCCATCCACAGATACAGCCCCAGGGGGTGGCGGGGGGAAGGGGGGGACCTCAGCATTTCCAGTGCCCCAGGAGACCCAGCCTTCTCCACTGCCCAGTAAGCGGGCACGACCACCACTCCCCAGCGCTGACCCCCAGAATGTGTCCCGCTTGAAGCCCAAGGCGTGTGTTCTCCGGTTGGCTGAGGGTGGAGGGCCCGGTGGTCCAGCATAGAACTATATTTAGTTAGGGACTCCCCCCCCCCCGGTGTATTTTTAAAAGTGGTTTGACTCACAAAAAAAAACCCTAGCTTTGTACACGTGTCGTTGAGGCCACATTTGTTGTGAAGACCAAGGTAGGGCTACATCATCCATACAAGATGAAAGGTTTGGCTGCCTTTATGAGGAAGAGTCCACTTCCCAGGCTAGGGGAGTCCTGGGCAAACGTGTCCCCCCACCATGCTGGGACTCGCGCTTCTAGCTCTGCACATGCGCGATGGGTATATATCCTTTGGATGTTAGACACGGTACCCTTCGAAAACTTCCCAGCAGACGTAAACGGCACTATTTACCAACGTATTTTATTCGCCATAGCTGGGGTACCTAGGGCATGCCAGACCCAGTGCCGACGCCGTGACATGCATGTGTGACATAATCCTCACATTTCCAGGGCAGGAAGACCTCTCTCAGATGAAGGCTCAGGCTTCCATGAGGACTCTGAGATAATGAATTCCTTCCTTCCAGCTCGCCTGCTCTCTGAGCGGTCCTAGAGACACTGTTCTTGCTGGAGAAGCTACCTAGGCAGGCTGCTCTCAGAGCCTTGCACAGCAGGAAGAGATCCCAGGAGAGAATCGGTGGAATGACAGGCTAATCTGCATGTTTCCAGTCTATTTCCCATCCAGGAGCCCATGCCAGAACCTTCTAGTTTGGGCAATGCCTAGAACAACTTCCCACATTCTCCTGGGCACCCTTCCTAAAGTCTCCGTCAAGGTGGTGTCTAAGGAACCCTCGTGGGGTCCACTCTCTCCCCTGAGAGCAGGGCCTCCAGGGGCTGCTTCACAGACATCTGTGTCCTACTCACTAAGACCTACCCAAGACGTTAGGCCTTTAAATACAAAGGAGATGTGAAGAAAGGCTTTCGTATCTCTTGAAGAATAAGGAAGGGTCTCTTTTTCCCTCATGAACCATATCAGGGCCCCTTTTTAATTGGGAAGCTCGGCCAAGCTTGTAGCCCAATTACAGTCATCAGACAAGACCCCTTAGGCCAGCTCTGCACAGTAGAAACGTACAGAAACCCCAGGCTAAGCTTGGTTAAAGAAGCAAAAAGAGGGGCACCTGGGTGGCTCGGTCAGTTAAGCGTCCAACTTCGGCTCAGGTCATGATCTCACGGTTCATGAGTTCAAGCCCCACATCGGGGCTGTGCTCACAGCTCAGAGCCTGGAGCCTGCTTCTGATTCTGGGTCTCCCTCTCGCTCTGCCCCTCCCCTGCTTGCACTCTGTCTCTCAACAATAAATAAATGTTAAAAAAAAAATTTTAAAAAGAAGAAGAGGAAGAAGAAGCAGGGCCAAGCATCAAGGGCTAAGCATCTTCTGGGGCAGGAAGAAGGCCTCCGGATTTTCAGGAGCCTCCTGCATTGACTCAGGTCATCTCCGGAAGGCTGGAAGGCTTCTATCAGCCCCAGGCCCGTCGCCTGCACCTCTAGGCAGAGAACAGGGCCAAGGGCAAAGCCCGTGTCCTGCGAGGCCACATCCCTTCTTTCTTCTCAGCACCAAAGTGGGCACCTGCGTGGGGGAAGGGGTGCGGGAGGGAAGATGGAGGGAGGGAGGGAGGGAGGGAGGGATGTGAGCTGGTCAGGAGGAGCGGGAATGGCTGGCCTCCGTCTCTAAGGCGCCCTGTCCCCACACTTGAGGAAGTAAGACTTCCAAACAGTAAGACCTGAATCTCAGCGCCTTTGACAATTGTCTACAGGGAGCACCCCGGGGATGCTGTGGGCACTGAGAGCATTCTGCGGGTCTCCTCTTCCAATTCGCCATGACCCTGACCCCTCCCCCACCCTCCCAGCCTCGGTTTCCTCATCCGCAAACATGGCTCTGCCTTCACTGTGAGGTCGAAGGAAGGCCGCGTCCTGGGTACTGACCGGCGCACAGCCCTTCCTCGGAACAGTGGCCACTGGGATGTCATGGGCTGTTTGCCAATAGCCATTGAGAGCCCCATCTTTTCCCCATTTAGGCGCTGCTGGGCACCTGTTGACCATAAGAGGTCATCATCGGGGTGTATTTTTCTTCCTCTCTGGGCCTGCCTTGCAGAGTCTAGATAGCTTCCAAGATCCCAGACGACAAAACCGAATCGGACTGAGACACAGCCCCGACTCGGCTGCCCCAACCTAGCTGTTTCCACCGCATCCGGGATGAAAGGCAAATTCTAACTACAGGAGAAACGAAGGGTCTGATTCTGGTCAGAAAAGTAGACTTACCTCGTTTACTTCAGCAGATCCAAGTTAATCGTCTCTTTTTTTGTTAGGTATATGCAACAATACACATGCAATACTAAACATCATTAGCGTGGCATCGCCGACTTGTCTAAGGTCAACAATTGCGACCACCAAGCTCCGTGGACCTTGGAACTCATAGACCAGGGTACCTTGAAGGGCAGTCTGTTAGCCCCACTAAGAAGGCTTGATTTCAACCACCGACTTGTAAAACCCAGACTTTCTCTTTGAGAAAAGCAAAATTAAACCAGTTAGATATTTCTGTGAGGCGTTTATGAGGACGGCAAAAAACGGAGCAATCTGATGTGATTCTGTCCTTGATTACATTTGGCTACAAAATCCCAAATGACTCTCTGGATGATGGCTTTACCCAGTATGTTCGTTAGCCTCTTTGTCTCGTTTAGAGAAATATAGGCTCTTGTGTGGTTTTTGAAAAGCCTATGTCCTGTTGTGTAAGAGACAGAACTGATGTGCTCACCACGGGTTTATTCAAAACAAATGATGAGGGCACCCGGGTGGCTCAGTCGGTTAAGCGTCCGACTCTTGATCTTGGCTCAGGTCATGATCTCACGGTTTGTGAGTTCAAGCCCCGTGTCGACAGCAAGGAGCCTGCCTGGGATTCTCTCTCTCCCTCTCCCTCTCTCTCTCTCTCTCTGCCCCTTCCCTACTCATGCTCTCTCTCAAAAATAAATAAATAAACATTTAAAAAAATCTACAAATTCAGGGTTGTCCCATATCCTCCTTTGTCTTAGTTTCAGAACAGACACATCCAATCATAAAAACTCTTACCTGTTAATGAGATCTAAAATAGTGTGTTCCTCTCACTTCACCACAAACCCTGAGGCTCTTCCGGTTTTTCAAGTTTGTAAAGCCCTCTGTGCTGGCATTGGCCGCCCATATGGGGCACTGCTCGGCAGAGACCTTACCCCTGGGAACCCACACAGAGAAATCTCTCCTCCACAGCAGGTTCCTTCCCACACCACCACCCCCCCAAAAAAACAGGCAAGATGACAGTGCATTTCCACACACAAAAAAAAAAAGGGTGGGGGGAAACTATTCCATGCTCATTGATTACAAGAACAAATATTGTTAAAATGTCGATACTACCCAAAGCAATCTACACATTCAATGCAATCCCTATCAAAATAACACCAACGTTCTTCACAGAGCTGGAACAAATAAGCCTACAATTTGTATGGAATCAGAAAAGACCCCGAAGAGCCAAAGCAATCTTGAAAAAGAAAACCAAAGCAGGAGGCATCACAATCCCGGACTTCAAGCTATGCTACAAAGTTGTCATCATCAAGACAGTATGGTATCGGCACAAAAACAGACACTCAGATCCATGGAACAGAATAGGGAACCCAGACATGGACCCACAAACGTATGGCCAACTCATCTCTGACAAAGCAGGAAAGAAAATCCAATGGAATCAAGACAGTCTCTTCAGCAAGTGGTGCTGGGAAAACTGGACGGAGACATGCAGAAGAATGAACCTGGACCACTTTCTGACAGTGCATTTCGAGGAGCCTGAGGAACATGGCGATACTCACTGTGAGTTCTGTGGGCACCATGATGGGTCAGATGCAAGCTTGCTTCTAGGAAGAGAAGGCAAAAATCAAAAAGAGGTCTGTCTTATAAATGAACAGTGATAAACGCCTAACGATGGAGATGGGAGGTTATATCTCTTTGTCCTCGTGCGAAAAATATAAAAATCCCAGGCGAGAGTTACAGTCCATGTTACATCGACACCAAGCCAAATATTCTAGATTCCAAAATGATCTTGGTTGTCAACACAGAAACAAGAGAAACCTCTCCCCTAAGAGCCCTTTTGGGGACTTCATGTTTTCCCAGCGTTCTTTTTACCTGAGTTCATTTGCTCTCGACTCCACTTCTCAGGATCTGTTTTGCTAAATGCCCTCTCCTTATTTTTCCAACCAGGGGGCTCCTGAAGATCACAGGACAGAGGTTGGCTTGAGACCTCTCTGGGCCCCAGCACCTACCTACATGCTTCATTTGTAAGCCCAGGATGGGAAAAGGGGCCCTATTTCCTGGAAGTCCCAGATTTGGTTTAGCAAAAAAAAAAAAAAAAAAAGGTAGTTCCCTAATGCGAAGGGCCTCCAAGCCGACTTCCATAAATCTCGGCTGTTGTGCGTGTGTGTTTTGAATCTCTGTAAACCCACCCCTGTATGACTAAGGGAACAATAGCTTGCTTCACTCGAGGACGTGTCTCCGCCTGAGCCGGGCATTTCTTTTTATATTTTTAGCAAGGAAAAGTTCCCAAGAAACGCATCTAGCACCACACCCCAAGTTTTCAGAATAAAACAATTCTCCTTCATAGATTCAACCCTCGCCCGTTGGTTTCCTTCCTATAACACAACATCGTGACTCATCCTCCTTTTCTGAGAGTGTGGTGGTTTTCAGCACCTAACGGTGGTACAACCACTTTGGAAAACCGTTTGTCAGTTTCTTAAAAAGTTAAACATAAGGGCGCCTGGGTGGCTCAGTCGGTTAAGCGTCCGACTTCAGCTCAGGTCATCATCTCATGGTTTGGTTTGTGGGTTCAAGCCCCATGTCAGGCTCTGTGCTGACAGCTCAGAGCTTGGAGCCTGCTTGGGATTCTGTGTCTCCCTCTCTCTCTGCCCCTCCCTTGCTTGTGTTCTCTCTCTCTCTCACACAAATAAGTAAATAAACATTAAAAAAAAAAAGTTATACATACACCCAGCACGTGACCTAACCATCCCCCTGCGATGTCCTTCCCTAAGAAAAAGGCAAGCATTGTCCACACAAAGACTGATGCAGGAATGTTCATAGCTGCTCTATTGCAATAGCAATTACTGGATATAACCCAAATACTGGATACCCTATCCATTATCAGGAAGGGATACGTGGACCGTGGGCATAGCCACACAGTGGAATCAGAATGAACAACTGATACTCACAGTCATACGAATGAGTCTCAAAATAATTATGCTACATAAAGAAGCCAGACCAAAGCACGCATACAGCGTGATTCCACTTACATAAAATTCTAGAAAATGCAAACGAATCTAGCGTGAGAGAACACAGACCAATGATTTCCTGGTGAGAGAGGGAGAAGAGGCGGGGGAGGGTGTGAGGTGAGCGAGGGCACAAAGGCTCACAAGGAAGCCTTCGGGGGTGACACATACACTCACGATACTCATTACGTGCAAGTTTCACGGGTATACGTATGTCAGAGCTTGTAGTCTGCACTATAAATGTAGTCTTTTGTAGTTGGACCTCAGTAAAATGATTCAAGTAAAGAAAAGAAAGTGAGTGAGAGCTAATGGAAATTTTCTGGCTTACTTCCCTCCTCAGAGTCCTATCTGGCCTTTAGCAGGTGGGGAGGAAGGCAGCCAGAACTTCTTCCTTGAAACCTTCTTGCCAGCTGCTTCTTGAAAATGCCTTGGAGTGCCTTGTGCCATTCTCACGGAACTGAGGGCTCAAGATGAACTCGGGTTTTCAAGCTTAGATTAGAGAGATAGACAGATAGATAGATGATAGACACATAGATGATAGATAGATAGATAGATAGATAATAGACAGATAAATGATTGATAGATGATAGATGAGATAGATAGATAGATAGATAGATAGATAGATAATAGGTGGATAGATAGATAATAGATTAGAGATAGATAAATAAATAGACTGATAGATTGATAGATGATAGACACATAGATGATAAATAGATAATAGACAGACAGATAGATGATTGATAGATAGATGATAGATGAGATAGATAGATAGATAGATAATAGATAGATAATAGATTGTAGACAGATAGAATGATAGATTTATAGATGACAGATACATAGATGATAGATAAATAGATAGATAATAGGTGGAGAGATAGATAATAGACAGACAGATTAGAGATAGATAAATAGATAGACTGATAGATTGATAGATGATAGATGAGATAGATATACAGATAGATAATAGATAATAGACATATTATAGACAGATACATAGATTGATTGATTGATAGATTGATAGATGACAGATAGATAGACGATAGAGTGATTGATAGATAATAGGTGGATAGATAGATAATAGATTAGAGATAAATAGACTGATTGATAGATGATAGATGATAGAGACAGATAATTTATGTGTATACGCACATGTATTTGTGTTTCACACACATTTCCTGGCACTGTCCCCCGAGGGCCCCAAAACAATGACCCAGCAGACAAGCACCTAGTGCCCTGATCTTGGTCTCTAAATACCTTCTTCCACCGAAAGGAAGCAGGACTCTGGAGAAATGTCTGATTCCACAGCTAGGGCAATTGCAAGATGCACCCAGAACTGATTTTTTGCATCAGGAAGCAAGCAGGTGTTCCAAGGACCAGGAGGACCCGTCAAAGGGACACAGCTGCCAACTCGATGGGGCTCCCGCCAGCCAAATCAGAGGCAACTTGGGCACCAAATTAAATCATGATGGCCATCCTCGTAGCACGTCCAACTACGTGAGGATCCAGGAGTCCGTACTAATGAAAATAAATGAAACCATGAACAAAGAGGTGAAAAACCTCTTCTCGCAAGTGCCAACTAATACATATATAAAGGAATCCTGGGATTAGAAACTCGCCAATGGCTGCTGAAATTAGCGGGTGGATGTTTGATGAGGAAAGGGTGTTTCCCTCCTCTCAGAGGGCCACTCCCCAAATTACATGCGATCCCATTGACTTTACCATCCTCTTTTTTTTCCTCCCTGAATCGTGCTCTGAACCAATAAATCATTTTTTGAAATACCCAGTTAACTTTGGATCTTCCTCACTCAGCTCGTTTAATTTTATTACAGCTTGGGGAACAGAGAGATCGGTTTTCGAGACATTAATTAGCCAGAAAAAACCACATATATTTCTAGTAGCTGCATAAAAAGACTTGAATATTCGGGAGCCTGGGGGGCTCAGTCGGTTGAGCACCCAACTTCGGCTCAGGTCATGATCTCACTGTTCATGGGTTTGAGCCCTGCGTCCGGGCTCTGTGCTGACAGCTCAGAGCCTGGAGCCTGCTTCAGATTCTGTGTCTCCCTCTTTCTCCGCCCCTCCCCTGCTCATACTCTGTCTCTCGGTCTCTCAAAAATGAAAAAACGTTAAAAAAGAAATTTAAATAAAGACTTGACTATTCGCCGGATAACATCAACGGAAACAAGCTCCCAAGGAAAGAAGCCACATAAAGAAGAAAGAGTGGCTTTGGTTATGGTTCGTTATAGCTAGTTAGTTTTAGGTTGAAAATAAAGACTGATGATGATGATATTGGTAAGGGTTTGGGGAAGAGACCTCCACATTGCTGTGGGGAGTATAAATTGCGTGTCCCCGTGCTCTCCAGCCTTCAAGGGCCAGCAAAAAAAAAAAAAAAAAGTCACCTCCTTAATGAAGCCCTCTTGGGTTTCCCCAATGCTGGGGACAGGATGGTTGATATCTGCACCTCTCCTGCCCTCTTGCCCTGTGCAACCTTCTCGGAGTATTAAGCTACATCTGTCAAATTTACAAAGCACAACAGCCCTGACTCAGCACTTCATCTGCCGGGAACATGTTCTATTGCTGTTTTCACAAAAGAGCCTAAATAAAGATACGTATATGGAGATGTATGTGGCAATTTTTTTGCAGAACAAAAAAAAAACCGGAAACAACCTAAATACCCAACAATTGGCAATATTCTGATACAGCTTTCAATAAAACACCAGGAGCCCGGGGGCGCCTGGGGGGCTCGGTCAGTTAAACGTCGGACTCTCGATCTCAGCTCAGGTCATGATCTCTCGGCTCGTGAGTTCGAGCCCCACCTCGAGCTCTGTGCTGACAGTGCGGAGCCTCCTTGGGATTTTCTCTCTCTCCCTCTCTCTCTGCTTCTCCCCTACTCACTCACTTTCTCTCAAACTAAATAAGTGCACATTAAAAAAAAAAAACGTACAGAAGTCACCCATAAATGGAATAAAATAGACCTCACGCTGATGTAAGGAGGTCACCAAGAGTATTAGGTAGAAAGGCCAGGTAGAAGACTGTGTTGCACGGTCTTTAAGAAACAAAAAATGTAAAAGTTACACACTTCACTGCTCATCAGTACTGAAACATTTTCTGCAAGGAGCTCGAACAATTATGACCCGTGGAAAGTGAGACTTTCGTTTTTTTTCCTTTAGGTTATGTAAACTATTTAAATATGTTCCTTTGTGCATGAAATTTTATTTTAAGAACTATCATAAAGATAACTTGTCAACCTTTTTTTTTTTTTTTAAGAAGCCCCAGTTCTCTTCCCTTCCGTACACCTGTTTGCAGATCTCATCCCCAGGAGGTACCCACAGCTGCCCCAGTGAAGGGACTGGAAGGCAGTCAGGACTAGTAATCGAATTCTCGGCCGCTTCGGTTTGCAACTTTGAGAGCCTCCATCAGCTTTCCGTGAAGGTTTCTTTTTCTGCTGTGATAAATGTGTTTCTGGCTCACGGAGACACTGCTAATGGGGGCCCCTGGGTGGCTCAGTCGGTCAAGCGTCCGACTTCAGCTCAGGTCATGATCTCGTAGTTCGTGGGTTCAAATCCCGCGTCGGGCTCTGCGCTGACAGCTCGGAGCCTGGAGCCTGCCTCAGATTCTGTGTCTCCCTCTCTCTGTGCCCCTCCCCGGCTTGTACTCTCTCTCTCTCTCTCTCTCTCTCTCTCAAGAATAAATGGATGTTAAAAAAAAATTTTTTTTTTAAAAGAAAGACGCTGCTGACGCTGCTCTCCACGTATCCCCTCTCTCCTCCATCAGAATACTTTCCAAAGATTTCATTGCACCAGTTGCGAAGTCTCCAGGCTCGCTTTCATTTTCTCTTCAGGCCCTGAGAAGGAGGCAAACACCCACACACAACAAAGCGTACTGAAA
This sequence comes from Prionailurus bengalensis, assembly GCF_016509475.1. NCBI lineage: Eukaryota > Metazoa > Chordata > Mammalia > Carnivora > Felidae > Prionailurus > Prionailurus bengalensis. Next base: position 15,843,996 of record NC_057348.1, on the reverse strand, counting down.
GCAGGCCCCTCTCCGGTCTGCTGGGAGTGCTCTCTGGCGTCTGGCTCAGTGCGGCCCCAGTCTCTCCCCGGTGGTGCTCCCGGTGGCCCCATTACGGTTCTGCAACCACTGGGACCTGCAAAGCCTGCCCCTGTGCTCTAGCATAATGGGCTGAGGTGGGGGGAGCACAATGGACCCCCGTTTGAAAGCCCCCGTCTGTCCCTTGGTCCAGCCCTTTGGGCCTGGGAGACCTTGGCAAGAAGCGACATGCCTAGTTTCCTCAGCTGTAAAATGGAGGTGAGAGCCCAGCCTCCTGCAGGGCCCCGTGGCCAAGGTCAAGTGCAATGCTCTTTGCGGAATGCAGAGAGCTCTGTGGGAAGGAGAGGGAACATGCTTCATCCCCCCCGCCCGGCTCACCCCTGCAATGTGTCTTGACACCCGAAACACCTGCTTGGCTTGAACTCTGTATGAGACATGATCCAAGTCGTCCAGAAGCTCACGTTCAAGGGTAATGAGCTCCTCATCGCTGCAAAATACCAGCAAGGCTAAATGCTACGAGTCGCTTTGGGAATTAGGAGGCCGAAGTCATGACTCCAGTGCAACTCGGGAGGGCTTCCCTGAGGAGGTGACATTTTTGCTGACCCCTTGAAGGCTGGAGAGCATGGAGACATGCGATGAAGGGAGGGAACCCCGCTCGAGGACAGGGAAACATATCAACAAAGGCATGAAGGCCACAAAACAGGAAGCGTGTACAGGAACCTTGGTGGGGGCGGGGGGGAAGGGAGGGCTGCTAATTCATTTAAAAAAAAAGAACCTATGAGAAAAGTTAGGCTGACATCCATTACTGCCCCCGGCCATGCGTTTTTGCTCCCTGCCGTCCTTAGATAATCACCACGAAGATCATCACGGAGGGGCACCTCGCTGGCTCCGTGGGTTGAGCCTCCGACTCTGGTTCGGGTCATGATCTCACGGTTCGTGAGTTTGAGCCCCGCATCGGGCTCACTGCTGTCAGCCTGTCAGCGCAGAGCCCGCTTTGGATCCTCTGTCTCTGTCTCTCTCTCTCTCTCTCTCTGCCCCTCCCCTGCTCGCTCGCTCTCCGTAAGTGAATAAGTAAATAAAACAAAACCATCGCGGAGCGGCTGCGGCTGCAGCATTTTCCTGTCCCTGCTCCCTGTAGCCAGTGAATTGGATACAGATACTGACGGGAGTCAGGAATTCAGGTCTCGCTTCCACGTTTGTCCGACTCGCTACACTGAGACTGAATCATCTATTTGTTGGTAGCTCTGCCCGCCACCCCACCCCGCCCCCCACCCCCCCGCACGAAAGTGGCGTCTCTGAGCCGTCTCTCGGGCCTGCGGCTCGCCAAGCCTGGGTCGGGCGCCCGCCTCCCTGCCCCCCAGTAGACGCTGCAGCCTGTGCGTGGGGAGTCCTTGAACTTGGCCGGGAGGGGGGGGAGGGGGCGGGGGGGGGGGCGGCTGGTGTGGAGGAAGCCTTCAGAGCAGATAGACGGATATGGAGAAAAGAGGCGTCGAGCTCCAGGGGCTGAAAGGGCAGATGGACTTGGGCCTGTTCAGCAGGGGGAGGAGGAGACGGGCCCTGGGGGGCTGGTGGTGGCCCCGCGTTTCCAGCTCTGGGCTCCTCAGTGGCCCTTCCGGCCCGGCAGCTACGGCAGGTGCCGAGCAAGAGCGAACAGAGAACTGGAGAGGGTTGGGGTGTTTGGAAGGACACAGCCGTAGTCACGGATGAGTCGCTGAAAACGAAGCAGCTTTGCTTTCCTCCCGATTATAAAGGAGATTTTGCACGTTTCGTAATGTACCAGAAAAACAAAACAAAACAAAAAACCCAAAGCAAATGTATACGGGGAAGAAAATAAACACCCCTTGCTTGGGTCAGCCTCTGTTCACCTTCTTTGCACTTTTTCCCACACATGCACCCTTGGTGGGAAGGGAATCGGACCACACGACCCATTTTCTATCTTGCGTTCTCGTTGCCCCTCTTTCCGGTCCACGTTTCACGCCAGTGACCGCGGGGCTGTCATCGGACTGGATGGCTGTGGGGTGTTCTGTTGTCTGGCGATGCCACACTTCACTTAACCAGTCACCGCCTAGAGCGGAGTTTGCTTGTTCCCGATTTTTCCCTGCTACGGAGAAGGCTGCCCCAAACATCCGTCCCGCGGGGCTGCCTCTCGGACCCGAGGACCTCCTGGGGGCTTCGCTTTCCCAGTCCTGACCCCCTTCTTGTCACCTGTCCCGAGCACCTGCTTCTCCCTCCTGTAAGTCACAAATCACAGAACTCACTGCCTCGAACCTTTACTTCACACGTGTGGGTGGGAGGGAGTCTTCTGACTCATCCCTGGAAACCTGGGCAGGCCACTACCGGACTCGCCTTTGCCTTCCTGGAAGCTTCTAGCAAAGTGCCTGGGGCTCACGACCACTGAACAAATGAGTGAGAGCCTGGGTTTTAGAAGCCATCGAGGAAACACAAGAGCGGGGGGGGGGGGGGGCACAGGAGACACCGAGAAGGGTGATACTCACTGTGGAGGGCAGCGGGAGATGCTCCGGGAGAAGGTGGGCCCCACCAGCTCCGTCGGGGGGCAAGGGCTGGCCTGCTCTCTGCCTGGGATGAGGGGCAAGGCTTCTACGAGTGTTGTGCAGGCAATATCGGTAAAAACACCAGAGAGAGGAAGTCAGGCCACCCCTACCTGCGTTGTCACTGGTGGGGTGGCCTGGGAGGGTGGGGAGCAGGGAGTCACCAGCTGCAACCTCAGCAATCAGCAGAATCGATGATTTGCAACCAGAAGTGAAAAGCCAAGACGTGCTGGGCTAAGGGAGACCATCTTCTCTGAAGACGCACACGCAGACCCATGGTCTACAAAAAGGTCTTTTCCTAGACAGCACAGCCACTCCAGGGAAAAGGGGAAAGGAGGGGCTGTGGAAAAACAAGCCTTGCCAGGCTACCGGTGTGGGCGTGCAAGGTTTCCTCGGGCGGTGTTGCCTGGACAGGCCGATGTGGGACCGTCACCCCCAGCTGCATCTCCTACCACATAACCCCCTTTGGGCCTTGACAGGTGGACCTCAACCCACAGAGCTGGGCCGGCCGACGTGGTAGCTCCTGGCCACGTGTGCCTTTTTCAGTTCAAACTAATTGAAATGAAACTGGTCCCGTAGTCACACCAACCACATCATAAGATCTGGATAGCCACCCGTAGCTGGTGGCTTCCATGGCAGGCAGCACAGATGTCTAAAAAATCCTATTGAACGGTGGCACTCCTTTAGAAAATCATGGATGTGATACACACCCAGGAACACGGGGAATGCTGGAGGGTCACAAACACCTTAAAACTGGGGTCAGATACGGTAAGATTTTATTTTCACGTAACTACCATACATCAGGTACGTAGACCCTGACAACACGTTTCATCTGATTAAGGTTGGGTGTTTCGATGACATTTTTTTTAGAAAGCTAAGCATACACAGGGCCAGCCGGGTGGCTCGGTCGGTGGAGCGTCCGACTGCAGCTCAAGTCATGATCTCGCGGTCCGTGAGTTCGAGCGCCGCGTCAGGCTCTGTGCGGACGGCTCGGAGCCCGGAGCCTGCTTCGGATTCCGTGTCTCCCTCTCACTCTGCCCCTCCCCCACTTGCACCTTGTCTCTCTCTCTCAAAAATAAAATAAAAACATTAAAAAAAGCATTAAAAAAAAAAGCTTAAGCATACATGAAGTTATACTCTTTTTTTTTCAACGTTTTTTATTTTATTTTTGGGACAGAGAGAGACAGAGCATGAACGGAGGAGGGGCAGAGAGAGAGGGAGACACAGAATCGGAAACAGGCTCCAGGCTCCGAGCCATCAGCCCCAGAGCCCGACGCGGGGCTCGAACTCACGGACCGCGAGATCGTGACCCGGCTGAAGTCGGACGCTTAACCGACTGCGCCACCCAGGCGCCCCGAAGTTATACTCTTAATGAAGCTCACAGGTGAAGTTTTCCGGCCCACCGCTATGGTAGGGCCCTCCGTCACAACACGGTCACACCCCCTTCTGGGCCCCAGGGTCAGGTGCTGTGCCTGGTAGTTGAAGGGTGTTTAGGGGATGATCATGGCCTAGAAGCCGCAGCCCATAACTTCTACTGTCTGTAACAGAGGAAAAGACCCCAGTCCGTTCCTCGTCGTTATTGCAACAGAGGCCTCTCTCTCATTTTTGTTGCGGGGTACAATCACGAGTGAAGACTGATTTCCTCTTTACGGTACTTTTGTCGTCCTGCGGACCCACCGGTGCCCTCTGGCAGAGTGGGTCTCCCCGGACGCGTGGCCCCTCAATCACCGTCCATCCATGCAGAATGAAGTGACGCATTCGATGCATCTGGACTGATTATCTAAATGGGAAAGGCCAATGAACAGCACGTCCGAAAGTTACAGACCATGAGCTGTAAGAATGAAAGCAATGGTTGATTCAGCAGCCTCGAGGGAGCCGTGAGTTCCCTGCTCTTGGCCCATATTCGTTGAACGTCGTGCCTAAAAGGGTAGACCAGCCAAGGGCTCTGGCTCTCTCACGTCTACATTGGCAATTGTTGATGGAAAAGGAAGGGGCAATGGAGAGGGGGAAATGCTCCCTGAGCTGATCTTTGGCTGTCTTTCGGGCAGGCGGAGCAGGGCACTTGCTTGTCCCCAGCGTGGGACCGGGGCCTGGGGGAGTCCCAGGAGGCTGAGACACTGCTATAGATGCAAGAGCCCCCCGGGGCGAAGAAGATGCCGTGTTTCCCCGTCCTCCCGACTCAAGCTGTCTCTTCGCCAGGTAAGGGCATCCCAGGGAGACACGGCCGGCCACCAGGCAGATGGGCGGGGTGAGGCTGGCGAGAGGAAGGGAAGTCGGGGAGGGGGTTCAGGGAAGAAGAGAGGGCCAAACGTGCTGTCGTGGGGAGACGTCCTCCTCTGTGTGGACCCTCGTGGTCCAGGTGAGGTGGGGAGGCTCGGGCAGCACCAAGGCGCGGCCGAGAGGAGGCCCGAGGCTGGGAAGGCAGGGGGGCGTGCAGAGGGAGAAGAGACAGCCGACTTCTCAAAGGAGCCAAGACCAACGTGATTCTTTTGGCCGCCACCCAGCGTGGGTGTATTCCTTGCAGGGAGCACCCCTGACTTTCCTGTTCCCTCTCCCTGTTTCGCCACGTGCAGCCAGAATTCAGAGCTGGGTGCTTCTGAGGTTGCCGACTCCCTTTCACGGAGGGCATTTCTCTCTTTGTCTGCTAACTCCGTGAGGACGGGGCCCGTGGCGTCTTGCCCGTGGCGCATCTAGGGGCTTACTACTCATCTTTTGACTGCATTAATGGAAAAGACAAACCTCACGGAAGTGCTGGGGGTGTCGAACAGTGGCATCCAATGATCGAGCTTTTCCACGGTGGCGGGAACGTTCTAGATCTCTACCGTTCAGCGGGCAGCCGCCAGCCACGGGTGGCTGATGCGGGTCTAAACGGCAGTCAGCGTGCCTAAGAAACTGATATGTTGCATGGCACTGTATTTACTTTATTGCCGTGGGTTTAAATTTAAATTCAAATAACTCCACAGGGCTAGTGGCCACCATAGTGGCCAGGACAGGACAGGTCGACGCTGCAGCTAATATCTGTACCTTGGGATGGCTCAGTCTGATACAGGCCGGGGGCAGCCGGCCCAGGGCAGACCACTCTCCTCTCCTAGAGCACAGAGGGGCTTGAAGGGGAGTCCCTTCTGCCCCAGCAGCCTTAAAGCCAACACAGGCTTTCACACCATTGGTTTTGCAGGACACCTGTAGATTCTTTAAATTGCTCATGTTTGGAGAGAGAGACAGAGAGAGAGAGATGAAGGAAGGGGGAGAGGGAGTGGGGGGGAGAAGGTGTGGGGTCCACACCACACAGCAGCAGAAGGAATGAGAGGGAGGGAGAGACGTGTGACCCACAGGAGCTGGCGAACGATGGGATGTTGCAGGGGTGGGGGAGCAAGGTCATGGGGAGGCCCTGGAAACACGCAGATGCCTCTGATGGAGAGGGCACGTGAGCGGAAACGTGGGTTTGAGCAGACAGCGACGCACATGGCGTGGGGTAGAAAATGGCAGAAATGCGGGAGTGGTGAGGGGTGATGAGGTAGGGCTCACTAAGGAGGCGACATTTAAGACCCGAATCCCAGGGCATTCCCACGAAGGTGGGGATTGGGTTGGCCATTCCCAGCGGGGGGGAACAGGTGGCAGGAAGTGCCTGCAGCCAGAGAAACAGGAAGGGCCCGATCTTGTGGGGACTGGAGGCCAAGAGGCCGTAGTTTTGATCTGATGCCCGGGGTGATGGAAAGTCCCCGAAGGGATTCATGTAGGCAACGACGCGGCCAAGTTCCACTTCTAACAGCTCACAGGCTGTTGTGTGGGAAACCTCAGGAGAAACGGCGAGACCAGGTTTGTGTGTGGGCCGTCGGCTGGGCACCCCCGGCCAGAGGCATCACAGCTTCCCCTTAGCTGGGCCACTGCAGGAGCCAGAACCCCGGCCCTGCCACCACCGTCCCTCCACCGACTTCCGCCTCCGGGGAGGCATCTGGGTGAATTCAGAGTCCTCACCTCCTCCCTCCCTCCCCACACCCCAGATGCAGGGAGGGCCGATCTGTGCCATAAACGATGACAACTTCTACAGCCAGATGTGCTGGAGGCGCTTTTTCTTTTTTATAAAAAGACTATTTTTCACAGCACTTTTAAGTTCACGGCAAAATCGAACGGAAGGTACAGAGAGTCCCCACGTATCCCCTCTTCCACAGAGGAGCCCCAGAGGGTACATTTACTGCGGTCAATGAACCCACACGGACATATCATGATCTTTCTACACCTGTAGTTTACTTTAGGGTCCCCCTGGTGTTGTACACTCTATGGGTTTGGACAAATGAACCCTGTGATGATACGTAAGCGCCTTTACGGTATCGTCCAGAACAGTCTCACTGCCCTAAGAATCCTCTGTGCTCCCCTGTTCATCCCTCCCTCCCCACGAGCCCTGGCAAACGCTGATCCTTTCGTGGTCTCCCTAATGTGCCTTTTCCACAGTGTCCTACAGTTGGAAGCCTCCCTCGCGTCGCCTTTGCAGATTGGCTTCTTTCGCTGAGTAAAATATATTTAAGTTCCCCACCCGTCTTTTCAAGGCTTCCCGGCTCCTTTCTCTTTAGCACTGAAAAATACTCCACCATCTGGATGGACCGCAGCTCGTTTGCCCGTTCACCTACACCAAAGGACATCGTGGTTCCTTCCACGTTTGGGCAGTTACGAGCAAAGCGGTCGTAAGCGTCCATGCACTGGGTTCTGGGTGGACACAATCTCCAGCTCCTCTGGGTAAATACCAAAGAGCTCGATGGCCGGAGGAGACGTTAAGAACACGTTTGGCTTTTTAAGAAACCCCCAAACTGTCTTCCAAAGCAGCTGTACCCATCTTGCATTCCCGTCAGCCACGAGCAAGCGTTCCTGTCACCGTGTGGTAATGCCGCATCGTTTTTATTGACACTTTGCCGACGACCCATGATTATTTGCTATTTGACTGTATTTATGGGGGTCTCATCACCGGGCTCTCTACTGTGTTCCGTTGATCTATTCATTTATTCTTCCCACCAATACCACACGGTCTGGATTACTGACAGGCTTATAAACTTGGGGGCTTTTGGGTGACCCTAAAAAAAATCAGACCATTAAACTTTTAACGTGTTTTCCTTATAAGAAATGTAAATAAAAGTGGGCCCCGGGGCGCCTGGGTGGCGCAGTCGGTTAGGCGTCCGACTTCAGCCAGGTCACGATCTCGCAGTCCGTGAGTTCGAGCCCCGCGTCGGGCTCTGGGCTGATGGCTCAGAGCCTGGAGCCTGTTTCCGATTCTGTGTCTCCCTCTCTCTCTGCCCCTCCCCCGTTCATGCTCTGTCTCTCTCTGTCCCAAAAATAAATAAAAAACGTTGGAAAAAAATTTTTTTTTTTAAAAAGTGGCCCCCCCCCCATCCCACAGCTTCATCCTGTCCCCTGTTTTCTCCATGATGTCGACTCTTGCCCTGTCCCTGACCCCGTGATGCACTGATACGTGATACATTTTTGAACGTTCAAAATGGCTGGTGTTTTTTAAAAGTCAGAAAATTTCCAGGGCATTAAAATAGCTGTGTCAAAATGTCCTCAGTTTCAAAATGGCCACATCAAAACAACCACATGAAAAGATCAGGTCCCTACAACGGAGCCCAAAGTAGAGCTTCTTGGGGGGGGGGGGGGCGCAGCACACCTGTCAAGCACGCAGTCCCTTACTGAGCCTCCGGCGGGGAACCACGAATTAAGTCGCCATCCTGGGCCTCAGAGTATTTGCAGGCTTCCATCTAAGAAACAGTCATCCAGTGTTTGATGCGAACCACATTTCGAAAAAGTATGTCCCAGAACAACCTATCGGAGTCCGACGGCCCAGAGTGTGGGTAGGTGCTCAGCAAAATGTGAAACGGTTTGCAACACGGGCAAAGCAGCATTTTGAAGGTTCGGAGGAGCCCTGCAGAAAAGAAACCTGCTTGACAGTTTTTAAACTCGGAACTTGTTTTTCAGTAGCGTTGAGTGGTTTCTTCAGCGTATCTCATGCTGTAGGACTTTGGGACCCCTAGTCTCGTCTCCCTCTCTGACGTGTATTGATGAAGCCTTTTCCCCTGTACGCCAGACGACACGAGAGGGAGACGTCTGCTGTCCACCAACCAGGGAGCTCTGAGGAGAGGCTGGGGGACAGGTCCCCTTCTCCCCCTCGGTCCTGCCGCTACCACTGAGACGACCCGTTCTTCCTTCCTGCTGCCTTCAAAGACTTTGCTCATTTCTCGTTCCTTTCTAAGGCTCCTACTGCCTACCTAGTTTCTCGAACCAACCCCCAACCTTCCCCCAGATGGCCCAGAAAGAGAGTGAAAGGTCCACACTTAGCAGAGCAGTGCTGGGCGACGGCCGTGGACCGTGTGCCCCGGGAAGTACGTTCCTTATCCCTAAAATGTGGGCCTAGCAGCCCCTGGGAGGGTTGCCGTCAGGGCATAAAGAGCTAACTCGGGCAAGAGCCCAGCCGGGGCCCCTGGCCCATGCTCCGTGAGCGGTAACTGCTGCTGAACGCTGTCGTCACAGCGTTACCGTTATATCTGGGTCTGTCCCACGCTGCGCTTACTCACAGCGTGTTCTTTGTCTCAGAGCCGCAGTGTACTCTTTTGTAAAACAGGACATTGGTATCTATGCCCTAGGGTTGCTATAGGGGGCTCCTGGCATTCTGCAGGTGCCAAAGCAATAGTGCTGGCCGTTTTTCTGTTAAGAGACTTCATTTCTAAACACTACAGAGAAATCCCATAAATGACAATACAGGAACATCACGCAAATTCAACGGAATTAGCAGGCCTTGGGCTCTCCTTTCTCCCCACCCCCCCCCCCGCCCAGCTCTCTTTCACCCATCATGTCCAACCCCCCACCCCCTTCCTTCCGGCAACCATCACCTTTCTCTGTACTTATGGGCCTCTTTCTGCTTTTTGTTTGTTTGTCTGGCCTCCCCTTTCCAACAACCTTTCTTCCTGTGGCTCCAAGGTCTCTCGAGCTTTCTTGGGGCTTTCTCTCCTGTTCTTGGGGGAGAACGGCTCAGGCTTCCTCTTGCCTGTGATCTCGGCTCTTTTCCAGGGAAAGAGAAAATAAACAAATGTCCTGGGCACCTAGTTTGTGCAGGAGCTTTACAAACATCATCCCATGGAATCCCATAACAATTCTACAAGAAAGAGTGCGTCCTTTTTAAAGATGAGGACGCAGAGTCTTTGAGCAGCTAGCTGAATTTCCTGAGGAGTGCTCTAAAGGAAATAAACAAGGTGTATCAGTTGGTTATTGCTGAATAACAAACCACTCCGCAGTTTAGGGGCTTACCACAATGTTTATTATTTAGCTCTTGATTCTGTAAGTTACAGTTTAAACCTGGGCTCAGCTGGACAGTTCTGGTCTCAACCACCCTCAACTAACCAAAGCCAGGACGGCTCATATGTCTGTGTCCACTAACAAGCTGACCAGGGCTGGCTGTACAGGATGGCCTGAGGTCTCATCCACGTGGTCCCCCGTCCTGCGGCCGGCCAGCCTGGGTCTGTCCACACGCTGATGATGAGGTCCTAAGAGAAAGAGTTAGACGTGCACAAGGCCTCTCAAGGTCTGGGTTCAGAACTGGCCACTGTCACCTCTGTCACATCCTAATGGCCAAAGTCACAAGTTTAGCCCAGATTCAAGTAGTGAGGAAGGAGACTCTACCTCTGGATGCAGAGAGCTGCAAAGTCCATTCCAAAGGGCAGGTAGGCATAAAGAGACACTACTGATTGGGGACATCGATGAAATTAACCTACCACACAGGCTGATGTGCGAGAGTGTGGCTGGCTGATGGGAAAGGGAGAGGATAGGGCTACTTTGGGATAGAGGGCAGGACAGAGAAGCCTTCTCCAAGGTGATGATATTTATGCTGAAGTATGAAAAGAAGAGCCATTTGAAGATTCAGGGACGGGGCACCTGGGTGGCTCAGTCGGTTAAGCATCCGACTTCAGCTCAGATCACGATCTCGCGGTCCATGAGTTCAAGGCCCGTGTCGGGCTCTGGGCTGATGGCTCAGAGCCTGGAGCCTGCTTCCGATTCTGTGTCTCCCTCTCCCTCTGTCCCTCCCCCGTTCATGCTCTGTCTCTCTCTGTCTCAAAAATAAATAAATGTTAAAAATTTTTTTAAAAAAAAATAAGATGCAGGGAGGACCTTCCTCTAAGAAGTTATTATGAAAGATACAATCCCTACAGCCAAATGTCCGTATCCTGCACACAGATCTACTGGGAAGACATATACTAGATGAAGGACCGAACAGCGGGCTCGCAGGTGAGCAGCATGGCATAAACATGGCATCATCACGTTCCCTTCACCTCCCTCCACCGCCACCTGGCTACTGAAAGCCTGAAGGTTTTTTTTCAGTGGCTCTTATTTTCATAAGTTAGCTTTGGTTCCAAAGAAAAAGATGTCTCTTAAAATAGGGACATGCAAGAAAGAACGAAGCAAAAAAAGTGCCTTCATAAAGAATGCAGACAGGGGAGAATGATAACAAGAAAGGGGGAAGAGCCAGAAGGAGAAGGATAGAAACAACCCTGACATGCAGTAAGCTGTTGGTAGATTCTTGAAGAATCCATGAATGGATGGGGTCACTGTCTACTGCATGAGAAAAAGCAGATGCCAAATAATTAACCTAAGACAGAATAGGAAACCATCATGAGGTATGCGCATATATGTATACACACATGTATGTATGCAAATATACTTGTGTGTGTGCCTAAGCACATACACACGCAGATGCACAATGGAGGAATAAGGGAGATAAAGAAAAGCACAGAGACACATTTCTACTGATAGGGGTAAAACAGTTAAATGGCTTTGGAAGATTGTGTTACGATTGAGCAATGAGTTGCACATGGGAGACTGTAGGCAGGGGGATGATTTTCTAGGAGGCATGAATGACTTGAGGGCTGCTCAGAGGTAGGAAGGATTTGTTTTTGAGTTTGGGGAAGAATTAAAGTGAGTGGAGGTAGGGACGTCTTCAAGAGAAAAGCGGACTTCACAGAGTGTCTGTTACTGTGAGCTTTTGGAAGAGAAACAGAGGATGATTATGAGCAAGATGTTGTATGAAGAAAAGAAAGACAATCCAAAACTCTGGGAAAACCAAAAGGCTTTTTAAGAAACGAAATGGGGGCATCTGGGTGGTTCAGTCGGTTAAATGTCCGACTTCGGCTCAGATCATGATCTCACAGTTTGTGAGTTCAAGCCCCTCGTCGGGCTCTGTGCTGTGCTGACACTCAGAGCCTGGAACCTGCTTCGGATTCTGTGTCTCCCTCTCTCTCTGCCTCTCCTCCCCTATCAAAAAAAAAATGAATAAACGTTAAAAAAAATTAATAAATACCTGGGTAGAATGTGGTCTCTTTCTCACTAATATTTATTCTCCATCCCGGCTTAATCTAATCCTGGCCCTGGCCTTCACCTAGGGAGATCCTTCTAACGTATCACAGCCCCACAGCCGGTACCACCAAGGACTTGAACCTCACTTGCCTTTAGAAGCTTGTCAGGCAGACGCAGTCCCTCACCCACCACCTGCAGACTTTGCCATAGAGCATTTGTTTCCGTTGATCTTTCTCCTCTGACTCCCCTCCCCCAGCAGCCTAAGGAGAGACCACAGACGCAACTGTCTAAAGCACCTCCTGGCATCTGTTTTCTCCCTGTTTAAAGGGCAACTTCTCTCTTGCCCAGTGGTCGTCAAAGTGTGTTCCCTGGATCAGCAGCGGCGCCCAGACATTCGTTACAGCTGTGGGGCACGTCACACCCGCCGGGTCAGAAACTGTGGGGCCTGGCGGGGCCATCTGTGTTTCAGCAGGCTGTCCAGGGGATCCTGCTGCCCGCAAGCTGCCCCCGCTTCCACGTCTGTTCGCTGCACACGTTGCCTGGGGTTCCCAGCGATGGTTTTGTTTCACGAGTCATTTTCACAGAGGCTGGAAGCATTGCCACCCTCAAGCCTGTTTTTTGTAAAATGTCTAGAGCCTCCCCCGATTGACTCTTTTTGGAGGCTGTATAAAACGGGCAGGCTAGAAGGGTTGCGTCACACCTATCCAGCTCTCTACTCCACACCTCCCCCACCTTTGGAGATGATCTTTAAATCTGCTCCTTGGCTTCATCCACACACATACCAGAACCGCCTACAGAAAGGACGGATCTCCTGCCCCCTCCCTCCCCAGCCCCTTTGTGCCCCATATGTGCCCTGCTTTCTCGAGACTTCAGCTCTCACCCAGGAAGATGCCCTCTGGAGATAAGTTCCCTTGCGGTTGAGGGTAAGTCAAGAAACTTGGGCTGCTAACTCCTTGTTATCTATCACCTGGCACCCCTCTGTCACGACCAGGAGCGATGAGCCCCTCAGATAACCCAGACAAGGGCCACGGGCTTACATCACTTCCTCAGATGGGCAACCGATGAGCGCAAACCCAAATCCCAAGCCGCCGCTAGAGAAAAGATGTCTACGGGAAAGAGCTGGCCCCGGGATTGCAAACCCAGCCTTCTGCAGAACGTGAGAGCCATATTTCAGCTGTTAACTGGAAACTGCCCTTCTCGTTAGTAAGCGTCTGGTAGGGACTACTTTACTTTTCTTTGTTTTTCATCTTTGCCGCTGCAATCTTTGGGGGGCTTCACTCCGTTTACCAAAGGTGTGTGGGTGTTAAAGCCACGCTATGGAAAAAAACACATGCACAGACACACCACAGGCTTTTTTTTTCCCCTCCGTTTCTACACAAGCAGATGCTTTTATGACTTTCCGAAAGAAAGAAACTGTCTGTTACTACTTGCTTTTTGCAATACCTCTTAGAAAAGAAGCATCGCTTCTACAAACCCAAATGAAAAAGACAAATAACCCCAATTTGAAAATGTGCAAAAATATGCAGAGGCTTTTCCCAACCGAGGGAAGAAAAACATCTGAAAAGATGCCCTAACTCATAACCGGGGAAGTGCACATTAAACAGCAGTATTTTCACTCTTCAAAAGGCAGAGAGCTCTACAAGTTGAATACTGAGCATGGGGGAAGGGCACCAGGCGCTCTCACACTCCCAGCGTGTGTGAGTTGGTTCAGCCATTGCAAGGAGATGATGGGAGGGTGTGTTAACGTACAAAGTTTGCATCCCTGTGTCTCAGCCATTCCAGGATGGTGGCCTCTTTAGAGAACATCCACGCATGCCCTCGAGGCTGAATCACAACAAAGGTACTTGTGTTGGTGAAAATGGAAAACAACCTCCCTGTCCATCAATAAGACATTGATTGCGTAAAGGATGGTCTATTCATTCTCTGGAATTCGATGCAAAGGTTACAAAAGAATCGGGTGGATCGAGGGGCGCCTGGGTGGCTCAGTCGGTTGAGTGTCCGACTTCAGCTCACATCATGATCTCGTGGTCTGTGGGTTCAAGCCCCACGTTTGGCTCCGTGCTGACCGCTCAGAGCCTGGAGCCTGCTTCCGATTCTGTGCCTCCCTCTCTCTCTGCCCCTCCCCTGCTTGCGCTCTGTGCTCTCTCTCTCTCTCTCTCTCTCTCTCAAAGGAAAAAAATCGGGTGTATATATACATATTGGCATGGAGAGATCTCCAGGTTGTTGAGATCTCTGAAGGGACAGAGCAAATCGTACATGATAGATTCCATGTGATGGTATTGCTGTTGGGAACAAAACAAAACACCAAAATGACTATCTGTCTAGGAGCATAGACATGTTTTATCACTGCAAGGAAAAGACTTTCATGCCCAAATGATCGCACTGCTTACCTCCGGAAAGAAGTTACGGGGTGGGGGGTGGGGGGGCCAAGAAAGAGTTCAGCTTTGTCTATAATCACTGAATATTTTCCTATGACAGTGTATTTAGGAACAGACTGCATAATGATGTAATTAACATTAAACATTTTAGTATTCTAATAAGTGTTCCCATCTGTTGGGGGGCCCAAAACCTCTGTAGCTTGTCTTGAGTGTAGACTTCGAATTGGTGCAAATATATGATTAGTTCTCTGCAGAAAGTTATTACCAAACTATTCCATTTGTCAGCATCTCCCTTCGCTCAGCTGGGAGTTAAGAACAGAGGTTGGTTCTCTGGGTCCAACCACAAACACACACACACACACACACACACACACACCCTGGGCACAGCAATTTCCACCCTTATGCCACATTGGGCTAACTTTCAGGATATCTAAAACCACATCCAAGCAGATTTCTCTGATTAGCTGATAACTTTGTTTACAGATTTCCGGGCCACCTGACTGGCAGCTCATAATTTCTGAGCTGCGAACTGAAGAGACGCCCGGCTTGGTGCCTATGTTTGTGGGTGTAGCCTGACAGCAGGCACCTGGTTTCCTGACCCCAAACCACATGACTCCCCACATGGCCTCGCGAGCATCCCTTGTAACATTCTAGCCCATCCCTCCCAACAGCCTGGGCTTCAGAAGGGGCACTGGAGTGATAACAGAAGTCCTACGGGGTTACTGGTCTGGCAGAAGTCATCCAGAAATATCCTCATTTCAACACTCCAATTTATACCCCATTTCAGAAGGCAGTTGTATATTTGGGGGCAAATGTCTAAGACCAGAGGTCACACAAACTTGAGTACTTTTGTGGGTGGAACCGCACTCCACGGGCAGACCCGCCGGAGAAGCCAAAAGAGAAGCCTTGAAGAAATGGTTTAAGAGGCAAAGAAGAGGGGGCGCCTGGGTGGCTCGGTGTGTTGAGCTTCCAACTTCGGCTCAGGTCATGATCTCGTGGTCCGTGAGTTCGAGCCCCGCGGTGGGCTCTGTGCTCAGCTCAGAGCCCGGAGCCTGTTTCAGATTCTGTGTCTCCCTCTTTCTCTCTCCTCCCCTGCTCATGCTGTCTCTCTCTTCTCAAAAGTAAATAAACTTTAAGAAAATTTTAGAATAAAAAAGAGGTAAGAAGAAGACTTCAGTGTCATCTTGGGATCTACGAGACTTTGGGATGACCTCCCCTCTCTGGATCTGACATATCTAAATTTTTTTTTGTTTTGAGGAGATGGGGATTTTAGGGTACCAAAAAGAGGCCCGTCAAAGCCTTCTTGGGATCTTCGTTTTTTTCTACCAGTGCAGTGGCCAAACCACCTCCAGACATTCCCCACGCTGCCTCCCGCCACCTGTCCCCAAGGAGGAGATCATCGATGATAGGAGCAAATCGTAAGCTCAGAGTTGGACACATTCCCTTAAAAAGGAGAGGCAAGCCACGGGAGGTACGCTCCCTCTTGTGGCTGTGTCCTTACCACAGGCAGGGCGCAAGGGGATATCCGACACTCATGTCACTGGAGACATTGGCAGTATTCTCCAAGAGAGACATAAAAGAGGAAAGAAACGTGATTGGTAAGCAAAGAGGAACTTATCTGGCAGGGCATGGCATCTTCTTTGCACACATGCTTTCTTCAGCTTTTCGACCAGCGTCACCCAAGACTGGCTGGCCTGGGGGACCCTCTGTCTCCATGACTCTGTGTGTCTCTGCTCTGATCAGGACGCGTAGCTTCGATGGCTCTCTTGATGAGAGGGCTTTGCAAGTGGTCGCGTGCCCACAAGTCACCTGGGGATCTTGTTAAAATGCAGATTCTGACTTGGCAGGTCTGGAGGGAGCTGAGAGCCTGCATTTCTTCTAAGCTTCCAGGCGATGTCCATGCGGCTGGGCCAGGACCACGCTTGGCATGGCACGAAGTCGGAGAACGCTCTTACTTTTTCTTATTTCTACATTTGGAGCAAGACACGCTGCCTCTCGGTGGCCACCTGGCAGAGAACAGTGTCAGGGTCCAAACAGTGTACCTAAAGGGGTTTGCAAACTGTGGTGGGCAAGGAAAATGTTGACTGCTATTGCTTTCTGCTATATAAATTACTCGCTTACCCTGGCTTCAGAGAGAGCTGGATTTAGTCCTCTGGCCACTTACTAAGTAGCAGTTCGAGCAAGCCACACCATTTCGTCAAGCCTCAGTTTCACTAGCTATAAAATGGGAGGGTATTGTTTCAGTAAAGACACAGTCATAGATAGTCTGAGTCAATATATAGTTATATATTCATCTTCTCTGTGTTTATCTGTGTGTGTGTTTAACTCACTAAAGGTTTCTGCTAAATGCTGGGGAGCTGGAACCAGAGGTTGACTAAAAATCCACTCCAAAACTGTGAAATCCAACAGCTCTGTTAAGAGTCATCTGGTTTTCTAAGGTTTACAGAGCCCGAGAAACCCAGAATGATTTACAGGCGGCCACCACAACCTGATGAAGCTACTGGTTTCAGTCCGGAGTCACTTAGCCCTGAAATTCAGCAGAAAGCTGGGGAAATCCACTCGAAAGAGAATTGCTTCACCGAACCCTTCCCATCACCAGAGTTCTCTGGAACTTGGAATCCATTCCACTGGGGCCAATGTTCATCTAAAGAGGTGCTAAATGGTAACAATGTAAACTGCAGGGCTTAGTACTTAATTCCAACCTCTCCAAAGGGCTCTTCCAGCCAGGCTGACAGGTGCTTTTCAACTGGCAGATCCCAAGAAAAAGAACTTGCATAGAGGGAACTGAGCAGGAACCATGGACAGCGCCGGCGGCCCAAGAATGCCCGCATGTGCCAGCCCTAAACTGTGCTCTGCCGACATTGTCTTGGGCGCCCGGGTCGCACCCTTGCCTTGAATCCTCAGTCACTTGGACAGGTGGAGACGATTAGACTTCCATTTTATAGAAGAGCAAACTGAGGAAAGGAGAAGTTAATCGACAAGCGCACTTAAAAGGTAGAAAACTTAACTGCCTTACTTGTATCTGCGTGATGTAAATTTTTTTTTTAAGTTTATTTATTTTTGAAAGAGAGACAGAGCCTGAGCAGGGGAGGGGCAGAGAGAAAGGGAGACATAGAATCAGAAGCAGGCTCCAGGCTCCGAGCTGTCAGCACGGAGCCCAACACGGGGCTTGAATTCATGAACCTCAAGATCACGACCTGAGCCTAAGTTGGACGTTAACTAATTGACCCGCCCAGGTGCCCTCACGCGCGATGTAAATTAAGCTGTTAGCCTGTTTAATTGGGTCCGTTCGTTGTTTGGGAGTTGTCCCTGCTATAGACAAGCCTTCCACGATACACCCAAAGGTGTGTACACGGAGTGGGATATCACAACACGCTATTGGTTACATTGAAAATTGGTAAACAACCCAGTGTAAAATCAAAACTAATCTATATCCAGACAATGGAAGGACTTGGAGCCACAAATACATTTTCAAAGACTTTTTAGTGACATGAAGAAGCTCTAATGAGAGGATTTGAAATAGAGCAAGTTATTTACCTGTTCACTTAGTTACTCACAATAGTTGTCAAACATTTGCTTTGCCAGGACCGTGCTGGGAATACAGCCAGTGGATGGGGCGGACCTGACCTTGAGGGGCTAACAGTCTGGTATGAAAATTGCTGAGAAGGAAAAGCCCCCTCCTGTCAGTCGTTGTCTTCTCATGGGAGTAAGGGTGCTATTTAGTTTTCTCCTTCACTCTTAGGTTATTTCCAAATTTTCTGTATTAAACATGTGCAACTTTTTTTTTTAAAAAACAGATTCATTGAGGTGTAATTGGAACACTATTAACTGTACCTATTTAAAGTGTGCAGTTGGGGGGCCCCCTGCGTGGCTCAGTCGGTTAAGCATCCGACTTTCACTCAGATCATGATCTCACGGTTCGTGGGTTTGAGCCCCACATCGGGCTGTGTGCTGACAGCTCAGAGCCTGGAGCCTGCTTCAGATTCTGTGTCTCCTTCTCTCTCTGCCCCTCTCCCACTCATGCCCTGTCTCGCTCTCTGTCTCAAAAATAAATACACATTAAAAAAAAATAATAATAAAGTGTACATTTGGATAAATTTTGGTACCATATACAGCAGTGAGACCATCAGCCCAGTGCAGGGTGCGGTCACATCCATCACTCTAGAAACTTTCTTTGTGATCCTTCGTGATTAATTCCCTCCTCTATTCTCGCCCCGCCTCTCCTCCCCAGTCAACCATCAATCTGCTTTCTGTCACCCTAGTTTGGTCTGCATTTCTAGAATTTTGGATACAAAATTGGCACGTATTCTTTTTTGTCTGGCTTCTTGGACTGAGTGTCACTATTTTGAGATTCATCCAAGGGGCTACATTGTTGTTTCTTATTCTTGCTGAACCATTTTCAACGACGCAGATAACAGTCTTGTCCACTCAGCAGTGGGTGGACATTTGATCAAGATCATATGCTCTTCCGACTGAGCCAGGCAGACACCCCCCCACTTTTTTTTTAAGTACATAAGAAATAAGTAAGTATCTACTGCTCTAAAGAGAAAAAATGTTTAATTCAGAAATATATAGAGGAAGAAAAAGTAAATTTCTCTTTTATTCCCTTCCTTTCCTAGTTCTTCATACATATTTATTATTAAAAATTTGGCGTGCATTCACTGAGAGGCTTTTCTTTGCATGTGCATTTGGGTGTGTAAGTGGGATTCTGTGAGATCTTCCACTCTGGTTCTGGGGTCGCCCAATGCACAGTGAAGCCTAGAGATCTTTCCTTAATGCACATAGCTCTACCTCAATCTTTTGAATCGTTGCTAAGAATCCTACCTCAATAATTAGGATTGTTTAACACGGTTAGGCTTTTTTTTTTTTTTTTAAGCAGGTTTCATGCCCAGTGTGGAGTCCAACGCAGGGCTTGAACTCATGACCATGAGATCAAGATCTGAGCTGAGACCAACAGTTGGACGCTTAACCCACTGAGCCAGACTTTTATATGTGCATCCCATGAGAGAAGCAGGTCTCCTCAAAATTCTAAATGGATGTGACACTCGGTGAATTTCGTTTTTCTTCCCACCCAGAAAGGATTCCATTTCTTTTGGTTGATCCTGGTGGCACCATCGGCTTGCCCACCCTCCTGGAGAGTGAGAGAATGTTCACTGACAACGTGATGATGGTTTGGCCACACGTTTCAACAGCTCTGCCGTGTGCCGTGTGCATGGCACATGCTTCTCCCGTGTTTGTCAGACCAGAATTGCCTTATCCAGTCCACCATCCGGTCCTGTGCCTGGTGGCAAGGAGGCTCTCTTGAGTTTAGTTGTTCTGAAGGGCAAAAGGGCTTCACCTCTTCAACTTTCAGTTTTGGAGATGAGTACAATTAGGGGTTTCTTTTTCTCATGTCAGGAAATTTACCACATCTGTCCAATGTGGTGAGAGATGCTTTCTTGTTCGAAACAGACAACGATGTAACCCATGCCTGGTGAGCATTACAGTTTTGTCCTGTCTCCTCTGTGGGCTTTTTTTTCCCCCCTCTTTTTCTTGTGACGGTCACAATGTTACTGGGACCACATGAGATGCCACTCTTTATCCTCTCTTAGCAATTACGTGGGGCTCAATCATTTACACTTCCATAAAATCATGACTCCTTTGAGATGTAGTCGTATCTCCTGCATTCGATGTTGTATCGTAAACATGTTCATGTTATTGAATATTAATCCAAGAGTTAAATCCAAATCTTAACTGGTAATGACTTCGCAATATTTCCGATATAGACATGCCATAGTTGATCTAACCATTCCGTTACGACTGACGGATTTTTACTAGTAGGTGAACATTTTGAGCAGCTAAGTGAATAAAAGTTATTTTTAAAAAATCATTAATTGCAACCAGGGGAAATTAGGTTTTAGTGGCAACACTAAAATTAAGTTAGTTATCGGGTCTTCATTTTCCTTTTTACTTATCTTCTTTTATTTTTTAAAGGTTGTCATTTTAAGTCATCTCTACAGCCAATGTGGGGCTCAAACTCACAACCCCGAGATCAAGAGTCACCCTCCCCTGACTGAGCCAGTCAGGCGCCTCGTTACTTATCTTCTTAGGATAATGCCTTCCTCATTATTTCGAATAAATATTCACGCTAGCCATTTTCACATGACTCACTTTAAAGACTTTGATCTTCAGGGGCGCCTGGGTGGCGCAGTCGGTTAAGCGTTCGACTTCAGCCAGGTCACGATCTCGCGGTCCGGGAGTTCGAGCCCCGCGTCAGGCTCTGGGCTGATGGCTCAGAGCCTGGAGCCTGTTTCCGATTCTGTGTCTCCCTCTCTCTCTGCCCCTCCCCCGTTCATGCTCTGTCTCTCTCTGTCCCAAAAATAAATAAACGTTGAAAAAAAAGACTTTGATCTTCAGAAAATGTTGTAAAATCTCTTCCTCATTATTTGATAACAACTCACAATGGCCCGTTACTTGCCGATCTCTGACAAGTGTGGTGGGTTAAAAGTCTGTGTATGTTCAGCCATTCCATGGGGCACCTGCGGGTCACAGTTTCACACAGAGTGTCCCGCTGTGTAGGACAAACAGTGTGTGTGTGAAGAATAAATCAGAGGCATCATGACGTAACCCCCTAAGTATTTCAAAATGCATTTCTAATAAATTAGTAATGCTTGCCCATGTCACAAAAAACAATACACCTAAAATTAGCAATCATACTCTTAACATCACCTAATAGCCAATATATCTTCAAATTGCCCAAATGTCCCTCCAAGTATCCTTCATAGCCTTTTGGTTCATACCAGAAACCAGTCTCAAACTACATATTGCATCTGGTTGTTACGTGCTCTCGTTGTCCTTTTTTTTTTTTTTAATGTTTATTTATTTATTTCGAGAAAGACAGAAGACGAGCAGGGGAGGGACAGAGAGAGGGAGAGAGAGAGAATCCCAAGCAGGCTCCATGCTGTCAGCGCAGAGCCCGACGCGGGGATCGGTCCCACGAAACCGTGAGGTCATGATCTGAGCCGAAATCGAGAGCCGGACGCTTGACCGACTGAGCCATGCAGGCGCTCCCCTCACTGTCATTTAACCGAGGCACTAGTCTCTTCCATTATAGAATCTTCGTACTGCAGCCGGTGGGCCAGATTAGAGACCCCCCCCCCAAACACACATACCTGCTTGCTTAACCTGTAGCATCGTTTAACTTCTTCCTCTCTTCTCCGTACTTTCCAGAAGTTACATTGACAGGGTGATTAGACCCCAGGTAAATTTCTTTGGCTAGACCGCATCCCAGGTGATTCTGGGACCTCAGCTACACGACACCAGGAGAACGTGTAGTATATGATTGTGCCACCATTTCTGATGCTAAGATCAGCCATTAGTTAGGGTGATGGCAGTCTGAGCCACGCGTTGTACAATTGTGTTTCTCTCCTGATGATCCAAACCTCATCGCCGTGGTGTTACTTTGGATCCGTGTAAATGCCCGGATGCCATCAGCTATCCACCTAATGTCCTTCACACAAGCTGATGGTCCTTTCTAGGATCTACACTCTCAGTGGGATTGCAAGATGATGATTTTCTAAGTCTAGCATCCTTCCACAGTTGGCTGGCGTTCGTCCATAAAATAGTTGCATCTTGTCACCTGGAGCTGGTGGGTTACCCTGACATATAGCTCCTGCTGGAAAGACGTGAAACGTGCTTCCCCTTAGTTACGTAGTTTCCAAATAAGGAGTCGGTACCGGCTGCCTCAGATGATTTCTTTTGGCTTCCTCTCGAGGATCATTATGGATTCGCGAATTTTCGTGTATTCACTGGGCGTGTTTTTGTTGAGCTATTCTTGGCCACCAGGATAAGACTATTCTCATCAGAACCCAGCCCAGCCTAAACTAAGTTCAATTTAAGACAAAGTTTCAAAACAAGCGTGGGTCCAAATATAACCTTCACACATTCTGGAAAGAGGAAGCGCTACTTTCTAAGAGACCAGTGGCGAGATAACCTAATATGTTATCGTTATCATTTTTACTCGTATTTACGTTCTCGCCTCCTCTCCAAGATGCGGGACAATCCAAATGCGCGCCTGAAGGGAGGCTGCACACTTGTGTCACGTTCCTGACGGTCGGCGACCTAGGCGTGAGCTGTGACCAGTGTAGCTCAGACACCCTCCTATTCGAGACGATCGACTGAGCCGTACTTTAAGATGCTTCCGAGCCACAAGAGCCACTAATTTTTTCTTCACCTGCACCCAGGCTAGGCTCTTTTCTTTCTCGTGTAACAGATGGTAGAAACAACAGGTTCAGAGCCCATCCTCACCACGTCCCGGTCTCCCCACCAGAGTTTGTGGAAGAAACAAGGAGGGGACGCGATGTCATGGTTTTTGTCGCAAGAACCGCCGGGGAGGGGGTATTGTGGAACCCTGTCTCCTCGACAGCCAGCATGACCTCGCCAGTCTGCCTTTTCATTTTGTCCTGGGTCACCGCCAGCCCCTTCCCTGGGGAGCAGATCCACCTGGCGAAGAGAAGCCGTGCATCCCAGCCTCCCCACCTCGTGCGACACGGCGTTAAGACCCGCTATGCCCCCCAAGAGCAGAGAGCGCGTCTGTTTTCCTTACTGTTGCGACCCCACAACCTAAGGTGTGCCCGACATACATGCTGGGTTTCAGTACACACTTGATGAACACCTCGATGAACTTGGCGTCCTAAAGTCCACAGCCGGCCATGTATCATTTTTGCCTTCTCACGACAAGTGAGCTCCAGAAAACAGTGATGATCGTAAAAACCACCGAGTGGGGAATAAACCGTCTGGCCGTGACGGGGCCCCTTAGGCAAGTCGTGGGGCTGTCTCAGCCCTCTGCCGTCCCCCAAGACAGGTGCGTAATAAATGACATGTATGTGCCTCATGGCTTCCAGCTTCTGGAAGGAGAGGTCTCGCTTAGGAAGGGGTGAGGAAAGGCTTCCAGTCCGTTACACCGAGAGGGATGACTGGGGAAGCCTAAGAAAGTGATGGACCTCAAATCGGTTATATGCTTTAGCTTGTGTTAAAGCATATAAGGCTTGTGGTCTTGCCCAGGATCTTACTCATCTGTGATTCTGTTCCTGTGTCGACAAATAAACAGGCATCACACACACACACACACACACACACTTCTGTACAGGTTGAAGCTGTTCAGTAAATGGTTTTCATCTGAGGCTAGCAGCCACTTAGAAAAAAACCTTTTAGGAATCAGGCAGATATGTTGGGCTAGCTTCTGGCTCAGAAAAAACAAACACTTAGCAAACCAAACAGCACTTTGGGGCTTTTCTGAGCTTTCACATTTTTATCAGTGTTCTCGAATTCACTCACCATCCATCTTCCCTTTTAACATTAAAAATAAATCCCCCCCACCCCGCCTTGAACTTTTGCCCTCTGTAGGTTTGATCTCTGGAGGGTGTTTTTTTTTTCTTTCTGCTCCTCTGCATTCTTTCAAAATAACTGTAATACCCACAAGTGGTGTCTGTACCGAGATTAAGCGGTTTGTAAGAAATACTCCTCTTGGGCCCTCTCTCTGGTTTCCCAGAAATGATGTCTGCCTCTCCAGCCCCAGCGCACTCCTGCAAGGCCAGCGTGCTTGGACCCTGTGCTCAATAGGGTCCAAAGATAATCCCCAATAAAAGACCCAGAAGAGGGGCGCCTGGGTGGCTCCATCAGTTAAGCGTCCCACTTTGGCTCAGGTCATGATCGCACGGTTCGTGAGTTCGAGCCCCGCGTCGGGCTTGGGCTCTGTCTCTTCTCCTCCCCTGCTTGTGCTCTGTCTCTCTCCCTCAAAAATAAACACTTTAAAAACAGACCCAGAAGAAATATGCCCAAGGAAAACCAAACAAACCAACACAACAACGACGACAACAACAACGGTTGGCAATGGATTGGTCCAGAAATCAGCGGAGAGGTTGAAGCCGTTTAACAGGAAGGTGGGAAAAGACGAACCCGGTTCGCGCGTTGCTAACCGGCCCCCCTGCTCCATATTCAGTGTGTAAACCCCGTGAGCCGAGGCCCCTGATGAGACCAGCCTTCCCTGTGCCCCACTCCCCCCACCCTGGCCCCAGGAGCCCCTTCTCACATGGCTCGTGTGCTCCCCGTGCTTAGAAAGGCGCAGGGTGGCTTTTTTACAGAAGAATATGAGCCTGGCCTGGCTACACTGCCAACATCTAAAACTATAAAAGGTTAATTTCAGGCAAAGAAAGGCTTCGCCTGCCAGAGAGAAGAATCCCATGACTCTATCACCAGATAAGTAGATTCATCACAGTTGCCGATGCGCTTACGCTCACGCCCCGCAAAAAGCGCGTATTAACGTAAGTTTGTGATAAATGCTCATCCCCCGTCTGGTTTATTTTAGGGCCCCGGAGTCCTTTCCTCTTCTTTTCTCCTCTTCCCCGCTGACACACACGTACACACACCCCATACCCTCGTGCACACGCATATACACACATTCACACAAGCGCCCGTAACACACACGCCTGGATGCAACACACACGCGCACACCCCCACACAATACACCCCACACACATCCACACACAGCGCACACACACACACACACACACATGCGTGCACACATTCACACACACTTAGACGCACCCACACAACACATACACACACATGCGTGCACGCACACACACTCAGGGACACACACTCTTCTTTCGTTCTCCTGGTATAATTTCTTGAATAAAGTACTACCCATAGGTGCAAAGTTTTAAGTCCACATTAATGTTCATTTTCTCCCTCTAAAACAACAGTGTCGGGGCGCCTGGGTGGCGCAGTCGGTGAAGCGTCCGACTTCAGCCAGGTCACGATCTCGCGGTCCGTGAGTTCGAGCCCCGCGTCAGGCTCTGGGCTGATGGCTCAGAGCCTGGAGCCTGCTTCCGATTCTGTGTCTCCCTCTCTCTCTGACCCTCCCCCATTCATGCTCTGTCTCTCTCTGTCCCAAAAATAAATAAACGTTGAAAAAAAAATTTTAAAACAACAGTGTCTGGGGCGCCTGGGTGGCTCAGTCAGTTAAGTGTCTAACTCCTGATTTCAGCTCAGGTCACGATCTCAACGGTTTGTGAGTTCAAGCCCCGAGTCCGGCTCCACGCCGACGGTATGTCTGGCTGCTTGAGATTCTCTCTCTCTCCCTCTCTCTGTCCCTCCCCTGCTCACACACACTCTCTCTCTCTCTCTCTGCCCTTCTCCTGCTCATGCTCTCTCTCTTTGTCTCAAAATAAGTACATAAAACTTTTAAAAAGTAAAAAAAATAAGTTCCAGTTAGTTAACATACTGTGTAATATATTAGTTTCAGGACTAGCCTTTAGTGATTCATCACTTACATACGACACCCAGGGCTCATCACAGCAAGTGTCCTCCTTAACCCATCACCCATTTGGCCCATCTCCTCCCCCCTCCCCTCCAGGAACCCTTAGTTTGTTCTCTGCCATTAAGAGTCTGTTTCCTGGTTTGCCTCTCTTCCCCACCCCCAACTACATTCATTTGCTTTGTTTCTTAAATTCCACACATGATTGAAATCATATGGTATTTGTCTTTCCTGGGCTGACTTACTTTGCTCTGCAAAATACTCTCTAGTTGCATCCACATCGTTGTAAATGGCAAGATTTCGTTCTTTCCTTACTTATCAAGAAAGAAGTGAACTTTATTTCAATCCTTTACACTTTTTAGTGAGTATTTCATGTAAGGTTCTGCGAAAGATCCACATTCCTTCATTTATTAACTTCTCCCACTTGAAAATGAAAACTTAGTGCAGTGGTGTCTTTTGTCAGTGAAAGATACAAGTGTCCGCATAAACCGGGGACCCAGGTCACAGATCCTTCTGATAGGTATGGTGTGAGCAGAGTAAAGCAATTCGATCAGGCGTGCAGGTTAATCACAAGATGACGATTACTTCTGCACAGCAAACTCTTCTAAAATACAGGCACACACCCGAAACTAAGATCACACTGTATGTTAACTAACTGAAATTTAAATAAAACCAGAAAAAAATAGAAAATAAAATACAGGAAGAGATCAGTTCCCATTTCTGACCTGTAGGCTGAATTGTCAACTTCTACTGTCCAATGAAGCAAGATCCTGCATTTTGGGTTTGTTGGGGGTTTTTCCTGCATCTTGTTTTTCAATTCGACTGTCAGAACCCTGTTTGTGTTCACCTGGAAATAATTTTTACGGAGAACAAAATTTCCACCTCTGTCCCTACTTCTCAGAGAGCTTCCTGGAGGCTCATTGTCTATAGTCGATGGGCTCATCTCAGCAATGATGAAGTGAATCAACCCTCTCTGAGAACCACAATTGATAACGTGAAGTGAGCAAACACCGATCTCTGAAGTCAACATCCCATTTAAAAAATGCAACCTCAAGGTGCAGATAAACCATTCTTAGAACTATTTTTTTAATGATAGCATTACGAGAAAAGCCTTCGCTCCTTTAGTAGAGACTGACTCAACCTTTTGATGATGAGACAAAAGAGGAATCCAAATTGAACACAATTCCCTTTTCCTTTGGATCTGAACAAAGGCCCTTGCAGAGAAATAGCATCTACACCTCCTCATTCTCTCAAGGTTTCTATTTCTTTTTAGTTGAGGCGGCTTGTGTGTGTGTGTGTGTGTGTGTGTGTGTGTGTTTCTATAGCCTATATAGCAGACATGTTGAGTTTACAAAATATGAGGTGTGAGAGGCGCCTGGGTGGCTCAGTGACTTGAGCCTCTATCTCTTGATTTTGGCTCAGGTCAGGATCTCACAGTTTGTGGGTTCGAGCCCGGCGTCAGGCTCTGTGCTCAGAGAGCCTGCTTGGGATTCTCTCTCTCCCTCTCTCTCTCTCTCTCTCTGCCCCTCCCCTGCTCACGCGCTCTGTCTCGAAAATAAATAAAAAGATAAACTTTAGTAAGCCACAACGACAACAGAAATGAAATACGCCATGGGATTGCCACTTTAACAAAGGATAGAAACGATAATTAGGGATAGAAATTGGTTACCTCCGTGACCCGAGGTAAAAGTGTCAAAGCGGGTGTATCATGTCGTTCACAGATCACGCTCCGGGGGATAGAAGCCCCTATATGACACGCGGAACCCTGAACGTAAGTGGAGTGACACGGACCAGGAGGGCACCGTGGGCGCACAGAGCCGCTGAGGACAGACTTCCAAGGGACCCCGTTGTGAGAGGTGAGCAGAGGGGGACCCAACCCTGAGGGTGAGGAGGGACAGAAAGGAGAGAGCAGGGGAAGCCAAGGGAAGCGTAAAGAAGGAGGTGGTTCAACTCGGAAAGGCTGTGGAGGCACCAGACATCAGATTCAGCAACGAGGAGATCATTCAATGATCACATGATCACTCGGGTGGGGGGGGGGGGGGCTTGGGAGAAATCTGTGTCAGGGGGAGGCGAGGGGGAAAGCCAGGCTGCGGGCGACTGACAGGTGGGGTGTGAACAGCCACCGGGGAGCTTCTCTCCGGGGGTTCGGCAATACACAGAAGGAACAGGCGAGGGCAGCCAGTGATAGGAAACGTTTGAACACAGGGAGGGTGGGTTTGGGGTTAATGTTTGTCATTGTTTTGGTTCATTTTTTTAAAGTTTATTTATTTACTTTGAGAGGGAAAGAGAGAGAGCGAGGGAGAGGGAGAGGGGGGATCCCAAGCAGGCTCCATGTTGTCAGCACGGAGCCCGATGCGGGCCTCGAACCCACGAACCATGCGATCACGACCTGAGCCGAAACCGAGAGTCAGAGTCTTAACCAACTGAGCCAGGCACCCCTGTTTCGGACCATTTTTATCGTGCAGGCGAACACGAGCATGATTTTAAACTGAGGAGGAGCCAGAGAGGAAGAACATGACAGCATAGGAACTTTCACGCAAAGAAAAATCTTTAAGGATAGTTGGTGGAGTTGAGTCCCTGCAGAAGCAGAAGGGCTTGAAAGGGGCCAGAAGTGGATCGCAGCCCTGGACGGGCGTCCCTCTGAGAACCAGTGAGGCAAGGAGAAGTACATGGGTGCTCTAGAAGATTGGATGAGAGCCTGGATTCTCTGGGTAGCCCCTGTGTTAACTTGCCATACATCGAATAATTGTGTCGTCTATTTCTGGAAAAAGACTGACCATAATGGGGCACCTGGGTGGCTCACTCGGTTAAGAGTCTGACTTCGGCTCAGGTCACGATCTCATGGTTTGTGAATTCGAGCCCCACGTCTGCTCTGCGCTGACAGTGCGGAGCCTGCTTGGGATTTTGTCTCTCCCTCTCTCTCTCTCTCCCCCTTCCCCACTTGTGTTCTCTCTCTCTCTCTCTTTCTCTCTCTCTCAAAGAATAAATAAATAGGGGCGCCTGGGTGGCTCAGTCGGTTAAGTGTCGGACTTCAGCTCAGGTCATGATCTCACGGTTTGTGGGTTCGAGCCCCACGTCAGGCTCTGTGCTGACAGCTCTGAGCCTGGAGCCTGCTTTGGCTTCTGTGTCTCCCTCTCTCTCTGCCCCCTCCCCCACTCATGCTCTCTCTCTCTCTCTCTTTCTCAAAAATAAATAAACACTAATAAATAAATAAATGAATAAATAAACTTTTAAAAAAAAGACTGACAATAATAAATCATGATTGATAATCATTGTTCTCAAAGTAAGTCACACCAAAATTGAAATACACCTTTCCCATCAAAGACATTCCCCATAAGGCAGTAAAGAAAATGACCCTAATGCTTGTACTGTTCACATAAGGTATAGCTTTGTATCCAAAGATGTATGCGAGCTTCCTGTTTGATTCTGATTTTGCTATAAGATACCTGAATGGGAAGCGCCTGGTGAACCCAATTCAAATCGGACAGAAATTTGACGTTCCTCCTCAGAGAGGTCGTGAACAAGGTTATGAAACAGTCCAGGGCAGGTGGAGCCCTCCCGTTGGCTCTCCCCCTCCGACCGCCCCACCAGGCCTGGGTCTGCGAGGCCATCTGGAGAAAAAGGAAAAAAGCAGACAGCAGAGGGCTCCAACCAAAGCGAAAACATCTAAAACATTAGCAATAGCATTTGGAGTGAAGAATTTAAAAAAAAAAAAAAAAAAAAAAAAAGGACGTGGTTCTTCGGGTGGTCTCTACCCTGGAATCTCTGACCTGAAGTTGCTTCTTTAAAGGGAACAGAAATGAGGCCTGGCCCCTAGGAAGGCGCCTTGACCGTGGTGAGCGCATGAACACAATGGCGGCTGTGACAAAGGGTGTTTTTGCACCGGCTTGCGATTTTATTTTCTCTTTACATCATCGAATGACATAAGGAATGCCCACGTAATAACACGATTCAAATAGAGCAGAGGCCAGCCATCCCCCAGCCCCCCCACGCCTGTCCCCAATCCATCAGCCAGCCCAGATTGGAGCGTAGTTACTTTTTGGCTTTACCTTGCCGAATGCGTGTGCGCATGAATAGCCAAGTAAGCGAGACCTCCCCGTGACCACCGGTCCCCAGCGTGACAGTTTTCGTCTTGTTGTGTATTACAGACACCTTTCCCTGGCAGCTCACATGGACTCTTCTTCATACTTTTGTGACAGCGGCGGAAGATTCCACTTGTCTGCAGCATGCTTTAGGCATCCCCCCAAAGGAGAAACACTCACACCCCCTCAAGATCGTAACCACATCAAAACCACAGTAAACATCTCCGTACACACATCTCTGCACGCTTGTTTTTTCTTAAGCGCTTAGACGTGAAGGCAAATCTCTGGGTCAAAGGGCGTGGGCATTTTCAGTTTTGATACGAAGTTCCAGTTTGCCCCCCGCCCCCCCAAAGGAAGCCATATTAGTTTATCCACCTGTCAATTTTTTTTTCAATGTTTGTTTGGTTTTCTTTTTTTTTTTTTTTTCCCTCATGCCCCAGGCCATACTGAGCCTTCATGATCCGGAAGTATTTCCACCCTTGTTGATGAGGGAACTCACTTTGAATGGAAACGCAGGTTCATCAAGGAAGCTTACCCTTCCAGAAACGCAGAAGGGGAATCGTCCGTTGGGAGTGAAGAGGGAGAGACAGAAGGATATTTGAGGACCAGGAAAACTTTAAGAGACAGCCCCGTGGGTGAAGCGGGGACGGGAGCTGACCCAAAATGTCTTAAGCAGCTGAAAGGCCCACAGAACACTGGGGACAGGGAGGGGGGAGGTCAAAAAGCATTTATGAAGCCAATACAGTGGGTTACGGGCCGACACGAATTTAAAGCTGGAATTGCTCAGGTTGGGGTTATTAACAGTGACTCATCTGGTGAGAAACAGAAACTTCTTGTGCTCGGGTGATGACACGGCCCTTCCGAGCCGGGACCCAGAGAAGCGAGTCAAGGAGAAAGGAGGACAGAGAAGAAGAAAAGCGAAGGTTGAAACGACCAGGCGGGGGAGGAGGGCTGGAGGGCAGTGACAGAACGGAGCAGCGCTCAGATGGCCGCTGAGGACCCCAGAGGGATGTGTCTCAGTTCAAGCCTTGAGCGCCGTGCTGGGACAGCTGCCGGTGCCGAGGGGGTGCGGGAGCAGAGCGGGTGCTAACGTGACGCAGGGCTGCAGCTCGCAGAGCCCGGAAGAGGCAGTACCAGGGACGGCAGGACAGGCTGGGGCCAGATGTCACAGGCCACCAGGAGTGTGTGCGAGCCAATGAACGATCCGGGGGGTGGTGGAAGGCGGTGGACGGAAGACAGGTGGCAGTGGGGTCCCTGGAGACAAAGGCCAGTTGAGGGAAGCTCAGTTTGAGGGTCTGTAAGTGACCGCAAAGGAGGCACAGACCACCCGTCCTGCCCTGATGTGACTTGAGAGGAGGAGCCGTGGGAAGAAGGAAGCCCCCCCTCTTGGACGAGGAGCATCTGAGGAAAGAGCTGGGGCTGGCTCTTGGGGCACCAAGAAATGGAAAGCGTATTCTAGAAGGCACAGAGCCTGCTGGGGAAGGCAAGTGTTGATGAGGATAGATAAGCAAGTAAGGGGCCCTGAAATGCTTGACTGTGGATCAAATGTGGATCAAGGGGTTTGGGAATCAGAGCATCAGAAAAGGGATGGAAGGAAGGAATAGTCCACGTGGTGCTTCCGGGAGAAGGTGCCCTGGTGCCCCGCTGTGGCCATGCCGTCGGGAGGTGTGACAGTGACACGTTCTGGAGGGGCTGGGAGACCGTGCTCCTGGCTGCTGTCCTCCACAGATCCATCCAGGTCCCAGCCTCGCCGTCAAATAGCCGCTCGACCCCGCAAAAGTTACCTATGCTCACTCAGCCTCGATTTTGTCCCTTCGAGAAGGAGACGAATCATGGTATCTATCTCATGGAGTTCTTTTGAGGATTCCATTAAATACTGCATTTAAGGGGTGCCTGGGTGGCTCAGTCAGTTGAGCATCCAACTCTTGATTCTGGCTCAGGTCACGATCTCACAATTTTGTGGGTTCGAGCCCCGCGTCAGACTCTGTGCACTGACTACGCTCAGAGCCTGCTTGGGATTCTCTCTCTCTCTCTGCCCCTCTCCCGCTCGTGCTCTCTCTGTCTCTCTCCAAATAAAGAAATAAACCTAAAAAAATACTGCATTTTAGATAGGAAGTGCTTGTTACTAGGACACAGTAAGTATGCAACAAATGACAGCTATGATTCCCTTCGCAGAGGGTTTAAATATATATATATATATATATATATATATATATATATCCATTTTAAAGAAGCAAATATTCACAATATTATAAGTTCTGAGTCTTTACAAGACACATTGAGCATATGGACAGTCTCTCAACACACAGACGGAAGAACCTGCTTATTGGATACAAGCAGAGGCCCTAGTAAAAAACGAACTCCGTGATCTCCCCAGTGTGTCGCGCAAAATCACACGTAGAAATTCATACTTTAAATTTCTTAAAATGCACACGTGTTTCCATACTGTGCAGACAGATACTAAAGTTTGTGCTGTCGTTCAGTTTACGCGCACATCTCACTGTTGTGAAGAAAAGACCAAATTTTATGAGCTGAGGGCGATTCGAGACCATTTCTCTCCGATCTAACCATAAGGGCATCCATCCCGTGTGTTCCATGTTCAAAGTCATCTGCCCTGCCCCCCCCCCCACACACAGGTTGGTTTGTAGAGGATTTTATAAACGGCCCCTACCGCGTTCCCCCGCCCACCCAGACCTGAAAGGGACAAACTCTGTCTGGCTTACTGTTCCCTTCCCCACAATGCATTTCAAGGTCTTCCACGAACAATTGCTGGAGGTGACCACCACCTGTACTTAAATGAACTTAAGTGACCTCAATTGCTTTGAGGTGAGCCTGGAGATCTAACACAAACGGATATGTGCATGCGGGGCTATGGAATAAGGATTAGGGGCATGCCCCCAGGTTTACAACCAATGTCTCTTGGACTTCCCGAGAAGGCATTCTCCACAACCAATTCCTAACATTTTCTTTGGGTAGGCTTTCCTTGTTTGATGGTTTGGGTGTTCGTTTCCTGTGGGGTGTTTCAGTACATGGAGATAATCGCTGAAAGAAATCTATCCTTTGGGCTAAGAAATTGCTGTCATCTACATAATCGTAAAGCGAGTTGTAGTATTTTATGGTGAACCACTTCCTTGCCTGACCTCTTTTAATGCATGTGATAGTGATTTCACTGGTCGACTTTGTCAGTGTCCTCCACTCCTCAGCCAGTCACTAGAGCATTCTGAAACCAACCCACTGAGGGAGTAAACAAGCGGAAGAACTGAAAAATAATCTCTCGCCCGCAAGAGACCCACGCAGAGGCCATCAGTCCCGTAAAGTCTCTTTCAATCCTGGCTTCTTCCCTTCTTCAAAGTCTTGGGTACTTTCTCAGCCGTAACTGGGTCACATTGGGGAAACTGGAGAGGACCGGTTACGTACAAGAAGCCCTCTTCCAAAGACTCTGCCTTATTCAAGTCCTTTTTTCTACTATTTGGTCTCGCCCTCCCCATCCCGAGCTTCAGCAAAAACCTATAGAGGAGGGAACGCCGGGGCCTCCTGAATCCCCCATTTCTCCCCTCCCATCCTCACCATCACAACCTCAGAATCTTGCACCCACGAGGGCAGGGAGCTCTGTAAATAGTGGCAGAATGAGTGAATCTGTCAACACCGCTAAGAAGCCCCCCAAGCCCTCCTTTCCGAGTGTGGGTTGCAAATGCCCCGAAATTGGTGGTGCCAGCGTGTTGGGTTGGTAACCTGCGAACGCACAAAGGGTCTCATTTTCTAAGACTCCAAAAAGACAGAGCTGATCTTCATTTTATTTATGTTGAACTCTGCTGAAAAGTATATAATGACCTCGTTTGGATGCCTCCTATCTACTCCTTCCAGATTCACACACACACACACACACACACACACACACTTTTTAAATGGTCACGGCAATGAAAAAAAAATAGGGTGAGGCTAAGAAGTTCGCTATCAAAGTAGGGCAGAGTTCTTCTCCCCCGCAGCTCGAATTGTTTGCTCTGGTAATCAACCCAAGCTTGTAAACAACAAGCTCAGCCTCTTCGTGAGCCAAATTCATCAAGTTAGGGCCAAAAACGCATGTTCACATTTGCTGACACTATTTGGACAGCTTATGTAACAACGAGCAACCCAGCTGGGTAGAGGGGCTAACCGTGATCGTTGTAACATCCTCGGTGCCGAAGATTTTAGAGTCAGATGGAATTTTCAATTAAAATGACTACCTGACGCAGCTTCGCAGAACAACTCGAAAAATCCCCAAGCCACAAACATACTCACAGGTGACACGTGTGCATTATCTACCCACTCTTTCTGTCCCGCAGCGTTAACGAGCATTTAGCGAACACAGGAGATCGCATGAAAACACACTTCAGTTTCCTTAGATACGCACAGTGCTGAACACCTTTACTTAAATGTCATAAAAGTGGTTATGAAATCCATTCTTCATCTTGCCTCCACAGCACCCAGCAAAGTGACCTTCCCCGTATGTGAACTCATGAATGTCTACGGTAGCAAGAAAGAGCCAGATGGTGAGGATGAACTATTGGACCGGAGTACGCCTAGCCCGTAGTTGGCACTGAAAAATGGACACCGTTGTCAAATTCAACAAACACTCACTCAACGGGAATGGGAGAGATGGCCTGATACAGGGGACGTTGAACTGAGTTTGGAGGGGGTCACGCTGCAGTGGGTGGGTGTTGAGAACCTGCCCTCACGGGCCTTGCAGGGAGACTGAGATCGTGTCCGTGTCCAGATGCCCCTAGGAGGCCATGGTGAGGCGGGGCAGCCAAGCTGGTGCCTCCAGAACATTCCACCGTGCCTGGGAGTGCTCCGGGTTATACACAGGGGTGCCCTGCCAGCTGTTCTTCTCGTCCCTCAGGTTCACGGTCCTTCCGTGGTCAACTGCATGCATATCATCCCTTGACCGTGTGCATGAAGGGCTCCTGGCCGCTCACCAAGGCTTTGCCAAGGCTCCTCCAAACTGGAAGACCACACCTTCTTCCACTGCTTTTCAACAGCCATGGGACACTCAGAAGCTCCCCTAAATAGAGGGTGAGGAAACTTCCAGTCGCAGGCGTGGGGATAAAGTTGCGAGAGAAAGCCCTGGCGCCTATATTTGGGGGGGTCAAAGTGGTTGAGAAACTCTCACCACTCTGCTCATGAGGTTTGGATTCCGGTCCCAGCTCTGCTGCCTCTGCTCCTGGGCAAAACCCTTTACTTCTCTGAGCTGTCTTTCCTCATCTGAAAATGCTGTTTCCTCCTAACTCTTGTTTTGCCTGACTTGAACCTCACCCACTCAGGTCATTGCCACTTCGCCGTGTTGGCCATTTAACTTGACAAATGTGTGTTCATTGGCCTGCCTCTCTTTCTCAAGCTCACCTCCCTTTGTAAATTCTACAGAATCTATCCGCCACCACTCTGTTCTAGCGATGGAAGTTTCCAGTTCAGTTTTAAAAGCACTGAGCTCCCTCCTCGGGACAACCAAGCCTCGTGCATAATGTGGTACGTGCTGTATTTTGAATCAAAGGAAGGTGGCCAGAGATGAAAAGCAAAATGAGATGCTCAAAACCAGAATATGATTTAACACCTCCCGGGCCAGAATAGTTCACACCTGCCCTCTGGTTTTTCTCCTGAAAACACATTTGTATTAGCTTTATCACAGACTCCCACTTCAGACGCCTCCACCTAGCCCTCTGAGGACTTGGACGCGTGGCCTTTGCTCTCCATCTCTGTATCCATCGATGAAGCAGATAGAAGCAGAAGTGTCAGATCCTTTCTGGACTCTCCTCTGTTTTAAGTCTCCCAGATTCTCAGGAAGGTCCCCACTCTCTTCTCCTTCTTCTTTGGGGTCTACCAGGCTAAGCTGGCTTTTAGCTTGTTCGTTCCCTCCTTAGTGTATCTGGGTCACGCTTCTGTCTTCTGAGCCTGCTGAAACGCCCACTCGGTGGCCTGTGCCCACTCAACTGCTTTCAGCCACCCAGCCCCGAGCGCCTGGTATCTGTAATAATCTGTTTCACCTTGCAGCTTTGCCTCTCCTAAGATTTCTTCCCTCCCTCCCTTCCCTTCCCTCCCTTCCCTTCCCTCCCTCTCCTTCTCTCTCTCTTTCCTTTCTTTCTCTTCCTTTCTCCCTTTCTTTCTCTTTCTTTCAGCTTTTCTAAGGTAAAAGTGACAAAGAAAATTCTAATACATTTAGTGTGCAACTTGATGATTTGTTGTACATACGCATTGAAAAGGATTCCCTTCTTTGAATTAACCAACAAGGCCACCCCCTCGTCACCTCACACATGTACTTTATTTTTCTTTCTTTTCTTCTTCTTCTTCCTCTTTCTCTTCTTCCCTTTCTTCTTGGTGAGAACACTGAAGCTCCACTCTAGCAAATTCCAATGATCCAATGCAGTGTTATCAACTATAGTCCCCATGTTAACGTGTTGTACATTAGATCCTCGGAACTTACTTGTTTTATAAATGAAAGTTTGTACCCTTTTGCCAGCATCTCCTTATTTCCCCCCACCTCCCAGCCCCTGCCAAGCACTTTTCTACTCTGTTTCTAGGGGTTTGACTTTTTCTCCCCAATTCTCCATGTAAGTAATACTACGCATTATGTCTTTCTCTCGTGGTTTATTTCACTTAGCATACCTAATACCCTGTCGGTCCATCCATGTTGTCCCAAATGGCAAAATCTTGTCATTTTTTACGGTTGTGTAATATTCCAGTGCGCATATGTATGTGTGTGCCGTATTATCTTTATCCATTCATCTGTTGGCGGACACTGGGTTGCTTCTATATCTTGGCTATCGTAAATAATGCTGCAATAAACACAGGAGTGCATGTATCTTTTGGAATTAATGTTTTGGCTTTCTCTGGGTAATACCCAACGGTGGAATCACTGGCTCATAGGATATTTGTCTTTAACTTTTGAGTAACCCCCATACTGTTTTTCACAGGGCACCGTGTACCAATTTACGCTCCCACCAACAGTGCACGAGGGTTTCTTTTTCTCCACATCCTGGCCAACGCTTGGGATTTGTCACCGGACTAGCCACTCGGACAGCTGTGAGGTGTTACCTCCTTGCGGTTTTGATTTGCATTTCCTTGATGATTTAGGACAGCGTTTCTTAAAGCGTGGTGCCCGACCACTCCTATGTGATACAAACTGCAGATTCCAAGCCCCCCAGGCTAGACTTCCTGACTCCCACTTTCTGGCGGTGAGACCCGGGAAGCATTTGTTCAGCAAGCTTCCCTGGTGATTCTAGGCACGACAGTTTGAAATTTGCTGCTCTGTCATCAATCTTTCTGCGCTTATCTGTTAACGATAAAGGTGCTATTAGTTTCACCAGGACTGGGGGGGGGGGGGGGGGGGGATGAGCGTGGCGGGGAGACGGCCGTTCAAAGCTCTATCCTGGCACCTGGCAGCGCTGGGGCTGCCGGCCTATCCCAGCCACGCAGGCTCCCCGGGAGAGACAAGAAGTCAGTCCTGGGCGCCCACGCCAGGCCCCCTGAGACCACTGAAAGGTGGGGAGGCAGACGTCCAAGCCACCGCCCTCGGCATCACCAAGCCCGGGAAGAGCGCGCCAGCCGTTCCCTGCAACCCGAGGCTCCGTGGCCGGGGGTCTGGGAGGACCGGAGGGGTGCGCGCCAGACCTTGGGGGTCCTGGCGACCTCTCCGCTCCCGTTACCATTGGCAACGGCACAGGCCGCCGGAGTCGGCGTGGCGCGAGGAGGCGGGACTTCCGGGCTCTGGAAGCCAATGCGCATGCGGCAGTCGGCGGGTCCCGCGGCACTTCCTGTCGCGTGATCTCGAGGACCAATAAAAGTGCATCACTTGGGGTCACGTGTCTCCGTTCCCATTAGCAACCGGAGGCTTCCAAACAAGCTGCCCGCCCTCCGCATCTTCTGCGGCCCAGCCACCCTCGGCGATCCCCGCGCTTGACGGGGCTCCGCCTGGCCTCTCCCGCCCCTCCGGGCTGCGACCCCCGCCGCCGCCATGGTGAGTAGCCGGCCGGGCGCCGCCGCCCCGCGCGGAGGAGACGCCGAGCCGGGGCCGAGGGAGGGCGTGGCTGCCGCCGGGCCCAGTCCGGCCCCTGGGCCTCCCGGCCGCCGAGGCTCCGTTAACCAAGGCCCAAGCCCCTTCGGCGTACTGGCCGCCTCTCTCCCCCGCGTCGGGTCGGGCCTCACCCCTACCTGGGCGGGCCCGGCCCAGTCACATCTCCAAGGTCGGGGGAGCTGCGGGGAACGGCTGCCAGCCCACGGCGCAGGGCGGGATTCTCGCTCCGGTCCTAAAAGTCCCAAGTTTTCACACGCACACCCCTTTGACGGCAGGAACAGTTGTGTACTTTAACGAGTTGAGGAGCGAGAGCGTGATGGAATCCAGCTTTCGGTTGCGAGAGCGACTTTAAGAGTCCGAGCCCTCCATTGTACAGCTGAAGGAACTGGGGTGGTGTAACTTCTTTTGTTTTGACTTGTTCCGAAGAGGCCAGGCCTGTATGCAGAAACAGATCCATTCCTCTTTCCAGCGGGTATGGCATGGCAGCCGTGCTTAGAACAATGCACAGTCCTAAAGTTAGGTTCGGAAGAAAGCATGATGCCAGAGTTGGGGGGCACCATTGCCATGGGCCACTGAAATACCTCGGCAGTGAAACGAGAGTAACATTGTGTGTCAGCTGTACTCAAATTAAAAAAAAAAAATTTTTTTTTAATGTTTTATTTATTTTTGAGAGACAGAGTCTCTCTTGGGGGAGGGGCAGGGAGGGAGGGAGACACAGAATCTGAAGGAGGCTCCAGGCCGCGAGCTGTCAGCACAGAGCCCACCGTGGGGCGATGTCGGATGCTTAACCGACTGAGCCACCTAGGCGCCCCAAATTTAAAAGGTTTTCTAAATAAATAAATAAAAGCCCCCGGTAATTCTAAAAAAAAAATAAATAAATAATAAGGTTTATATGTATAGTCTTCCCTGTAGTCTGAAGGGGGGAAGAAACCCATGGAATGTTGAGACGGGGGAATAATTGGTTAAATAAAGTCCTCCAGGAGTTTGAAAGAACCGATTAAGGCCCGATGAAGAAGTGACCTTCAAAAGGAGGAAAGCTCTTGGGGCGCCTGGGTGGCGCAGTCGGTTAAGCGTCCGACTTCAGCCAGGTCACGATCTCGCGGTCCGTGGGTTCGAGCCCCACGTCGGGCTCTGGGCTGATGGCTCGGAGCCTGGAGCCTGTTTCCGATGCTGTGTCTCCCTCGCTCTCTGCCCCTCCCCCGTTCATGCTCTGTCTCTCTCTGTCCCAAAAATAAATAAACGTTGAAAAAAAAATTAAAAAAAAAAAAAAAAAGGAGGAAAGCTCTTTAAGTTCATTTGTTGCCACTTGTCTGTTGCTTGTGAGGCCCTGTGCTTAGTACCGGGGATGGCGGTACCTTAGGGAACCAGGTGGGCAAGGTCCTGACCTTCAGAGACCCGTGTCCTAAGAAAGTTGAGACTGCAGAGGGGAGCCGTGTGGATGCAGAAAAGCCACCGTGAGGGACTGGGGGCTGAAGGAGATCATGCCCGATGGCCTTGGTGTTTGCTTCCGACACTGTGGAGAGGGTGACAAGTCTGAGACAGAGGCTCGTAGGTTAGACCTTAGTCTCCCACAGGAAGGCCATGGTAGATGATTGTTCTTAAAATAAAGATCGTTCCTGACTCATAGAGTCCCTACATTAGATTTTCAGTTGCGTAGTATCCTTTTCTTTTCAGCGTGGCTATAAACTGAAAAAAACAAAAACAAAAAACTTCACTAATTTCTAGCTCATAGTTGTCCAGCTCTCAGCTGGTTTAAAATAAAGACCACTTCATGACTCTTTCAAAAACCCAGTACATTTCTTAAAGCTGCATTAGCCAGGGTAAGGTTAAGTCGCTATCATATATATCAAAACAAACAAACAAACAAACAAACAAACAAAACAGTGGCTTCAAGAATACCTAAGTGTGTTTCTCACTTAGCAGCCGTTTCCCTGCTCATCTAGGTCTGTAGGTCAGTGCTGCTCCACAACATCGGGTCGGGATAAGGGTCCCTTTCATGGTGCTGTCTGCCCAACCCCCAGAGCAATGTCTGTGAGGTTCAGCTGAGCCACCCCCCCGCTCCAGGTCTCAGGGAAATAGGTGCGGCAAAGACCCGACCCTGTCGGAAGGCCCATGCTCTGGAGTAGGCTTCACCTCTTCCGCTCACATCCAGTACTGAGCAGCAATCGAGTGGCCGCAGGAAGGGCTGGGAAGCGTCCTCCCGTTGGGTAGCCGTTTCCCCGGGAGGAAGGGAAGAATGGAATTTGGTGGACATGTAGCGGTCCCTTCCGTATCTTCATCGTTGGTTCCTTCATCACACCTCCAAGAGTAACATCTGCTTTTCTCTTTTTTAGGCAGAGTTGGGCCTAAATGAACACCATCAAAACGAAGTTATTAACTACATGCGTTTTGCTCGTTCCAGAAGAGGCTTGAGACTCAAAACTGTCGATTCCTGCTTCCAAGACCTCAAGGAGAGCAGGTATCAGAGGACTCAAAGGGAACCCCAGGGGAAACCCGGATCCTCTCCGGTAGCCGGTGTGGGGATATGGCTGCGGAGGCCATACGAACCATTGCCGGGATTTTCGTGATCGGGTCCCCCCTGAGAGCGACTCCACCAAGCCCCGTGGATAGGTGAAATTCGGGAAAGCGGGTTGTGGTGGGAGCAATCTGTTACCAAACGTACACATAGGCTAATGACGAGATTGCAAAGTTTCGGAAGGGCCGTCAGGAAATGGCGAAGTGCTTGTAGGTTAATGGTTGCCTTGCTGTATTAAAGATCCCAGAACTTGGATTACCTGAGCTATTAAGGAAAGGATTCGAGCCCTAAGGCGTGGCAGTTAGCAAGAAGACACCTACGCCGTTGATACTGAAGACCTGGGAGGGGGGAAGACAGCAGGAAGCCACAGAAAGCTTGCGCTGGTACTGACACTGTTCGTGGCTATACGGCAAGAGATGATCATTAGTTTGGTTGAGCCTGTCGTGGGATGTAATTAAAGTCCGTGGAAAATTCATATTTGATGTGGAGAAACATAGGGAAACCAATGAAAGGAAAGGACTAAGTAGTAAAGAGACCCCAGATTACTCGGGGATCAGACTTTGGCACGGTTAAATGTCAGATGAGATGGAAATGAGAAAGGCCTCCGCGTGAGCCACACGTGTCGCAAAGCCACGATACGTGGGCCACGTATACGTGAGCCACACGTATCGCGGCACACGATAGGGGACGCCACCAGCTGTAGACCGTTACGTGTTCGACCCACCGATGTAACCTGGTCAGCTGGTCTCCTGACCCCCAGCAGATGAAA
Organism: Prionailurus bengalensis; assembly: GCF_016509475.1. Classification (NCBI taxonomy): domain Eukaryota; kingdom Metazoa; phylum Chordata; class Mammalia; order Carnivora; family Felidae; genus Prionailurus; species Prionailurus bengalensis. Next base: position 15,803,021 of record NC_057348.1, on the reverse strand, counting down.
GCAACAATTGCACTGGCCCGGCTGTGATACTTCATCACTCACTTTATACAGCGAGTGCCTTAATTGCTGTTCATAACCATGAACTTGGGTTGCCAAAAAAAAAAAAAAAAAAAGTGGAAGCAGATTTGGTTTGTTCTACTAAAGAATAGAGGAAGATGGTTGATGTATTGAATAAGGGTGTTCCCCAAAAATAGTTGAAGTTGTGGTTTTTTTAGACTGGCTCATTCTGGCTAAATGAAACATTGAAGAATGGTAACAAATACTACTAACTTGAGTATAACTCTGGTCAAACTGGCGGGCTCCTTAATTCTGTCCTTTTGGAAGTGAGGAGTGATGGGGCCATCAATCCTGTCCCCTGAGCGGCTGAGGGTTGGGGCCAGGAGGGGAGAGACGGTCTTACTGTGAAACTATCCTTTAAATTAGGAGCTTTTTCGGGATCCGGCTGTTGGGCATGTTGCTGAGACTCCCGGAAATGATTGTGGGCTTGAGTCACCCCCACCGTGGGACCAGGGCCATGTCACCCCTGCCCTCTGAGCCTGCATCCCCCGCCCCCATCTGGAACGCCAGGGGGTTGAAGAAAATGTCTCTGAGGTCCCTCCCAACCTAAACCTTCCCCGTGGGAGAGTGGGTTTTAATGCTGATGATGACTTCCTTTTTAGGGAATGGTCAGTGCTCAGAGGAGCTGCACCTAAGATAAGTTAGTTGTTTTTTGTTGTTTTTTCATTTGGGCCTCAAGAATGCCAAGAGAAAGGGGCGCCTGGGTGGCTCAGTCAGTTAAGCGTCCAACTCTCGGCTTCGGCTCAGGTCATGATCTCGAGGTCTCGTGAGTTGAAGCCCCGTGTCGGAGGCTGTGCTGATAGTGCGGAGCCTGCTTGGGATTCTCTCTGCCTCTCTCTCTGCCCCTCCCCTGCTCGCACTGTCTCTGGCTCTCTCAAAATAAATAAATAAACTTTAAAAAAAAAGGAATGCCAAGAGAAGCAGCACATAATTATTTTCTTATAATCATTTGCTACCATTGGAGTAGTTCATACAATTATTGAAATGCTAGACAAAGGGAAAGGAAAGGAAAAACACTACCTTCTAGGGGACTCTTGAAACTGCTAAATGTGAGAAGACTGATTTTAGCGGAGATTAAAATAAAAAAATGTTTCAACCGAGAACGTAAAGAAAAAAGTAAACGTTTGGGGGAATGTTTCTGAGCACCTACTTTGTATTAGAGGGCACGTACACCCGCAATTGGGTCGTTCAGACGGACACCAAAAGTGAACTGAGCTTCAGGTACCTTCAGTACGGTTTATTCATAAAGAAGATCGTTCCCAAAGAGATTTTCCCAGTAACCCCGTCACCCCCTCCGTTGACCCGAACGTGGGTCTCTTAGCCTTGTTTTGTTTTGTAAACGGTTTGGGTCGTTCATCCGGAAGTCCGGGACTGTGGTTGTTCCGCAGGCTAGTGGAGGAGACCTTCACCGTGGACGAGGTGTCCGAGGTCCTGAGCGGGCTGCAGGCCGTGGTCTACAGCGAGGTGGAGTCTGAGCTCATCAACACGGCGCACACCAACGTGTTACTCCTGCGGCAGCTCTTCTCCCAAGCCGAGAAGTGGTACCTCAAACTGCAGACGGACATCTCGGAACTTGAAAACAGGTGACACGTCCGTCCCTGCGGCTAGGACGGTAGAGGCCCCGGCACGGTCTCAGAAGTTAGCGAATGTCTGCGCCGCTTCTGCTCTCAGGGCCGGGGCCTGAGGAAGCGTGGGGTGGACAGCAGGACGGCCTCTGGGTACCCACCGAGTGATCTCTTAGGTGCCGCTAGGTGTCCCCTCCAGGATTCTGTTTCTCCGAATCCCGGGTGTTCTAGAGGCGTTTGAGATGCATGGAATGGCTTTTCGGGCTGTTCCTGACGATCCCTGCCCATTTCTTTGTTGGTCGCATTGTATTATAATGAGTCTTTAGACATAATAGGTCGATGAGGGGATGAAGATTATGAAACAACTGAAAGATGCACTCGAACACCGTCAGTTCAGACCGGGAGGATTGCAGTGTTTTCTATAATTACGTTTCAAGTTATATACTTACTTTAAAATAGGACATGTAAACAAAAAACAAAACTGTTTTGTAATCTCGAAGGTATCAAAGAGCTCATTAATTCAAACAAGGTAAAATGAAGGGTGCCTGGGTGACTCAGTCGGTCAAGCATCCGACTCTTGTTTTCAGCTCAGTCATGATCTCACAATTCATGGGTTCGAGCCCCACATCAGGCCCTGCACTGACAAGAATCTGCTTGGGATTCTCTGTCTCTCTCTTTGTCTCTCTCTTTGTCTGTCTGTCTGTCTGTCTCTCTCTCTCTGTCGTGTGTCTCTCTCTCCTTCTCTGCCCCTACCCACCTCCCCACTCGCACATGCACACCCTCATTCTCTTTCTCTCTTAAAATGAATAAACATTAACAACAACAACAAATAAAGTAGGGGCACCTGGGTGGCTCAGTCGGTTAAGCATCCGACTTCTGCTCAGGTCATGATCTCATGGTCCGTGGGTTCAAGCCCTGCGTCGGGCTCTGTGCTGACAGCTCGGAGCCTGGAGCCTGCTTCGGATTCTGTGTCTCCCTCTCTTTCTGCCCCTTCCTCTCTTGCTCTGTCTCTGTCTCTCAAAAATGAATAAACGTGAAAAAAAATTCAAAACTAGAAAAAAAAAAAAAAGTAAAATGAAATTCAAACTTAGTCTAAGAGAAGCCGGGCCAGAAATGAGGAAAGACTGACCGCCCCCAGGCACGGCGGCAGAGATTGGTGAACCACCCTGGGATGGCCTTCCTGAACCGGGGAAGAAAACCGGTTCAGTCCACTGGCCGCCAGGGAGAGCTGCTGAGAAAACTTGGAGAAAGCGCCACAGTAAGCTTGGGAGAGTGGTTACCACGTCCCCTCCCGGGCGCCCGCGTGGGCCACCCCCGGGATCCAGACTGGGACCACACCCGGGCAGGGAAAGGGAGCAGTCAGGTGGTTGGTTCATTCCCGAACCAGCTTTCTCCCTCAGAGGTACAGCATATTCCTTCCCAGTAGGGGTGATACTCTCTTTTTCAGTAGGTATCACGGAACTAATCCCATGTCTCCGAGGCTACTTACTCTCTGAGAGCCAGTCTGCGTTTCTTGAACATTCACTAGCTAACCGCTCGATGTAAATCATGTCTGAGAGCAGTCTCCCTCTAACACCTCAGAAATACGGAATTGAGGGCAAGTTGTGCCAGATTTGAACTAACACTGTAGTTTCGTTCTGGCGATTAGAGCGTATGCTCAGTAGGCGCACGATCCTAGGTGCCGTGGAATATTCATATCCGGTCCCTGGGTTGGGCTCTGGGCCATTGGTAACTAGGAATCATTTTCGACAGGGTGCTCTGTTCTCTCCGGCGTGTTGTGGGAGATTGGTGCCAGTGACTTTATTCTTCTGTGTCTGGGATGCAGATCTATTTTAAATGGATTTTTTTTTTCACATTTGTATCTTCCAGAGAATTATTAGAACAAGTTGCAGAATTCGAAAAAGCAGAATTTGCGTCTTCGAATAAAAAGGTAATTTGGCGTCGTCCTAAGCCCACACGCTAGTGGCCGGCGTTTAGTATCCTCGAGGTGCTCAGAGCGGTTCAGAGGAGCAAGTGCAAACCCTCAAGGGAACGCGTTTAATTCAAGAGCAGAATTCAAACATTCCTGTTTTCAGGCCAAAGAAGGAGAGCTTTGGAAAAAGTAACTGTGCACACTTGCTTCTGCCTCCCCCCCCCCCCCACACTCACACACACACATTCGCACACTCACACGTGGAATCCCTGCCGTCCACCCCGCTCCCTGCCATATAAGCTCTTCGCCCAGATGGTGCAGAGCACGGGCATTCGTCCCGGCTCTGGCTCTCTCGCCGAGTGACCTTGAGCGGGTTGCCTGAGGCAGCCGGGCCCTGCTGTGCTCCTCGGCCCGGTGGAGACGACCCTCGTAGTGACCAGTCACCTACTTCTGTTTTCCCTCATTCTCGGTATTTGCAACGAGCCCTTAACCAGCCGCGCCCCGAACGCTCCGTGGCGCCCGATAGAAGGGTACCGCCGAGCTGAATCCACGGACATACGCCATACGCTTCCTTACGAAACGATTTGCCACCTGTTCCTCCCGAGCGCGTTTCCGGGTCAGAGGGCGTGGATTCACTTGCTAATGCGCATCGCCAAACTGCCAGGGAACTTGGGCCAAGTTCTCCTTCGCCCGTGGGGCAGCTGCGCTCGTGCACTTTTCCCAGACCCGGGCTCCTGCGCACATCTGTTTCAACTCCCTGAAACAGGTGAAAATTCCTGTCCGCAGAGGCTGGGACCTCTATCCGCTCTGGCTTCGAGCACCTTCCCTTCTTCCTTTCTTCCCGCCTTTCCCTTCCGTCTGTAGCTCTTTAAAGGATCTGGGGAGGGTGGGTTTCATGTGCATTTCTGATGTTTGGGCGCTGTGGGCCAGGCACTGTCGTAGTCTCGGGATGTAGCAGAGAACCAAACCAACAAAAACCCCTACCCACCCTGTGGAGCCGACATCCAGTGGATACGTTTACACGGTGTTTTCCACTTAGTGCAAATGTCGAGGGGCGCCTGGGTGGCTCAGTCAGTTGAGCGTCCGACTTTGGCTCAGGTCATGGTCTCGTGGTTCATGAGTTTGAGCCCCACCTCAGGCTCGGTGTTGATGCTGTGGAGCCTGCTTGGGATCCTCTCCCTCTCTCTCTCTCTCTCTCTCTCTCTCTCTGCCCCTCCCACTCTCTCAAAAATAAATAAATAAACTTAAAATTTTTTTAAAAGGAAAGAAAGTGCAAATGTTGAGTGATTACATGTGATTTCTTCTGTGGTGATTTTGGTTTGGTTTCTTTCTTTTGTGTCAGCCCGTCCTAGATACCCTGAAGCCAAAGCTTGCTCCACTAAATGAGGGCGGAACAGAACTCCTGAACAAGGTAACGCTGCCCTCGCTTGGAGAAAGGCAAACCCTCTCGTTCGGTGCCTGCACAACTGTAGGGGGGAGACCCTGAGGGAGGGGGGTTTGACTGGGGCTCGGGTCCATGGAAGATAATCAGTCCACCGTAGTCACTTTATTTCGTGGTTCCAGTGGGCCGGGAGAGGGCACTCACCTTCCAGAAAGTCTGAAGCAGCTCTTAATTGTGTCTTGATGGCGAAGCGAAGGGCATGGCGTTTTGGACAGTGTTTATTGACGGACATTTGAAGTTTACAGTCTGCAATAACAACGATGGGATTTTTTTATTAGGAAGGTTAATAAAAATTAATTACTAATCTACGAACAATTTTCATGGCTCCTATGTTCCCAACATTATGCTGGATGCTGTTAGATAAAAAGCAGTGTAGTCCCTAGTCTCCCTCTAAAACCTTGTGGTCTCATTGAGAAGGGAGAATTAACAGTCTAGAAACAGGAGAATGCTAACGTCTGTGCCTCAGGGTGGCAGAGAAGGCAGTTCCGGAGCCAAGTGGTTGAGGACAGATTTGGGGGAAGGTGGTTCCTGAGCTGGGCTGAAGGCTAAAGGCAGATTAAATTGTCTGTGGGAAGAAAAGGGGGCGTGGGCAGCAGTGGGGGCCGGAAGGGGAGCCGGCGTGATTAGGCACAGAGTGCGGTGCTCTCGGGCCCGATGCGTGTGTTGAGTGTAGGGACTGGCCTCCCTGCCGACCCTCGGATGGAGCTGCTTGGAGCCAAGGCCTCTGGCCAAGTTCAGTCAGAAGCGCCTAGCGGCTTGGGTGTAGAGCGTTGTACTGATAAAGACTGTGTTTTTAGGGGGTGTCTGGGGGGGGGGCTCAGTCGGTTAAGCGTCCGACTCTTAATTTTGGCTCAGGTCATGATCTTACCGTTTGTGAGATTGACCCCGCATCAGGCTCTCTGCTGACAGCGTGGAGCCTGCTTGGGATTCTCTCTCCCTCTCTCTCTGCCCCTCCCCTCCCTCTGTCTCTCAAAATAAATAAAATTTTAAAACTTTAAAAGAAAAAATAAAAGGCTGTGTTTCTAGGATAAGTGCAGGTGTTGGCCGTGAAAAGCCCCAAGAGTTGCAGGATCAGCTAGGTGAGAGGTGGCAGGAGAGGGAGACTTTGGAAGAAGGCTGACAACGGAGGCCTGAAGGGAGCCTGAGAGACTGTGAAAGAGGCTTAGAGACCGCCAGTGACACACAGCTGTGGAGGCCAATGGGCTGGTTGGGACTGGATGTCACCAGGAACCAGGGCACGCAGATGTTTGAGCTGACAAATACTTAAATTTAGTTTTGAAATTGAACTTTGAAGCGAAACAACTTCAAGTATTGAAAAGACCGTAGCTAAAATAATAAACCTTGAATTTACTCACAAAGGAAATTGAACGACTTCAAGAAGAGAATGAGAAATTGAAGTCGAGGCTGAAGACCATTGAAATACAGGTAACCGAGAAATACTTCACCAAAATTCTTGAAAGAGCTGCTTACAGAGTAAATACTGAGGGTGTTTTGTTTAAATCTGATTACAGGCAACACAGGCATTAGATGAGAAGTCAAAACTGGAAAGAGCACTGCAGGACTTACAGCTTGACCAAGGAAATCAAAAGGTGAAAGACGTTTGAAACGCAGTCGATGACACTGTAATGATCTTGTGACAGTTGGTAACCACGCTTTTCACGAGGATCACTTTGAGCGGTACAGAAATCTCGGATCAATACGATGTCTGCCTGAGGCTGATAGGATATTACACGTCAGTTACCCTTCCATTTTTTTTTTTTCAACGTTTATTTATTTTGGGGACAGAGAGAGACAGAGCATGAACGGGGGAGGGGCAGAGAGAGAGAGGGAGACACAGAATCGGAAACAGGCTCCAGGCTCCGAGCCCTCGGCCCAGAGCCCGACGCGGGGCTCGAACCCACGGACCGCGAGATCGTGACCTGGCTGAAGTCGGACGCTTAACCGACTGTGCCACCCAGGCGCCCCGTACCCTTCCATTTTTTGAAGAGGCGGAATAAGTTTAGCTATCTTTGTCGTGGTTTTCTAGTAGAATAAATAGACTAAAAGTACAACCTTAACGCGAAGCCTTAGTTACTGTTCGTTCTGCCCCTCCTCTGCCACTCCCTGAGAGGGATGCCACCACGGTCCTGCAGGGGGACATCCCTGTCCAGGGAAGGCCGGGAGAGGGCCGAAGGGACAGGCCCGCCGCTCACCCGCCTCACGGTCCCCAGAGTCCGCCAGCATACAAGATATTCTCAAGTTTTTTTTGTTTTTTTTTTTTTTTTAGCTCTTCTCCCTTTTACCTTGACCTTCCAACTACAATGGGGGGAAAGGAAATGACGAAAGGAGGGGTTTTTAGTTCATTGGATTGGTATTTGGCGTTATTATATAGAACTTCTGATTAAGTCGGCCTTTGGCGAGTGTGACAGAATAGGGTGAATTTACTCGGTCTGCGTCTTCAAAGCCACCTCCGTCTGGTGGCACTCGTGTAACGCACCCAAATCCGGTGGTGGCTCTCCAGGCCCGTCCGAGGGGCGTGACCGAGGATGGCTCTGCCCGCGGGAGGTTCTCGCGTGCACAGGTGGCCTTGCCGTGGACGCTAGACGCTGCCACAGACTTCCGGTCAGCGGGGCCGCTGGAGGGAGTTTTCAGCGTAGCCCCGGCTTTTCTAGTGGTTGTACCGTCATTGCTGATGTCCGCCAAACAGTCCCCGACTTGCTTCATTGCACTATGCACCCCGGTGCCCGTCACTCGGCTTCCCGGTCCCCTGGGGTTGGCCAGGCTGCCTTCCCGCTTCCTCCCCGTCGCCCCTCCCTTCACGTTTCTTTGAGGCAAGTCTCAGCCATGACGTCATTTCATCTGGAGACGTCTTTAAAAGAGGATAATTCTGGGGCACCTGGGTGGCAGTCGGTTAAGCGTCCGATTTCGGCTCAGGTCATGATCTCATGATTCATGAGTTCGAGCCCCTGGTGGGGCTGTGTGCTGACAGCTCGGAGCCTGGAGCCTGCTTCGGATTCTGTGTCTCTGCCCCTCCCCGCCCCTCGTGCTCTGTCTCTCTCAAAAATAAACACTTACAAAATGATAAAAAAATAATAAGTAAAAATAAAATAGGATAATTCTTAGATGGCTACAAAAATAACAAAGGAGAGATCTATGATTTTCAATCCTGTATCAAGGACTGTAGATTTAGAAAACAGAGCTAAACACTCCAGAGCAGCTTCATAATTTCTCAAAACAATTGCAGACATTTTTGGATGAAGAATTTCTCTTAAAACTACTTTTAAGATCTGGGCAAAAGAAAATATGTGCACGCTTTCACTAGCTGTGCAGAAATAAAACCTTCGTAAGGACCAGACTTCAAACGTGAGTGAGGAGTTTGTCGTTGGTAGTTCTGTTCCGTCTTCGTATTTAGCAATTATCGACCATTTTCCTGGCCTAGTAATACAGCTTTTTCCATCATAAGTTTATCCAGTCAAAAACAAGATCCAGCTGCTTTTTGTTGTGCCGACAGGGTGTGCAAACATGCATATTGCTTTAAAAAACAAAAACTTAAGATCTTCTAAATTTAGCAAACCATATAACCAGTAAGCATTAATTAGGCTCTCATGATATTTTAAAGTAAATAATGACTAAGACCTACGTCTATTAAATTTTTGATGTAAAGTTTTTGTATTAAGTTGATTATTTTACCATCTGTGTTACTCAACATTTCTTCAGGATGTTTTCTAAGTTGACTTTTCAAAACGGAAACCCGTCCGCCCTCCCTACCCCGGGGCGCACACAACCTTGTCAGATTTGAGATCTCACCTCTCTCCTGTCCCTCTGTGGAGTTCCAGCAACGCATACATGACAATTCGCAGATTTGGAGATCAGCGGCCACTGAGCGTCTGCCGTGTGCAGGACAGCGTACTCTAGGGCCGAGGGTGACTGGGCGCGCCGGCGACCCTCAGGGATCTGGAGCTTACCCAGGCCGGCCGGGGAGGCCGACGTGCATGCCCAAAACATTTGCTCTCATGTCACGAGGTTGAATGACTGTCGTAGAACAGTTGCCGGTTCGGATGTCAACATGAAATTATGTCAGTGCATGTGTTTTCCGTAGGATTTTATAAAGGCCCAAGACTTGAACGACCTGGAAAACACAGTTGCTGCTTTAAAGAGTGAGTTTCAGAAGACACTTAACGACAAGACAGAAAACCAGAAGTCCCTGGAGGAGAATCTCGCAACAGCCAAGCACGACCTACTCAGGGTCCAGGAGCAGCTGAGCATGGCTGAAAAGGTCAGACTTGTCCGCGTGTGTCTGCCCAAGTGGGGAGGAGGGGGAGCTGAGGGAGATGCGGGAGGACAGCTGCGGATTTACCTTGTTTTTTTTCTCAAGGTGTCAGCCAGTGCGGGTTAGAGATCAATCATTTCTGGGCATTGAGAGAGTCTTCTGTCTTTGGCACTAAACTATCTGTGGAAATAAAAAAATCTCCACTCCTTCCTCTGGTTTGGTAAAATACTCCTGCACGGACGGCTTACGTGTGCTGCCCTGTGCCCTGCGATGCCCATCCCCGCGTTGCCTGGCAAAGGGATAGGTGACTTCTCTTTAAAGGATTCTATGCCTCGGGGCACCTGGGGGCTCAGTTGGTGAAGCGTCCGACTCTCGGATTCGGCTCAGGTCACGATCTCACGGTTTGTGAGTTCGAGCCCCGCATCAGGCTCCGTGCTGACAGTGCAGAGCCTGCTTGGGATTCTCTCTCTCCTCTCTGCCCCTCCCTTGCTCGCTCTGTCTCTCTCTCTCTCTAAAAGCAAACAAACAAACTTTAAAGGATACTATGCCTTGCTCTTAACTTATATGAAATGCATAGAAAACTGTTCTTCAGTTTAAGGATGAGACTCTTAAGCATACAGGGGCTAAAATGTAACTGAATGAAAAATCCTCCTCCCAGAATACTGACACTACTTGGGGATTTGGGGAAAAGCTCATGTTTATTTCACCTGAGAATGAGTTTACTGTCTCAAACAGACGTCGCACGTCTAGGGCACAGTATGCTTCAGTCCTGTGCTAACATTGTACACGGTTATGGGTTGACAGTGTGGCTCTTTGACTTCTCATTTGAAGGAATGTATTTTTAAGTTCGAACAATCTTAATGGTACGTAAGGAAATTTTAAAAAGAAATTAGAAAATAACATAAGCAGAATATTAGTAAAAATAAAGCCAAAATATACGTTTTTATCAGGTGGTTCTTTCTCTCCATCGCCGTTTCTCAGTAACGGGCTGACCTTTTTCACCGCGCAGGAATTAGACAAGAAATTCCAACAGACAGCAGCTTATCGAAACATGAAAGAGATTCTCACCAGGAAGAATGACCAAATCAAAGACCTGAGGAGAAGACTGGCCAAGTAAGCCTTGCTGATCCCGCGCGGCTCTCGGGTTTGCATCACTGCCGGGTTGATGTTTGTTCTTCGTGAAATCTCAGCCTGTGTCCGGAGAGGTCGGGCCAGTGGGTAGTTAGCTGCTCTGTCATTTAGTCCAGAAGCCTGCGTCTGAGGAAAGCGTTGTCCGTACTGCCCGCCAGGGCTGGAACTTCAGACACACGGCTACGATAGGCCGCTCTTGGCAACGGTCATTTAAGCAGGATATCAGAAAGGAAACCCAGCCAGCTTACGGGCGGCCTTGGCGTTTCTCCTCAGGAGTGTTCTCACAGGAGCCTAAGACCCGGCCACACTGTGCCCTCCGTGACAGTTGAGGTGCCAGAGAATGCGGTCCCTGCAGATGGGCGCCGTAGCCGGCGTGGCCTAGGAGTTCATGTTCCGCGCGATACCCAGCGAGGGCCGTGTCCGGTTCCGGGAGCTCACCACGTGGGGGGACGCCCGCAGCCGTGGCCCCCGCCACGCGGTCACGGTGCCCCCACAGCCGTCCCGGTCCGGACGTGGTCTGCTCTTCAGGCTCATTTCTGTCCTCGGCGGGTTCACCTGGAAACTCAGCTGACATGTTACCTGGATTCCAGGGGGACAGAGCTGGGAAGTAAATCCAAGATCTAGTTCTTTAGAGAAGGGGGTTGGTTAACCTTCTCGCGTGGTCGTATCAGCACCCTGCGTCCATCTGACAGTTCGGGTGGTTACTGAGTTTCTGCTGTGCTAAGCTGCCGTGGGTCTAAGCGCCAGCTGTAGAGACTTAGAGTCCAGAAGCGGCTTCACGCTCGGTTGCCCCTTTCTCCCACCTGCTGCCAGAGCCGCCTCCGCGTCACCGTCACGCTGCCTTGACCGGGCCCGGCTCCCACCGGAGCAGTGACTTCGAGCGAAAAACGCCACGTTGCTGGTTTGGTCACCAGAGATGTTTCGCGTAAACTCATTTGGTGACGACGACAACGACAAAAAGTATCATGACGTTATGGTCTTCCCTGAATTTTCTTATCTCTTTCCAGATACGAACCCGAAGATTAAAACCCAAAGAAGATTTCTTCTGGAAGCTGCCACAGCATAAAAGTACAAGCTGTTTCTCACCTCAGACACGTATTTTGAAGCAGTTTGTTATATTCCCTCTCTTTATTTTTCTAATATATAGACTTTGCTTCTACTATTTAGAACTAGACTCCCTATTGCAGCTACCTGATTGAGCAGAGGGGAGCCTGCTGCCCGATCCCAGCCGGCCGGCCCAGGCCCCTCTGCGAGCATTCCAGGGCCTCCGTTCCGACGCGGTGAGAATTCTTTGTGGTAAAGAAGAGATTTTAGAGCGGGAAGAAGAGCCTTCTCCTTCCGCATTAGCACAGAGCATATACCATTTCAGTAAATGTTAAAAATAAAAACAGTTATTAAAGATAGTTACTACAAATAAACCTTGTTTTTCAAAATCTAATTCATTTTCTCTGTTTCATCGTAAAAAAAAAAGATACAAATGCCCTGAAAATGTGACAATCAACTTTTATAGGCAGTATTTTTACCAGTTAAAAGGAAAATGAACAGCAAACATGAGGATTCGATTAACATCCGTCTCTCTAGCTGAACGCTGTGTTTATCAGAGGAGGGCAGACATTTTTTGCAACCCAATCTACCATTGGATTACTGGGTTACTGATGGAGCAGTCAGATCCATCCCGTGCCGCCCAGTTAAAGTCTCTGGGCTCACTGGGGCGCCTGGGGGGCTCAGTCAGTTGAGCATCCAGCATCAGCTCAGGTCATGATCTCATAGTTCGTGAGTTCGAGCCCCACATCGGGCTCTGTGCTGACAGCTCGGAGCCTGGAGCCTGCTTCGGATTCTGTGTCTTCCTCTCTCTCTCTGCCCCTCCGCTGCTCATGCTCTGTCTCTCTGTCTCTCAAAAATAAGTAAATGTAAAAAAAAAAAACAAAAAAAACCAAAAACAAAAACGAGTGAGAGAAGGGAGGGACAAATCCGACAGGCCAGCCTCCATAGTGCATTCCTTCCGCACCTACCTCTCACCATGGATGTCACTCAATCTCTGTTCCTTCTAGAGCTTTCCGTGAGGATTCCAGTGTCCCCACATATTTCTTCAGCCCAGAATTGATACTCTTTCCGAAAATCTGTTCCGTTACTTAAGGACCGGGATATTTGGAAACAGAACTTGCTAGTCTATTGGTCAGAAGGCATTTAATCATGTTCTCCCTGCATCTTCCTTAGTTTGATGCCCACAGGGAAGGAAGAGGTGTTGAGAATCCCGTACCGCTAAGTAAGATTTCAACTTGGTTTTCGGTAGCGACTTTGAAATATTCTGTGTAGTGTGTTCCAGATCAATAATAAAGTCAAAAGCATTGCCGAAGCCTTGAAACCTTAAAACCTAACTGTCCCACGTGCAGATAGATAAATACGATATTCTTTGACATAAACCAACATGACGACTCTTCCACATACAAATACGTCGTGCCCTGCTTTTGCTACTTTTCGCGTGTCTGTTTAACTCGGGCCTTTAGCAAAATGAAGTGTTAAACGTTTATTTTTTGCACATTTACCTAGTTTTGAGATTTCCCTCATTTGACCAAGAAGGCATGCCTCTTTGGTCTATATATTCTGGGTTCCTAAGAATGTTGGCTCGAGCCTTGACTGAACTTTCGATGGTGCTGAGCTGTCTACATGGTGCATTCCTGGCTGTCAGGACGCAGCTTTGGCTCAGCCTAAAAATTCAAGGCTCCTGCTCAATTATGGCTCAGACCTTTTGATGACAAGAAGCATAAAGGGGTTTTGTTACTAATTTCTGCTGTTCAGCATTTAAGGGCTTGTTTTTTCTCAGTATGCAGTACATTCTGAGTCTATAGTGAGTAATCCTATTTGATAAAAACTTTGCTATTTGTTATGTCCATTCTTAAGAACTGAAACGATCCGTAGAGATGCTTACATTTTTAAATGGCATGCACACATTGGACACTAATGATTCTTTCGCTGATGTAGAAATGCTTATATTCTAAAGCTTTTCCGTTAGAAGTTCAAGGCCTAATTCCTCTCATGTAAGCAAGTCTTTTGAAAGTAAAAGGCAATAGCTGGGTGTTGTATGGAAACCAATTTGACAATAAATTATATTTAAAAAAAAAAAATCAAAAGACGGTAAGAGGGTGTCCGGGTGGCTCAGTCGGTTAAGCGTCCGACTTCGGCTCAGGTCTTGATCTTGCGGTTCATGGGTTCAAGCCCCACGTCAGGCTGTGTGTGAATCAGAAGTCCTGGGAAGCCGGTGTAAGCAGCGTCCCCTGCGTGCTCTGGCCAGCAGAGGACAGCGGCCCGCCCAGCTCCTCTCACTGTTCCAGGAGGGGGGCTTGCCTACCTGCTGTCCGTCCCAGGAGGGAGAGGCCTTCCCTCCAAGCCTCCGTGTCCCACTTCAGTGCGCCACGGTCTCCAGCCTCCCGGGAACCACTCAGCAGTGCCTTAGGACTGGATTCACGGGTCCTTGCCCAGGTGCCGAACACCGAGTCCCAGAGGAGAAGCCCTCTGTCAATAGCTCTCCTTAGCCGGCTTCTGTTCCATCGCCCACTGGGCCAGCATCCTTGAGTTCCGTGCCCGTACATGCCCCTTCCGGCCCCTGGCGGTCCGCACTAGCCAGCTGCTTCAGCGCTTTGGGGGATTCACTTTCTTTCCAAGCAGGACAGTAATTCTCTCCACAGGCCATGCTGATACTCGCCCCTGTGGTCTGATCGAGGAGCACTGAGTGCAAGTGACGGCAGATCTTGGGGGGACAGAGGTTATCTGGCCGCTCTTCGCTTCGAGAGAGGCCTCCAAACGATTTCCAGGTCAGGGAGCTGCCCTCTATGACGGCCATGAGCCACTTGCTAAGACCCAAGCATTCAGGGGGGTCTGGGGTGTCAAGGCTCCTGAGGGCATCTGCCCAGACGGGCCCATGTCCCATCCAGAGTCCCCTGCCTTCCTAATCAGGGCGTGGCTTGAGCCAAGGGGACTTTCCAGGCCTCTGAATATGGTCCACTTCCTGATCATGCCACCCGGGATCCCACCTTGGCCTGAGTCTCGGCCTGTTCTTGTGCATGTGCCATAGGGCATCCTCATTGTCACGGCACCTCCAGTGGTGGCAGTTGGTCGACCAGAGCCTGCTGCTGTGTTCCTCACCCTAGTCCTGCCCCGGTTGGAGTTAGGTGACTGGCCCAGCAGCGTGCTCGAGTCTTACCACCGCACTCAACGTCAGCCCTGGGATCCTGTTGTCCTCTGGCTGGCATCCAGGCCCAGTAGTTGGCTTTCCCTAAGACAAGAGTTTTGGTTCAGGCAACTCACTTGGGAGGGGACCCCAGGAAGCACGGTGAGGGCGCGGGGGCACGAGGCGGGAAAGGGCGTGCTCACGTGCAGGGTGCCACGGTGCTCCGCCAAGCCCCATCCCTCTCCGGAGTGCGGGGTCAGGGCGTCACCCACCAGCTCCCTGCTTCTCGGGTTGCGCCTTGCTCCCGGGGCATCAACTCCCGGCACTTCTCGTGCCTGGGTTGAGCAGGCTCCGGTGTCCAAGAAAGGTGAAGAGACACAAAGAACCTTCCGCCGGTCACCTCCTGGCGAGGAGAAGTGGATGTGTGGGGGGCATTGATAGCATGTGGTCCCACGATGAACTGAGGAGACCAAAGGGTAGACGCCATGGACGTTCTATGCTGTCAGTCCTTCCTTATCAGAGGGCAAACTCACACCCTGCTCGGCCTCTTCAGCCCAGTGCGCTCACGTGGCCGGGCCACAGCTGCCTTTAAATAGTAACAGCTCTTGAGAGAAAGGATATCCCCGGACTGAGCACCAGACCAGACCTCCCCATTGGGACTCAAGCGTGAGGGCCCCTTATACGAGCTCAATCCCAATGTTTGTGAGACTGAACCTCCACTTTCTGCACA
This sequence comes from Prionailurus bengalensis, assembly GCF_016509475.1. Classification (NCBI taxonomy): domain Eukaryota; kingdom Metazoa; phylum Chordata; class Mammalia; order Carnivora; family Felidae; genus Prionailurus; species Prionailurus bengalensis. Next base: position 15,787,768 of record NC_057348.1, on the reverse strand, counting down.
AGCATTGCTTAAGCCATGGAAACCCTTGGGTAGACTGTTCAAGATATTAGATGTTACCTATAAGTTTTCTAATACCAAAATTTCCCCCATACCGGTGACCAAACTTGTTGAAAACTCAGCCACGAGAAAAACTTTCATACAGAGCATAATTCCCGTCCTTGTTAGGCCTGGATAAGTAGGAAATTATGTCTTTTATTTATTTCTCTTGCCTTATTGCACTGGCCGGGACCTCTAGTACAATGTTGAATAGAAGGCAACAGAGGCCATGCTTGCCTCGTTCCCCGCCTCCGGGGCAACACTCTAAATAACTTCATGAATAAGAACAACGTTTGTAATATTCCGTATTAGATTAGAGACATTCTTTTCTATTCCCAGTTTGCTAAGAGCATTGATACAAATTACAAATGGGTATTGAAGTTGGCCAGATGTCTTTTCTGCATCTATTGAGGTGATGGACTTTCTCTCTCTCTCTCCCTCTCTCCCTCTCTCTCTCTCTCTCTCTTCTGTTAATACCGCAAAGTACAGCACTTAATTTTCTGGTGTTCAACTGTCCTCAGAGTCCTGCAACCATGTCACCTGGTCACTGATGGGTGCTGTAGGCACACTGGCACAGCAGCCCCTCGGGCAAGTTTGAACCACAGCTCATCTGAGTCCTAGCAGGACGTCTTTCGATTCTCCCAGTTGATGAGGGGAGAGGGGGTGCGAGACTAGTGAGGAACTACTCTAAAGCCACCTCCCCCTTGCCTGCCCACCTCCCCTGGGAGGGTTCGGATGAGCTCAGGATAGACCCACAAGATGAACAGTCTAGCGACGCGGCGGCCCCCAGCTCGTGGGGCGGCCATCCTGCCCCTTCGGACCCGAGGGAGAAGGACCCAGGGAGCCGGCACCTTTGCGTTGCTCTCTTCCTGTCACTGTCTACACTGCCTGATTCTAAATTGTGTCTTCACTCTCTGACTCAGCCCCACCTTGGCTGCTGCTGCGTGCTTTGTAATCCCCTTCAGGATAAAGAAAGGACCATGACCCCGGCTGCTGGCAATGTCACTGGTCCTCAGCTGTCTGCCCTTTGCAAACTGCCCAACTAAAGGGAACCACGTGGCCTGGGTTTACACGCCCGGCAGGGCGACAGCATCTGACAGTGGTCAGTGCAAAAGCATAAAGGCCAGGCCCTCCCGCCCCCTTCGGAACACCCCCTCCCTGGGTCAAGAGCCTTTCCACCGGGCCTGCCCGGGACCCTCCCCAACTGGGGTCCTGCACACCGACCTCTGTCTCAGTCTGCTTCCCGAGGGGCCCGGCCCGCAGCGGTCACAAGGCACTATCCTTTCATATCTTATTGGTTCCTATTAGTCGACATCTTATTTGGGGGGTTTGCATCCCTATTCCCGTCAGAGACGGGGGTGGGATTTTCCTTCCTTGTAAAACAGCTGTTGTTGGAAAGCCACCAACGGCGTTTCCGAACCGGTCACTGGTTCGTATTCAACAAAACCTTTGAACCCTTTGACCTGTGCTTAACTCACTTTGTAACTAAAATCACTGATCTGTTATCGGAGTTGGGCCCCGCCCCCAAGGAGAGAACAGATAGAGAAGTGGGCGGGGTTGATAAGCCCCCCCCCTCCCCGCCAGGGTCCCCCAGGACAGCTGTCCTGCTCACTCAGTAAAGGTCCTCCGGCCTGGCTGCGGCTGCTGACACGGTCCAGAGGCTTGAAGCGGCAGGTGCGAGGCTGGAGGCGCATGGTCTGAAACGTGGGCTCTGCCGGGGGTGCCGTCTCGCAGGTGTGTCCTGGGTCGGGCTCCAAACAGCCAGCGCCGTCTGTTTCTCAGTCCCTTCGGTTTTATATTTTCTGCCTCCTGGCACTGTACATTCTTGCCACATGTTTTGAGATTCTAAAATCACATCTTTAGACCTGCCTCAGGGTCCACGGTGGGTATTGGCTTTAGATAATTATTACGTTTTTTTCTAGACAAAGCAACCACCTCCTTTCTGCCCCCTTTTGGAGATAGAATTTACATGCAAGAACATGCCCCCGTATTAAGGGCGCGCGCGGCTCGACGCGTCTGGACAAACGCGGGGACCCCGTGTGTGCACCACCACAGCCAACACATAGGCCATTCTCATCGACCCCCAAAAGTTGCTCGGCTTCCCGTACGGGGACCCTCCTGGGCCCTGGGCTCTGGGCCCCCCACGGATCCGCTCTCTCTCGTGATAGCTCAGATGGTATCGTACCATATGCTCTCTCTTATATCTGGCTCCTTCCGCTCTGCAACTCTTGCTGGTAGACCCATCACCTCTATCTCTGCCCCCGTCTTCACATCCCCTTGGACACTTGTCATCGGGGTTAGCGTCCTCCCTACCCAGGATGCTCTCATCTCTAAACACCTGGTTACACCTGCAAAGGCTCTTTTCCAAGGGAGGTCACAGCCCTGGGTTCTGGGTGGACATTTTGGGGCGGGAGAGGGGGGGACGGCCATTCAGACCATGCGGTGTGTTGGAAAAGAAGGTGCTAGGGTAAAGGAACGACAGTAGAGTCGAATAAGGAAGAAAAAGAGAGCTGGGGGTGTCGAGCGCAAGCTCAGTAGGCCGGCTCCCTCCTCGAGGGGTCGGTCCTGGCCGACGAGCACCCCCAGGCCGAGGGAAGAGCCGACAAGGGCCTGGGACAGGAGGGGCCTGACCTGTGGAAGGGTGGCAAGGAGCCGGCGACAGGGAAGAGCTGAGACTTTCCTCGGAAGGAAACGTGGCACGGGTGAGCTTTGGAAGGAGGAAACCCGACCGGCCTGTGGCTGCGTTGAGAGCGGACATCCTCGGTCAAGACTGGGAGCAGAGGGCAGCTTAGGAGTCATCCAGGTGAGAGCCCGGGGCTTCGATCGAGAGAGGAGCGGTGAAGAGCAGTTGAGTCTGGGTGTTTTGAATCGAAGGCAAACTTGGAGCAAAGGTGCACAGATCCTAGTGTCCAGCTCAGGGCACATTCGTGGGGGAAACGCTTGGTTTAACCGGCACCCAGATGAAGGCTCGCCCATTCTCTGCCCCGAGAGGCCTCCCGTGCCCCCGCCTCCGCCGTGGCCCCATCTCTGCCCAGAGGCCGCCACTCTCCTGACTTCCAGCACCCAAGGTTCCCGTGGCTGCCCTTGAACGTCACGTACACGGAGTCACCGCGTGTACACCGTGCGTGCGTCACCCACACACCTGGAGCGTGGACGGTCCTTGTCACCCCAGCTGGTGTTTGCTCACGTGAACCTTCCACGGCTCACTCACCACCTGGCAGGTGCCGGGGAGGTGAAGTGCAGGAAGCCTGTCTGTGCCTCGCAGACATCCCGATGAGGACAATGGGGAGACGGCAGACGTCCGTCTAGACAGACATCTGAGGCCCGATGGGGGCCGGAGAGACAGCGTGGGAGTCACAAGTGTGTAGATGGCTTGAAGCCACGAGATCACTGCGCGGAAGAGGCGAGCGTGGGTGACCAGCCGGGGAGCTGCGAGATTGTGAGATCACGGAGAATAGAAAGACTCAGCAGAGGAGACCAGCAGCCACGGCAGGGACCCAGGAGCCCACACCGGGGCCGTCCAGGAGGTCTCCGGGGAGATGCGCCCCAGGAAGCAGTCATCACCCCGGGCAGACACGGCAGAGAGGGCAAGAAGGGGACGCTGAGAGCCGACCTTGGCCTGAGCCACAAGGGGTCACGGGTGACCTTGAGAAGACAGTTCCGTTAGACTGGGGGAGGTAGGCCCGGTGCAGGTGACAGTGCGGTGCGTCCGGGGAGGAGAGAAACCTGGAGTATCGATGCCTCTTGAGGAGTCTTGCTGTCGAGGAGGCAATATAAAAACAAGAACAAACATGGGGCGCCTGGGTGGCGCAGTCAGTTAAGCGTCCGACTTCAGCCAGGTCATGATCTCGCAGTCCGTGAGTTCGAGCCCCGCGTCGGGCTCTGGGCTGATGGCTCAGAGCCTGGAGCCTGTTTCCGATTCTGTGTCTCCCTCTCTGCCCCTCGCCCGTTCATGCTTTGTCTCTCTCTGTCCCAAAAATAAATAAACGTTGAAAAAAAAAATTTTTTTTAAATAAATAGCATATGCCTATCAAGTCTCTCTTTTGCTGGGGGGAAATCTGTAGGAGATTGGCTCTCCCCTTCAAGAGACCTGAAATTACATGAAAGCTAATTTCTCAAACATAAATACAGTCTAGAAATAGCTTTATTTTATTTTATTTTTTTTAATTTTTTTTTCAACGTTTATTTTTGGGACAGAGAGAGACACAGCATGAACGGGGGAGGGGCAGAGAGAGAGGGAGACACAGAATCGGAAACAGGCTCCAGGCTCTGAGCCATCATCAGCCCAGAGCCCGACGCGGGGCTCGAACTCCCGGACCGCGAGATCGTGACCTGGCTGAAGTCGGACGCTTAACCGACTGCGCCACCCAGGCGCCCCTAAAACAACTTTTTAAAAAACATTTATTCATTTTGGAGAGAGAGACCGAGTGTGAGCGGGGGAGGAGCAGAGAAGGAGGGAGACACAGAATCGGAGGCAGGCTCTGGGCTCTGAGCTGTTCGGCGCAGAGCCCGACATGGGGCTCGAACTCATGAATGAGATCATGACCTGGGCCAAAGTCAGATGCTCAACCAGCAGAGCCACCCAGGCGCCCCAGGGGGTATCTGTGCTTTAAAGCTCCACAGATGGGGCACTGGTTTGCTGAGCATCTGACTCTTGAATTCGGCGCAGGTCATGATCCCAGGGTCGTGGAATCGAGTCCCGAGTCGGGCTCTGCATTTAGCATGGAGGCTGCTTGAGATTCATTCTCTCTCTTTCTCTCCACTGCCCCCCCCCGACCCCCACTTGCTCACACACTCTCTCTCTAAAAAAAAAAATATTTTTTTAATTAAAAATAAAAAGCTCCACAAATGATCCTGATGGGCAGCTAGGTTTAAGAACCAATGTGGTCTGGAGACTTTAACGTGCCCACATCCCCCGCCCCAGGGGTCCCACGAGAGCATGTGGGTTTTGACTTAAGAGGCCTGGAGAGGGACCCACGGGTCTGCCTTTCTCACAGGCTCCCCAGGGGTGCCCCTGCTCGTCCACAGACCACGTTCTGAGTATCAACAGACCAAAGAAATCCAATATAATCTGAACTATTGAGCTTGTGAAATGAAGCATGTGTGTTTCCTGGCAGAGTGCGATTCGTAGGGCCACCTCCTGCTACGAAAGGAAAGCACAAGCACAAAACAACACAGCGGGACACAGGACAGGTCCTCAAGGGGTCACGGATCGGGACAGTGTGGCCCCAGGTCTGTTCTGGCCCTGGAAAATATTTTCACAATGCCCCGTCTGTTCTTCCTCAGCAGATCACGCCTTCTTGCTGGTCTCGGCTGTTTGTTCCCGGCACAAATATGTGGGGCGAAGAGATAACCTTGGCCAACACCAACAGAAAGGACGGAGGGGCCTCTCCACCGCTCCCTGGGGCCCGGTGTTTACAGAGCACGCGGCTGCCTCTCCCAACAGGTGACCAGCCTAGTCGTCGTGGGGAGAGGCCACAACGTGTTCCCATAAACTCGTTTCCGCGTCTGTTTTCTCTGGCCTGAAAAATCCTGTCGGTTCCACTCAGGCCTTTCCTAAAGGACGCCCCCTTGGTGGTGTTCACGCAAATTAGCTACTCTAGACACGGAAAGTCAGCAATTAATTTACAACTGTTTTCAACAGTATACACTCTAAAGTGTACGAATTCACACCGTTCACTTCGGCATTTCCCTATGTCACTGCTAGGCGGGGAGGGGGAGAAAAAAAACAGTCTTGAATGACCCCCAGTGAAACAATGCGACAAATCCTGAGCGCAGGCTGTCCTGCAATTAAAACGATTGGCCCGGTCTCTCCGGAAAGTCTGTGTCATGAAAATAAAAAGGTGGGGAGGCCGTCCTAAAAGCAGCTGTATGCGTTAACAACTAAACGCGATGTCTGAACCCTGTCCGGCTCCTGGGTGGCTAAAAAATGGCATTTGGGGTCAACTCCCTGAAATTGTCACTTTGCATGCTTCGACCAAGTCTGAAGTTACCTCCTCAGCACATTTCAATTCTTGTCGCGCCAAGCTGCCGGCCCAGGATTTAACTTTTACCTGTTTACTTTTTCAAAATCCCACGCAGTAAACATTCCTCGGCAGTGAGATCTTTGGCGTGGATTCAGGGCTCACCATGATGTCCTGGCATCATGATGCATCTTGACACGTTTTTCTTTTTTTTAACCCCTACACGGGATTCGTTAGGCTGCGTGAATCTGTAGTGGGAAATGCTGAGCTTTTCATACTTTAAATACTGCTCTGCCTCAGTTTCTCCCTCTCCTTCTTCTAGGATACTAAGGAGGCAGAGGTTACTACTTCATTGTTCTACCTATCTTAACCTTTCTCGTAGTCTTTTAACCTCTTTGTCTCTCTGAGCAGGGTTCCAGAAAATTCTTTCTGACACACCTTCGAGTTCAGCGAATGTCTCCCTGATTGCGTCTCACCCACTTTTTTTTTTTAATATATGAAATTTATTGTCAAATTGGTTTCCATACAACACCCAGTGCTCATCCCAAAAGGTGCCCTCCTCAATACCCATCACCCGCCCTCCCCTCCCTCCCACCCCCCATCAACCCTCAGTTTGTTCTCAGTTTTTAACAGTCTCTTATGCTTTGGCTCTCTCCCACTCTAACCTCTTTTTTTTTTTTTTCCCTTCCCCTCCCCCATGGGTTTCTGTTAAGTTTCTCAGGATCCACATAAGAGTGAAACCATATGGTATCTGTCTTTCTCTGTATGGCTTATTTCACTTAGCATCACACTCTCCAGTTCCATCCACGTTGCTACAAAAGGCCATATTTCATTCTTTCTCATTGCCACATAATACTCCATTGTGTATATAAACCACAATTTCTTTATCCATTCATCAGTTGATGGACATTTAGGCTCTTTCCATAATTTAGCTATTGTTGAGAGTGCTGCTATAAACATTGGGGTACAAGTGCCCCTATGCATCGGTACTCCTGTATCCCTTGGGTGAATTCCTAGCAGTGCTATTGCTGGGTCATAGGGTAGGTCTATTTTTAATTTTCTGAGGAACCTCCACACTGCTTTCCAGAGCGGCTGCACCAGTTTGCATTCCCACCAACAGTGCAAGAGGGTTCCCGTTTCTCCACATCCTCTCCAGCATCTATAGTCTCCTGATTTGTTCATTTTGGCCACTCTGACTGGCGTGAGGTGATATCTGAGTGTGGTTTTGATTTGTATTTCCCTGATGAGGAGTGACGTTGAGCATCTTTTCATGTGCCTGTTGGTCATCCGGATGTCTTCTTTAGAAAAGTGTCTATTCATGTTTTCTGCCCATTTCTTCACTGGGTCATTTGTTTTTCGGGTGTGGAGTTTGGTGAGCTCTTTATAGATTTTGGATACTAGCCCTTTGTCCGATAGGTCGTTTGCAAATATCTTTTCCCCTTCCGTCAGTTGCCTTTTAGTTTACTTGATTGTTTCCTTTGCTGTGCAGAAGCTTTTTATCTTCATAAGGTCCCAGTAATTCATTTTTGCTTTTAATTCCCTTGCCTTTGGGGATTCTCACCCACTTTTAAACCCATCCACCGGGTTTCCGGTGTCTCACTTTTATGGCATTTTTCGTTTCAGAAGCTCCACTTGGTTTTTATTCCAATGATCTGTATCATTTTCCATTCTCTGCTCCTCACTTTCTATCTTCCCCTTTGACAATCCATCATGGACAGACAAGGGCCGAAATCTCTCTCCTGACGGTAGACCTGTCAGTTTCTCCCTGTGGCCCTACCAAGTTTTGCTTCCCGTTTTTTGAAGCTAGCTGATTCACTGTATTCAACTTTGAAAATGTCACATGTTGCCAGTGATAGATGTCCTTTCTGTCACTCATAACACTTTCTGGTTTCGAGTCTGTTTTGTCTGATGCAACCCAGCTCTCCGTGACTTTCTTTTGAATGATGTTTTCCTGGTATCTCCCCTTCACCCATTTACTATAAGTTTTTCTGTTATGTGTAGTGTGTGTCTTATAAATGAACTTTTTACTCCCGTCTTTCACCCGGTCCATTTACTCCATTTATATTTACGATAATTACGGACACATTTGGACGTCTTTCCCCATTTGACTTCTTGCTTGCCATTTGTTCTGAATTGGTACTAATGCTCCCCCTCCCCCGTTGTTTTGTTTTGTTTTGTTTTTGTTTGTTGGTTCGTTTGTTTTTTACTTTCACCAGACCACGCGAGAATATAAAGCAACCAGAAGTCCAGGCTGCTGTAGAGTTTTGGCACATACACACGAATCGGCAGCAACCATTCTAAGATTCATCTACCAAAGTTAAAAATACACACGCCTCTGTTTCAGCAAACCCACCCACAGAAACGCTTGTCCACACGCCCGTAGGACACACGTACCTGAATGCCCAACAGCCTTCTTCGTAAGAGCCAAATCCAAAAATAATCCAAACGTGGATGAGTGATCTGCAGTTATAATCATACAGAAAATACAACTGAGTGGCCAGAAAAAAAAAAGGAATTAAGCACAGCTACACATACCAACTTGGAGGAAACTGAAAATAATAATGTGATGTGAAAAGAAATCAAACACCGAAGAATAGCCATTATATTTTTTCCTGATACAAAGTTTAAACCCAGACAAAACAGAACTGGAGTCGGATTCACGCCCGGGACGTAAAACCATACAGGAAAGCAAGACGGTGTCAGCACGGGGTCACTTCTGCAGGGAGGGCGCGGGAGCGACGCGCAGGGTCGGTGAAGGGACCGCTGGGGCGCTGGCCATCCCTTTCGTGACCTGGGTGAGACGGTCATTTCTGAGCCGTATATCTTCGCATGCAGTTGTCTGCATGGGTATTATATTTCGCTGTGAAAAGAGGGGAAAAAAGGAATATCGTTCATCAGTAGCTCTTTTTTCTTTTTTAATGTTTATTTATTTTTGAGACAGAGAGAGACAGAGCATGAATGGGGGAGGGTCAGAGAGAGGGAGACACAGAATCGGAAATAGGCTCCAGGCTCTGAGCTGTCAGCACAGAGCCCGACGCGGGGCTCGAACTCACGGACCGCGAGATCATGACCTGAGCTGAAGTCAGACGCTCAACCGACTGAGACACCCAGGCGCCCCAGTAGCTTTTTTTCTACTCACTCACCATCATCTCCCAAACCTCCGCTTTCACTGCCACGGTGACATCCTTTCACTGAGTCGTCTAGTCTTCAAAGTTGCTGTATCCTCGGTGTGGGTCTGGGCACGCGAGGTCACAGGGGGAGCTGGGCGCACACACAGTCCTGGCGCTGGAGGGGGCTTAGCGAGGAGGAGGGGTCTCCATCATCACAGGGGGAAAGCGGAAGGGATGGACCCGGCGGGCTCAGTATAATTTAGGTGGCACATCATTCCCTTGTAAGAGGTGAAGGAGAAAAGCTATCTGCCACGCTGGGCAGCCCGGCTCCGGACCCTTCCTCTAAAACAGAGGCGTGGGCTTGGGGGGCGCCTGGGGGGCTCGGTCAGTTCAGCGTCCGACTCTTGATTTGGGCTCAGGTCTTGATCTCATGGCTTCTGGGATCGAGCCCCGCATCGGGCTGAGCGTCAAACCTGCTTGGGATTGTCTCTCTCTCTCCCCGCCTCTCTCTGCTCCTCCCCGCCTCGTGCTCGCTCGCTCTCAAAATCAGTAGACGTTAAAAAAAAAATTATTTAAATAAAAAATAGTGTTTTAAATGCATGGGCTTGGCAGTGGGGCTCTAGTACTTTCTTCGGACCCTAACTCTTTTGCCAGAGTTCTGCACGAACACCCAATATATAGAAACATCATGGCGGGGCGGCTCCATTCGGGGGCCCACTCCTGCTTCCCAAGCCCTGGACACATGTCCTCAGCGTTCTGGGGCTGTGTGGGCACAGAGTGTGGGCAAGGTCCGTGGCGCCCCCACCCCCCCACCCCACCACCATGGCACACATAGCACTGGGAAGACACGAAGACTTTTACCACCTTAATTATCAGCTTCTGTCAAAATGCATGAGGAAAGCCCCTGCTTTGCCTGTAGGGCAATGATATAAAGCTTCATTAAAAAAAATTTTTTTTAATGTTTATTTACTTTAGGGAGAGACAGAGACAGAATGCGAGTGGGTTAGGGGCAGAGAGGGAGGGAGACACGGAATCCAAAGCAGGCTCCAGGCTCCGAGCTGTCAGCCCAGAGCCCGACATGGGGCTCGAACTCACCAGTTGTGAGATCATAACCTGAGCCGAAGTCGGATGCTCAGCCGACTGAGCCACCCAGGCGCCCCAAGACCTGCATTTTAACGATAACCCAGGGCATCTGTGGGCACATGGGTGCTTGCAGAGCACGGTCGAAGGGGCTGGCTGCGCTGAGAGTCCAGGGGTCGAGCCCAGGAGCTCCCTTTGCAGCCAGGAAAGGCTCAGGTCTCATGGGAATTCCTGCCTCTTCAACATGACGCGCGCACACACAAGCACACACACAAGCACACACACGCACTCCCCCCCCCCCCACACACATAGAGGCATGTGCACACACATACACATGCATGCACACGCTCAGCCCAGAGGCAGGGGCTCCCCCAGATCTCGAGGTGCATGTCTCTGTGCCGCCCCAGGGACAACGAGCAGGTACCTTGGGCAGCAGGGAGGGGGCGCCGTCCCATCCAGAGCCGTGCCTCCAGTCCCCAAGCCGAGCGGGCTCCTGGCACGCCATAGGCAAGCCATAAAAGCTCGAATGTCTGAAGAAACTTCCTGAAATGTGGGCGCCCGGGCTGTCGATTATGGACTGACACTGAAGTGCCCAGATTCTGTGGCAGCCTTTTCACGTATCAGCGAACCTTTACTGAGACTCAAGCACGCCCCTGGGCTGGGGAGAAAACGGTGGGTAAGACGTGACCCAGCCACGGAGCAGAGGGGACACATATCTTGCGTTCTTCGTGACAGGGCCACGCGGAGAGCATTAGAAACCAGATGTGCGCCCCAGGCTGGGAGCAGGAAAGAGAGAGCAACAGAGTCTGGCCAGGGCTGGGGTGCTGGGCTTCCCAGAAACGGTAGTGTTCCATCTGGGTCAGGAAGCAGGGGGAGGCTTTTCCCAGGTCAAGAAGGGAGAAGGTGTTCCTGGTCGAGGGAACTGCCCACGGGTATAAAAAAGCACATTAGATTCCGGAAGGTGAAAAGTCTAGTTTCTCTGGAACCTAGGTGAGCAAGGATCAAATTCCTCTTGGCCCCATTAAAAAATAAATTCCTCAGGGCCTTACAGAACAGGCTGAGGAGTTTGGACTTTATCTCGTGGGGAACCAGGGACTGGTGGGGGTAAGTAACAGCATTATCGCTGGGGTGAGCACATGATTGAAAGTGGCCTGGCTGCGATCGGTGGGGTAAGAATCTGGAATCCTGGAAATCTGTGACCACACCTATGCAACTGAGTCAGGACCGCCCCTTCCTTCTCCACCCTCTTCCCTGAGCCAGATGATTCTGGTAGGCTGGCCTTCTATCCTTCTGAAGCCGCGTCCTCATTGACACGTGGCAGGCTAAGACGGGACAGGTCCTCTGGTCAGAGGGGAAGATTTCTTCCATTTTGGCAGGGAGCACTGGGGAGCACTCAGGGCAGGGCGTCACCAAGCCTAGAACCTTGTTGCCCTTGGGCACTTGAACTCGCTCTCCGTGACACAGAGGTTGCCCCCCCAGCCCCAAGACCCTATGGGGTGCTGGAGCCAGGTCCCACGGGCTTGCAAGTGCCAGCTGGTACCTTTTCCAGAATTTTATGAGCTGATTTTTTTTTTTTTAAGTTTACTTATTTTTCAGAGAGAGACAGAGACAGAGTGTGAGCAGGGGAGGGGCAGAGAGAGAGAGAGAGAGAGACACAGAATCCGAAGCAGGCTCCAGGCCCGGAGCTGTCAGCACAGAGCCCGACCCGGGGCTCGAACCCGCGGACTGCGAGACCGTGAGCTGATTGCCAAACAGAACCCTTGTCGGGGTGCCTGGGTGGCTCAGTTGGTTAAGCATCTGACTCTTGATCTTGGCTCAGGTCATGATCTCACGGTTCGTGGGTTCGAGCCCCACGTCGGGCTCTGCACTGAAGCCAGGGAGCCTGCCTGGGCCTCTCTCTCTGTCTCTTTCTCCAAATAAATAAATAAACATTAAAAAAAAAAAAAGCACAGAGCCATTATTAAAACTTAGGTTATATAAACTACAGTTAAATGATCTAAAACAGAAATAACAAATACTCAACCCCCCCCCCGCCCCCGCTTCCTAATGACCTACTGCCCCTCCATCATGCCGGTGAGGCCATGTGCACCGCGTGTGGAGAATGGAGAGCCCTCCAACAGTGCGCTCCTGCACGTCCCCGCGAAGCGCCACGTTCAGCGGCCCCCCCGTGGGAAGCCTGGAATCGGCCCCGGTGGGAGTATTGACAACAGCGAGATCGGCGAGGGCCGTGAGCCAGGGTTCGCAGAGAGCTGGGTGTGAAGCATTTGCCATCGCTACACCACTAACCTCCACCCCCCCCCCCCTTCGCTGGCTCCCATGAAAGCACACCCCGCCCCCCTCAGGCCTGTTCTTCACCTTTCTAGCAACACAACTACTCTTGGCGGATTAGCTCGCAGGTGGGTGTCAGGAAGGTGTGGGGACCCTGGCGGGAGTCCTGAGCGTCCGCCCCTGAAGAGTCACTCGGTCCTGCTGGGGGGCATCTCCCCGTGCTTCCCACAAACCCCACCCAGGACCTCACACCCCGGACGGCCTCCCGGGGCGTCTGGCAGTGTGAGTGCCCGAGCCCTGGAAGCGGGAAATGGCAGAGGGGCCTTGCCTGGTCAAGCCAACAACCCGCAAACAGCACAGCCTCACATTCTAGGTGGCAGGCGACCGTGCTGGGCGTCCCTCCAGGGTGCCCGGTTCCTGAATGCCACCGTGCGGCCGGGCACCCTCCAAGGAAAACTCCTTTCCAAGGACAAGACCGCGCCAAGCAGACAGCTGGAGGCGGCAACGTGCCTTCTGTCTAAACCAGTCAGCGACACTAAAAAGGCGGCCCCGTCTACAGACCGCCGCGACTCCTCTTGCCACAGATTTAAATTCTCAGGAATACCTTCGTGACCTTGGAGTTGCTAAGGGAGACGTGTCTCAAACAGGACATTTGTTTAAAAGGAAACAAAAGAAAACCAAAACCAAAAAACTAACAGAGAACCCCGAAAGGGGAGGATTGGCCAATTGCACTTTGTTAAATTCAAGGACGTCTGTTCATCAGAAGACAGCACCGATGGAAGAAAAAGGCGGCTCGCAGACGGAGGGAAGAAATCTGTCCCGCATAAAACTGACAGGGGGCTCGTATCCAGAATGTGCAGGGAACCCTGGGTCAGAAGGAAAAGACAGGCAAGTGAATTGCAGAGCAGCAAAGGCACGTGCGCTTCGCGAAAGAGGTTCTCCAGATGACCCAGTTCGCCTAGGGAAAGGTATGCAGCCTCATTAGTATCCGGGAAGTGACAATTAAAAGTCACGGTGAACTATCACCACACGCCCACAAAGCCGGGTAGCACTTTGAGAACAGAATGACAGACGTTGGTGAGGACCCAGGACAACCGAAACTCTCGTGGGAGTATAAACTGGTACCACCTCTCTAGAAAAGAGTTTGGCAACACCTGCCAAGGCCGCGCGCACACTTGCCGTCCGGCCCGGAAGTTCCCAGCGTTGCGTGTATTCGCCTGCCCGAGGGCAAGTACTAGAATGTTCCTCACTGCTTTATTCACAGCAGCCCCAAACGTCCTGCGGTCATTGACTAGGGTATGTTGACCGCATAGAATACTATGTAGCCGTGAGAAAGAACAGCCTTAGAACCACACGCTGCAGCGGACTGAATCCCACAAGGAAGCCAGGCACCATAGAGCGCATTCCGCACTAGCGGAAACTAGCCTGGGCTGGTGGGTCCCTCTGGGGAGGAGGCCAGTTGTAGAAAAAACACTCACCAGAATCCAAAGTTTAACAACCAAAATGGTCCCCCGCCCCTTGCCGCACTGTGGACTTTTCCTGCTCTGCCTTTTGGAGACAAAAACTTCAAGGACAGGTAGCACGTCCGAGAAGCCCCTACCTGCCTGACCACACTGCCCTTTGTCAGCCACCGGCCGGGCAGGAGCGCTGGGGACACCAGAGTAATGATTTCATTTTGGCTTCAAGGAAGATTTCCACTGGCGACTCCACCTTTCATCTCTTTTTAATTTTAATCATATATCAAGAATTTTCATAGCGCTCACTGTGTACCAGGCACTGTTCAAAGTATAATATTAATGAACTGATTTAGCGCGTTACGCATTCATTCATCCAGACCCCTGGGGACTTATAACAGTGGCCCCTGTATCGAGCACTTACTATAATGCCACTGAGTAAGCTATCAATTAATTCTCACGTGGGCCCTTGGGAGAGGCAGAGGTTTGTTTCAATTGTTTCAATGAGGCAACAGTGGCTCAGAGAGGTTAAGTGACTTGTCCAAGGTCACACAGCTAAGTCAGTGACAGAAGCATTTCTCCAAAGCACCATGCTTAGACAGGTCTAGTGACCACCCTGAACCAAATAACCTTTCCAGACTGGTCTCTTAGGCCTCAATGCCAGTGTCATGAATCAGAATCACAGAGGTTGTTCAAAACCGGATTCCTGGCCCCACCCTGCATCACAGAGCCGGACTCCCCGCCCTGCACACAGTAGGCAAGTAGGGCCTGTCTGCAGATGGAGGGAAACCTGGCCGCCTGGATGGCTCTTCCTCCAAGAAGTGTGTGTCTGTGGACGGTGGAGGAGGGTGGAAAGTGCCTCCCTCCCTCGCTCCCTTCCTCCCAGTTTCTGGGCAATGTTACACCTCCTACTCTGGGAAGCCCTCCCTGACCACCCCAGCCTATACCCCAGTACTGCTCACCCTTTTTCTTTGCCTTAGTTGTCTTCTTCGTGCCTCAGGCTTTTATATGGACTAAAATGAACCATATGAAATTGTCCTTTCAATTTCAACGGTAGTTGAAAATGGGACATTTTATCCTGTCCAATGAATGTAAGCCTTTCCCTGCGGGGAATGTCCCAACACCCCGTCCCGGAGGGAGGGTCGGGGATGTCTGTTGTTCACAGCCTCATCCGCAGCCCAAGCCCAGCACCCGGCAGGCACCCAAGAAACGACGGGTAGGTGGGCTGGGAGAACCCGACGGCTCCCAAGAGCCGCCGCGCAGCAACACACCCCGGGCGCCGCCCCCGTGCCGCGCAATCCCGGGCACCTTCCCGGCCGCGGCGGCCCCGGGCGGGGTGGGGCCCGCCGTCATCCATTTACCAGCCTCGCCCCTCGGCGGGCGCGCGTTAATGAGATTAGCAATTAAAAAGCGAGCGAGCCTGTGGCGGCGGCGGCGGCGGCGGCGGCGGGGCCACCACAGGGCCGAGCGGGCGGGACGCGCGCGGCAGCCGCGCTCCGAAGCAGCCCCGCGCCGAGCCCGCGGCCATGGAGAAGGCGCGGCCGCTGTGGGCCAACCCGCTGCAGTTCGTCTTTGCCTGCATCTCGTACGCCGTGGGCCTGGGCAACGTGTGGCGCTTCCCCTACCTGTGCCAGATGTACGGCGGAGGTGAGTGCGCCGGAGGGGGTGCGCGCCAGCCGGCGCTGGGCCCGTGCTCCCGGCCGGTAAACTGAGGCGCGCCGCTGCCCAGCTCTTCCTCCAGAGCCTACCTCGTGGCGGGGGGGACGCTCTCTGCAACCCCCCAATCCCATCCCAGGGGCGGCCCAGCGCCTCACATCCTTGCTGAGCGCCCTAGGAGGGCCGGGGAGCGTTTTCTCCCTGGGGCAGTAGTCTGACTTCTGAGCAAGCCTGCCCTTTACCTGGGAACAGTGAGCAGGAAATTGGCTTGCTCGACAGAAACTCCTGACACCAGTTTTCAAATCAGAAGCGTATTCCCAGCAGCGCGATTTGAAACTCCGGGTCAAAGGGTCTTGAGCCAGCTGTTTAAATCTTTTTGTTACAGCATTGGTTTGGGTTTGGAACCGCAGGTGACAGGACAGGCAAGTCACTGCAATTCTGTTGTTGCGGGTTTGGTTTGATTTTACAAGTGCTTCCTCTGACGCATCATGCACACTCACCAGCTAGACCAACACACGCACCTCATTTTCCCTTAACGTTACAGAGCGCCGGGGACACCTTCGTGACATGCCACAGAGCCTCTGTGCATGCGGTTGTCGCTTTGGAAGGCAGTGTGGCAAGAGGGGTTCAAGCCTCAGCATTGAACAGTTTTTTCTGCTCGGTTCCATTTCTAGAATTCTACCTGAAGGAAATGATCAGAGCTCTGACCGAGGGTGGAAGGATGGTCTCGATCTTTTTTTTTTTTTTTTTTTTTTACATTTTATTTATTTTTGAGAGACAAAGAGACGGAGAGACAGAGACAGAGCACAAGTGGGGGAGGGGCAGAGAGAGAGGAAGACACAGAATCCGAAGCAAGCTCCAGGCTCCGAGCTGTCAGCACAGAGCCCGATGCGGGGCCCAAACCCATGAATCGCAAGGTCGTGACCTGAGCCGAGGTCAGTTGCTTAACCGACTGAGCCACCCACGTGCCCCTGGTCTCCATCTTTTAATAAGAGTAAAATGTTGGAAACTTCCTAAGCCCTTGGGGCAGCTGGGTGGCTCAGTCGGTTAAGCGGCCAACTTCAGCTCAGGTCAGGATCTCACGGTTTGTGGGTTTGAGCCCCGCATCGTGCTCTGTGCTGACAGCCCAGAGCCTGCTTGGGATTCTCTCTCTCTCTCTCTCTCTCACTCAAAAATAAATAAACTTAAAAAAAGAAGAAGAAGAAAAAAAGAAACTTCCTGAGCTGTCAACTAAAGGGGTTGGTTCAGTAAATTATGGAACATCCATGTAATGGTGTTCTTTGCAGCCACTAAGAAGGAGTTTTCAGAACTTTCGTGTAAGTTTTCTCCTGTCATATTCAGTGGAGGGAGGGGAAGTCAGAATCAAAACTGTGTAAAAGGGATGATCTCAATTATGTTTAAAAATATGCCAAGAAAAGAGACGAGGAAAAAAACACTCCAAAATATTAATAATAGTTATCTCAGAGTGATTTTTCTCTGCTTTGTACTGTGTGTGTGCATGTGAGTGTGTGTCTGTGTGTGTGTGTGTGTGTGTGTGTGTGTGTGAGATGCTTTCTATAATCGGAAATGTTTTTCACCATGAAGGACAATAAGAGATGTTAGACCAAAGGATTCACAAAACGTAACCCGTGTAAGAAGGACCAAGACGTAAAACACTGCTCCCCCTCCCCTTTCCCCACCAGCTCAAAAACAAAACAAAACAAAAACCCAAAGCTTGACAAAAAGTCAATCCATGGAGTTGTTTGGGTTTTGTTTTTTTTTTTTTACATAGCGAATCTTAACTCTCTGAGTCCTTTTTTAAAAGTTTTTAATGTTTACTTATTTATTTATTTTTAAGTAAAACAACTTTTGAAACATTTTTAACATTTACTTTTTATTTTTGAGAGAGAGAGGGAGACAGAGTGTGAACAGGGGAGGGTCAGAGAGAGAGGGAGACACAGAATCCGAAGCAGGCTCCAGGCTCTGAGCCGTCAGCACAGAGCCCGACGCGGGGCTCGAACTCACGGACCCCGAGATCGTGACCTGAGCCGAAGTCGGCCGCTCAAATGACTGAGCCACCCAGGTGCCCTTCTCTGATTCCTTTATTCATTTGAAGGACATAAATACATTATAATTCTTCGAAGGGCCTGTGTTGCCATATGTTGTAACAGCTTCATAACTGACTTTTCAAAGAATTGTCAGCATGAGGTTTCCTCGTCCTGCTGTGCTCGGCACACCCAGCCATGAGACCTCTTTCCTGGCTGCGTGTTTTCCAACCATCGGCCCAGGTGAGCCTTGCTGTCACATGACTGTTTAATTCCTTGTTAATAACAACACCGTCCCCTGAATCGTCTCCAGGTGACACAGGTAGGCTGGAGTCGTTCTGGAACAGAATATATGGAGGGAGTTGCTGGGGACACCTCAAGCCCTCCGGGACTCAGAAAAGGAGAGAAGAAGAAACCCTAGGGGCGCCTGGGTGGCTCAGTCGGTTGAGCCTCTGACTCTTGATTTCGGCTCAGGTCATGATCTCACGGTTCATGGGTTCGAGCCCCGTGTCGGGCTCTGTGCTGACAGTGCAGAGCAGAGCCTACTTGGGATTCTCTGCGTGTCCCTCTCCCTCTCTGCCCCTCCCTCGCTCGCTCTCTCTTTCTTTCAAAATAAATGAATTAAAAAAAAAAAAGGGAAGAAGAAATCCTGGGTCTGGTACATAGTGTATACTTGGGCTGGATGGGTGGATGGAGAAATGCTGGCTGATGGATGGGCGGGCACGGAGGAGAGGACGGGTGGGTGGCCGGCTGGAGGCGTCCGAGGTGGGCAGGTACAGGCTGGGCCGGTGGCACCCCCTTAAGCATAAGTGTCTACAGAATAAAAGACGAAACAGCTTATCCAGGCACAGTTAGGACTTCGTCACCTGACACCGGCCCCTATTTCCACCCCACCGTCTGCTATCCGTTCATCTTCTAGTCCCGCCAACTATTCTGGACCACTTCTCTGTCCAGAGAATGGGCATTCCCTGCCTCTACACTTTGCACGAGGTTATTTCCTCCCCCTGGGAAGCCGCCGTTAGCCTGGGGCCCCCTTTCCCGGTCTCCCCCCAGCCCCACGCTGTGAAGCAGCCGGGTCAGAAGAGGCGCCGGTATTTGTTGGACGGATGAGCAAGCTCTGTTAGGAAGAGTGCAGGAGACGTGAGGTGGGGCTGCCGGTGGTTTCCCCCAAGCCTTGCCCTGCCCGGCAGTGTCACCTGCTGATAGGTGACATATGTGGCCCCAAATCCAGGCCGTTTGCAGACCCACTGTCTTCCCTAAAGCTAAAAGGGAAGCCAAGCACCTCATGAGAGCCTCCAGAGGAGCGTTTAACCTTCTAAATGACCCACCACCTCCCGCCAACAAAGAGCTTGTTTATAAACTACAGAGCCAGGCCGTGCCGAAATACTTCCCAGAATAAAACGGATTAGGGGGTCCGTGCGCCCTTCCACGGGGCTGTGCCTGTGACCCGGAGGCTTGTTCCCGTCCTGCCCTTCCGAGCCAGGCCCAGCACGAGGAATGTTAATTCGGAAGATTACATTCCGGGTACCAACCCCCGCCGTTCAGCGCCCCGGCGCTTGGCAGACGTAAAAGACAGCACAAAACCCCACCTTGAGCGAGTCCCCTGGCCTCGGCGGCCGTGTCAGGGTGGGAGACCGTGTGGTTCCAGAACGGAGCCGGGACACGAACGCGCTGCGCACACCCGTGAGGAAACTAGATACCCCAGCGCCTGATTTGTACGTAAAGGCGCTCGAGTCGCGGAAGAAACGGGGACGCCTGAGAACAGTGGTGTGGCTGGTGGCGACGTGGACGTTTTTTCCCCTAAGTCTTCTCTCTATTATATTTGAACCGTGAAGAGGAAGAAATCGGAGGACACCTGCCTGTGTTGTGGTTGGATGACACCCAGACTGGATGTCCCACGTCCCCCCGAAGCCCCCCCTGCACCTCCCTTCCCTCCTCTCTGGTCCTTAGAGCTGTGCGTCTCCAACTGTAGCCTCCCTGGGGAGCCCCATAAACTGCAGGTCTGTGACCCCTGCCCCCTGAGACCCTGACTCAGACCTGCAGTGAGGCAGGGACGGGATCTGCCTTTCTAACCAGCACCTAAGGGGTACGGATGCTGCGGGGCCACGGAGCACAACTTGGACGAAGGTCAGGGTTGCTCCGGTGCCCCCCAGGGCCACCAGCTGCTGGGAGCCAGGTAGTGGGGTGCTGGGAAATGTTGATCAGCTGCCGGGGACAGGGTGGGGGGGGAGGGGAGGGGAGGAAGTAAGACCTCAAGTGTAGCATTTGATGATAATCGCAGTGCAAACGCTCCCTCCAGGGCCGATTTCACACTGTGATGTCCCCACGTAAGGTCCCAGCAGGTGGCGGTGGCAGAGATGTGGGCAGCTGGCTCTCGTGCGCGAGCTGGCCCCAGCGGCCCCACGCGCCCCTGCAGCCGCAGCCCTCCAGGCCAGCGCCCGGCCTGGGACCGAGCCACATGTATGTGCGCGCATGTGGGTGCCCGCGTGGGGCGGGAAGCTGAGTTTCAGGGCTTTGTCGTCTGTCAAACACATGAAGGTTCCAAGGTCGGCTCCCGAGGCTGGGTTCCGGCCGTGAGGCAGTGTGGTCAGCGAGTCCCTTGAGGAGCCACGTCTGGTGCCCGGGCTGGGGTTTCGGGACTCGGTGCCCCGGGAGACAGCAGCGTGCGAAGCGTTTCCGGCGGTCGGTGCTGTCACCCCCACTTAGAGGTGGGGGACAAGTCCAGAGAAGAAAAGGGGGCTCCTGGAGGTGTAGCTGGGGCTCAGGCCACTCCTGCGTCCGAGCCAGGGCTCTCTCTAGGCCCCCTACGTCGGGGTCTCATCTTCTGATCCGAGCAGGCCAGGAGTGACCTGCAGTAGATGGGAGTCCCAGGCCCGGACTCGCCGTGACTCAGGGCACTTTACTTTCCCGCACGGTCTCCTGTGACGCTCAACCACGGAGGGGGCCTGGCCCAGCACCTGCTGTCTGCAGTGTCCCCAGGGGAAGCCTTCCTATGGCTGTCAGGCCAACCCCCTCTGCGCCTCTGCCCTGCCCCCAAATGTCTGGTGCCCTCCCTCCGCTGGGCGTACCCTGTACTCCTCATCCTCTCCAGGAGACCTCCTCCTCCCTCAGTTAAAAGGGACTCTAAAGCCATGTCTTACCGTGCACAGCACCGTGGGCTCAGACACGGCTCACCCCCGTCCCCCACGGTGCGGAGGAACAGCCAAGATACAGTGCCCACCTGCCCGTGGAGAAGCCTCAAACCCGTCTACACGTTAGCATCACCCGGGAGCTGTGAAACACGCCGACGTCTGTCCCTCCCCAGATCCTGATTGAGCCGGTCTCATGTGTGGCCTGAACATTAGTTTTAAAGCTCCCCAGGGGATCCTACTGTACACGGGGATGAGAACCGCCGTCGTCTATCCTGTTCCAAACAGGAAGGAGAATAGAGAAGTACACGCTCAGCGGTATAAACGTCCTAGGAATTAATTTCAGTCCTTCAACAAGTATTGAGTATCTGCTGCAGGCCAGGGGCAAAGGTGGTCATCGCCCTTAAGGGGGCGGCACCACGGAAATGGCCCTTCCACACGGGGGGCAGCAAGAGCTTCCGCGGACGGTTCTTTGGGAGGCTTCACTGAAATGACTCGAGGAAGGACTCACTGCCCGAGAGAACCCAGGAAGGCTCCCGGCCGTGGTGGCATTTCATCTAGGCCTTGACAGAGGAGTCCGAGCTCATCAGGTAGATTTAGGGACAAAAACCTTCCAGGCAGAAGAAACCCCCGTGTGCCAAAGACACAGAAGGGTATGCCTCCGAGGGGAATGGCTGGAAACTCTACGTGGCCCGGACGTATGGGGTGGGCGCCGGGGCAAAGGCGGGAGGGGAGAGGAGGAAGGCGAGGAAGGTTCCAGCATGAACCCAAACCAAAGAACCCTCAACAGCTTCGCTGGGAAGTTAGAACTTCCCTTGGGGAGCAGAATCAGGATCTCAGGTGGGGTGCGGTACCCTCAGAGCCATAGTTGACAGGGGCCGGGGCCATGCTGGCACAGGGGGTGGGCAAGGAGGGGTGGGGGCAGACGAGCAAGTTTTAGACCAAGGCGTCAGGCAGGGTAAGGGCGGGGGGCGGGGGTGGGTACTTTTCATTTTTCTTACTTGTGTCTTCCTTCTCCGTTTCCCAAAAGTTGACTGGTGTCGACTCCAAATAACAAACTGTTGGGGGAAAGCCAAGATGGGAGGGGTCAATGAGGAGGAGGAGAAGGCCTTGGGGTGGAGGGGCGCAGAGGATAGGACAGCGCTCCTCAAAGTGTGGTCCCCACGCCAGCAGCTTCAGCCTCCCCTGGGGATGTGTGATCCGTGCCCCTTAAACTGAACACGTACACACCCCAAGAAGAAAAAAGAATCAGGTTAAAAAGTCCTCGTGTGGTTTGGTAGAGACCAAGGTGTGTAAGCAGGAAGGGAGCATGCGTCCGAGCAAACCTTCCCCTGAAAGTGGCTGCATCTGATTGTTTGGGTCTTTGTTGGTCTCAAAGGCCAGAGCGAGATTCGCGGACATAAACGTCATACAGAGAGAGGATTTTCTCTTTGTCGTGAGCCTCTTGGGAGCAGCAAACAGATACGGCGCTGGCTGTGATAATTAGAAAAATAAGCAGCAACGTGTTTTAGAAGGACATACGCGCGTGTGTGTGTTGGGGGGGGGGGGTCCCAAATGTGATACGTGTTCATGGTAGAACATTTGGAAAACTAGAGAAATATACAAAGAAAGAAAATACAAAACCATCCCCAATTCCAATACCCAAGGTCATGCTGTTACTGGTTTTTTGTTTTTTTTTTTTTGCTTAAAAAAAATTAAGAGCATGTTTTGTATGTAATTTAGTGTCTTGCTATTTCTTACCTCACCTCTGACCATCATTTCCAAAACCGTCCGATACTCTTTGAAGCTATGAACTTAAAACGGCTCCGTGCGGGTCCGTGGACATACGGAACAGCTTATGTACCCACTCTCCAGTGTGGAACTTCATCTCGCACAACTTGCAAGCTGTATGTCTAGGTGGGAAATACATTTGCATCAGTGGTGCCTCGGGACCGTATGGCTCCTAGCACGAAGGGGGAGAGGGCCAGCTAGAGACCCTCCCCCATGTCCTCTGCTGGTTACAAATGTCTTGAGCCTGCTCTTGACCCCCCGGAGGGTGCACCAGAGGTCTCTCTGGGAAGTAAGTACTTTTTGTAGATATCAGCCAACTTGTCCTTGTGAATGGCCGCTGGGGCTGCCCGACGCGGTGAAACCCCCACCTCAGGGGGGTGGGCTTCCCTGGCGAGAGGGACAGGCGTCCACCCTGCTAGAAAGGGCTGCTGTGTCCCCTGGGGTGCCCTCCTCCTCTCAGGGTGCCTCTCTCCTCCCCCTGCCCGATTTTCCCTCGGATTCTGGGAGATGGGCATACACTTCCCACAGTTGGCCACTCTGTCAGGTCTAACTTCTCAGCTGCAGGTGGGGCTGAACGACCGTCGTGTTCCGTGGGGCGAATCTTCCAGGCTGGAACACTCAGACCTGTGTCTCCAGACCTCCAGACAGCCCACCGTTTTTGCCCCCTGGTGCATAGGACACGAGAGCTCACAAAACTTAATTTTTTTTTTTTTTAACCTGGGACTAGTGGGGCCTTTCAGGAACGCAGCCAGGGAAGCGTCTGGTAGAATTTGTTACTGTTCCGGATGCTGTCTTGGCAGCCTTCTGTCTTGCTTGGTTCTCCCTAGAGACACAGGAAGTGCTTGGGCTTGCCATCCGTGCCTCATCGCCTGTCCTTTCCACTTTCTCCTTTCTCCTTGAGCTACAGGGTAATTTCTCAAGGTTGTAGGGTTTTTTGTTGTTGTTTGTTAGGTTTTTTTGTTTTGTTTTTGCTTGTTTTTTGTTTGTTTCTGCTTATTGCCTCCATTGGCTTTAAATTCACCTGCCGTATGTTTTTCATCTTCAGACATTTCTTCTTCTTCTTAGATTATCCTTCATCATCGTCCAATGCTGTTCCATAAACACGGGGTCCTCTTGGCTCTCCTAAGAGAAGGTACTAGAAATTTGCTAACACATTTCTTCTGTTTCTCATGACAAATCAATTTCAGAGGAAGACAGTTGCTCCGATGCCTTAAAGTGGCCCTTGTATTTTGATCTACGGTGTATTATCGTAGGTGCAAAGGCTTCCTTCTGAGGGCTCAGCCTTTCTGAGGGAGGTGCAGGCCAATATAGACTTGCCCAAGGTGTATATTAATACAGCCACAAAATAAAGCGAGAGTTCAGAGGAATCTTGGATGAAATTTTAGCAACATGATGAACTGTACCAGGCCTCTCTGTCAACTCTCTCTGGTAATAGCTTCCCATATTGCCCACCCAAGTAGAACCACCATCGGAGAGCCTCTTACCATCAAGCAGTCACTCAGCAAACACTTACTGACCCCCTACTCCATATCCGGCCCTGTTAGGGGCTGGAGACCCCGTCTCTGTACTTGGAAGCTGTTTAGGGAAGTAGGGGCGGAGAGAGCGGTAGACAGTGAGCAGGGACTGTGAGGGGGGCACCCCACTTACCTTTGGGTGACCTGCAAAGGTTTCTGGAGGAAGTGATGTGCGTGGAAGTTCTGGTGAGGCCTGAAGGATTCTGTCCTGCCTCCAACAAATATTCCCGGGGCTCTGCTCTCTGCCCAGTGCTGCTCGCTCTGTTCTGCACAGACCAGGGAGCAAGAACATCCGTGCTAAGGGGAGACAGACACCAACTAGTCAAAGTCACAGCAGAATTTCACGTGGGTAACTGCTCAGAAGGAAGGTCCAGCGGGGTGAGGGGTTGAAGGCTCACTGTGGCGTGGGGACTGTTGTCACTGAGGCAGACCGGGAAGGCCCCTCTGAGGAAGGCAGGTTCGGCAGAGAAATGAGAGGAGGGAGAGAGCGGTCCAGGCTGAGGGAACAGCCAGGGCGAGCGTGCAGAGGCCGGCCCCACAGGAAGGGCCCCGTGGCTGCAGCGGCGTGAGGGAGGCCACCAGCCCCGTGCCGCAGAGGCCAGGGGCGGGAGTGCGGGTGTTATTCTAGGTGTGAGGAGAAGCCAAAGACGGTTTGCCCAAGTGGGAGGGCGGGGGGCTTCTCTGACAATAAGCTGTCGCGGGCAGCTGTAGAGCAGACGCGAGAAAACCACCAAGAGGACTGCGGCCGAGACATCATGGCGGGTGCTGGGGAGTTGGCCGCGAGCAAGGGTTCTCCAGGCTCAGAACTGTCTTTATATCCTCGGAATATGTGTCCTCAGTGACTGTAAACATCCACCTCACCCAGAGTGATGCAGACGCACACGGGGCCGGGCCACCCGCTTGTCGTGACCCATCTCGGCTCAACAGGCCACCCTAGAACTTAAGGACTTAGAAGGAAGGATGGAATTAGAAAGTCGCCGAGCGGCAACCAACATGGAGACTGTTGTTCCCGGCAAGATTCCAGCGAAATCTAGAGGGCACAGGTCTGGTGGGCAATAGGATGGCTACCTCATCTCAGAATATCTCCCGGCAAGACACGGAATCGTTTCTAAGGGCACACAGGAACTTTCCCCCGAGATACCTGGCAGACCCCACCTTGGCCAAGTGAGCAAAGTTAACCTGGCCGGGAATGGGGCGAAGCAGCATCACCTGCCTCTGGACAAAGACCCAGATCGCTTCAGGGTTCCTGCCAAGACCCAAAGCGAGGGACGTTCCACAGAATAACTGGCTAGTACCGTCCAACAGGTCAAGGTCATGAGAGACAAAGAGAGCCTGGGAGGCCGTCCCGTCGAAGCTGACAGACGAGATGTGACCTTAGGTGCCATGCGTGATGGTGAGACCGGAGGGAGGGCAGGGGTGGGGTCGTTGGTCAAATTCCAATAGGGGTGGGGGGGAGTAGAGGCTGAAACAGTGAATTCTTTCTCACAGTTCTGTGGGTGCCTGGGAAGTTCTCTGCCGGCTTCATCGGGCCTGGCTCTCATGGTGGCATCCACTGGCGGCTGGAAAGCCCTCACACGTGCGTGCTTGGTGCTGAGTTGGATGGGCCCTCGGTTCTCCTCCAGTGGGGCTTTTCATCCCCGGGTCCCCTGGACCGGCTTCCAAACGTGTCAGCCTCAGGGCACGCACTCCAAGAGGTGGTGGTGAGGCTGTAGGGCGTCCTGAGGCCCAAGCTCTGGAACCATCATGGCGTCCTTTCCCCCACATCCTGTTGGACAGAACTGGTCCCAAGAGCAGCCCAGATTCACGGGCGGGGGAGACAGGAATCCGTTCACAGGAGCAGCTTCAGGGAATGTGTGGCCATATTGAATCTCTCACAACGTGCCCCATCCAGACACACGGGAGTGAAGGCCTTTGCCTCTCCCTGATGATAGGGTCTCCTCATGCTAAGGCAGTGTCAGAGGTTGTATTTTATATAATTTAATTTAATTTAATTTAATTTAATTTAATTTAATTTAATGTAGTAAGCTTCACACCCAGTGCAGAGCCCAACACAGGGCTTGAACTCACAACCCTGAGATCAAGAGTCGAACGCTTAACCGACTGAGCCACCCGGGTGCCCCTCAGAGGTCTTACATCAAAGGAGCATGGGGAGCACTCCAGTGGGAAGAGGGTCGGTTAGTGGGTTCGTTTTCCAACTGATCACAAAACTGATTTTTCTCTTAGCGAGATATATTTACGTGCGGAAAAATACGCTTTTGTTGGTGTAGTTTTATGAATTTTGATGAATGTATGGTTGTATTCCCACCACCAAGTAACACCCCTTACTGTCAAGCCCTCCCATTCCCAACGGCCCGCGGCCACAGGTCTGTTTTCTGTCCCCCCAGGCTTGCCTTTTCCAGAATGTCACATAAATGGAGTCGTACAGCCTGTAGCCTTTTTTTCTTTTTTAACACTTATTTATTTTTGAGACAGAGACAGAGCATGAACAGGGGAGGGTCAGAGAGAGAGGGAGACAGAATCTGAAACAGGCTCCAGGCTCCGAGCTGTCAGCACAGAGCCCGACGCGGGGCTCGAACTCACGGACCGCGAGATCATGACCCGAGCCGAAGTCGGCCGCTTAACCGACTGAGGCTCCCAGGCGTCCCAGTCTGTAGCCTTTTGAATCTGGCATCTTTAACACGGCATCATGCTTCTCAGAGTCTCCGATGTTGTTGCGGGAATTAGTAGTCTGTCCCAGAATTTACTTATCCACTGGCCCACTGGATGCTAATTACGTTGTTTCCGGTTTCCGACAACTCTGAAGGGAGCTGCTGTAAACATTCACATACAGGTTTTTGTGTGAGCGTACGTTGTCTTTTTTTCTAGAATAAACACGCTGGAGTCAACTCACTGAGCTGTAGGGTCGGTGAGTGAGTGCTTAGCCTCACAAGAAACTGCCAAACCGCTTCCCAGAGTGTCTACACCATTTTGCATTCCACTAGCGACGCGAGGGTGGGTTCCCCCCGGGGCCTCGCCAGCACTTTGTGCTTTCAGCCTTTCTTACTTTAGCCGTTTCATCCCAAGAGGTATGTGGTGGCGTCTCATTTGGTTGACATTTGCTCGTTTTCAGAATACAAGCTGGTGTTGAGCATCTTTTCGTGGGCTAATTTGCCATGCGTGTATTTTTTTGTACCTTTATTGAACGGGTTTCTTTTTTTCTTTTTCATCATTGTTGAGTTTTGAGAGTCCTTTATAAATTCTAGGCACCGAGTCGTTTCCAGACACGTGTTTTGCAGAAGTCCCTCCCAGCCTCTTAGCTTGCCTTTTTCACTTTCTTAACCGTGCCTTTCACGGAACACAGTTTTCAAATGAGATCTAACTCATCAATACTTTTCTTTCATAGACAGTGCTTTCGACGTGGTATCCAAGAGATCTTTGCCTCGCCTTACGGTCAGAGGGATGTTCTCCTGGGCTATCTTCTAGAAGCTTTATAGTTTTGAGCTGTGCACATAGGTCTGTGATCCATTTTGAGATTTGGGGGAGGAGGTATAAAATGGGAGATGGGGGTGGAGATTCGTTTTTTTTCTGCGTGTGGGCGTTCAGTTGTTCTGACATCACCCGTTAAGAAAATAGTTGCTGGGGCGCCTGGGTGGCTCAGTCAGTTAAGCGTCCGACTTCAGCTCAGGTCATGATCTCACAGTCCGGGAGTTCGAGCCCCGCGTCAGGCTCTGGGCTGATGGCTCAGAGCCTGGAGCCTGCTTCCGATTCTGTGTCTCCCTCTCTCTCTGCCCCTCTCCAGTTCATGCTCTGTCTCTCTGTCCCAAAAATAAATAAACGTTAAAAAAAAAAAATAAAAGAAAAGAAAATAGTGGCTGAGCAAATTCGCTGGGATCGTGCGTTTGGATACTTGGAGGATGGATAATGGAAATGACTGATGGGCAGGCCTCAAGAGCCCCCATGCTATCACCTGGGCACGGGCCTTGGATTTCCAGCTTCCCATGGGCACTGGGCCATCAGCCCGGCCCTGTCAAAGACCTTGCCAGGCCTCCTGTGGTTACTGTTTAACGCCTTGGGGAAAAATGAGCTTTTTCTTAGAACCACTGAGGGTTTGAATGTTGCTGGGTTTGTAGGTGGCAGCCCCCTTCCAGTCCAAGAGCAGCCGGCCTCTTGGACTCTCTGCTGCTGAGAGGCACCTGGTAAGACGTCCAAACACGTTTCCCTGGGGCAGGTAGGGGGCGGGGCCTGGCAGTCATCAGAACAGAGTCCAGAAGTGAGAGGGTAGCGCTTGTCGTAGGCCCCCGTGTGAGCAGGGAGGACGAGGCCGGGAATGTGAGGCCCGGTGGTCCCACGCGCACGGCCGTGGCTTTCTCTCCACGGTGGGAGCTGACTCGGCCTGATCTCTGCGTGGCCCTGGTGCCAGCCACTCTCCTTCTGGGATCTCTGTCCCGAGGAAAGAACCGAACACGTGGACCAAGCTTGGTCCCACTGCTCTGTTGAGGATGGCAGGGACCCAGGGCACCTGAGTGGCTCAGTCGGTTAAGCGACCGATTTCAGCTCAGGTCATGATCTCACGGTTCATGAGTTCAAGCCCCGCGTCGGGCTCTGTGCTGACAGCTCGGAGCCTGGAGCCTGCTTCGGATTCTGTGTCTCCCTCTCTCTCTGGTCTTTCCCCGCTCATGCTCTGTCTCTCTCTCCTTCAAAAATAAATAAAAACATTAAAAAAAAATTTTTTTACATGATAGCAGGGACCTAGCTACAGCCCAGTGTCCGAGGACCAATGAAATGAATCTGGGTGTGTTTTCCAAGTGGGATGACGTACAGCTACACGAGGGTGACACAAATGGTCGTGTTGTGGTCGGGGGAGGAAACCAGGCTCTGGGGCAACACGTAAGCACGACGGAGGCATTTTCGTAAATATCCGATGTTCACGGAAGCATACGTATTTCATTCTTTACCTGAACACTTTTGGAACCAGTTCCTTCTGTAACCTGCCCTTAATCCCTGCAGCTGTAATGTCAGGGTTTTATTTTAATCAAGAGTCCTGCCCTCTTCTCCTCTGGGACCTTTTCCCGGGTTCTCTGCCAAGTTGCTGGGAGCAGGGGGGAGGGATTAGCAGGACTTCAGGGAAGGAGGGGCGGGGCTCACAGGAGAAGCTTTGGGCAGGGCTGTGCAGGGCAGGGGTGTGGGGAGCCCCCAGCAGGCTGCCTGCCTCTGTCCAGGTGCCAGCAGTGGGGAGGGCTTCCATAGTCCATCCACACCCCCTGGCTCCGTACTATCTCCACAGGCTCTTATCTGCAGATGGCCCCGAGGAACCGAGGAACCGGTGGGTTTTAAATTTGCGTTAGCCATAGTACTCTTTATTAAAACAAAATGTTAAGCTGAGGGCCACTGTGTAAAACAGATACACATACAGTGGAGGTGCTCTGTAAAAGGAGATGGTGGCCTAGGCTCTGTCTGTTGAGGACCGCTTGTCTCCCCATGCATAGACACCAAGCCCCTGCCTCTGCCATTGGTTGCTACCACAGAAGATGGAATAGGGTTTCTGGCAGAGGGGCTGGGGCAGCTGAGGCATTGAGGGAGGCACTCAAGGGGCTTGGGACAATGGCAGTTTACCACCCAGGATGGAAGTATTTAAAGTTTTTAACTAGCAAGTCTGCATGTTATCACAGATGGATGAATGGCTGGATGGAGAAAGAGAAAGATAGAAAGGATAGAAGGATGGATGGATGGATGGGTGGATGGATGGATGGGTAGATGGATGGATGGATGGTTGGATGGTGAACGGATGCATGGATGGTTGGATGGTGGGTGGGTGGGTGGATGGATGGTTGGGTGGTGGATGGATGCTTGGATGGGTGGATGGATGGATGGGTGGGTGGGTAGATGGATGGATGGATGGTTGGGTGGGTGGATGAGTGAATGGGTGGATGGGTGGGTAGATGGATGGATGGATGGATGGTTGGATGGTGGGTGGATGGTTGAATGGGCGGGTGGGTGGGTGGGTGGATGGCTGGGTGGTGGATGGATGCTTGGATGGGTGGATGGATGGATGGGTGGGTGGGTAGATGGATGGATGGATGGTTGGTTGGATGGATGGGTGAATGGGTGGATGGATGGGTGGGGGGTGGGTGGATGGGTGAATGGGTAGATAGATGGGTGGGTAAGTGGATGGGTGGATGGATTCTTGGATAGCTGGATGGATGGATGGATGGATGGTGGGTGGGTGGGTGGTTGAATGGGTGCATGGGTAGGTGGATAGATGGATGGGTGGGTGGATGGATGGATGCTTGGGTGGGTGGGTGGGTGGGTGGATGAATGGATGGGTGGGTGGATGGATGGGTGAATGGGTGGATGTATAGGTGGGTGGATGGATGCTTGGATGGGTGGATGCTTGGATGGGTGGTGGATGGATGGATGGATGGTTGGTTGGATGGATGGGTGGCTGGGTGGATGACGGATGGATGGATGGTGGCTGGGTGGTTGAATGGGTGGGCGGATGAATGGATGGTTGGTTGGGTGGTGGATGGATGCTTGGATGGGTGGATGCTTGGATGGGTGAATGGGTAGATAGATGGGTGGGTAAGTGGATGGGTAGATGGATACTTGGATAGCTGGATGGATGGATGGATGGTGGGTGGATGGATGGATGGTTGGATGGTGGGTGGGTGGTTGAATGGGTGCGTGGGTAGGTAGATAGATGGACGGGTGGGTGGGTGGGAGGATGGATGGATGGGTGGCTGGATGGATGGGTGAATGGGTGGATGCATGGGTGGGTGGATGGATGCTTGGATGGGTGGATGGTTGGATGGGTGGGTGGATGGGTGGCTGGGTGGATGGATGGATGGATAGTTGGTTGGATGGATGAGTGGCTGGGTGGATGGATGGATGGTTGGATGGTGGGTGGATGGGTGGGTGGATGGATGGATGCTTGGATGGGTGGATGGATGAATAGAAGAAAATGGATAGGTGATGTACGGGCGAGGGGAATGAAAGAACAGTGGGCTGTGGGAAAGGTGGGAGAGAGTGCGGGCAGAAGGATGGAGGATGAGTGGAGATGTGGGAGGATGAGTGGGTGGAAAGGTAGAAAGATGAATGGACAAGTGGAAAGACGGAAGGAAGGGAGGGTGGATGTGCATGGAGGTCAGGTGGGCTCCGGAGTTAAACTCATCGGTGATGGCCTGGTGTTGGCTCTGGACACCCGCAGGTAGTTTCCTGGTGCCCTACATCATCATGCTTGTTGTAGAGGGCATGCCCCTCCTGTACCTGGAGCTGGCAGTGGGCCAGCGCATGCGGCAGGGCAGCATCGGTGCCTGGAGGACCATCAGCCCCTACCTTGGTGGTGTTGGTAAGTGGGCACTCTCCTGGATCCTGGACAGCAGGGGGTGTGGGTGGGAGCCCGTTGGCTGGCAGGGCAGCCGGAGCAAGGGGCGAGCGCCAGGCCCAAGAGAGAGGCCCGGAGGGGGTGCCGCGGGATGTCGGCCGACGGGGGCTGGATCCCTTACCCGCAGGTCGGTGAAGACGGCGGGGAGGCACACGCTCTGGGGGGCCGATACCACACTGCTTCTCTTCCGTGAGCCTCAGCTGGCTCTTCTGTAAAAGGAAATAGCTGCCCAGCCAAGGAGCTGCAACTCAGTCTCCCAGCAGCTACCGCTCTGGGAGCTCTAACTGCTCCTTGCTAATGATTACTAATGGCTCCTTCTCGTGAGCACCTACTACGTGCCGGGTGCCAGCCTGTATGATACCTGCACACGAGCTCGTGATATCTTTGTTGCACCACCGAGGGCCCGTGGGGTGGCCCGTTAATGTCTCCAGTGCGGGGAAGCAGAGGGGGACATGGGTGGCGCGCTGGGCGCGCTGTGCCTCCCGTGTCCCCTGAGTTCCTCCGAGCTGGTGCGTCCCCGGCGCCTCTCGGCGATGGTTAGTTAACCCGCCCTGCACAACCCTCACGTTCCAGGGCTGCCTGTGGGCGGGAGGAACTTTGGCCAGCCCTTGGCCACGGTGTCTTCTGCTCAGCCCTCCCGCCTCCAGCCAGGTGGGCAGGGAAGCGGAGCGGTGTTTCAGGAGCAAGGAGGGTGTATGCTTGGCGTGGCATGTAGTCTCGGAGGCAGAAGAAGTGTGTCCGTGGCCTCGGGCATCATCTCTGAACCCGAACTGCCTCCTCATCGCGAAGGGCTGTTACTTTTTAACAAGGAGGTGTGTGGTTTTACGATCCGCCCGAGTAATCAATCACAGAGGGCTTCTCAGAGGTGGCATTTGCTGCCTAATAGGAAAGATACCGGATGTGTGTGCCAAGCAGGGGCGCCGGTGAATGTTTAACGGCCAGCTCTCGGGGTGGGGGGGGGGGAGGGGAGGCCTGTTTGCGGCATCCCCTGATACCCGTGGTGTAAACACTTCCGCCCCGGCCAATTTCAGACGGCCAACCACATGTCCCCGAGGGTGGGGGTGGGTGGAGATGCGCACGGTGGCTCTGGGTTGGCGGGGGGGGGGCGGTGTGGGCTCCAGGCCCCTCCACTCCAGACCCCCCTCCACGTACCCCCGTCCCTGGCCACCGCGAGGCAGGGTTTGGCACAAGTGACTCAGCGTCAGGGAAGCCAAGGGGGGAGCACCTGTGACGTCTGGCATCAGGGTGGCGCTTGTCAAAGACAGCCTGCCTCTCGTGCTAAGTTTGCTTTTTTTAATGCTTTTTTATTATGTATTTTTGAGAGAGAGAGAGAGAGAGAGAAAGAGAGACAGAGGGCGAGCCGGGGAGGGGCAGAGAGAGAGGCGGACGCGGGAGTCCTCAGCGCGCGTCTGCCCCCTCCCAGGCCTCGCCAGCGTGGTGGTGTCCTTCTTTCTCTCCACGTACTACAATATCATCAACGCCTGGGCCTTCTGGTACCTCTTCAACTCCTTCCAGGTGAGCGAGCCCGTGCCGGAGCGGGCGCGGGGAGCGGGGCAGGGAGAGGAGAGCAAGGCCACGCCCCGAGGCGGGGGGGGGGGGGGGGCGGGGACAGGGGTGAGGATGGGCGGGGCGGCGGCCTCAGGGGCTGGGGGAGGCTGAGCACCCCACGCGAGCGGAGGGCTCCCGAGCCAGCCAGCCACGGGACCCTGCCGTTGTGTGCGTGTGTGTGCGCGCGTGTGCGCGCGTTTCTGGGGAGCGGGTCTCTGGCTTGCGTCACGTTCTGAAAGATGTGACGACGCCCCCCCCCCCCTAAAGTATGAAGCACCACCAGAGGCTCCAGGGGAGGATGTGTGGATGGAGAGAGCCACCAACCCAGGAAGAGCAGGAGGCCTTGCCCTGCCACGCCCCTCACCCCCACCCATGCCCCCTTCCCCTCCTCCTCCCCCTTCCGGCTCTGGTCGCTTGTCCTGCCAGCCTCCTGGCTCCAGGCGGAGCCCCCACGTTTATTTCCCTGCAGACCAAAGTTCTTCTAGAACGACCGTCGGCACCCCTGTAACACAGCAGGGGCTCCTCCCAAAGATGAACACTTTCAACCTGTATTTCTGATTTACGGCCATAGCTGACGCTCGTGGCAGAAAATGGGAAGGGGCCGAACATCGTAGAGAAGCGAGAACCCTAACTCCTCACTGAGAGGTGCTCTTTGTGTCCAAGCCGAGAGGAGTCTTCCCTTCTGCCGTCTGTGCTCACGGCTCTTCCTCGGCACCCGCCTTTCACTCTCGGGGACCCCCTCCCCGCTGCCCCCGGCTTGCCTTCCAGCAGCCTCCTCCCTCTCGGACAGAAGCTCCCCGGGCAGACGTCACGCCCTTTGCCACTGAACCCGGTCTTTGCAGGACAGACACTGTCCCCAGGGTCCAAAAGCAAGGCAGGGCCGACCAGGGACTGTGGATTAACCCCAACTTGTGGGGCCACGCTCTGGAGCACTTGGGCACAGCCGTGAGCCTTTGGCGCCCCGAGGAATGCCCGGGTGAATGACTTCAGTAGTCAGAACGTGGCATCTACACTCGGAAGATGCTACATCCACGCCCCACTCTGGCCACCCGGTCAACCCTACCCGGGTCGCCCCATGGGGAAATGCCTCGTGTGCATCCCTGACAGGAAGGGCTCTCTGCTCTGAGCTTAATTGCAGCCCCCATCTTCTCCCTGACTCCATGAAGACTGGCCACAGCCCTGCCTCTCCTCTACCTTCTGGGTGGAAACAGCTCCTCTGACTCTCCCCCCTGGTGGCCACTCCTCCTCCTCTGTGCAGAGCTATCATGTACAGTTGGGCGGGTGGTGCACTGCACAATGGAACTCCAACTGAAGAGTTGCCGTATGCATTGCCAGCATTATGCCTCCGTATACTTACAGAAACAGTTTTCCAAAGGTAGAAGCAACGTGTCGTGTTCTAACAAAATCAGGAATAAATTTGACCATCTTCCCAAGGTGAAAATAAGGTTGTCTCAAAAAGTGCAAGGGCCAGCAACTCCTGAAAATCACTCGACTATCCATTCGGTCTGTCCTTCCCAGGCCCCGGGGACTTCTCCTTTAGTTCCCCCACTCTGGAGCCCTCCTCCGTGGTCACGTAATGATAGTACCCGAAGCAGCGGCCGCTCCCTCAAAGCCAGCTCAGGGCCCTGCACAGTCGCAAGCCCTTCAGAGGTAATCACGCAGGAACCGTCACCACAGCCCTGCGATGTGGGGTGCCCCGCATCAGCGGAGGGGAACTGAGTAGCTGTGAGACTGGACGCCAGCAGCCTGGCCTCAGGGGCTGAAGCCTGGCCATCCCCCTAGCAGGCTTCCCAGCCTCCTGTCTAGGACCTTGCCCACAAGGAGCACCGGGGGCTGTTAGGAAACCAGATACAAAATGCGAGCCTGACCCACTGATTCTGAGGAGGGGAGGCTGGCTGCTGGGAAATGGTCAGTTTCGTAAGTCCTTGCACTCACTTAAATTCCTCCCCCTGGGGGAGCTTTCAAACCTCCGAGGCCCGGGCCCCACCCAGACCGATGCAGAGTCACTGGGGGTGCAGCCTGGGCACGGTATTTTTTTTTAAAGCCTCCCCTCTCCCCGGGATTCAGTCATGCAGCCGAGGCTGGGAACCACGCCAGCCCAGGCTGGCTCAGCAATGGTCCAGTGGACGGACCAGTGGCCCAAGGGGGCTGTGGGCTGGGTAGCTCCACCAGACTCCAAGCCCACGAGGGACCCCCCCACCCGCCTGGGGTACGGCGCCGGTTTGCCGCCGAGCATCTCAGTTGGCTCTACGTGGCCGTTCTCTCCATGAGTCTCTGTTGCCCAGCGGTATGGCCAAAGGTCTTTACACATCAGCTGGTTTCCAGGAGCGTGGCAATGAGGGCTACAAGGCCCCAGGAAGCCCGGGCTGGGAAGGGACACTGCGTCACGTCACTGCATTCTGTCACAGGCCAGCCCAGATTCACGGGGAGGGGCCGTAAATGCCGCCTTCCCACGGAAGCAACTGCTGGGGACCATCTTCAGAACTGTTCTGGTCAAAGCTAGAAACGGACTCGAATTTCAACAGGCCAGGGGTCCACCCCCGACCCCTGCACGGGTCCCGAGCATTTTCCAGGTGGACAAAGCTGGGCTCCAGCTGCTCATCGGTAGAGTGGCCCTGGCCCATGAGGTGACGTCTGTTTCCCCTGAAACACACAGATGGAACCCAGGGGGCCAGGACTTGCTTCTGTCAGTGGAGAACTTTTGTCTAATGACATCTGAGCTTACGGGACCCAGAAACAAGCAAAAGTGATGGATGTGGGGCTTGGCAGAGTGGAGGTGGGACTCCTACCCCCTGCCCCCTGCCCCCAGAGCCAGAATTAAATCCACCGCCCGCCCTTCCTCAGCTCCCACTTCTATCCTGTTCATTGTGCACGCATCTCTAGGCTCTTTTGTTCCTAAGTGACAGACAACCCAGTTCAAACTGGCTGAAGCAGAAGAGGCTCTTACTGACTCTATCTACAAAGTCCAGGAGGGGAACTGCTTCAGGTATAGCTTGACTCAGGCTCCACTGAAGTCAGGGAGGCTGAACCTCACCCCTGCCTGACTTCTAAACCCAGCGTCTGTCCTGGGAGAAGCCAGTCCCCACCGCCTGTTAGTGAGGGAAGGACCTGAGTCTCATTCAAGCCAGGACTTGCTAGGAATGTGTGAAAATCAGCCAAGTCCACCCAAATGAGAACAGACTGAAGCAATTTATCCAGAGCTTGCGATCGTTGCCTTCGGCGGAGACCCCAGGGCAGGCAGAGGAATGGGGAAGGTGTGTCAGTGGGGAAAAAAGGCACGGCTTCCGGTGTGCCCGGACTGGGGTAGGGGGGGGCTATCTGTGCGGTGAGGGGAGCAGATTGGGCTTTCTCCGGTTGGTCTGGGGTCGGGGAGCACGTGACTGGCTGTCACTGCCCAGGTCCTGCCCACCCCACTCCAGGCCACTCCCTGCAAGATGCTGTGGCTGGAGTCCGCGGGCTCATTGCTGCAGAGCTTGTGGGTTCTATTCTCGTAGACGGTCTGGCCGTCGTCTGTCTGGTCCGGTGTCTCGGACCCACGGCAGAGCCAGGTGATCCTCAACAAACTCCCGTGGGGTTGCACGGTGCGCGAAGCCCTCTCCCCGCCTCTCTCCTCCCCCCAAGCCCGTCTGTGCCCCTGACCGGCCCTCCTGGTCCCTGTCTGCCTTCGGATGCTCCTGGCCTTTGGGGACCAGGCACCCTTCCCGTCAGGCCCATTCCCGTCCTTCCCTGCTCTGCCCTTCGGCCCCAGCCCTCACCTGGCCGTGTGCTTGTTCTGATCCCCAAGGACCCCCTGCCGTGGTCCGTGTGCCCGCTGAACGGCAACCGCACAGGCTACGACGAGGAGTGTGAGAAGGCATCCTCGACGCAGTACTTCTGGTACCGGAAGACCCTCAACATCTCGCCGTCCATCCAGGACAGCGGGGGCGTGCAGTGGGAGCAGGCGCTCTGCCTCCTCCTGGCCTGGCTCGTGGTGTACCTCTGCATCCTGCGGGGCACCGAGTCCACCGGCAAGGTGGGTCCGCACAGCGCCCCCCCCCCCCCCCCGCCCGGGACCTGGGCGGTGCTCGTGAGGGCGCAGAAGCCGTGCTGGGGGGGGGACGGGGCGGGGGGAGGGCAGCGGCGACGTCACCGGCACGAATCCCCTGCGAGGCGACCGTGAACGTGGCCGGAGGTGCTTGAAGTTGCGGTCTTGAAGTGGGGGCGCTCCCGGTCCCTACACGGATGAGCATGTCTGTGCCAGGCAGCTGTCCCCAAAGCCACACCACCTGAGCGGCACCGAACACCTCGACAGTGAGTCTTCCCTTCTTTAAAAGCCTTAAGTGACTGCGCACGTCCCCCAGACACCCTGGCCGCTGGCTCTCAAACTGGACGGCACATCCGGGTCACCTGGAGAGCTTCTAGAACTCTGGTATCTCAGGTCCTCCCCCAAGAGGCCCTGGAGTGATCAGGGCAGGGAGGGACTTGAGCCTCGGGATGTTAAAAGCTTCCCCCGGGAGGGTTCTAATCTGCAGCTGAGTCTGAGAACCTTTGCTCTGAGCTGCTGGTCAGGCCTGATTTCCAAACCTTCTCTCCTTGGTGCACCCCCAGCTTTATACTCCTTCCGGGGGCGCGGGAGGGGGCTGAGATGCTCTTGAACTCTAATCTGCCCCAGGTGGAAAGTGTTTCCTGCAGTGTTTCCAGCACCTGCCATCTTTCTCAAGCTGCGGCAGGCGCCCTGGACCCCCGGTGACACCTGCCTCATTCATACCCATTCACTCCTAGCCGGTCCCCTGCGGGCTGGGCGTGCGCCTTGCCTCAGTCTTGCAAAAGCCCTTCGGAGTGGATTTCCTTATCCCACTCACCCGAGGTGTGGAGGGGCAAAGGAGCCAGCCCCGGGGCACCAACCAGTGAGGGCAGAGCTGGGACACACCCAGCTTTGTCCCTAAGACTCCCCACCCTCTTGTCCGGTGAATCGCCTCCTGTTTGCTCTCTCCATACCTTTGGTGACTTGATCCATCCCAACTTTTCCCTTCAGAAGTTCCTAAGAGGCCACCTGCCCTCACCGTCTTGACCGCCTGCGTCGCCTCCTCCAGCCCCACCGTGTTTCTCTTGAGGCAGCAGGACCAGAATGACCCATAGTATCTTAGGCACCCTGCGACGAGCCCAGTACTGTGCCTGGCGTCTTCTGTTGGTCTCCAAGACTCCGTGACGGCCAGCATCGTAGCCCCAACGGCGCCCCGTCCCACGGCCAAGCTAAAAGACTAGTGAACCTTCTCTGGAAGAACTTAGAGCCCGTGGCTACTCACTCTGTCCCATCTCGAAGCTTGGCTAGTATTTTATGCTCATAAAAACATGGGTTTTGCCATGTGTCTCCGCCAGATGATTATGAGCGTGATACAGAAGACCCGAGGGCAGTATCTGTCAACTCTTTCCCAGATCATTTATACAAGTGCCGTATGAGGTCATGCCATGCCATGAACACTTAATCCATTGCCTCTGCTCAAGCCACACCCCGTCTCCATGACAGAGCGCCCCCACAGCTTTATTTATGGGGACTAATTCTGTTAAAAACCGTGTACCATTTCCTGGCCTCTTCTCTTTGGAATCTCCTTTTTTTCCCCTCCAATGAATTGTTGCAGACTGGTCAGAAATGGTTTCTCCCGGTGGTGTAGGCTGGGCCACATGCCCAGCTTCCCTGATGAGGGAGGAGGGAGCCCGGAGAGCCCCTCCCCCCCCACCCAGGACACTTGTTTACCTGAGGGGAAGGAGGGAAGTTCCAGGGACCTGCCTTCCGTGTCCCCTGGCTGTGGACATCGGTCACCCCTCCTCTCTTGCCCTTGATGTCCTTCAGCGCGCTGGCCGATGCCCTCGCCCTCATCTGTCTCTGCCCCATACCCGTCATCCCAGCTGGGTTGATGACTTCTCAAGTCACGATGACCTCGGGGATCAGTGATAAAAGACACGCCCCACCTCTGCTTGCCGTCCCCTGGGGTGAGGGAAAACAAACTGTTCCTCTGGTGGCCTCGGGAGTGGCCGGGAAGGTGGCGCCAATGCCTCAGCGGGAGGGGGGGGGGGGCCCAGTGCGATCCGGGCCCATCTGGACATGGGCCCCCAGGCACATTTCTCACCGGAGGACCCACACCTTAAGCAAAAACCGCCTTCGCAAGATTCTTTTCGCGAAGTACTTCTGGGCTTTAAGTAAAGGGGCTCTGGGGCGCATACGCAGTCGATAGGGGGGAAAGGCGCCAGTTCCCGGACGGGCATCCGGGCACCGGCAGATCCCTGTTCGAAGCCGTGTAAGAGTCAGCAGGACCAGAGCGTGAGGCGGTCGCCCAAACCACCACGAACACCACCGGACTCGTGATACGTGTCGTGTCCGCAGGATCACGATTTGGTCGACCAGAAATGCCATTCACGTCCAGCGTTCAACCCCGCGACAGCGAAGCCGCTCATAAAACATCAGCTCATCGAATTTGTGTCATATTCCTGATGGGGACACGCTCCCCACGCCCACGTCATCACGTTTCCCTTACAAGCTCCTCTCAGGGCCAAGTTTCTCTCGGGGCTCCGTTCTGGAGAGACGTGCCTTGCTCCCAGCCCCCGGGTTTTTTGGGGGTTTCTCTTGGTTTTGTTCTTTCTTTTAAAGACATTGTAAAGCAGGGCGCCTCAGTCGGTTAAGCGTCTGACTTAGGTCGGCTTAGGTCATGATCTTCCGGTTCGTGAGTTCGAGCCCCGGGGAGAGCTCTGTGCTGACAGTGGAGCCTGCTTGGGACTCTCTCTCTGTCTCTCTGTCTCTCTCTCTGCCCCTCCCCTCGCTCTCTCTCAAAATAAATAAATAAACTTAAAAAAAATAACATTTTTTTAATGTTAATGTGCTAGGTATATTTTTGTGGGCTGCCTCAAATCCTTTCTTTCCTGTTTTAACTTTTTATGTTTATTTGGAGAGAGAGAGAGAATGAGTGGGGGAGGAGCAGAGAGAGAGGGAGACACAGAATCTGAAGCAGGCTCCAGACTCCGAGCTGTCAGCCCAGAGCCCGACGCGGGGCTCGAACTCTCGGACCGTGAGATCATGACCCGAGCCGAAGTCGGACGCTTAACTGAACCCCCCAAGCACCCCGGCCTCAAATCCTCTCTGGAATAACGTCCGGTTGAAGGGAGAGTGGCAGGCACAGGTCTCCTGTTTCTCCTGAAGCAGATTGCCCGGCAGTTACGGAGGTGGGCAAATGCATCCCACCTCCCCACTTTCTCCGCCGGCCCAAACTCAAACCCAGCCCCCCTGCACTTGCCAGCTGCCAGCTGGACGTGTGATAGTGTGGTGCTTCGTGAGGCCTTCAGGTCTGTCGCAGGGACAAGAGGGGCACTGTGGGCACCGTGTCTCCAGGACGCTGACTCTGCCCTCTGGTGCCCGCAGGTGGTGTATTTTACCGCGCTGCTGCCCTACTGTGTGCTCATCATCTACCTGGTCAGGGGCCTCACGCTCCACGGAGCCACCAACGGCCTGGCGTACATGTTCACACCCAAGGTACGGGCTGGGGGGAAGGGGACCTTCCATCTTCCAGGATGGATGGAAAGAGGGGAAGACCCAGGGAGGTGGGTGGGGGCGGTGTGGATTACCTACGGGCACTGGGTCACCTCCTCAGCCAGGCCGTCCCCAAGCCCTGTTCATTCTGGGACGCTGAGTCTTTGGCCCGCCCACCCTCCTCCTCCTCAGCGCCTCCCCCACCCCGAGTGACTGCTACCCCAGCCCCGCATCTGGCTTCCCGGCCCCCACTCGCACCCCACACCCTCCTGGCAGTCTACGGATTTAGCACCCAGCCACCTCTCTCCCTCCCGCACACCTGCCCGCACCCCTTCCCTTACAGAGGTGAATCCACACCCCGCAGGGTTTTCTGTGATCCCTCCCTAGCCCCCCCCCCCGCTCCCCGACGCCCCACAGCCAATGCTCATCAGTCGCCAGAGGGTGGGGGGGGCACTATCGCCTTTGGGACAAGTTCATTTGGCAAATCTGGCTCCTGGAAACAAGATGGCTGTGGTAGCCCCCCCCCGCCCCCGCAAATGCCCCCCCACCGTCACCCCAGACCTAGAGCTCCAGCCCCAGCCCACACCGCCTCCATCTCG
This sequence comes from Prionailurus bengalensis, assembly GCF_016509475.1. Taxonomy (NCBI): domain Eukaryota; kingdom Metazoa; phylum Chordata; class Mammalia; order Carnivora; family Felidae; genus Prionailurus; species Prionailurus bengalensis. The sequence goes on along the minus strand of NC_057348.1, from coordinate 15,746,760 downwards.
TGGGGGCGCGGGCCCGCACAGTGCCTGGTCATGGATCAGAGGTTCCTTTTACATATCACTCCCCCTCCCCGGGCCTCCCGCCCTCTGCCGGTCGGTGGGTTACGGGGCAGGGGAGGGGGAGCGCCACCCGGCCGGGTCCCCCAGCCCCGTCTCTGCCGGCTTTGCAGTTGGAGCAGCTGGCCAACCCCAAGGCCTGGATCAACGCGGCCACGCAGATCTTCTTCTCCCTCGGCCTGGGCTTCGGCAGCCTGATCGCCTTTGCCAGCTACAACCAGCCCTCCACCAACTGCCAGAAGCATGCCATCATCGTGTCCCTCATCAACAGCTCGACCTCCATCTTTGCCAGCGTCGTGACCTTCTCCATCTACGGCTTCAAGGCCACCTTCAACTACGAGAGCTGCTTGAACCAGTAAGCCGCCCCGTGAGCCCCGGGGCCTGGGGTTGGGGGTGCGTCCCGCCGTCCCCCAAGCTCTGAGAGCCGCCTGGGAAGAGATGGCACAGGGAAGTCAAGGGGCATGGGACAGAGGACACCGGCTTTGCGGCTCTCCACCCGGGCCCAACCCCGGGCACCCCGCCGGAGGGCTGAGGGCAGCTTCGTACGTCCAAAGCTCTTAGCACAGGGAGGCACTGAACAGCCAAACCTCGGTTTCTTCTGCCCCGTCTCCCTGACCTTGGGAGTAACCCAGAACCCTCTGGGTGAGCCAGGGCCATTACAGAATCTCCTGTCTGCCCCCCACCCCCCCGCCCGCCCGCCTTATCCAACGTATAATAAACATCATCCAGACTAGGCTGTCCCATACGGCAGTCACTAGCCCCAAGGGGCCACCTACAGATTTAAATGTGGACTGATTTAATTAATGTTAGTTACATCCAATCAGTTCATTGCACTTTTGTTCACACCGGTTTCCACTGAAATGTAAATGAATTTAAGTCGGTCTCTCCGTCACACCCGCCGCATTCAAGGCTTCAGCCGCCACGTGGGACGGCACAGACGCCGAACGGTCCCATCGTCGCAAAATTTCCGTCGGACAATGCGGGCCCAGAGGTTTAAGCGGCCTAGCTGTGTGGGTTGGTTTCTCATCTCTGGCCCTCTTTCAGGCTCCCTCAAAGCCATTCAAGGTCACCCCGGACTTTAAAAGGTCACCAACCGGGGTGTCTGGGTGACATGGTCAGGGGTCCGACTCTTGATTTCGGCTCGCGGTTTGTGGATGGAGCCCAGCGTCAGGCTCTATGCTGACAGCGCGAGCCTGCTTGGGATTCTCTCTCTCTCCCCCCCCTCTCTGCCCCTCCCCTGCTTGCTTGCTCTCTTCTTCTCAAAACTAAATAAACTTTTTAAAAACATCAAAAAACTAAAAAAAAGAAAAAAAGGTCACCCATCAACAGATTCCCTTTGTTGGAGAGACCTTGCCCAATCCGAGGGGAGGGAACCCCAGCACCCCGGCTTCCGAGAGAGGGGTTGGCGACCGCGGCCTTTCTACTCAGTGAAGGTCAACCTGGCATTCCGCTCTGCAGGGTGATTCTGCTGCTGACCAACTCCTTTGACCTTGAAGATGGCTTTCTGACAGCCAGCAACCTGGAGCAGGTGAAGGGCTATCTAGCCTCGGCCTTCCCCGGCAAATACAGCGAGGTGCTCCCACAAATTAGGAACTGCAGCTTGGAATCAGAGCTGGCCACGGTAAGGCAGGATCTCGGCCCGCTTCTCTCCTCCGAGAGAAGCCAAGGAAGATTCTCCGGTCAGCCTTTGGTGTCAGACCTGTGCGTTGCCTCCCAGATGCCGCCTGTTCGATTCGGCAGCCACTCCCCCCCGGGGGGCTGGGGGGGGGGGGCGGCGAGGACCTACTGGTTCTGACCCAGCGAGAGGCCTTTGTTACTAACTTTCCTCCCCACCCAAGTCCATCCACCGGGGCCCTGTTTGAGGATCCCGGGCCTAGAGTGGTTTCTATCGCCTTCACGCCGGGATCGTGTGCATTCTTCTCTTAAGACGTGGCTCGCGATGTCTGGTTCCTCAACCAAAGATGTAGATAAAGAGCTTAAACAGCTCGTCATGAGGCCCCCAGAGCTACTTTTCCATGGCTCAGGAGCTTCAAAGGCCAGTCCCCACCGCACCTGCATTTGGTGGCTTGTCCACTGGCACCAACTTCCCGGGGAACGTTGGCTCTGGTTCCGGAATCCGGCTTGCATCACGTTCGCTTATCAGGTCATTTCACGGGTGGGGCCACGCTTAGTCTTTCCCGGCTCCCTGCTCACACCGGCCTGTGGCCTGACCCCCTCCTGGGCGGGTGTCACAGCCCCAGCCCTCAAGCCGCAGCCCTCAAGGCCTTGATCGGTTCCGTGGGCTTCGGTTCCTGGTCCGTGAACTCATTTCAAATTTCCTTTTTGTTTTGGACACTTGGGGGTTTTCCTGACTTACTTTTAAGCTTGGCTCGGCGTCCAAGAATTACGTGGTTATTCCTTTATTCAACCTGGGGCCTTTTTTTCCCCGATTGTGTTTGTTCTTGTTCGTCTCTCCCCCTCGTTCCGCTTTATTCTCTACTGTTTGGAAGGGACACGGTGTATTTCTCCTTCCGAATTCTTCCTGTGCGTATTTGACTTAACAAAATCTGAAATTGAACAATATCGTGACTTCCCACCCAAACAGAAAGAACAAGGATTTTTAGAACGCTTTCACCTTGTCCACCTAGTTTTATCTATTTATTTTTTTATAAATAAAATACACTTTTTTCAGTGCGTGTTTGAGAGACAGAGAGCAAGCAGGGGAGGGGCAGAGGGAGAGAGGGAGAGAGAGAATTCCAAGCAGCCCCTTAAAATGCCTTCCTTTAGGGGCGCCTGGGTGGCTCGGTCGTTAAGCATCTGACTTTGGCTCAGGTCATGATCTCGCCCTTCGTGGGTTCGAGCCCCATGTTGGGCTCTGTGCTGACCGTTCGGAGCCTGGAGCCTGCTTGGGATTTGGCGTCTGCCTCCCTCTCTGCCCCTCCCCCCCCCCCCCCCCCCCCCCGCTCATGCTCGCTCTGTCTCTCTGTCAAAATACATAAATAAACTTTTTTTTTTTTGCTTTTAATTTTAATCTCAGCCTCATTAACATATAGTGTTATATTAGTTCCAGGTGTACGGCTCTTTTCTCTTGACTCATTGGAGATCTTTGCCTTGTGGTTCTGGATTCCATCATTGCCCTTCGAAAGTCCTTCTCCAAAGGACCCGGCTTCCCTCCGATTTCTCTGTCATCTTCTCTGGGACTCTGGCCTCCGCAATCCAAGCGTGGATGCATTTCTATTTATCCAGCGTGGGCTTGGGTGACGTTGGGCTTCCTGGATCCACGGACCCGTGTATCTTACCAGTTCTGGAACATTCGTCCCTATGTCCTCGTAATCATCGCCTTGACTTCCGCCTGTCTTCCCCGTTCGGAATTCCAGCTGGACCTTCTCATCCCACCCTGCGAGGCCACTCTTTGATATTTTCCCACCTTCTTATCTTTTTTTTTTTTTTTCCTTCATTATGGATTCCTCCCTGGGATATATTTCCAAGTCCACTAATTTTCTCTTCAGGTGCAAGCAGTCCTTAGCTGTCAGTGGTCTTTTCATCCAGTATGTTTTTAGATGCTATTTACTCTCAAATTTGCTTTTCATTCCAATGGTTTCTTGTCATACATTTATCTTGGTCATTTTATCTTCTGTTTCTTTAAAAATGTCATGCATAGGGGTGCCCGGGTGGGTCAGTCAGTTGAGCGCCCAACTCTTGATTTCGGCTCAGGTCACGATCTCAAGATTTGTGGGACGGGGCCCTAGGGCGGGCCCCGCACTAACAGCGTGGAGCCTGCTGGGGATTCTCTCTCGCTCCTTGTCTCTCTGCCCCTTCCCTGCTCTTTCTCTGTCTCTCTCCGAGAAAAACACGTCATACATAGCTGATCCACTGGTGGCCTTGGACAGGAGAGTGGAAGGCAGTCTGTCCTCAAGGGGAGGAATGTTTGATCACTGTTGAGAATGTGTTGGCTCATAGTAATGATAAAAAGCCAACCTGAGTAATTTCGTTACTGTTTGTAAATTCCCTACCAGCGATCACCCCCTCTCGTCTGCACCCAGCGCTGGCGAATCCCACTGTGCTCACTGGTTTGCCATGGAGCTGACCTCTGTTCTGAATCTGCTGCCCCAGCGTCTGCCATTCTTGGGGAAGGGTGTTCTAAACCTTAGTCCCGCTGACTCTTTACTTATGGTGGCTTGTCTTCTCGTGGGTTTACAAATCCGTTTGCAAGCTCGCTGCTTGATCATCTCTGGTGGTCCTGCGGGTCTAAATCGGGGGAGCTGTCCCCCAGAGAGGGTTTGCTTCTGCTGCCGGTAGCCAGGGGGCACCCCTAGCTCATGACCTCTTTCAACCCCTTCCTGGGGTTTGTCTTTAAGCAGGGAGCTCTAGGTTCTGTCTCCGCGGTTCAGTATCCCCACAACAGTGTTGTCGCGGCGGGGATCTGGCCACGGGGCAACTGCCCTCCGGGTTGCCTGCTGGCCAGGCCAGCTCCCCACCTTACGGGCTCCTCTTGCTCTGGCTCCCCCCTCCCACCTCAGCTCCGAGCCACCGAGGCCTCGGAGCACCTAGTCAGTCATGATACCGGGAGCAGAAATTATCTGTCGTATTTCATCCCGAACAGACGTGCGGGAACCCGATGCTCCTCGTGCTTTGCAAATACGGACCCCCGACGACTCACGCTTCTATCCAGCCCAGCTAAGCCCGAGGGGCTGGTCTGCAGACGGAAAACCCAGCCTCAGCATGTGGCTTCTCGTGGCCAGTCCCCAGGGCCCCCAGGATGCTTAGCACTGGGCGTGCTCAAGGAGCCGTAAGTCCTCTGGGGTGTCTAACTGGTGTCTTCTCACACGGGCAGGCGGTCCAGGGCACTGGCCTGTCCTTCATCGTCTACACCGAGGCCATTAAGAACATGGCGGCATCCCAGCTGTGGTCGGTCCTCTATTTCTTCATGTTGTTGATGCTGGGCATCGGGAGCATGCTGGGGAACACGGCGGCCATCCTCACGCCCCTGACCGACAGCAAGGTCATCTCCAGCCACCTGCCCAAGGAGGCCATCTCCGGTGAGTGGGCCAATCCGCGGAGGACATGGGGGTCGGGGAGGGCGGGGCGTGGGGCGCGGAGCAGACGGACAAGCTGCCGCGGGGCCATGTGCTGGTGGAGGTGGCGACCTCCCAGCGGTCCTGCCGTGGCTCTCGCCGCCTCTCGGGCAGTCGTGACCTGGCACGTGTGCGTCTCGCCCGCGCATCTGGTTCTCCCTCACCAGGCAGCGCAGTGGCCGCCCCAGCGCCGGGAAAGGCCGGACTCACCGACCTGGCGCTCAGAACTCTCCAGGCCAGGAGAGAACCTGCTTCTGCCTTTGTTCCCACTGCCGTGTTAACAGAACGTGTACATTTCTTAAACACAAACTCCATCATTTTCACACGTTCCCGCTCAAGTAACCACCGCCTAGGTCGAGACACAGAGCATTTCCAGCCCCCGCCCCTGCCCCGAGAGCCCCTTCCCACCCCTTCCCATCAGTACGTGGCCGCCCCCCTCCCCCCACCGCCTAGGCCCCCACCCTACCCACGATGGCGCCATCCCACCGCATCCGGGACATCCCCTCTCCCAGCCCAAATCCAATCCAGTTCCCACCCCATCGCCTTAAAGCCCTGACCGCCTGGGCGGAGCTGCCCACCCTTCGTCGGAACCTTCTAGCACTTAGCATCTCCCCTTGCACCTGGTCTCTGTAGCAGCACCCTGTGTGCCGTTAGCTCCCGGCCAGCACGTAGCCCCTTGTCCTTGTGTGTCCCCTCAAGATGGCACTGGGGTTTGGTGAGTGACGGCACATGGTATGATGGCGGGACGGGCAGGTGGGAGGTGGGAACTTGCGAGTCAGATACTTTGTGGAGTGCCCGAGGGAGTCAGCCAAAGGAGACCGGGACAAGGGCCCGGGTTCTGGAGGCAGAAGGGCCAGTGTCTGAGCCCAGAGTCCGTCACTGACCTGCTGTGGGATGTTGGGAAATTTACTCCGTATCTCTGAGCCCTTTGCTTCCCCACGGGAGTCCTCGGGATGCCCTGCAGGGCAAACCCTCTGCCCCGACTCACCTCCCGGGAGCTCAGGGGCTGAGTTGGGATAAACAGAATCACCAGACCCACAGGCTGGGTGGGCCCCCCGCAGATAGCCGTGCCCACAACTTTCTTTCCCCCTCGAGTTTGAGGGCCCCCCTGCAGGACAGCGCCGAGAATTAACATCAGTGACATCTGACACACATTCCCCGGGACACCTTTGCTGTCCCCCACCCCTCCCGGAACACACACGCCCGTGGCAAGCACGCAGAGAGGCCGGCCCCCGGCAGAGTCCCCTCGGGGTCGGCGGCTCTGCGGCCACCCAGGAAACTGGATGGGGGGGGCGGCGTGGCAGGCAGGTGAGCGTGCGGTCTCGTGGCCCCAGGTCTGGTGTGCCTCGTCAACTGCCTCATCGGCTTGGTGTTCACCATGGAGGCCGGCAACTACTGGTTCGACATATTCAACGACTACGCTGCCACGCTGCCCCTGCTGCTCATAGTCCTGGTGGAGATCGTCGCCGTGTGTTACGTGTTCGGGCTGAGGCGGTGAGGAGGCCCCGCCCCCAACACCTGCAGGGGGTGGGGATGCCCCGAAGGCCACGCCCCCACCGGGAAAGCAGCCCCTTCCCACGTGCACTTGGCCTTCCCCTTTCCACTTGGCATGGCTTTTCCCTCTGCCCTCATCTCTCAGCTCATCCTCGGCCTCGCTCCCGCCCTCGCTCAACCTGCCGCCAACACCTCCTCTCCCCATTTCCCGTGGTTTTACTTTTTATTATAGGACGTTCGCCTGCTGATCGTGCCGGGCCCCAGCGGCTTAGTGGGGGCAGGGATCCCTTACCTCCAGGCACCACATACTCTGACCCTCGGTGAACATCAGTATTTTTCGGGCACGCTGACCAAAGTCCAGTTGATAACTTAAAACCAAAAAAAACGTGGCCGATTCAGGATGTCAGGCTCTCGATCCCAGAGCACAGCCGGGCACTGGAATGTTGTAGATCCCCCCCTGGGTGACGGGCTGTGCCGCCGGGCTGAGGCCACTGGTTTAGAGAGACTTGCCCCTCCGCGTGGGCCCAGGGGGGAGCCTCACCGTACATGCGGGACCTCGGGCCCTCCCGGGCCCGGTGAGTCAGATCCTACCCGTTCACACGGGAGGGGTCCACATGAGCATTTGGGAAGCACTGCTCAGATATGAGCCGATCAGACAGGTGAGCCAAGTTGTGCCCCCCCACCCTCAGTCTTTTCCCACCCCCCACGTTGGTTTGGAGGGGGTGGGGGTAGGGAGCAGCACCAGCCATGACATTCTAGAAACCAGACCCCTTTGAGCCACGTTTCCCACTGTGTCCCCAGAAGCACTGGGGTCCCGTGCCATGCTGAAGGACGTCCATGATCAAATAACTTGCAAGACATAAGTTAAACAGAGTCAGAATTTCTTTCCTCTAGGACTTCCTGGAGCCATGAAGACGATTGCGAATCTCAAAGACGGGGTATAAATGGTAGCCTTGCCAAAACCGTTTTGGTCAAGGAAGCCTTTTTTCAGCCTACCTCCCATTTGCTACCTACTGGGGACATTCGAGCTAGAGTGACCCACTCTACTTTCCCAGGACCGAGGGCTTTCCCAGGGTGCGGGCTGTCCAGTGCTAACACTGGGGAAGTCCTGGGTACACTGGGACAAGTTGGTCCCCCGGGAAACGCCAGTCTAGAGGGAGAAACAGATGGGTCACCTGAGAGGGTAGGTGTTTCCCAGGAAGGGAGAAGGCGGAGGAAAGAGGAACAGAACCCAGGGCCCACTGGAGGTGCTGGAGAAAGGGCACAAGTCCATGCAAAGGGGTGGTGCTAAGTGGTGAGGCCGGAGGGAGGGAGAACCAAAAAGTCGTCTCTATACTATAGAGTGTGGAAGTGGCAGGATCCGGGAGTGACGGGGAGGGAGACAGCGCCATCTAGTGAACATCTAGCAACAGCGCCATGTCAGGTGGGAGCTCAGGACAACCCCCAGGCCCCAGTGTGACAGGTGGCTGTGGTTGCAGCTGGTGACCGTCTCACCCCACCCCACCCCCGCCCCTCTTCAGGGCCACTTCTGCTTTGGGTGCGGTTTCAAGGCCCTGCACGGGAGACAGCAGGCCAAGCCGGGTCTGGGCCTGGGTCTGCCGCTACCCGGGTGCCCTGGGGCAAGTGACCTCACGGCCTGGGCCTCGGTGCCTGCTGCCGTTAAATGGGGGTGACGATGGCTGGGTCAGTATTTCCCAAAGTGCTGAAGACACTTTCCATACTTGAGTCTGTGTTAGGAAACGTGATTAGCTCTTTAAAAGGTGGGGGTGGGGGAGACGTAGTGTGCACACTACGAAATCCCAGAGCAGCCACCTTTGGGGGGCACTGCTCTGGTTTCTCTTACGCCCGCTCCGGCGGGTCTTGGCCAGAGTGCTGCATTCCCGGGTTTGGCTCTCCCTCTGTCCCAGAACCTGCTGTGGCTCCAGGGTACAAAAGAGATTCCTCTCTTAGGGGCGTTTTCATGGGCAGTAGAGTTGCTGATACCAGGATGGGAGGGGTGGGGGCAGAGCTGCCCCTCGGGGTCCCCGAGCGTGGAGGTCTGGCTTGATAAGTGACCCTCCAGGCTGCTGGCTTCTGCTATCTCCGGGAACTGCCCTCTGGTCCACACCGGCAGCCTTCATCTGGAGGTGGCCCCGGGGAAGATTATCTCCTGACGTGCACCTGACTCTGGGGGGACTGCTCTGCTCCCCTGCTCTGTGGTGGCCTCGGCTCCTCCCCCTGCCCCACCCCACACCCCCTCTGCCCAGGAGGGGTCAGACACCCCGGAGGGGTCGTGCCCAAGGCTCAGTGGCACTCAGAACGGAATCTTCCTAAACAAACAGGGATGTGGACGGCGTGCATAATCCAGACTCTCTCCCCGTTTCCCAAATAGATTTGAAAGTGACCTCAAGGCCATGACTGGCCGCACCCTGAACTGGTACTGGAAGGCCATGTGGGCCGGCGTGAGCCCGCTCCTCATCATCAGCCTCTTTGTCTTCTACCTGAGTGACTACATCCTCACGGGGACGCTGCAATACCAAGCCTGGGACGCTTCCCAGGTACCCCCTGTCTCGGGGCCCCCCGGGCTCACTCTCCAGAAGCGGCTTTAAGTTTCCTGAAACCAAAGATCCGCTTCCGCGGTGTGGGCAGGTTATTTGTCGCGGCATGGAAACACCACCCGGGTATTTAAAAACGGCCCAGGAGAGCAGACCTGGGCTTTGAGTTTTGCGACGTGGGCTCCTTAAAGAGTAAGATTCCTCCTAGAACTTCCCAGGGGGCCTTTCCGGGGGGGGGGGGGGGGGCGGGTTGGGAGAAAGCCCCCTGCAGAGGCGCTGGTTCCTGCCCCCGGGGCTGCGCCCTCCTCCCTCCTCCTCAGCCTCAGGCCCTCCGACCTCTGTCCACTTAGCCTCCTGGGGACAGGCAGAGCCAGCCTCCGGGGCATGGTCCCTGAGCCCCGGCAGGCGCCCGAGAGGACCCGTCTTAGTGCTCGAGTCACCGCATCCCGGGAGGGTCTGGCTCTGGGTGTGTGTGTGGCTGGGACGCAACAGGCTCACTCAGGCCACAGGCAACTGCCGTTCACCGACCAGAAGCGCCGTGTGTCAGCATTTTGACAACCAGGGCGGCCGTGTCAGTGCACTTGGCCTGAGGGCCAGCCTTGGCTGCCCTTACATATAGGCAGACTCTCACAGCGAACATTTACGCTGGGAGGAAAGTAATCCTGCAAGCCAGTTGGCATTTGCTTTCCAATGGGTAGAAGACGCTGTCCCTTAGCACCCAGCGTGCATGGTGGCTGTGAAGGACGCCGCTCCAAGTGAGCAGGTGACTGATGGCGGCTGCGAGGCGCCCCCGCACCTGCCTCCCGGCAGGAGAAAGACCTGGGTGTCTTCTCCAACCCGGAGCAGACTGACGCTTTTGTCAAAAGCAGTAGCAGTGAATCCCTTGAAAAGGGAGAATGTACACACAAAACCACGTATGGACTACAAGCTCCCATTATTTCTTGTATCAACAGATACGAGACGAAGCTGTCACATTGCTAAAACAGCTTCTAAACGCTTACCCCGGTTTCTGTACCGGTCAGTGCAGAACAACAACAGCAACAACAAGTCATAGGACGAGTAACAGGAAGTCTGTGGGCTGGTGCCCACACCACACTCCGAGCGCGTTCCGGTTTACAAGCCACGCGCGGTTGGCCTGTGATCCGTCGGCCGTAGCTGTTCTGCGGCCCCCTCGTGGAAAGGTGGCATTTATTGGCTTTTTGGCCTCCTTTCTCATCAGCTTTAATGCATCTGCATTCAGGGAAGCATCCCCCAACTCAATCCAGACGTCCGCCAAGCCTCCTCCCAAGACTAGGGCTGTGCCGTTCAAGATGGCGGCCAACCACCACATGAGGTGATTAATATTTCAATTCGTGAATATTCAGTACAAGGTGAAGTTCCGTGCTTCACGTCCACTGGCCACATTTCAAGGGCTCAGTAGCCACCTGTGTCTGTTAGCTACCATGTCAGACAGCACCCAGATGGAGCTTTCTATCATCATACAAGGTCCTGTTGGGCAGCACGGGGCTGAGGTTAAGCCCCCTCCATTTAGGTGGCCCCAGATGTAAGGATGCCCAGCCCCAGATGCTCTCCGCCAAGCGGGGCTCTGCCTGTGGTGGCTCTTCCCGCTGACCCTCGGCTTCTCCTTTCAGGGTCAGCTTGTGACCAAGGATTACCCCCTCTACGCACTGGCCATCATCGGCCTGCTCGTGGCCTCTTCCACCATGTGTATCCCCCTGGTGGCCCTGGGGACCTTCATCGTGCGCTGCCTCAAGAGGGGAGACACGCCTCCCGTGGCCTGAGGACTGGGCTTCCCAGAGACTCCGGTCGGCCGCTCACTGTTCTGCGGCTGTATTTATAGGTGGAATCTCCTTGGCTGCCTTTAAGCATATTTACTCCAGAAATACTCAACCCGTCATCTTCCTGAGCCCATCAAGAAGAATTAGGAGGGTGTGGAGGAAGAAGGCTCCCTCGGGAGGACCCACGCCCATCCACGGAGCGGCCCCTGCTCCCCTCTGCCTGCCCCCAAGGTCACACCGAGCTGGCTCCTTTCCGCCAAAGACACGGGCTTTTCAAGGCCAGTCTTGAAGACCACTGCTTTCTCGATTCTAGGGAAGGCCCAGAATCCAGGCACACCATGGGCTGAAATTCGACTATAATTTTTATGGGATAAAATTTAAGCAATGTTTTTCCCCCTGAAGAAATCCCAACATAACAGAGGGCAGGTGCTTTTAGATCAGTGTGAAGAGAGGTTTTTTAAGCGCCATGAGATGAGCCATCTGAATGTCACTGGTGCAAAATCAGTTCTCTTTTTTCAGCCATACTGAATACGCCAGGACTGTGTTTCTCACTAAGAGGACTGGCTGGCCACGACGAAGGGAGGCCTTTGTTTGGGGTCGCTCCTGTGATCTGAGGTCTCTCACAGCGGGTCGAGGACCCGTCACCCCAACCACAGGATGCGACCCCAAAGCCCCGGGCGTGGTCCCGTGAGCAGTCCGTGCAGCCGGCCCCTGCCCCAGTGCCTTACGCGTTAGGAAAGGCGCCAGAGCCGCTTTGAGGGTGAAAGTAAATCTAACGTTCCCACAGATGACGTTATACCTGGACACGGTGGCCAACTCTTTATAGCAAAGACCACGAGCCTCACTTACAATCGATTTTAACATATTTGTACATTTTTTAAAGTTTATCCATTTATTTTGAGAGAGAAAGAGAGAGAGAGAACATGAGCAGGGGAGGGGCAGAGAGAGAGGGAGAGAAAGAATCCCAAGCAGGCTCCACACTGTCAGCGCAGAGACCGATGCGGGGCCCGAACCCTCGGAACCGTGGGATCATGACCTGAGTCAGATGCTTAACCGACTGAGCCACCCAGGCGCCCCTGTACGGAAGTTTTCTAAAGCGTATATGTAACTCAAACAGAGCATCTTGTAACTGAAGGCACTGTATTTATGACGCGGCATTAGTCTACCAGGCTAGGGTCTCCTGTCTTTTTTCACAGCAATCAGCAGGTCAAGGTTATTCCTGAGGGGGAGGGCCCCCCCGCAAACCTTCTGTGCTTCACCGACATAGAGAATTCACGAGTTTCTTTGGGTAAGATTTGTACAGACATCTTCGAAGACTCTGAAACACTCCCCTGGGACGCCGGCTGGAGTGTTTTGTTTTGACTTCTTTTTCGTGTATTTATAAATGCCCACATAACAAACATAGGCACCAGAAAGATCTTCTGCTTTTACAAGCCGTCTTGTCACCGCTTCCCCGTTGCACCTGATGGCCACTTATGAGGAGGTCATCACTAGCCTTCAAAATGCACCAGCATTTATCAAGCACAAGTACTCAGCCTTCGGACTTCTCAGCAGAGGGTCTAGCGTTGAAAAACTGTAGATGTCAAGGCTTGAAGAGTAGGTACACTCAGTGGCAAACGCACAGCCCTCCGTTCCTGAATCCTTGCGGAGCGGGTCCCCCTCGGGCCCCAGTCATGGTCACGGTCTTACGACACGGGCCGCCCCTCCTGGGGTCCGTCGTCAGCAGGGTGTCTCAGCCCCAAATGCCAAGTATCCTCAGGACCGTGGAGACAAATGTTGTCCTAAATCGTTCCTTTATTCTGTGGTTCCACACCTCGCCTCCCATTCGAACAGCCTGTGAGCATGTATAACTCCCAACGCCCCACCCGGGCCACACCCGGAGGACCAGGGCTCCGTAATGTGTCACACATGTAGGAACATTTACGTCCAAAGTGACCTTTAGGGGCACCTGCGTGGCTCAGTCGGTTAAGCGTCTGACTTCACCTCAGGTCACGATCTCACGGTTCGTGAGTTCAAGCCCCGCGTCGGGCTCCGTGCGCTGACGGCTCGGAGCGTGGAGCCTGCTTCGGCTTCTGTGTCTCCCTCTCTTTCCGCCCCTCCCCCGCTCACACTCTTTCTCTCTCAACAATAAGTAAATGTTAACAATTTTTTTAAGTGACCTTTAAACGTTTGAAAGCATTTTCGTGCACTTCCAATTGCATGGAAAAGCCACTTCTACAGAATAATGCTTGCTCACGGAAGTCGGACGGATGAGGTCACGGTGTTCTAGAATAATGTGCTCCAGGTGAAAATGCCTCAGGTTTCCCATTCAGTTTTATTCTGGTTTCTGTGAGCTTCATGAAGAACAGAGCACTCTTCAATAGTCCTCTTGAACCAGGAGTGAGTCGTGCCTCCAAAAAATTCTTTGTTGACTGTTTTCTCGGTGCTGCGCCAAAGTGGTCATCTGACACCTGTCCACCTTCCTCCATTAGGCTGGAGAGAGAAAGGGATGTGCCACCCTCATCCACGTAACAGTCACCATGACGTCGTGGCCAGATCACGGACTCCAGAGAGTTTTCTATTTATGCTGGAGACATCACGGTCCTTGACTTAGCTCTAAGAAATCAGGGAGGGAGATGGTTGGGGGCTCAGCAATTGTTGTCATAGATAAAACCTTTGACAAGTGTCTCTGTAGGTTTGTGTCACGTACTGGCTGCAGTCTTGAGCCCCCTCTCGTAACATGAGATATGCCCACATTATGTAAATAGATGAGCTAATTTTGAAAACATGGCAAATAAAAGAGAATCCACCCAGTCTCTCGTTTCTGTCACCTTCCCCACGTTTCCCTCCTCAGGCAGCCAGAGAAGCCACACTGACGCAGTGTGACCCTCACGGGAGGTGATGGTTAGAGTCCGTAAGAAAAATCAGAAAAGGGCGCCTGGGTGGTTCAGTCAGTTAAGCGCCTGACTCTTGGTTTCGGCTCAGGTCATGACCTCACGGTTCCTGAGTTCAAGCCCCACACTGGGCTCTTCGCTGACAGTGTAGAGCCTGCTTGGGATTCTCTCTCTCCCCACCCCCCCCCCTCAAAAAATAAACTATAAAAAAAATTAAGAAAAAAAAGAGAAAAATCATAAAGGTCTAATTCGATGGGTTTAAAACAGGGTATGAGCCCTTCTAAATTGCTGCAGAAAAAAACCATCATTGACGAATGGGAAATTCTTTTTTTTTTTTTTTTTTTTTAAGTTTGAGAGAAAGCTCGTGAGTGGGGAGGGGCAGAGAGAGGGAGAGAGAGAATCCCACGCAGGCTCCGCACTGTCGGCTCAGAGCCCCTCGTGGGCCTCAAGCCTGTGGACCGTGAGATCATGGCCTGAGCCGAAATCAAGAGTTGAATGCTAACTGACTGAGCTGCCCAGGTGCCCCGACAAATAGGAAATTCTTAACCAGAATGTCTCGACCGGCCTCTGACATGGGAATCACTTCTCTTCTATTGCCCACGTGGACAGGATCAGCCTTTATTGAGATCTTACAAGTCAGTCCGGAGGCAGGTGCTGGGGACAGTGCTGAACAGGACAGACACGGTCCCTGGACTTTATGGCACTTACATTCTGGGGGGTGGGGGTGGGGAGAGTCACAGTGAAGGTAACAAACGAGATGACTACAGATGGTGACCGTTTCTAAGAAGCCAATACATGGGTCAGTTGGTGGTGTGGCAGGGACAGTGCGTCAGTCCGGTGGTTGAGGAGCTTTGCGGACCGAATGTCTGTCCGGGAGGAGGCAACGGCATGTGCAAAGGCCCGGAGGTGGGAAAGGGCAGGAAGGAGGCCTGTGGTTGTGATGGGGAGGGAGAGTGATCGGGGGTGGGAGTGAGCAGGGTCTGGTCAGAAAGACCTTGTGGGCCAGGCAAGGAGCTTAGATGGTTTTCAAAGAGCACCGGAACCCCACTGAGGGGTGAACACGGGGGCCCTCCCTGCATGAGCTGCCGGGAGAAGACGTAAGCGTGTAGCACGTAAAACCAACAAAGAACTACTCTCTAGAATATAAAGCACGTCCACAAATCAGTAAGGACAAACAACCTAACAGCAGCCGGCAAGAGACCCCAACAAGGCACAGAACAGGAACAGCGACGACCCAACGAAGAATTATGAAAAGATGCTCCCGTCTCACCAGCGATCGGAGAGATGCCGGAATGGGATGCCGTTTTATACCCGGTGGATTAAAAAGTCAGGAAGTCTGGCTTCCCGAGCATTGGTAGCCACGGGGAGCCACTAGGCCTCTAAATGGCACAGCCAGTTTCGAGAACAATTCCGTGTTAATCTTGTACCTTCACGGCTCGTGATTCTCCTACGGGCAGAGGGAAGGCGGACGGGAGCTACGGGGAGCAGGGACGACGGGGACATCTTTGCACCCTCCTCCCTCCACCTCCTAGCTCCCCTCTCCCCTCCCCTCCTCCCAGGTGAGAGCCAGCTGCGGGCCCCAGGGGCTACCCAGCAGAGATGAGGGATGCCTACGAGGCCCTGCCCAAACCGCAGGGTCTTGTGAGCAAAGCCCACGTCACCCGGGTGCTGTGCCACTCAGGGCGCTGGTCTGCTCTGCAGAATGAGCTTGCCAGAACTGCTGCAGAGAATACGGCAGACGTGACGTCCGAGATTAGGTCACGGAAGCCTGGCACTTCGGTCTTGCTGGCTTTGATGAGCCAGGCTGCCATGTCGGGAGAGCCTCCCGAGGCAAGGAGCAGATTTTAAAAACCTACCATAACTTATCTGTATTAGGATGCTTTCTTCTGACATCAGGACCCTTGGATGATAAAACCCCAAGACCCTAATTTGTTTAAGTCGCTTCCCCAGGCCGCCTGGGTGGCTCAGTCGGTTGAGCCTCTGGCTTCGGCTTGGGTCATGATCTCCTGGTTCGTGGGTTCGAGGCCCGCGTCAGGCTCTGTGCTGACAGCTCAGAGCCTGGAGCCTGCTTTGGATTCTGTGTCTCTCTCTCAAAAATAGATAAACATTTTTTAAAAAGGCTATTAAGCCGCCCCTCTGTACACACACCCCTACATTCTTCTTGCCCTCTTAGCCAGGCTCTGGGTTTGGCACACCTCCAATTCCAATCTTGATACCAAAAGTAACTCCCATTCCATCAGGACTGAGGAATCTGCATCACATAACTTTGGGGACCTTCCCCGCCTCTCCCCACCCCCATCCGTGGTCCCTGAATCCCGAATGGGACAAAGCTTGTCATTCTGTAGCTACAAATAAGCCAGAGCACAGATTCCTTGGGTAACACACTACGAAATCTCTCTCGTACTGTAAGTACAATCAGAAGCACACCCTTTTTCTTCGCCCCACGGAAGGAAGGAGCTAGAGATTACCAGGCTCGAAACACCGGCTGGGGTATCAGGGGAGGACAGAAGGTCACAGGGAACGGGTGGGAGAGATTCTTGAAAGCCCCTTGGCAGGAAGCCACAGGGACAGCTGTCCTCATCCGTATGTGCGGGGCAGGGGCCGCAGTAGCCCACGCGGAGAGCCGACCCCAGGGACGGCCTGGCGCAGCCTGAGGCAGCTCTGCTCGGTTCAGAGGGGGGCGGCGTACCCACATAACATCTCCAGGGACTCCTGCCTCGCTCCCGTGCGCAAGGGCCTGCTAGGCGCCGAGGTGTTTCCCGCCTCATTCAGACACATCCCCAGCCCCAGAGACCACTTTCTAATAAGCAACACGGTACCACTTCCCAGCTGAGACCTGTATCATTTTGAAAAACAGACCACAACTCGAGAGGTGGGGGGGCGGGCAGGGAACACCTTTTTACGGACATCATACGTTACTAAATTATTTCCCTGTTTGTTTTTTTTTTTTTAACATTTATTCATTTTTGCGAGACACAGCACACGCGGGGGAGGGGCAGAGAGAGAGGGAGACACAGAATCCCAAGCAGGCTCCAGGCGCCGAGCTGTCGGCACAGAGCCCGACGTGGGGCTCGAACTCACCAGCCACGGGTTCATAACCTGAGCCCAGATCAGCCGCTCGACTGGCTGAACCACCCAGGTGCCCCAATGTTTCCCTGTTTTTATCTGTAACTAAAAAATGAGGAGCACAATTTCTCAAGCCATCGCTGAAAAGCCAGATTTCAGAAGCCATTAATTTTCTGGCTCGCTTGCATTGTCCCGATTCTCTATGAAGCCCAAGCACACGCTGCCTGGCACGATTTAAAAATTCTCCGGTAGGGGCGCCTGGGTGGCGCGGTCGGTTGGGCGTCCGACTTCAGTCCGGGTCACGATCTCGCGGTCCGCGGGTTCGAGCCCCGCGTCGGGCTCTGGGCTGACGGCTCGGAGCCTGGAGCCTGCTTCCGATGCTGTGTCTCCCTCTCTCTCTGCCCCTCCCCCGTTCATGTTCTGTCTCTCTCTCTCTCTCTCTCTCTCTCAAAAATAAACGTTAAAATAAAAAATATTAAAAAAAAAAACCTCTCCGGGAAAAAAGAACATCCCTTTCGAGACCAAGTGTGGGAATGACAGCAACAGTGGCTAGAAAAGAACAGGACGTTTATTTTCACGTATGGGTGCACAGTACACGAATTCAGAAATGCAATCGCCACAGGCTTCTGGAACACGGCCGCCTTCAGATCGGACGCGCCAGCATCAGTCCGTGGGCACCGGCGGCTCTCAGGTGGTCTCTGCTGTGGTCGTGGGAGGAAGTCCTTCCCGTGAAGTGCCCGGTAGCACTCGAGTCATGGGGCACAGTAGACACGAACCAAGTTTCACACGTTCCGTCTTTGGAACAGATTACGCTTATGTACATGTCGGGAATAGGTAGTTCTAAGAATGACTTGCCCTACTGTGAATTTTAGTGACTGAGTTTCAAGCTACAGAGGGTGTCCAGCTATTATCTCTTTTAGAGTTTCTAGAAGCAACGTCTCTTATTAACGTTTATAAAAGATAACGGGGGGAAAAAAAGTCATGTTGAAATCAAGGCGCTTTGAGAGATATTTAAGGACAACATAAGGTATTACTATTGAAAGTGAAATAAACTGTACATATTTTCAAGCACAACACAAATACCGTAGCCGTATTTAATTGAACTGCCTTAAAACAGTGGCGATTATACTAGCCTACATACTTTTCTAATATTTTAAACCTCATAATTACAGTTTGAATACACAGTCCAACTTATAATTAGAACTATGCACAGCTTCTAAAGCAGATTTTTCAGGTTTGTTTTTGCACAAAAATTAACACTGAAGTTGGTCCTTGATTTGGAGAACGCTAACTTAACTACCAGAAGCGCAACACCGCAGACACACTTATTGATCGGGAGCTAACAAAACCTTGACGGAGAGGAGAGCGCGGGTGGTGCCATGCGTGGGAAGCAGCTGCGGCCTCCAAGGGCAACCCCGAGTCCAGCACGAGCGCCTCTCGGAGGCCTGCGTGTCTCGACGAACGACCCCCAAAGAAACCAGCACGCCCGGCAGGGACCGCTGGCCAGTCGAGGGGTATCCTCCACACGGAGGCAAATCCTGAAAACAGAGGCGGCTTTGGACCTTTAGCGTAAGACACAGGCTTTACATTCTTTGATTTCATTTACACCTTTAACAAAAGATAAAGTACTATCTGGACTTCTTCTTCATACGCAAGTTCAAGCTGAACTCAGAGGACAGCCCAACTGAAACTTCAGAAGAACGCCAGACCCGACTCCTTGAAGTCTCAGGCTGTTCCGTCAAACTGCGCGACGGCTGCGAAAGACGTGCTCTGCACCAACAGTCGAGCTAGCGGATTCTCAAACTCTTAAGAAAGTCCAAAGAGGTGTGGCGAAGTCCGCTTGCTAACAGCGACGGCCTCTACAACGACCATAAGGAAACTGAGCTAGAAAAATAATTTTACCATTTTAAATAACGCAAGAAGCTAGATTTCTTAAATATATTACTTATCCTGCAAAAGTTGATCGAATCGACAAGGAATAGATTCCTTCCATTCCAGGAGCTGAATTCGGGTCACCCTTTAATTACAGAAGAGCTTCAAATTATAAACAGAGCCGTCCCAGTAGTGAAGAGGTCGCCGAGGCAGGAACGTCAGGCTGATTCTAGGTCACCCCCCCTCCCCCCACACGGAGCACAAGCTGTGCTTCTGGAGAGAGGCTTTAAAAGGACCTCGGGCTGATGTGGAAAGCGGGTCAGTAAAGACTCCAGTTCTGCATGATGGAATCTTCTAAGCCGAGCCGCTTTCCACAGACACAAATTCAGTCCATCTTTTCTTTCTGGACCAATCTGGGAGCATCGACAAAATCTTTGCCATTATAAAGAATAATAAAAAATGTTCCAATGCTTGCGACTCCCCAGAAGAGCACATAGGCCAGTGTTTCTGTCCAAGTGTCACCTGTTGATATAAACAGAGTTGATAAATAAAAGCCATGTTACTGACCGCACATCTAGTTTCAGCTGTTTAGCAACATTTAAGTCTGATGCTTAAACATTAAAAGTTTAGTCTCGACAACATTAAAGTTTATGAGCACATCTACGGGAAAAATACAAGAACCTCTCAACTAAGGTTTGAACCGGCGGTTCTCGAACTCTGGCTGGCATCAGAGTCCCGGCCGGGGCCCCGTAAGGCATCAGCTGCTGGGCCCAACCTCGATTCCGACTCAGCAGGTCTGGGCCAGGGCCCAAGAATCTGCATTTCTAACAAGTTCCCAGATAACACCGATGCCGCTGGTCCAGGAGCCACACCTTGAGAAGAAGCACCTGGCTAAACTATTCCGTGTTACATCACGCAAATAATTATCCCTTTTAGAGTATATACTTTATATCACAAGAGGCCATGACTAATACATTCGCTACAATCAAAACACCTGCACGAAAAGTAACCTCACAAACACATACATGCTTCAGAAAAGTTGCGTGTCAAAGCGTATAAAGCAAAACTCCGCAATATCACGTTAAGGACATATTTCACACAACTCTCCTGGTACAACGCATATAGAGTTCACGAAGGTTGGCAGCAGTGGGAAAAGACCTACTGTGTGTTCTCCAACTTGAGGACCTGAACCTGGTGTCGTTTCTTCCCTGCAATAGGACCGTCGGCACCTGCGGGCGGGGAGGCGCGGGCGCAGGCTGAGGGACGGGGAGAGGGCGCCAGGGAAGAAACGCAGGCCCCTAGTGAGCGGTCAGGGGTCCAGCTCACTTACTTCCCGTTCATGGGCTAGAAACCAGACGCCGTCCCACCTAGACACAATGCCCACGATTAAAAAAAAATTTTTTTTTTAACGTTTATTTATTTTTGAGACAGAGAGAGACAGAGCATGAACGGGAGAGGGTCAGAGAGAGGGAGACACAGAATCCGAAACAGGCTCCAGGCTCTGAGCTGTCAGCACAGAGCCCGACACGGGGCTCGAACCCACGGACCGCGAGATCATGACCTGAGCCGAAGTCGGACGCTTAACCGACCGAGCCACCCAGGCACACCAACCCACGATTTTATAGAGATGAACTGCCTGGAGTCGTTGCCAACTGTAGCGGCAGTCTCTTTTTACTCAAAAACACGCGCAAACCGATACTCTTGCTAATTTTCACCCCTCTGAGTTTGAACATTCTTCTTGGACAAAGAAGAAAGGCAGGTCCTCCCGAGCCCGCCTCGGGACATTCCCCAAAGGACCTGTCCGTCTGTGCAGGCCGAGCTCGCTGAGGTTCTACGGGGACACGCGGGTGTAGAGGCAAGAAGACACAGAACAGATCAAAGCAACAAAACGAATTCAACAGCGGACTGACTGGCTCCCGGAAAGGGGCATCCGCGAGGCGGTGCTTTAAAGCCAGCACGTAGGGAGTGAAGAGTGTGGGCATCTGAGGACTCGTGGGACGCACGTGCTGGCCGACCCCGGCCTCGTCCATCCTGCCCCCGAACCCGACGCGGGAGCCAAGTTATGCCGCACGGCACTCCCTGCGCTCTGGAGCCCGCAGCCTGTTTTCGTGCCACGAACGAGAACGGTTTTTACATTTTTAAAGAGACCCCATGTAGTTTGGGAAGTCTAAACTAGTCACTATCTTGCTCTTACAGAAAACGCTTGCTAACCCCTGCCCTAGAGTAACAAGAGGGGCTCCCTCCCCCAGGTCGGGACCGTCCACGGTGCCGAACACCGAGGGGATTACAGGGACCACACCAGCAAGAAGGCGTGCGCGTGCGTGTAAGGGGGCTGGCGGTTAAGGGTCCTCAGCTCACAGACTTCTGCCGTGATCTGAGACGGCGGTGAGGAGGGGACGTCCAGGCGGCGTCCCGACAAGCCGGCCCGCACACCCGGACGGAGGGGGAAGGCCGGAGGAGGCCCGCCTCCAGAGCCGCCGAGGCCGCCCCTCAGAGCCCAGTGCAACCGAGTCCCGGCCTCCAACTGCCACAGCACCGCACCACACTCGACGGAGACACTTTAGTCCCAAGTGCTCATCAGCTTCAGTGACACAGGAAAATAATGAGAGAAGAGAAAAACAGCAAAGATGCCTAAGCACAAGTTCTTGGGCAATTCTGCTCACCATGTGATAAAATTTAGTGATAGTGTATTAATTATTAACATTTATTTGTCTACTAATAGGTGGTTGTTTAAATAAACTACATACCCATAAATGGGTTTCTTTTCCTTCCTTCCTCCCTCCCTTTTGTTTTAATTTTAGGCAGAGACAGAGTGCGAGCAGGGAGAGAATCTTACACAGGCTCCACACCCCGTGCTGAGCCCAACGTGGGGCTCGATCCCACGACGCTGGGATTACGACCTGAGCCAAAATCAAGAGTCAGACACTCAACTGGCTGAGCCGCCAGGGTGCCCTCATAAATGGATTTTAATGCAGCCATTAAAAATAAAGAATGCAGGGGCGCCTGGGTGGCTCAGTCGGTTAAGCGTCCGACTTCAGCTCAGGTCACGATCTCGCGGTCCGTGAGTTCGAGCCCCGCGTCGGGCTCTGGGCTGATGGCTCAGAGCCTAGAGCCTGCTTCCGATTCTGTGTCTCCCTCTCTCTCTGCCCCTCCCCCGTTCATGCTCTGTCTCTGTCTCAAAAATAAATAAACATTAAAAAAAAAATTTTTTTTAAAGAAAAAAAACAACAAAAAAATAGAGAATGCAGGGAAATGTTTACATTGCTCAGTGAAAAAAAAAAAAAAGGTTACAAAAAATGTATAATATTTCACTTGTGAAAAAAAATCACACACAGTTATGAAGATTAAAACATCAGGGGCACCCGGGTGGATCAGTCAATCAAGCGTCCAACTTGAGCTCAGGTCATGATCTCACAGTTTGTGAGTTCGAGCCCTGCATCCGGCTCTGTGCTGACACTCAGAGCCTGGAGGCTGCTTCGGATTCTCTCTCCCTCTCTCTGCCCCTCCCCCGCTCACACGTACACGTGTGTGCACTTGCTCACTCTCTCTCTCAAAATAAACTTAAAAAAAAAAAAGAAAAATATTTAAAAATCTTAAATAAATCAACACCAAGTATCAGTAAAAGCGAGTATGTGTTTTTCCTCGGTCACATGTAAGGACCAGTCACAGCTGCTCGCTCGGCTCACTGAACCCAGCAGGGGACATCAAGGGCTGAGCAGACTCACAGTCTCAAGATGCCGTACAAGGAAGCCCCACGTTCTCAGAAGTTAATGCAAGAATGTGAAATAAGGGCAGACTCACCAGCCATCAGCAAACAGATAATGCACATCGAGAAGGCCACCACCATGATAATAGGCAACTGGAAAGGCAAACGGAGAGAGAGAGAGACCATCAGGCGAGAATTCTGCTCGACCGGCGGGGGTCTTCGCTTGAAAAAGGGTAAGTAAGACTCTTCTGCAATCTAACACACAAAGTATCTTTCCCTAGCAAAACATCATTACTTAGGCGGTGGGACCCCAACTGCCCAAGTCGCCAAACTGTCAGGTCACAAGAGCTGAAGAAGCGAGGCGATGGCCCTGACAGGTGAGGGAGGCGCCAGCCCCCTCCACTCCGGGACCCTCTGCCCGCTGGAGGAGACCCCAGGGAAGCCCCAGCTAAGTCTGGTGAACAGAGGAGTCACAAAGGGGACAAGCGTCAAAAACATACCCTGCCTTCCACATGTCAGGTGTGCCTCCCGCAACCCCCCAACGTAAAGGGGAGTAGAATCTTCCTGGAGCGAGAGACCCTCCACCCTCCCTCGGGCTCGCGTGCTCTCAGGAAGGCAGTCGAGTGTGCAGGAACACAGACACCGAAGTTATTTTACTCCTCTCCCTCGTCTTCTCCTCAGGGAAACCGAGTATCTACAGTCCCTTTAGGACCACACATTAGCTTTCAAATCAAATCAGACACAGTGCTTTTGCAAACTTGAAAAACAGAAAGGTTTCTTACAGCCAGGAATTTCAAATCCCGTGGAACACTTAAAGGACTATGAGATTCTAATTCGTCCACTGAGTAGTTCCCAAGAAATAAGTCTATGGAATCCTAGAACAGAACAAAGGAGATTAAGAACTCCCCACTTGGATGTAGTCACATTACTCAGGGACAGTACAAAGACGCAGCGGCCGAATGAGCAAAGACGAGCAGCAAATACAGACTTACCTGCCTGAAGCCATCGGAGAAGTTGTTCTTGTAATAGCGTATTAGCGAGTTCCAGCCGTCCATGACCAGTCCCAGCTGCGTTCTCTTCCCGGTTCTGGTCAAAAGAGGTGAATCTCAAATTACAGATTTGTGTATTACGTTCCTCCCCAGTTTTATGGCTGGAAAGTATGTGGTACGGGCGTAAAGTGAATCACAGAGATTTTAAAAATCATCCCGGGGCGTCTGGGTGGTTCAGCCGGTTAAGCGTCTGACTTCGGCTCAGGTCATGATCTCGCAGTCTGTGGGTTCGAGCCTCGCGTCGGGCTCTGCGCTGACAGCTCAGACCCTGGAGCCTGCTTCAAAATTCTATGTCTCCCTCTCTCTCTGCTCCTCCCCCTCTCATGCTCTGGCTCTCTCTCCTTCAAAAATGAAAACATTAAAGAAAAAAAAATCATCCCTGGTGGCTCAATGCGTCAAGTGTCCGACTCTTGATTTCAGCTCAGGTCATGATCTCAGGGTTCGGGAGACGGAGTCCCGTGTCGGGCTCCGTGCTGACAGCGCAGAGCCTGCTTGGGGTTCTGTGTCTCCCTGTCTCTCTGCCCCTCCCCCGCTCATGCTCTCTTTTAACATAAATAAACATTAAAGAAGAAAAAAAATGAGATGAGAGGCCCAGGTGAGGTGGTTAGAACAGCAGAGTCTAGGAATCTTCACTTGTTCCCAGAGAATCCGTCTGGCAGAAAACCAAACTCACCAGGTCTTAACCTCTCACTGGCAGCGTGGCCTTGAACGTGGCATCGGCATCCCCGGCCGCTTCCCTGAGGCACAGAACCTCAGGCCCCGCCCCGCCCCTGCCGAGTCAGACCCCACTGACCCAGGGGCTCCGCAGGGCTCGGGAAGGGCCGAGGGGCCGCCGTTCGCTCTCCACGCAGCAGAACCACAGGCAGGCCGGGAAGCCACCGGCGCCTGGGCCTCACCCCCCCACCGAGCCCGACTTGACTGCTATGAACCGAGGCCCCGGGCGCTGGGCTTTGGCCACCGTCCCAAAGCTGCCGGGTGATCCTAACGTGTGCACCAGACGCGAGAGCCGCGGGTCTGAAGTGCTAGCTGGAAAGCACGGCTTGCCTGGTGAAGTCCGTCTTCAAGGCGCCAGTGCCCGCGTACTGCTTGGCACACGCATTTGCGTTGTCGGCCCAGGCTGTGAGAACAAGGAAAAGTCAACTGACGATGACGAACGTGAGAGCCAGAGTCTCTAAATCCAAAATTTTAATCTATTTCACAACGTGAGTAACCCGGCCCCTATTAGAGAAGTTACCTACCGTTTTTGTAAATCTTCTCAAAATCGTGTTGTTCTTCAAGCTTCTGTCCCACGTGCAACACTCCCAGTCTCTGGAATAAGAAGCACACCGTGCTCAAGCGTAACGGGTTTCGCACACACAGCTCGGGAAGAAGAGCAGACAGTCCCGGCTGGTTGCACGTGGTTCCCGGCTGCAGGCAGAGATGCTGTCCTTGCACACAGGGGGTGCTCCAGTTCCCCACGTCCCCCCACCCGTGCCCCAGGCCAGGCCACAGGGCCTCTGAGGGCTCCTTGTCCCGCGGCCCCCACTCACCCCGGGCCCCAGCACTCCCCCGCCCCTGCAGGAAGAGGGGCAGAGGGAAAGGGGGAGGGAAAGGGAAGGCGGTGGCAGCATCCCAGCCAGCACCTCGTCCTTCCCTGCCAACCCCCACCTCCCACCGCCTGCACCCTCTAGCCTCCCTGCTGTTCCCGTCACCTCCAGCCTTCCCTTTCCTCCCCACAGACTCAGAGGATCTCAGAGGATTCCCTGGCATCCCGAATCCAGCTGCGGACCCCCCTTCAGGGGTCACTGACCACAGATCAGGACCCCCTGCCCTGGTCTTTGTCTTGGACCTCAGCCCTCTCAGAACCCCCATCTTCACTGTTCACCTGAGACCACACCTCCCCATTTCTACCCCAGAATGGCCTTTCCACCTGCCCTCCGTGACCTTTAGCTGGTGGGGGCGGGGGCGGGGGGGGGGGGGAGGTATGCCTGGAGTCCCCACCAGAGCCGAACTGATGCGTAGAGTCTTGGAAATGTGGCTTAGGTTGTTTAGTACTGCATTTAGCATGTGAAACAGTTAAGTACCGATTATAGAACCTATTAAATAGGTTTTGTTTATCGGACTTGGAAACAACCGCTGTTACTATTGTTTCTTTTTCTTTCCTTGCTACCATTGTTTCCATCAAAAAATACACTCTGAAGTAAATCCATCAGATTAACGAGGACAAGGTACAACACAAACTAGATCATGCTCCAACAGGGAAACCGCTCCTCTGGCCTGTGTTACCCAGTAGGAGTCAAGGACAATTCGTTTTAAAGGAGGTGTTTTGCTTCCACAATTCCTGGTATCGTAAAATTACCATAAACGAAGTTGGACTGTCATAAACAAAGCTTACCATCGGGGGCAGGAAGCCATTTGGCATGCGTTCTGTTTGCCCCTCATAATAAATGCCAATGTTATCTGAACTCTGAGCTTCAGTAATAAAAGAGATGCAAACGAAAACTTAACCTTGAGGCACCACTCTGACTATTAAAACAGAAAACAAAGTTTTAAATAAGAACACGTAAGGCCGGCAAGAGTTCCATGAACCGGATTCACCAACCGTGCTGAGCAGTTTACCAGTGTAAAGTGCCATGACCCTCTCAGAGAGCGTATTCTTTGACACAGCAAATTCTACTTCTAGGAATGAACCCCAAGGGAAGCATTCGAGCTAAAAATAACACACCAAGATATATTCTCTGCAGTGTTACTTACAGGCCGAAAATGCAACAACCTAGTAAAAGTGCAACTCTTAAAAATGATGGCTGTGTATAATGCTGGAGGAAAAGCAAATATCAGAAACTGTACGGGGCGCCTGGCTGGCTCAGCAGGTGGAGGCTGCGACTCTTGACCTCCGGGTTGTGGGTTCGAGCCCCAGGTCGGGTGTAGAGCTGACTTAAAACTAAAATCTGAACGCACAAACGACACCACGTACACACAATACCGACCGCAGGTACAGAAATGTGCACGCCCACAGGTGGAAAGACACAAAACCGAAAACAGGTGGTTTAGGGTGGGGAGCAAGGTGAAATGTTTTCTGTTGTTTGTTTTGGCTGGTAACGATTTCGTCAATGTAGCTTCGCTACTTCGGGGCTGCGCTGTTGACTTGACAGAAGGAAAAAAGCGTTTGCACCTGGAGCTGGGCCTGGAGCGAGCGGCGGGCCAGCAGGCTCTGGATCACGTTGGTCCTGTCCAGACAGTCCATGCAGTTGCTGCGGAACACGCCCTCCTGGCTTGCCACCACCATGCCGGCGGAGTCCACTAGAAAATAACTACAACATATTTGTATAAACACCCTCATAGCAAAGGCAGTCCGACGCACGAGCGCCCTGCTGCTGATGGTCTGCAACATTGTGGACAACTGGCAAATGAGAAGTCCGTCCAAGGAGGATCAGACTGAGTGTCGGACTTGCCCTAGGGGTTGTGAGAGGAACACAGGCAGCATGGTCCCCAGGCTGGTTAGTTTCTGTTCATCGCTTTAACAAATCAAACCCCCCGGGGAGGGGGGGGGGGCGTATTTGATTAGTACAGAGCAAAAAAAAAAAAAAACAACACGTCTGAAAAGCCGAGGCGAGACAGCCCCTGTCCAAACACGCACCGCGGCACTGGAGGTCAGCTCGCCGAGACACGAACCGGCAGGGCCGAGGGGCGTCCCGGAGGCCAGAGCAGGCCCCCTCCGACAAAGCTGTTCATCTACGTCCTGTAGATCAGACTTCTCAAAGCACGGTCCCTACACCGTCTGTATCGGAATTCCCTGAGCTGTTTTTTTTTTTAAAACCGAACGCCCTTGGCCTCGAGATGAACTCAAGTCAGCATCTCTCAAGCAAAGGCTGGAAACTGTGCGTTAAGAATCCTGGGTTAAATATGCAAAAGCACGGAGTTTATAAAGTTCAATTCGGTGTTACCTGAAAAATGAGGTTCCCTTTCTCCCCTTCACCACCCGCATGTCCACCCCGGAGCCAATCACGGTTCTCAGTTCCTGTGTCTCATTCATTTTTAACGATTTCCTCAGATAATGCTCTGAACTCAAACTCTGGACAACGCGCAGCGTAGTGGGGAAGAGCGTGGACTCTGGCAGTGAGCAACGAGCTCCGCTTAGGCCACTCACTGGCTGTGTAACTTCAAGTCATTGCCCTGATCTCTCAGAACCAACGTTCTCACCCACAGGGTGGAGGGGACGGCACCCGTCTCGCCGCTCCCGGTCCCCACGGGAATGCGTAACACACGCAGCGCTGAACGGAGCGTGTGGGACCGAGCAAACGATGAACACCACGAAGTAATCTCGTTGCAATTACTCCCCCCAAATCGAAATGGAGCAGGGAAACACAACAGACTCACCACAGGCCAAATAAAAATTATGACCTTAAAAATAAGGGCCTAAAAGAATGCGCTTAGGCTAAAAATCTGCATGAGATTCACGCAGACTTGGTGAGGTTCGTTTAGAGCTGGTGTGTATACACAGGTGTGCATGAGTGCACGTGGGTGTTAGCATGCTGTTAGTACTTACAGAGTATGTCCTGGGTATTTGATAAATATCGTTTCTTAAACTACACACTAAGTCTATGAGGTAGGTATTATTATCTGCACTTTACAAACGGAGAAACCAAGGTTTGAAGACAACTGTCTTGGTCACATGGCTGATAAGAAGCAAACATTTCAAAACGAGACAGGTCATACCCCAAAGCCCAGATTCTTTCCACCTTCCCCAAAACCCCAGGAGAAAGTGTCCAGAGAGGCCCTGTGCAGGGCACTGGGGAAAGTTCCACTGTCCCTGTGGGACACAGAGCGCGGTGGGGGACAGACTCTGACGTCTTTTCTCACGCTCTTGTGGGGCAGTGATTCATGGGCGAACCCCAGGAGCCACCTCCTCCGATAGCGTCCCAGGTCCGGTCAGTGTCACTGCAGCCCAATAATGGCGCACGTCAACTGCCCTTCACTAGCTGCTCATGACAAAACCGCATAGAAAAAGAGCAGATTTAACTAACCGTCGCCGACTACTTAATAGGCATAAGAAACATTTTTAAAAACTGAGAAATGCCTACACGACAGGTTTTACTGTGTTACTGTGGAACTAACACGAAAAAATGCATGGGGGTTGTCGGGGTCAGAAATATGCCCAGGTGGAACAAAATGACAGAGCGACTTAGAGATCCCTTCTTCTGTCTTTAGAATCAGTAAAGGTTGACCTATGCTTAGAGGACAGTAAACCCGTAGGCCAACACGGCCAATAACTTGCCAAACACGTTTAGAAAGTACCATGAAGTTATTCGGACCCTTTGAACTATTAGCCCTGCTCTCAAGACTTCATTTTAGGGAATCACCGAACAGAAGTGAGAATAGACACGCCCAGGGTGATTCGCTGCAGCGCATGTTTTGTGGGGGGGAAGAGACAAGGAAACACACCAGGATGCCTAGGATGAAAAGGAACACTTAGCTGAGCCTGTAGGGTGACACGGGGGAGTACAGAAAAGCCGTTAAACACCATCATTAAGAAGACCAGGTAGGGTAATGACGAAATATCAAAGTATCCGTGATGGAATGTTTAGTCAAAACAACGGAATATAAAATAGTAGTACGCTAGCTCCAATTAGGGAAACTTTGTAAGTGTGGAAGCGGATTCATAAAAATGTGAAAATACCTGGCCTTGGGTTGTTTTTAAGAACCTAAAAATATTTTTAAGCCACTAAGTCTCATCTTTCCAATAAAAAAGGGACTAAAAACTAAGAGTCCAAACCAGCGCGGTCAACCCGGCACGCTGTGTTCGTGAGCCCACTAGACAATGTGTGATAACTATGCTCCGTCTACACGCGGACCTCCTCCCTCGACCTCCACAGGAAAAGATACAGCTTACCTTAGCTCATCCTGCATTTCTGCTACCTGGTCCATCAGAATACTCAGTCGGTCCCATCTCATATTTTTACATTCTTTATGGAAGTCGAAGGCAACATATCTGCCGAAAGAAAAGACCCGCAGGTAATGAGCAAAGAGGAGTCATTTTTCCTTCCGCCGTTACTGTGTTCATAAGCTGACTTTCCTCTCTCTGTCGGAGCAGAGTGCTCCTCCTTCTCTCTCTCTCTCTCTCTCTCTCTCTCTCTCTCTCTCTCACACACACACACACACACACACACACACACACACGTATCTTCACATGTTCTTCTAGGGGCCCTCTGATAGGAGTATAGAAGTCCTGCAAATGCAGAAGTGAGCTCAGGCACAGCATCAGGTATAGAGTATAAGGGAGCCTTGTCCAGATGAGTATGGAGTACCCAGTGTATACTCATTCTCTACCCCGATGTACAAAGAATAGGGTCCTTTTTTTTATCATTTTTCAAACAGATTAAAATGTTCAAAATGGTCCAGCTCAATCCTCCGTCCAAGGAGGATCAGACTGAGTGTCGGACTTGCCCTAGGGGTTGTGAGAGGAACACAGGCAGCATGGTCTGGTCCCCAGGCTGGTTAGTTTCTGTTCATCGCTTTAACAAATCAAACCATTCACATCCTTTATCAGTATCTATACATCTCGCATAGATGTGGTAGAGAGAAACCTTCTGTCAATGTGTCACGGGTCTCTGATATTTAATAGGCACAATTCTTAAAGTCAGAACACTCTGACAGCGAAGGTGTCCTACCACGAGCTGGAAAATGTTGCCAACTGAGAGGGGCAAAAAATCACGGACTAGTTCCTGAAAGTCAAGGGAGCCAGGAATCAAGTCAAGCCATAAAGCAAGAGGCCTGGAAGGGCATGATGTTCTGGTCCAGAGAGTGAAATTCAGACGAGGCATATCCGCTCTCATGTGACCCCCCGCTAAGTCCCAACAGACCAAAGGAGCGTCGGCGGAGCGTGGGCTTGTCCACACATCCAGGGAGGCTCCCACCCCGGGGCGGTGTGGTTTCTTACTGCTTCAGTGGTTCTCCCACCGAGCGGAGAACGGCATCCTTAGGAATCAGTACAGTAACAGGGGCTAGCAAGCCAAGAGGCCACACTCTGAGAAGACTGGGGGGTAGGGGGGGTGGGGTAGGGGGGTGGGAGGGGGGAGTGTTTCCGAAGGCAGCTCTCACAAGAGCGGCAGTGTGACAGTCACCTTTGGAGTGCTCCCGCCCAGTGCTTGCTCCCACAAGCGACGGCCCTGGACCGGCTTCCAGGACTGAAGCAGCTCGCCCGCACCTCAATGCATTTGGATTCTTAAGCTTCTATCCTTCTAAAATCACATTTATATCTTCTAAGAATGAGCTGCACAGTTGTAGTTGGACAGTGGACGGTTTTAAATACATCGTTTCGCTTCTGACCCCGACAGTCCAGCGGTTCTACCTCTTTCAAAGTTCTAGCAAGAAACCCTTAGAGACACATCACCTCGCACGGCTCATTTTTTCCCACCCGGTTCCCGAAAGAAAAACTTCCCACTGCTAACGAGGCCCACCATTCCTCAGCAGGGCAACTGTATGACCTTTCTCCTTGGGTCACTCACAAGCCCACCAACTTAATTTACTTAATTTACTCGAAGCAACAATCATGAAACAACTCAAAAGTGAGTAGGTCCAACAGACAAATGAGAGGGGACGGAAAGTCTACCATTTAATTTCACTTTGTAACAAACAGACTGCTCTTCTCTCCCTGCCAGAATACTTATCTACTAAATAAAAACTATACATATATGGTTTTTAATCTTTAATGTTTATTTTTGAGAGACAGAGACAGAGAGAGAGAGAGAGAGAGAGAGAGAGAGAATGTGAGCAGGCAAGGGGTAGAGAGAGAGGGAGACACAGAATCTGAAGCAGGCTCCAGGCTCTGAGCTGTCAGCACAGAGCCCAATGTGGGACTTGAACCCACGAATCTATAATATACATATGTATGTGTGTATATGTGTGTGTGTATACATAAGTATTATAAAATTATGTTTCCTAAATTATATACTTTTTAACATGTTCCTCTGTCTGGTGGTGTTTAGAGCTCACGGGAGGGAAAAGACAATAGCTCTGGGAGTTCCCTCTTCAGGTGCGGGCAGTAGGTGCCCTGCAAGTTCCCCAGAACACCAAGGGCATAACCTAAGACTCTGACTTATGCCTCAAGTTCCCCAAGTTAGCCGCTGCTACGAACTCACGGAGGCAAGCAGGCCTGTGGAGGCCCTCTGGGGCAGAGGGCCCGAACAAGGGGTATGCCCAGGAGCCAGAAGTCAAACTTTTCCCAGAGTATGCACGTTGGACTCCAAACCCAGAGACTATAATTATTGTCCAGGTCTAAGGTACGTTTGAGTAAGTTCCTCT